>NC_069657.1:69179356-69804356 GCF_027244095.1 Hemicordylus capensis
TGGAGGCTCCCCCGGACCTTGGAGGACCGGACCAGGTCCCCAAGGTCCAGGGCTTATTGTGCCTCTGCTTGTATAGCTGACTTTCCCAGGATATGTCCCAGAACAGCTGATGCAGCTTGAACCTCATCTTGGTAGGATGCCTAATTAGGGCTTCATTTCAGTTTTCCCCCTACCTCACTTCAGTGAGAAGCTCTAGATATTTTATCTCACATTGACTCAGGAAGAAACAGACTAGAAGTAAAATAGTTTGGTCCTTGAGCAGGATCTCCATGATTTTCAAAGTTACGTGAAGGATAGAAACTTGCCTGTTTAAAACAACAAGAGGTGGGATTTTCAGGATTCTGAAAAGGTAACAAGTTTTGTTTCAGCAACTTCAATTCATGGTTCAGTACTGCCTACACAGATTTCTAGATCCTCCCAGTGAAATCTCCTATCCCACACAGTAAGGAGGACAAAGATTATCAAGAGAAAAACCTAATTTTCTTCAATAGAACACCATAAATACTAGACAAGGGGCAATGTCTGCAGTACAAAGGCAAAGAAACAAGTGATACTTGAGCGTGCTTACCATAGAAGAGTCTCTGTGGTTCTTCAGTGACACCACAAGGTAACATGACATCCTGGCTGGAAGATGGTAGAGAGAGTGTTTGAGTTGCCTTGTCTTGCTGCTTGGCGTGCCTGGGGCCTGGACCACAACAATGGGTAAGTGGGAAAAGCTGGAACCTTCCCAGGAGGCAGCTGTAAGATTTGCTCTGTGTGAAAATGCCAGGAAAGGGCATCTCGCTGGCCTGAGCGACAAGTCCACAGTTCTCCGCATGGAACACATCATCATCCAAGCCATCCAGGTTGGAGAAGTCATCCTCCAGGTAACCAGGAGGATCCATTTCACCTGTAAACAACAACAACAACAAAACTATTGAGAAAACAGACCAGACACCATTGGACTACAGAGCCAAGAATACACAGCAATGGGTACACGGTTTTCTTTGCACCTTCCTCACAAAGTGGCATGGGAAATCGGTTTGGAGAAATCTAATAAGAGGTTAATGATGACAACCTAATAGGCCAAGCTGTGCAACAGAGAGCACTGAAGGAAGTGGCTGTGCAAAATGCCACATTATGCTTGGGGAGTCAGTCATGTGACTTGCCTCGGGGGGGGCCAAGGCAGTGGGCCCCCAGACAACTGTCTCCTCTTGCCCTATCATAGTTATGCCCCTGCACACATGCTCGGTCCCATCACCTCTCCTTGACCAACACAATTGCCGCAAGACCTCGCAACCAGATTCTCACGGTTGCAAGGAGCTCCAAAAGATTCTCTCCAAAGAATCTTTGGGGATTGGGCAACAAAATGGCAGATGCAATTCAACATTAGCAAGTGTAAAGTGATGCCAAAACAACAACAACAACAACAAAACCCAACTTCACATATACACTGATGGGGTCTGAGCTGTAGGTGACACCAGGAGAAAGATCTTAGGGTCGTGGTGGACAGCTCGTTGAAAGTGTCGAAACAGTGCACGGCAGCTGTGGAAAAGGCCAATTCCATGTTTGGAATCATTACGAAGGGGATTGAAAATAGAAATGCTAATATCATAATGCCCTTATACAAATCCATAGTGCAGTCACATTTGGAATACTGAGTACAGTTCTGGTCACCATATCTTAAGAAAGATGTTGCAGAAGTGGAAAAGTGCAGAAGAGAGCAACCAAGAGGATCAGGGGCCTAGAGCACCTTCCTTATGAGACAAAGCTACAACACTTGGGGCTTTTTAGTTTAGAAAAAAGATGACTGAGGGGTGATGTGGTAGAAGTCTATTAAATTATGCATGGTGTAGAGAGAGTGGATAGAGAGAAATCTCTCTCTCTTTCCCATAACCAGGGGCGTAACTATAATAGGGCAAGGGGAGACAGTTGTCTGGGGGCCCACAGCCTTGGGGGGCCCCCAGAGGCAAGTAACATGACTGACTCCCCCAGCCACACACCCGCCTGGGGTTCCTTCAGTTGTATTCATCCTCTGAAATTGATGTGAGTGTTAAGACCTGGAGCTACTAGAAGAGCATGTCTTTCTCTAGTACCATTAAATGACTTGCATCGTCCACAATTTTAAAAATAATTTAGGATGCTGTTCTATTGTGGCACATAGGTTTTTGATAGATAGATAGATATAGATATACACACACAGATGAATTTTAGTATGCTTTTTGTTACCACTATTCAGCCTCATTTAAGATTTCTTTACTTCATGAGCTGGGCTTGATGGGGGGGGGCATTTTAAAAGCTTGTCTCTGGGCCCACTACAACCTTGCTATGCCCCTGCCCATAACACTAGAACCTGGTGTCATCCCATGAAACTTATTGCCAAGAAATTTAGGACTAACAAAAGGAAGTACTTTTTTCAACACATAATTAACCTATGCAATTCTCTGCCACAAGATTTGGTGACAGCCAGCAGCCTGGATGGCTTTAAGAAGGGCTTAGATAAGTTCATGGAGGACAAGTCTATCAATGGCTACTAGTCTGGCAGCTATAGGCCACCTCCAGCCTCAGAGACAAGATGCCTCTAAATACTAGTTGCAGAGGAGCAACAGCAGGAGAGAGGGCATGCCCTTGGCTCTTGCCTGAGGGCTCCCCAGAGGCATCTGGTGAGCCACTGGACCGGGTCTCACGATCCGTGAGACCTGGTTTGTTTCAGTGAGCGGGGAGGGAGCCCTGGGTGGCTGGATCAGCCGCCCACACGATTGCTGTCTTCGAGACAGAGCCGGCGGGGGCTGGGGGGAGTGGGGGCCAATTGGCCCCCACAAGCTCCAGCATGCCATGCGTGAGCGTGCAGGGCATGCTGGTGAGACCCCCGGAGCCGAGAGGCAGCTTTTCGCCTCCCCTCCGAGGGGCTCCTCATGAGTAAGCACGGCGTAAAGCCGCACCGCGGCTACTCACGATAATTAAAACCAGGTTTGCTGGTTTTAAGGCAAGGGTTCTTGAGCGGGTTACCCGCTCTAGAACCACCGGGCTTGCAGCCAAGACAGATGGTTCTGACGATCGGGAAAAATCAGGCTAGGCTTTCCTAGCCCGATTTCCCCCGATCGTCAGAATAGCCCCACTGTGTGAAACAGGATGCTGGACTAGTTCAGTCTTGGGCCTGATCCAGCAGGGCTGTTCTTATGTTCCACTGCCTGGACACTCTCCTTCTGTTATCTCTCCACCACTAGCTCTGACCCTGCTCAGCTCCATTCCACAGAATGACAATACAACCTTGGGCTGGGCTGGACGATACTTTAATGTTCCCTGCTTTATAACGTGGGGGTCCCCTGCTCAGCGGCAATTTGAACAGCCCATACCATGCAATCAAAGGACATGTTGGGAGGGTGTTGGAACATCTGTAGAAGCCATCACCATGGGTGTGCTCTTGGCATGTTCCCTTTCTAATTATGTAGCCTCAAGTACTGAAATGGCCTCATTTTTATTTTTTATTTTTTTGGCCCCAAGTACTGAAACGTCACTCTTGGGTGTCAGCCACATATTAAGACACCAGATCGTAGTGATTGTTGTTGGAGATGCAGCTCCTGATGGCATCAACTCTTAGCACCAGCAACGTTATTGACCACTAGGTGCATTAGGGGAAGACAGAGCCAGTAAGGGCATTTCCTCTCTGACCATGCTTTCTCTACTCCGTTTGCCTTTGTTAGACTGATAGGCTCAGGTTTCATCCTCTCACCTGGAAAGATAGTCTTCCGTTTTCTCCCTTCCCCCCTTCCTGTATGTAGCTAGCAATGAGGCATGTAGGTCTCAGTCTATCTCCCTGATGGACTCCCTAAATAAAACTACTTTATCTGGAACTTTAACTCCATGTCTCCAAACAATATTAATTAGCAGTGCTCCCTTACTTGTGTACTTCCGCTGCAGCTGGGGGAAGATAAAGAAATATCTCCTCCAAGCTCTCTAAGAATTGTGACTATTCCCAGTGTCTTCAGTCCCAGTTATATTCTACTCCTCAGAAGTCATTATGATGGGCACACTCTCAGCATGTCCATTTTCTAATCACATGGGATGGTAAGGTGGCATCCAAACTGGCCCATAATCCAGCCTAAGCAAATTTACATGGTGTATGCTGGCCGCCGAACTCTGATTTCCTGCAGGCAAATCTGAGAATGTTCTTGGTTGTTTTTAAAAAGAATTTATTGAATTTAGTCTGTAACCTGCAATGAGAACAGGGTAAGCCTTCTCCCAAAACTGATTCATTCTGTTACCCGCCCACCACCAACTCTAATGCATTGCACATAGCTTGGTGCAATTTCTATCCCCACTATACTCTCCTACAAAATGCTTACCTAAAAATGTCCCCCAAAGTTCATCTCACTCTCTAGTATTGTTTGGAAATGAATTTCCATTGAACTCAATGAAATTCACTTCCAAGAAAGTATGCATGGAATCACATTCAGATTAGAGGAGGTATAAGATAAGGTGGACTGAAGTTTCTGTGTGTCAAGTACAGGTACTCTCTTGTATTATTTAGCTCATGCACCCTACCATAAAGATTTTTAACATTAGATGAGAACATTACTCGCATTTTGTTCTACTTGGACTAGCTTCCTATTTGCTTCTAAGTCCAATTCACGGTGTTGGTTATGACAGCTTGGTCACCTGTAACATCAGACCTTGCATTACATCTCATCTACGCAATCGTAGCCTCTGTCTAGAGTACACCACCACAGATTACATTGGGTACTCTTGAGGACAGTCAGGAATGTACAGCTGGACGTATTTCACACCCGGCTTTTAGTTCACATCTCCTCCAGAATGGAGGTGTGCATTCACATATCGGCCAAATTTACCAAGTAAGTCCCTGTGAGCTATCAGGGAGCACTTCACACACAATTTGGGTTTTTCATCGTATGTTAGAGTATAGCCCAAGTTATATCTGGGGTAAAAAGATCCACTTTTTGTGATGGTTTTGGGGGGCAACTTTGAACTCCTAGTAAAGCCTTGCAGAAAACCTGTGGTAAAGCATGCTGTCTGGTAAAGCTCCTGGTGCAAAACTCAGCAGTAGACCTTATGAAGGGAATGAATTACAAAGAGAACATTACTTTCATTTTGTTCTGCTTGGACGGTCTTCATATTTGCTTCTAGGCCCAATTCAAGGTGTTAGTTATTACCTTTAAAGCCCTTAATAACCGAGATACATTGTTATGGAATTCCACCCTTGAGGATTTTCTAAAGAGCAACCGAGAGTTATTTTAAATAGATACGGTTTGGATCCAAGAACTGTCCACAGGCAGCTCATCCTAACGGTCCCTCGTCTCTGTGAAGTTGTGTCAGTGTCAACAATCTAACCCAGAGTTAGGCAACCTTGGTCTAATCTTACCAGGTATGATCTCTCCATGACAAGGAAAATGGACCAATTTACCCCATCCCTAAATCACTCACATTTTGCCCAGAACAAACATCAGATCAAGAGTATGTCTGCCAAAAACGTAGGGGCCGATGATGATTGGGATATGCCCCTGGTTGTCATAGCAGCCATTAAATCCAGAGTGGCACCTGATAAGATAGACTCAGCATGGATGTTGAAGTCCCCCCAGAGTCTCCAGGACCACATCTGAGACCACCTCCATCAGCTCAGGCAGAGGAGATTTAAGCAGCAAATTAAGTGGTACACCAACAGCATTCCTATTCTCTCCGGGGTGGCCAGGCAGGCCCCCATATTGTACACCTTTAAGTACCAAGCCAAAACTCGCCTTTTCTAGCAGGTCTTTGAGTTGGCCGTGTTGATTTTTCTTGCTGTTTGCTGAATGTGGATGTTTTTAACTGCTTCTTTGTCGATTTTGTCAGGTTTAACCTTTGTGGTTTTACTGTTCTTGCTTGTTTTACTAGACTTGACTTTGTTTTATTATTTGATGGTTGTTTTGAGAGTTTCTTTTGGTAGGGGTGCTGTTAGCTACCTTGATTTTGTCTTTGTGGCTGCTTTTATCTTTGCTAAGATAAAAGCCATGCAGCCACATCAGGATCAGCTGAAGTTTCCAGACCATCTTCAGATAACGTACATTACAGTAGTCGAGAGGTTACCAAACATGCATGAAAGAGGTCAAATTCTTAGTTGCCAATAAACAGCACAGCTGGTGTATCAAAGCAGATAAAGCTTACAGCTGGATACAGCTACCACCTGAGTACCCCAAAGCAGCAGAGCTTGCCCAAACTAAAAATCTGATCGTATAAACGTAAGGCATTTCTCTTAAAGCCTGGTCAATAGAATCATCCACCATCAACAGCTCTCCATCTTTTCTGGACTGAGTTTCAATTTATTACCATAACTTCTATCCTTTCCATTACAGGGCTCAGGTAGTCATTCAAGGAGCCCACCACAACAACAGAGAAAGAGAACTGAATGTCATCAGCATACTGGTGACATTGTGTGCAAATATTTGAACAATTTTCCCCTTTAGTGCATGGAGATACTTAAAGACTATAGAAGGTAGAACTCTAAAATCCACAGGACAGCAGCAGTTTACAGCACCATCTTCTGTTATTTCCTCTCTTGTAGAAACTCTGCAAAGTAATTCCCTCTCCTGGAGGTTAATTGCACTTGACTTCAGGCTTTGGGGTAAATGTTGAGAGAAGCCACTTCGAAGTACACTCGCGGCATTGAGGGAAGCAGCCCCTCCCCTCTGCTCTCAGGTTTTGTTTTTGCAAGTCCACATGGCAGGCATCAGTGTTTTGCTTCTGGCCAATTGTGGGGGGCTGGGGGGTGAGGAGAGAGAGAGAAAAAGAGAGAGATCTGCATTTTTGAAGAAAGCATGCCTCTTATCATGCTAATGATTCTATGTCAGCGCCTCTCCATGTTCGCTCCAGCATTTTTAAAGAAAAAGTAGCTTATAACCAGCATTTTTAAAATCCAGAAATACCTCAAGATAAGCTGGAATTCGTATCACAAAGCCTGACTTGTGTGTGGAGTGGGTTGAATGATTTCGAATTGACTTTGGGGTAAGTTTGGTTGGTGTGTGAACACTCTCTCCCAAAGGAGATTTGGGGCAGAAGCCCTGTGTGTAAAGCCTCCTGGGGCTTTTACACACAGCCGGCTTTACTGCGAATTTACTGGGAGGCTTCACTATGAACTTAAAGTTGTCCAAAAAACCCAACACAAATAGTGGATTTTTTTTACCCTGCATATAAATCAGGCTACATTCTAATATGCTGTGAAAAACCTGAATTGTGTGAACTGTTCCCCCGATAACTCGCAGGGACTTTGGGATAAATCTGGCGGATATGTGAATGCACCCCCTCCATTCCGGAGGAGATGTGAATGAGGCTTTAAAAGTTCCATGTGAAAAACTTCCCAGTGTTAAAGACATAGGAACATAGGAAGCTGCCATAAACTGAGTCAGACCATTGGTCTATCTAGCTCAGTATTGTCTTCACAGACTGGCAGCGGCTTCTCCAAGGTTGCAGGCAGGAATCTCTCTCAGCCCTATCTTGGAGATGCTGCCAGGGAGGGAACTTGAAACCTTCTGCTCTTCCCAGAGCGGCTCCATCCCCTAAGGGGAATATCTTGCAGGGCTCACACATCAAGTCTCCCATTCACAGATATCATGGTTGACAGTGAAAGCTTCCAGGAGATCTAAATGGATCAGGAAGTTCTCACACACACCCTCTCCAGCTCTCAGAATAACTGGATCAAGATAATCCTTACAATCCAAAAACACCAGGGTGCTTTCCAGATTAAACCCTATAACAGGGTCACCACAGATCTTCTAAGTGTGCTTCCATACTTCCAAGTTGTGACCCCACAATCCCTGAGCTGAAAACAAGATGCCGTTCACATTTCCGATGCCTTAGTCCAGATTGTGTGTGTGTGTTCTAGTGCTACAATGTTGTCCCTTGCAGAAAAATAGCTGTAGTTTCCTGTTGTAGGGGTTTGAGATTCTGGGGGTGGTTGTAAATACAATCCTGCCAAGCCGAAGCATTTCAACCCATTGCAGAATGTAATCTGGAAAGCACCTTGGAGCTAATAGGCTACTGCCTACTCAACCACCTTGCCCAAGAAGGGTGACTGAAGATGGGTCTATAAAATGTCAGTACAAAAGGATGAAGAGAAAGCTTTTTTCCAACAGGGGTATTACAACTCCTCCTTAAGGGGGGATGGCATTAATCCTTTGTTGAACAATAAACAGCACCATCTCTTGAATCCTTGTAGAACTCCCATCTTAGAGAAGTCAGTGCAGCTGGTCCGGTTTTTGCGGTCAAGTTAACCCCTTTTCATCTAGGAGGCATTTTCAGTTGGTTGAACAATTTTAATCTTTGACAGTAGAACCAGCATGCTGTAGTGGTTAGAGTGTTGGACAAGGACCAGGGAGACCCTAGTTCAAATCCCCCTTCAGCCATAAATCTCACTGAGTGACTCTGAACCAGTCACTTGTCTCTCAGTCTAACCTCACAGGGTTGTTTTGAGGATAAACATAACCATGTGCATCACTCTGGGCTCCTTGGAGAAAGAACAGGATACAAACGTAATAAAAAAGTTGTTAGAGTTGATGCTGGTTTGAACTGCTGTCTTTATTTTATTTTGTGACTGATTGAAGTTTTATCTTTTTATTGTATGTTGCTTTAATTTTTTCTTCTTCAGAAAAGCAACTCGTATGTAAATAGATCCTGCCAATTTATCATATATCAAGTGCAGGGTAGAATGTGTAGCAAAGTCATCATCTATAAAAGGTGAAAGTACCCATCTTATTTACTTAAAAGAAAGGAAAAGGAGAAAGTAAGAGTGAAACAGACACTTCTGTACCCACGTATATGCCAGCAGACTGGACTGAGAAGCGAAAAGTCCCAACATGACAATGGCCATGAATGATATAAAAGTATTAATGTGTTAGGTGCTGAAGCAAAAACCACCTCTTTAGAGGATACATACAGGCTCAAAGATGAGCTCAACAACTTTAATTCTCACTCTGCTGTTTGTTTGTTTGTTTGTTTTAACAATGGCACATAAGCATTGCTTATTAGGATCAAAAAGTGCCAAGATGTACAGATTTTGCATCTCCCTAAATCCAAAAGAGAGGACTTTTCAGTGAAAACCTGAATCCAAATATTGCTTCCTTCTTTGTATAAACTACATAACTCAAAATAAGGTGTTTTTGCAACTCCTCTAAAGAAAGAAAGTACAATAAATGCAGAGAAAATGCTTCCTACTAGCAGACCCATGAAATGCAGTAGAAGGAAATGAAAAACTATAGATGTCCGCTGGTGTCTCCTTGGATCACAGATTACAAGGACAGGCAACGTAGTTTTTTGAAGAGCTCCTGAAGACCAGCAATTACTTTCTCAATAGTATATATAAGGCTTGCATAATCTGTACACACATGCATGTAAGTCCCCAGACCCCAAACAAGGAAGTGAAATTTAATCCTTGGGTCATTTGTTTTGCTGTGGTTAGCTTAATATAACTTGTAGTAACTTATCAAGAGCTTCAACCAAGACTAAAATCCAATGCACTTGCACTCAGGAGTCTCACTGAACTCAGAGGAGCTTACTTCTGAGTAAACATGCACAGGTATGGGCTGTAAATCCAGTTTAAATTTGGATACCTGCACTACAAATGAAGTTTCTCTTAGGTTTGAAGCTACAACCTCACAGCTTATGTGGTGCATTCTTATTCAATACCATGATTTGGTATTGATTTCAGCTATAGCTCACTATATGTTCCTACTTTCCAAATTTAGAGCCATGTAAGCTAAGAATATGCAAGAGTCATTTATATTTATGGTTTATCAAAGCCCCATAAAATGAACTTCAAAACCAGGATATTTGCAGCATATACAGCACTGTTCTTGGAGTCAATGAAGGAGAATTAATGTCAGCCTAAAACCCAAATATACTGCAGGCTCAATATTTCAAGCTTTTACCCCTTAGGAGTTGCCAGGTCTCTCAGCTTTCCTGCTTCTGTTTATCTTTTTTTATGGTGGTTCTTTTTTGGTGTTATGTTTTTTACTGTTTATCGGATTTTAAGGTTTTAAACGTGATTTAAATGAAATTTTATTGTATTTCAACTTTTGCAAACTGCCTTGGGATGCCTTATGAAAGGCAGTATAAAAACAGAACAATAAATAAATAAAATGTGTGTAGAGATAACAAGAGGCATCCCAATGTGATGCCATTAAGACTGCAATCCAAAGTTGCTGCAATCCAAATTTACTTACTTAAGAATAGAGTTTTTGAACTCAGTAGGGCTTACTTTGGAGTAAACATTGAAAAGTTAAAAGCTGCATACTTAGTTTAATTCTAAGCATACTTACCTGGAAGTAAATATCATTGCCACTGAAGGTAAGATGACTTATTTCTACATTATGCTTTAACAGAACTATAACACTGAGCTCCCACTTCCAGAACATGCATGCACCACTTTTGTACTACTGGCAGGGGAAGGGAAAGACGGCAGATAATGGGTGGTAGAAACATATTTTCCATTGCCAGGATGAGCCGACATGAACATCTCATGGGCCTAAGTGTGGAGGAGCTAGATACAGCCTCCCTCTTTAGTCATAGTTGGAGAACAGCAGCTGTGATGGCCTGATTTGGGGCCCACAGCTAATCCACTAATCAAGGTGGGTGAAATGGTCACCTCAAGCAGCGCAGGCTGAAGATTGGCCCTTCTGGGTTTGGCAACCTCCTAGCCCTGAGTCCGCCACCCCACAAAATAGCTCCCAGTGCTAGGCAGAGTGCTAGCCACTGCCACCCTTGCCCTCTGCTCCCACTTTGGTGCCAGGGGGAAAAGTGGAAGTGCATTGATGACAGTAGAGTGCTGGCCTAGAGCACCTCTGCAGAGAGATAGGAACATAGGGAGCGACCTTCTACAGAGTCAGACCACTGGTCCATCTAGCTCAGTATTGCCTCCACTGACTGGCAGTGGCTCTCCAAGGTTTCAGGCAAGAGTCTCTCTCAGCCCTGTCTTGCAGATGCCAGAGATGGATCTGGGACGTTCTGCACCACTGAGCTACAGTTCCATCCCCTAAGAGGAAAATCTTACAGTAGGGATGTGCATGAAACTGGCTCCCTTCAAGCTGATGTTGGGGCTTTAAGGATGGGGAGGGTACACTCCCCCCACCCACCCACACACTTCCCCCTCCAGCGTTCTGTGTATAAATAGACCAGCAGGGCGGCAGCATACCTCCTTGCCACCCCATTGGAAATGGGAGGGGGGCGTGGTTGGCTTTGGGAAAAGTCACTATCTTGTAGCCTACCTACTTGATAGGGTTGTGAGGTAGGTAGGCCCCACATGTTGCTAGAGCAGAACTCCCATCATGCACTGAAGCTTCAGAGCTCTGTGTGCTTGAGGCAGGGGAGACATGGCACCATACGACACTACCCTTGTGGGCATCCACCCCAGGAGCATAGCTAGGGGAGAGTGGGGTCTGTGTTCACCCCTCTCCCCAGTGGCCCCTCAGAGTGAAGAAGAAAATGAAGAAAATGGGGGGGTTTGAGCTGGGGGGCCCTCTGGAGCTTGGGGGCCCAGGTTCTTTGAACCCATCTGCTCAATTATGGGTCTGGGAGGTCAGAGAGGGTGAAGAGAGGAAGGGGGTTGATGCTGTCAGCTCCCTGACTTTTCCTGATGAACAACAGCCGTCTCCTCCTGCCTGCGTATTCCTGTCTCCGCCGAAGAGGTTTGTTTTTGCAGCCCCAGACCTTCTGAAGAACCAGCTTGTGGCATCCTGATTGCTACCCTATTCCACCTGTGCCTTCTCTCTGAGTGCTTGACTTGTTCCACCTGTCCCCAAGGACCAGAGCTCTCTCATGAGAGGAGAGGTTTATGGAGTCCTTGGCAGCGTATATTGGAGGAAGGCAAGCCTGTAGGCAGCTGCCAAGGGGGGTCGGCCTTTGGTGCGGGGCCTTCGGTATGGGACTGGAGTCGGGGGGAAGTTACATTAAGGTGGGGTTGGAGGTCTGGGTCGAATGTTGTTAGTCCTCCCTTTTATTGGGTTGTGCCAGGCCTTTTTCAAATATGTGTTTGGGCTCTCTTGAGGGGGATGGTGCTAGGAGTGCACCCAGCATTTCTAAGGCAGCTATTACTGTTGTGGTGGGGAATAAAAGAATTGGCACTGGCAGAGCAGCTGGCTGTTACAAGGGAAGGGAAATTAGTAATTTAGTAACTGTTTCCACTTCCAACTGCTCTGTCAACTCTCCGGCCTCAGGGAGAAGCCCCAACGACCCACAGAGTCTGGCCTTGCTCCTCTGTAATGCCAGGTCAGTTCAGAATAAGACCGAAATGGTCCATGATTTGATCGTGGATGAGAGAGGTGACCTGGCATGTATAACCGAGACCTGGTTGGGGGAGGTGAGTGGTCCTGTGTGGGCTCAGCTTCTCCCACCAGGTTATTCTGTCGTGGAGCAGGCTATAGGATGTGAGTGGGGGGGTGGAGTGGCTGTGGTCCATAAGAATACCATTTCCCTTACCAGGGCCCCTGTGAGACAGCTGACTTATACTGAGTGCATATTTTTGTGGCTGGGAACTAGGGATAGATTGGGGATTCTTTTGGTGTACCATCCACACTGCTGCCCAACCAACTCCCTAACTGAGCTGACAGAGCTGGTTGCGGAGTTGGTGTTGGAGTCTCCTAGACTTTTAGTGCTGGGGGACTTCAATATCCACTTTGGGACTGGTTTGTCTGGTGCAGCTCAGGAGTTCATAGCAGCCATGACAACTATGGGCCTATCTCAATTAGTTTCTGAATCAACTCACGTTGCTGGTCACACACTTGATTTGGTCTTCTGTTCGGATCAGGGGGCTGTTCCGTGGGTGGGGGATCCTTTCGTTTCCCCTTTGGCATGGATGGATCACTACCTGGTTAAGATTGGTCTCACAGCAGGGGTGGTAGACCTATTAGAATGGTCTGTCCAAAAAAGCTGCTGGACCCAGTGGGATTTCAAAAGGCCTTGGAGGATTTTGACGGTGCAGCTGGTGATTCTGTCGATGCCCTGGTGGGAACCTGGAACAGGGAACTCATCAGGGCAGTAGACATGATTGCTCCTAAGCGTTCTTTCCTACCTGCTTCAAAAATGGCCCCTTGGTATACTGAGGAGTTGCAGGGGCTGAAGCAGTTGGGTAGGCGACTAGAGCGCAAGTGGAGGAGAACTTGGTTCGAATGTGACAGGATACAGCATGTGACCCATTTGATGGTTTATGCGGAGTGCGACAAAAACACAATTCTGGTCTGCGCGCATTGCTTCTGCTGGTTCATGTCCATCAGAGCTGTCCCGAGTTGTGAGGAGTTTGATTTCTGCTCCTTCTACTTCAAATCAGTCCCCGGGGTTGTTCTGCTGTGATGCCTTTAATGGGTTGTTTGCGAACAAGATCTCCGGGTTGACTTGGACTCCACTGTTTTTGCAGGATCTATGGAGGAGGTGTCCAGCAATCCCACTTGAAGTATTAGATTGGATCTGTTTCAAACTGTGACTCTTGAGGATGTGGACAAGCTGCTTGGGGCGGTGAGGCCTACCACCTGTTCTCTGGATCCTTGCCCGACTTGGCTGCTTCTATCTAGTGGGGAGATTGTTGGAGATGGCCTAGTTAATATCATAAATGCATCACTGAGGGAGGGTAGGGTGCCCCCTTGATTAGACCACTCCTAAAGAAGCCTTCTCTGGATCCCTTAATGATGGACAGTTACAGGCCAATCTCCAGTCTCCCTCGGTTGGGCAAGGTGATTGAGAGGGTGGTGGCTAACCAGCTCCAGGCAGTCTTGGAGGAAACTGATTATCTTGATCCATTTCAAACTGGCTTTAGGGCTGGCTATGGGGTTGAGACAGCCTTGGTCAGCCTGACAGATGACCTTTACCGGGGAATCAACAGAGGGAGTGTGGCTCTGCTGGTTCTTTTGGATCTCTCGGTGGTGTTCGATACCATCGACCATGGTATCCTTCTGGACTCCAGGCTGACTACTGCAATGACTACCTCCAGGCTGACTACTGCAATGCGCTCTACGTGGGGCTGCCTTTGTACATAGTTCGGAAACTTCAGTCAGTTCAGAATGCGGCAGCCAGATTGGTCTCTGTGGTAACCCAGAGAGAACATATCATGCCTGTTTTGAAACAATTACACTGGCTGCCGATATGTTTCTGGGCAAAATACAGAGTTCTGGTTATTACCTTTAAAGCCCTGAACGGTTTAGGTCCGAGTTATCTAAGAGAGCGCCTTCTTTTACATGATCCCCACTGCACGTTAAGATCCTAGGTCCGTCTCCAGTTGCCACTGGTTCATCTGGTGGCGATGCAGAGGCGGGCCTTCTCTGTAGCTGCTCCTGGGCTGTGGAATGCACTCCCGGCAGAAATTCGTAATTTGAGATCATTGCTCTCTTTCAGGAGAGCCCTTAAAACCTACCTATTTGGCCTGGCCTTCCAGGGTTTTAAATGATTAACTGTTTTAAATTGTTGCCCTGATTTTCAGGGCTTTTAGCTGTTTTATTGGTTTTATTGTGTTTTAATAGTTTGATTTTAATTGTTAATTTGTTTTAATTGTTTTATCATGCTGTGAACAGCCCTGAGCCATTTTGGAAGGGCGGTATATAAATCTAATAAATAAATAAATGTGGTTGGGTTCTCTTGGGCAGAATGATGCCGGGTGTGTGTCCAGTGGCTCTGGGACAGCTATTACTGTTGTGGTGGGGAACAGAAGAATTGGCGTTGGCAGAGCAGCTGGCCATTACAGGGGAAGGGAAACCAGTAATTTAGTAACTGTTTCCACTTCCAGCTGCCCTGTCAGCTTTCTGGCCTTGGGAAGCAGTTCCAACTTCCCATAGAACCTAGCCTAGCCAGGTCAGTTCAGAATAAGACCGAAATAATCCATGACTTGATCATGGATGAGGGAGCCGACCTGGCTTGTACAGTGTAACTGAGACCTGGATGGGGGAGGCTAGTGGCCCAGTTTGGGCCCAGCTTCTTCCACCAGGTTACTCTGTTGTGGAGCAGGCATGGGAATGTGGGCGGTGGGGTGGAGTAGCTGTGGTCACAAGGATACCATTCCCCTTACCAGGGCCCTGTGTGACAGTTGACTTACATTGAGTGTGTCTTTCTGAGGCTGGCAGCTAGGGATAGATTGGGGATTCTGTTGGTGTACTGTCCACCCCGCTACCCAACTGACTCCCTAACGGAGCTAACAGAGCTGGTCTTGGAGCTGGTGTTTGAGTCACCCAGACTTTTGGTTCTGGGGAACTTCAATATCCATTGTGAGGCTGACTTGTCTGGTGCAGCTCAGGAGTTCATAGTGGCCATGACAACTATGGGTCTATACCAACTAGTTTCAGGACCAACTCATGTTGGGGTGTGTTCTGTGGATGCGGGATCCTGTGGTTTCCCCATTGTCATGGACAGAACACTACCTAGTTAAGGTTGGTTTCACAGCCACAACCCAGCCCTGCAGGGGTGGAGGACCTATTAAGATGGTCCACCTGAGACAACTGCTGGACCCAGTAGGATTCCAAAAAGCCTTGGAGGGTTTTGATGTTGGTCCCGCCAGTGATTCTGTCGATACCCTGGTGGGAAGCTGGAATAGGGAACTCACCAGGGCAGTAGACACGATTTCTCCTAACCGTTCCTTCCAATCTGCTTTAAAAGTGGCCCCTTGATATACAGAGGAGTACGGGGTCTGAAGCAGCAAGGTAGGCGACTGGAGCTCAAGTAGAGGAGAACTCGTCTTGAGTGTGATAGGACACAGCACAGAGCCCACTTGAAGGTTTATGTGGAGGCGGTGTGTGCGACAAAAACACAATTCTGGTCTGCGCGCATTGCTTCTGCTGGTTCATGTCCATCAGAGCTGTGTCAACTCGGTTGTGAGGAGTTTGATTCAGGCTCCTTCCAATTCAAACCAATCACCAGGGACTTTATTCTGCTGAGATGCTTTTAATGGGTTCTTTGCAGACAAAATCTTTGTATTCAAGCCGACTTGGACTCCACTGTTTCTGCAGAGTCTGTTAAGGTGGTGTCCAGCAATCCCTCTTGAAGTATTAGATTGGATCAGTTTCAATCTGTGATGCCTGATGACATGGACAAGCTGCTTGGGGCGGTGCGGCCTACCACTTGTTCTCTGGATCCTTGCCCGACTTGGCTGCTTCTATCTAGCAGGGAAGTTATTGGAGATGACCTAGTTAATATCATTAACTTATCGCTGAGGGTGGGTAAGATGCATCCTTGTTTGAAGGAGGCAATGATTAGACCACTTCTTAAAAAGCCTTCCCTAGATCCCTCAGTGATGGATAGTTATAGGCCGGTCTCCAATCTCCCTCGGTTGGGCAAGGTGATTGAGAGGGTGGTGGCTAACCAGCTCCAGGCGGCTTTGGAGGAAACAGATTATCTAGATCCATTTTAAACTGGCTTTAGAGCGGGCTACGGGGTTGAGTCTGCCTTGGCCGGCCTGATGGATGACATTTACCAGGGAATCGACAGAGGGAGTGTAACTCTGTTGGTTCTTTTGGATCTCTCAGCAGCGTTTGATACCATCGACCATGGTATCCTTCTGGATCGCCTGGGAGAGTTGGGGATAGGAGGCACTGCTTTGCAGTGGTTCCGCTCCTATCTTTCAGGCAGATTCCAGATGGTGGAGCTTGGTGACAGTTCCTCTTTACAACGGGAGCTATTATATGGAGTCCCTCAAGGCTTCATTCTGTCACCAATGCTTTTTAATATTTACATAAAACCGCTGGGTGAGGTCATCAGGAGATTTGGTGCTGGGTGTTATCAATATGCTGATGACACCCAAATCTATTTCTCCACATCATCATCATCATCATCAGGAAATGTCATTCACTCCCTAAATGCTTGCCTATAGGCAGTAATGGCCTGGATGAGGGAGAACAAATTGTAGCTGAATCCAAGCAAGACAGAGGTGCTCATTGTGGGGGATCGGAATTTAAGGGAAGAGTTAGATCTTCCTGTGCTGGATGGGGTTACACTCCCCCAGAAGGAACAGGTATGCAGCTTGGGAGTGCTCTTGGATCCAGGCCTCACCATGGTATTTCAGGAGGAGGCTATGGCCAGGATTGCTTTCTATCAACTTTGGCTGATTCAACAGCTGCATCCATTTCTTGAAGAGAACGATCTCTAAGCAGTGGTGCATCAGCTGGTAACCTCCAGGCTGACTACTGCAATGCGCTCTACGTGGGGCTGCCTTTGTACATAGTTCGGAAACTTCAGTTAGTTCAGAATGCGGCAGCCAGATTGGTCTCTGCAGTAACCCGGATAGACCATATTATGCCTGTCTTAAAACTGACTGCCAATATGTTTCCAGGCAAAAACAAAGTTCTGGTTATCACCTTTAAAGCTCTGAATGGCTTCGGTCCAGGCTACCTTAGAACCCCCCTTCTTCGGTATGATCCCCATCGCACATAGAGGTCATCTGGAGAAGTCCGTCTCCAGTTACCACCAGTATATCTGGTGGCAACTCGGAACTGGGCCTTTTCTGTAGCTGCTCCTGATCATGGAATGCACTCCTGGCAGATATCCGCAGTTTAAGCTCGTTGTTGGCCTTTAAGAGAGCCCTAAAAATGTACTTGTTTGGCCTGGCCTTCCAAGATTTGTAAAGTGTTTTTAAAGTATTTTAATTGGTTTTTAATGGTTTCAATTGTTTTTATTTTGCTTTTAGCACAGTGTGTTGAAATTGAGCCAGCGTGTTGTAGTGGTTAGAGTGCTGTACTAGGACCGGGGAGACCCGAGTTCAAATCCCCATTCAGCCGTAATACTAGCTGGGTGACTCTGGGCCAGTCACTTCTCTCTCAACCTAACCTACTTCACAGCGTTGCTGTGAAAGAAAAACTTAAGTATGTAGTACACTGCTCTGGGCTCCTTGGAGGAAGAGCAGGATATACAGTGGTCCCTCGACTTACGTAAATAATCCATTCCGAACGCATGTTCGGAGGTCGAAATTTTCGTAAGTCAAGGAGCGCACCACGGAAGTCTCAAAACACTCATAATTCGAGGAAGCTGCATCTAAACATTCGTAGGTCGAGTAAGCTGATTCTAAACCGGCAACTACTTCCAATCTTTTTTGTCGCTCGTAACTCGAAAAAAACGTAAGTTGAGTAGTTCGTAGGTCGAGGGATTACTGTAAATGTAATAATAATAATATATGTTTTTATGTCTTTTTAAATTTGTTGTACACCTTTGGATGGGGCGGTTTATAAGTATAATAAATAAATAAATCATAGCTATGCCCCTGATCCACCCCTCTTCTTAAGGCAGGATTGAAGAGCATCTTGCTGCCTCACCCTAATAATCTGTTGCAACTGCCACACCTCACCTCACGGAAAAGCACTGCTCCTGGAGGATGATGGGAGTTGTAGTCCAACAACATCTGGGACCAAGAATGAAAACCCCTGATGTACACAATTTCCCCTTCTTACTCTCAGCCACCTTGTGAGGTAGCATGAGGCAGAGAGAGAGAGGGGTGGGCGGGGGGGAGAGAGAGTGGGGTGGGGGGCCCAAGGTCACCCCATGAGCTTCATGGCTGAGTGAAGCCACAGGTATCCATAGCCTATCCCTAAAAATAGTCTGGGAAAATGGTCTGAGAGCACACAATACTGTTACATTGTTCAGCTCAGTAGTCTCAGCCTAGTCAGCAGCTTGACGAGAGATGCTAAGAAGCCCTATGTAAGCAGCTCCGGGTTTCCTGGAAGAGCTGCAGAAGTGTAATAAATAATAGCGATATCCTTTTGAAAGAAGGAAACCAATTCAACAAGCACCTTTAAAGAAATTGCAAACAGTGAAAATCATTCTTCAGTTCTCTCAACTTGGAAACACCTGTTAGGAGGCATACAATGTATATATTCTTCTATTTACCTCCTGCATTCTCTCACAAAAAACAAGAATCCCGCATACATTACTACTTCTTGCCCGCTCTCAGAACTGGAGCAATGAGGAGGGAGAACAAGGGAGGGGGATAACACACGTGCCTGCCAGCTAACCAAAACAAAGCAAGCTGGACTAAGTTTAGGACTTCAGGATTCCTTTAACTCTTCCCTTCCCACTCATAGTGCCAGAGAGGCTGAGCTCTACTTTAAGACCGACATGCCGAGTTTCAGCTCAGGATGAGGCCAAAACAAACCCTTAAAGCCACAAAACAAACCAGGAATGTAAACTCCAGCGTTTATCGGGAGAATCTGACAGAGTATTCTTTTATGATTAGTAATATGCAAATCAGCAGGTCAAAACTGGTGTTTTAGCAAGTGTAATATATTGCTTTTAGGAAGAAGTAGATGGTCTATTTACTAGCAAAGTCTCTGCAAGGACTCGAGTATTTCTCTAGATATAATGAACAATGCTCTGAAATATTCTCTTTGGGGTATGCCAAGCAACCATAGTGAAGGAAACAATTACAAACCATTTAAATAGTTTGCTCAGTCTATACAGAAGCAGGTTTTCTGAACAGGGACTACAGGGTCCCTTGCAACATTAAAATTCTGGAATGGCTCCCAACTGCTATATAGCAGACAGAAATTCAACAGGTGAAGCCCACAGGAGTTCTACTACAGAGAAGTGGGCAACCCTCATCTAGCACTCAAACACACTGGAAAAGCACATTAAAAAAACAGAGTCAGATGGATTAAGTACCTAGGTGAAAGGTGAGCAAGAGACTATATGACCTCATGAGATCCCATTTCTCTGATGTAGGAAAGGAACTGCTATGCAGATGAACATTTGGCATCCAGGTGTTGTTGTTTTTTTAAAAAAATATTGTTACTACCAAGCTAAACAGCAAAATTTAAGCTCAGAGTGCAGAGACAACAGAGACACAGGCAGAAAATGGAACAGTGATTTTAGGGAGGGCGAGAGAATCTCCCTCGCTCAAACAGAATCAAATCACAGTCTATGGAGAGTCCACAACTGCAAGCATCAAGTGGAGACAGGCTGCGAGACATCCCCTAAAGAAACCATCCAGGGCATTGATTCGTTTTAACATTCTCCCCACCCTATTTGAAGTCTCAAGGCGGGTAGCAACAGCCGATAAGCAAATCCAAAACCGCGAACGTGCAAATGAAGGTCCAATTAAAAGGCGCCTCGTGAGACGGCTCGCCCTCCCCATGCCGTGGTGGTGAGCAACGCCTGTCACAGATCAGAAACGTGCAAGGCGAAGCCCCCCAGAGCCACCACTGACCTGCTGCCCCCGTCGCGACGACACGTGGGCAGATGTGCTGTTGGGGCTCTGCAGCCAGCGACGTCCGACGTAGACGAAAGACAGAAAGTGAGCCCGCGCTTTCCAAGACGGGCTCCGCGAACCCCCAAAAGCGGAACCCTCAGTTGCAGCTGCGCCAGAAGGAGCGGCCAGCGGAAAGAGCGGGAGCCGGAAAGTCCCCGGGCTGCAACCTCAGGCGCCGCCGACGCCTGCACCACACGGCATTGTTTCCAAAATACACTTGCTTCCTGGCATTACCCAAACAGCTGATGAAAGCCACACCTCCTTCATGACGTTTCCAAACGGAGCTAGCCAATGGGAGAGCTGGAGGCACTCCGCGCTCCCACTGCGACGCTTGGGGCTGTCACCGTCGTGGCTGGCTAGTTGTTGAGTGAGTCGCGCTCGTGATCTCTGTTCACAGCGGAGCCGCCGCACATCCATTTCTCCTTGGCTTCCAGCTCTCTGAAAGGGGGCAAGCGAGGAGCGGCAGCCTTGCCCACATCGCCTTGGAAAGCACGGCAGCTTCCTCTTTGCTCTCGGAAGGTCGCTTGCTGCAAATGATGTTGCCTTTTCTGGAGACACAGGACGGAGTGTTGGAGAAGCCACCACTATGCGTCTCTGCTTCCCTTCCCCCACCCCCGCCACCTCCAATCAACGCGCAAGAATTGATGATCAAGAGACCGTAGCATGTCGTTTTGCATTCTGGCTGCAGTGTGGTAGCCAAGCAAATGATACTTCTGAGAAGATTATACTTCTGAAAAGCTCTCTGATAGGCTTCCCTTGTTATTCCCCTCCCCCCAATACTTAACATACTACTGAAAAATATCCTGCCTTTGAATAGGGAGGTTCAGTTTAGTTGTCACAGCGAATAGCCAGTCACAGACCTATCCTCCGTGAGTGTGGTTTTGTTTTGTTTTTTAAACCATCTACAGGGCACAATTCCCAACAGAGATCCTTTGGGGACTCCAGCGCTTACTTCCCTCCATTGTGAAAACTGTCGTTTTACTCCTACTCTTGCTTCCTGTTTTTTAACCAGTTACACAGTTCCATACAAGGACCTGTCTTATCCTATCACAGCTAACAGAAACTTCATTCCTCTCTTTTGGATACCCTTGTTGTTTCCCTCCCCTGCCCACGATGTTTTCCTTACTCTCATAATGTAGTTTGTAAGCCCTTTGCAATCGGAGATCTGTCTTCACTTATGAAACTCTGTAAACTGCAGAATACAGTTGTTACTGTGTTAATAATAAAATAAGAATTATTATTAATGATCATATATTTATACTGCCTGATATATACATCTTTAGGCAGTGTACAAAATTTAAAACAATATTTAAAAATCACAGATTAAAATGCACAAAACACAATAAAAACAATAGCACAAAATAGTTATTAAAACAAATTATTAAAATTAATTCTAATTAAAAGCCTGTGAGAACAGGTGAGTCTTGAGGGTCTTCTTGAAAACAAACAGAGAAGGAGATACTCTTATTTCAGCAGGGAGCATATTCCAAAGTCCCGGGGCAGCTATAGAAAAAGCCCGGTTCCAGGTTGCCACCAAACGAGGCGGCAGCAACCGTAACCGGACCTCTCCAGAAGATCGAAACAGGCGGCACGGTTCATGACAAAGAAGACGCTCTCTTAAAATGTTAACTCAGAATGTTAATTCAGAATTAAATCCTCAACTCCCATGGAGACGGAGTTCAATAAGAATTATTCCCAAGAAGTTAGGAAATTACACACACACACACACACAATTACTTTCACAGCTTCTCTAAAAGGTCATAGACAAAAGCTATTTGAAAATCAAGCTAAATAGGACTTACTCCATAAGTGTGAAAGGATATCAGCTAGTATCAAATATTAGATATCTATATCAAAATTAGAAATTATCTTGTCATCCTAATATACAGGATCCTTTCACACACACACACACACACACTCCCAGGGTGACAAAAGCCCAATTCAGATGTTCTGTAAAAGAGATGTGGTACAGTGTCTCAAATGGAGACGGAAGTTCCGCCCTGGCCCCATTACTTGCCCTGTGGCCGCTGCTCATGCGTACAGTGGCTTTGGTCTGAAGAGATGAATGCCGCTTCCATGATGGTTTGGGGCTTCCGTGATCAGGAGGCACCTGCAATCTCAGCACCATTCATCTTTTCAGACAAATGCCACTGTAAGTGTGAGTGGTGGCTGCAGGGGTGAGTGACAGGCAGGGCGGGATTTAGAGCCCCATTTGAGGCACTAACAGATACAGCATCTCTTTTATAGATAATCTGAATTAGGATAAAGACATTGTTCAAGAGAGCAAATGCAGCTATACTGCCAGCTATAATACCATGTAGATGTATTGCGGCAAAATAGCGATACCATTCAAACAGAAAAGCTCCAGAACCAGAGAGGGGCACATGCATAGCTTTAGCCCTATTCACAAGTTACGTTCAACTCATGAATATACAGTGTACACAGGTAAGGATCTGTACACAGGAAGAGTTATTTACATGTTAAGTTGAACACAGGTAAACAGTATACTTTCTGTCTGTACCATTCATGTGAGGGGACTCTACTCAGATTCACTTTTAAAATGAACACAGGTACAGTAATTCACACAAAAACATGTATGATTGAGTGTACAGACCTCTGTACACCCGTGCAAATGAATGACTGAATAGGGCTCTTCTGATATCTGCATAAAGGTACATTTAGGCTGATGCAGCCCTGATACGTCAGAGAGAACAAATTTGGCATGAATCGCTTTGCGTGTGTTTGCCAACTGAGATTGTTGAGGTGAGGCAAGGGTAGCTTTACTAGTGTTGGCCACTTTTTTTTTTTTAAAGGAGGCTGTAATTATGAGCAGCCAAACCAAGGCTTAAGCAGCCAAGCCTGGGCTTGGCTGCCCATGAGATGCACCAGAATCCGTGCAGATCCTGGTGGTGCTTTGGCGCTAAACCCAGCACCAAAACCCAGCCCTTTGCAAAGGTTAAGGGCACAAATGTGCCCTTTACCCAGCTCCTGGGATCATGTGTCAGCACAAGCTTCTTGCAACTCATGCTGACAGAGACGGGTGCCTAGAGCTCCCCTCCCCTGGGGGGAATCTGTCAGTGCACTGCCCTTGGTGCACTGTGGGATTCTTGGAGGCCGGACCAAGTTTACCCAAGTAAATGAGTCCCTACCTCTGTTTACCTGCATTGCTTGAAGCAGCGCAGATAGTAATCTGTGCTGCTCCTGGCAGCGCTGGTTGTGTGGGCACATGGCTTGTGCACCACGGGTTCGGCGTATTCATTTGGGGGAAGGTAGGTTGAACCCTGCCTTCCATCCCACCCACCTACACACGTGATGGCGTGTATAGCCCCCTAGTTGTTCTGGTAAGAATGAATCTGCCCACTTTCCTTGCACTATAATCTTAATTGATAATTACCATCCTCACAAGTTAGCCCACTGCAGCCTTCAGTGTTCACACATCTACCATCTTGATTGGGGGTGGATGACATCATCACAAACTGTGCTGTTGAGCCAACCCTATGTGTCCCTCCCTGCACCTGTAGCAAATTTGCTTCAAACCGTTTAGGCAGTTAACAAGTTAGCCCATTTGTGCCTCAAACATTCATGCATCCACCATCTTGACTCAGGGTGGATGACATGCTAACTGAGCAAAGAGGCACCTTTTAAAAGCGGTGATTCTCTATATTGAGCAGGGGGAGAGCAACTGGCCCTATCCAGCCCCAGCACAGCATCCCTTCAGTGGCTGTTGCTGGTGTCTGTATTATCTTTCTTTTTAGATTGTGAGCCCTTTGGGGACAGGGATCCATCTTTATTTTTATTTCTCTATGTAAACCGCTTTGGGAACTTTTACTGAAAAGCGGTATATACTTTTATTTTATTTTATTTTATTTTATTTTATTTTATTTTATTTATTTATTTGATTTTTATACCGGCCTTCCGAAATGGCTCAGGGCAGTTTATAATTAAAAACAGAAATCATTAAAAATAATTAAAACATAAATACAAATATGAACACCAATTTAAAAACATCTTAAAAAACAATTAAATATCAGAACAATTAAAACCCTGAAAACCAGGTTTACATTAAAATGATTATAACTAATTAAAAACCCTGAAAGGCCAGGACAAACAGATGAGTTTTAAGGGCTCTCTTGAAGGTCAGTAAGGAATTAAGATTATGAATTTCTGCTGGGAGTGCATTCCACAGCCCAAGAGCAGCTACAGAGAAGGCCCGCCTCTGAGTCACCACCAAACGAACCGGTGGTAACTGGAGACGGACCTCCTCAGATGACCTTAATGTGCGGTGGGGATCATGTAAAAGAAGGCGCTCTCTCAGATATCTCAGACCCAAGCCATTCAGGGCTTTAAAGGTAATAACCAGAACTTTGTATTTTGCCCGGAAACATATCGGCAGCCAGTGTAACTGTTTCAAAACAGGCATCATATGGTCTCTCCGAGTTGCCCCAGAGACCAATCTGGCTGCCGCATTCTGAACTAACTGAAGTTTCCAGACTACGTACAAAGGCAGCCCCACGTAGAGCGCACAGCTGTCGAATCAGCCGAAGCTGATAAAAAGCACTCCTAGCCATGGCCTCCACCTGAGATACCAGGGTGAGGCCTGGGTCCAGGAGTACTCCCAAGCTGCTTCTTCTGGGGGAGTATAACCCCATCCAGCGCAGGAAGATCTAACTCACCCCTCAGATTCTGAGCCCCCACAATGAGCACCTCCATCTTGCTTGCATTCAGCTTCAATTTGTTCTCCCTCATCCAGAAGTAGATTTGGGTGTCATCAGCATACTGATAACACCCAGCACCAAATCTCCCGATGACCTCACCCAGTGGTTTCATGTAGATATTAAAAAGCATTGGTGACAGAATAGAGCCCTGGGATACTCCATATAGCAGCTCCCATTTTGCGGAGCAACTGTCACCAGCTCCACCATCTGGAATCTACCCAAGAGATAGGAGCGGAACCACTGCAAAGCAGTGCCTCCTATCCCCAACTCCCCAGGCGATCCAGAAGGATACCATGGTCAATGGTATCGAACGCCACCGAGAGATCCAGAAGAACCAGTAGAGTCACACTCCCTCTGTCGATTCCCTGGTAAAGGTCATCCATCAGGCCGACCAAGGCTGTCTCAACCCTATAGCCAGCTCTAAAGCCAGTTTGAAATTGGTCTAGATAATCAGTTTCCTCCAAGACTGCCTAAATATTTGTTGTTATTGTTTTACAAACCACACCAAATCCTTGAGCCATCCCTATGTGTCCCTACAAATTTGTTTCAAATCAGTTAAGCAGTTCAAAAGTTAGGTCACTTATACCTAACACATTCATGCATCAGCCATCTTGAATGATGATCCCATCGCAAACTACACCATTGAGATGTCCCTATGCATCGCTCACTACAATTGTACTAAATTTCATTCAAATCAGTTAGGTGGTTCTCAAGTGAGCCCACTTGGACCTTAAACATTCATGCACCCACCATATTAAATTGGGGTGAATGACATCATTGCAAACTACACCATTGGGGTATCCCTATGTGTCCCTACAGCTGTAGCAAATTTGGTTCAATTCTATTAGGTGGTTCACAAGTTAGCCCACTTGTGCCTCACACGTTTACGTGTCTGCCATCTTGAGTTGGGGTGGATGACATTATCACAAACTACACCATGAGGTTTCCCTTTGTGACCCTACAATTGTAACCAATTTGGTTCACATTGGTCCAGGCATTGCAGTTGATAGTGGGACACACACACACACACAGAGAGAGAGAGAGAGAGAGAGAGAGAGAGAGAGAGAGAGAGAGAGAGAGAGAGAGAGAGAGAGAGCTGGGTTATTTTATAAGCTTACTTTCCTTAAGGAAAATAGACTAAAAAAGCTGATTGAGCATTCCTGCAATGATGTGGCATAGCAGGGAAAGCACTTCTCTAAAACACAAGAACAAAACTTATCTTAAAGTCATGGGAGTTATTTCACCTGTCCATGTATGACATTACAAGGAAATCTGGGATACACCTCTCTGATTGTGTGCTCTTTCATTGATACTCCTAAACTATTGCTCTGTCAAGCAACCAGCTGCACTGCAATATCTAAACAGGAGCCTGTGATACACATATAGCCACTTTCCACATAGCAATCACAAGATGAAGAAGAATTGCATTTTTCCAGTCAGTATCAGGGCAACAGAAATACAACCTAGACAGCAGGTGTTTGGATAGCATGCAACTAATGGGTAACAGTTACACATTTATTATATTGAAAACTTGATTGTTGGGAAATGTCCTCTGGAATAGATTGTTTTTCTCAGAACATACCAGTGGAGGGCAACATTGCCAACACAAAATAAATGCACAATGAGTGGCATATCTTGAGGTGTTTCCAGATGAAACAATATAGTCAGTTTTTTAATGGAAGTTCTTACTACTTCTCTACTCAGTGTCCAGATTACATCCTTGGCCGTTGCACAATTTCATAGTGCCATCTGCTGGCCATCTGCTGCCATGCCATGATGTAAATGCAAACTGAGATTTTTGAAACTACTTTAGAGATCCTAACAGAGATTGGCTGCAAAATTGCACAATGGCTGATGACATCATCTGGACATCAAATAGAGAAGCAGTAGGAATTTTTTGTTTTAAAATGGAGTTTTTCACCATCTGTTAACACCCTAGAAAACAAAATTGTATATGCTCTCCAAGACATAAAATCACAGATAGCCATGTTGGTCCATTAGAATGAAAGAAAGAAAAACTACAACCCAAACCAGGACAATACTTTTACTGGAACCAGCAAGAGTCACAAAGCATTAACAGCAAGCTTTTGAGTTTTCAAAAAACTCTTCCTCATCAGGCTTCTGTGTGTGCTTTAACATTTTAAAACAGCAAGGAAGTTAAGACACAAAGATATGATGTATCATTCTTTTAGCTTAGCATGCAGATTTGAAACTCCAGTTATTGAAAACAGGACTGCTGTACTGAGGATGCTGCTTATGCTTACAAAATCACCACACATTTTCACCTAATTGAGCAAGCATTTAGAGCCATTTTAGCACACACACCCATTTTTTTTAATAATGTGTTTTAATGGTATTGGTCACATAAACAGAGTTTTTACTTCATAAGCATTTTTCAGTTTTGGCTGCTGCCCTAAACCATAGCTCCATCTCCAAAGCAAAAGACTCTTCTTCAGTCCCATTATAACTTTTTTACAAATTAAAGATAACTAATTTTACTTTGCACTTAAAACAATCCCACTCACCAGATAATCCCAAAACACTTTAAATGGGTGGATATGCTTGACATCCTTGAGGGAAATGACATGCTGGTCCTTAAATCAGAGCACTTGGGTGTCAACTATCTATCACTGTCTGCTCTCTGTCTTGCTGCCCCCTGTGGCAGCCTGCTATATTGCAGCAGATCTCTAGGCTGGATAAGCATCCTAAGGGAGCATTCATTGGCCTTTCTCTGCAAAAGGAAGTATAAGAGGCTTCCGGGCTGAGGGAGGTCTTGCCATAGTATTAAGATTTCACTGATCTGGTCTGCTTGTCTTAGCTCTCTTGCCTGATTGGTTTGCCCCTTGGCTTGTTTTGGACTTTGGGTTGCCTGCTTGTGACTACTCACCTGGCTTGGTCCTTGGCTGGTTCCTGATTCCTGCTTCACCCTCTAGCTACTGGTGCCTATGTGGCTTTGACCCTCATTGTGCTCCTGACCTCTGGCTCTTGTCTAGAGTCTAGACCAGGCCTGCTCAACTTAGAACTTCCCCCAGTTGTTTTTGGACTACAACTCCCATAATCCCCAGCCACAGTGGCCAGTAACCAGGGATTATGGGAGTTGTAGGCCAGCATCTGCAGGAGGGCCAAAGTTGAGCACCCCTGGTCTAGACCCTCTGGCTCCTATCATCTACCCTGCTTGACCCCTGGTGAGTCTCTGGCTCTCTCAGCCTTGGCCTTTGGACTTGTACCTTCTAGTGACGGCTGCCCATGGCTCAGATTCGTGACATCAACCAAGGCTGCCATATTTTACCTGATAGTTTGGGCCTTCAGTAGCAGTATGTCATTCAGAAATCAAGCAAATTAATTTTCTGCCATCTCTGTTTCTCCACAATGGGAAAACTAGACCAGATCAGTTTAGAAAGCTGGGGATGAAGTCATGCCTTATTGGTAGAACATATGCTTTGCATGCAGAACAAGGGCCCATGTTCAATCCCTGGCATCTCCAGGTAGGGCTAGGAATGACCCTTGCCAGAAACCGTGAAGAGCTGCTGCTGGCTAGTGAGTAGACTGATACTGAGCTAGATGGATACTGTGCTAGTTGGGCCAATGGTGTGACTCAGGAGCAGGCAGCTTCATATTTTCTTTCAACTTTGCCACCTATTTGCAGGGCAGGGAGATCATGTGGACCGTTTCCCAAGATCCCCACAGTATATATTGTTTAACAACAACTTTCTTTGTTAGCCACCCCATAACAAATTGTTCTCTGGGCAGCTTATAACACAACATTAAAACATGAGATTAAAACACGCAATAAATCATAACAAATATACAAAAAAGCAGAGGGGGATACAAACTACAATATAAAAACAATTTTTAAAACATTTTTTTAAAAAACCAGTTACAATCAGGTCACAATTTTTAAAAATTTATATTTAAAATTTAAAAGTCCTGAGTGAACAAAAAGGTCTTTACTTGGCATCTAGAAGAACAAAGCAATTAAGCCAGGAGAACCTCATTGGGGAAGCTATTACATAAATGAGGCATAACCACCGAAAAGGCCTTCACCCTAGTAACTACCTGACTCACCTTTTTTGGGAGGGGCATCCAGAGAAGGGCCTCTGAATATTATAAATATTGTATAATGTAGTGTCCTATTTATATAAGGAAAAACAATGGAACTCATCAGTAAGGCTCTCACTACATTCATGTTCTAAAGCATGCCGTCAAGTCGATTTCGACTCCTGGTGACCACAGAGCCCTGTGGTTTTCTTTGGTAGAATACAGGAGGGATTTACCACTGCCTCCTCCCATGCAGTATGAGGTGATGCCTTTCAGCATCTTCCTATATCTCTGCTGCCTGATATAGTACCAGTGGGGATTTGAACCAGCAACCTTCTGCTTGTTAGTCAAGCATTTCCCCACTACCTCTCTTTAGGTGGTTCTATCACTTCTTAAAACTTTGGAGACATTTTTATTTTTAGCTCTAGCAAGGCTATATGGTCTCCCTCTTTTCATGGAATGGAGTACATTTCTTCCAACCACCTTCTAAAAATAAGAGGTGAATGGGGTAGAGCAGTGATGGTCAACCTGAGGCTTGCCCACTGTTGTTGGATTACTATTCCCATCATCCCCAAGTGCAATAAACACTGTCTGGGGATGATGGGTGTTGCAGTCCAATAGCACTAGAGAGCCTCAGGTTGACCACTCCTGATCTAGGCGATCCTTGCACAGTCAGATGTGCAGCTTCTCCTTGGTCCCATCCATGCTAGTAGCTTCTCACAGTTCAGCCCCTGAAAAATGCGGAGGGAGGAGAAAGCTTGGAATTCCCACAGTCGTGCTTTGAAAGGTCTGCAGCCATTCTTAACCCACCTAATATTTTATCAAGTAGGCTGCACAGAAGTCAGTCCAGTGCAGCTCCTGGTTTATACTTTTAAACATCTTATACAAATACCCTCCAAGATTATTACATTATTCTAAATATGGATGCTGATGGTGATGAACCAGAGTGTCGCCATGATGAACTCAGGAACAGGCAGTAGCTACGTTAACATGCTGACACACCAGGAAGAAACAAGGAAATAGAAATTGAAACCATGTAACAATGCAACTCACTCCCTGTGTAAGAAATTGAAGAATGTGACTCACTGTCTGTGTAAACATGAATTGAATAGGGCGTTGGCTCTTTTTTTATAAGATAGGTATGGGTATAAAGGATGAACTTAGCTACTAATCAGGGTTCCCAGCCTTGCGCATGAGCTAGCTGGCAACCATTGCTGCTGCAGGGCAATAAAGCCTCTTGGAAAGTTCCCAACCCTGTGTCTGGTTATTGGATCTTGCGGAACCAGGGGCGAACCAAGTTTACATCAACAGGTATGGATGGTTTCAGGAGCTCTCGGTGGCAACCTGCCCTCCATGCCCTTCTCTTACCAGGGTAGGCTCCAAGAGAACCTCTTTGCCTCCACCACACAATGACAATGGGCACAGAGGTGGGAGTGGGGCTTCTAAAGGCCCACTGATGCAGACTCCGCTGACAGGTTCTGGGGTGGGAAGCTTGCTCTGGGGATAAAAATGACCAGGTATGGCACTGTTTCATAACATAAAAACAGGCACTGAACCCAACTTGAGACTGAGAAGAAATGTTAAGCCAACTACCTGCTCTGCTTAGCTTCCCCCACATAAACAAGAATACGAGCTGAAGAAAGCCAGTGAACAGCATAGTCACACCCTTCCTCCTCACTCTGCTTGTGACTATTCTTCTATGCTACTTAAAGTTCTTCAGGATCAGAGGCATGCCCAGACTTGCCAACTACAGGAGGCTTTTCACACAGGGCTTTTATTTCGAATCCACTCCTGATTGGAGTGTGCCAGCCCTAGCTAGATTTACCCCGAGGTCCTTGCAAGCTATCAGGGACGAGGACAGACAGGACTTTATTTTCCCCCGAATGGAGGCTGCAAATTCTGGCTTAGCTCGAAGTATGTTCAGCTTTTTAAAATCCTCTAGTTTCAGAGGCTTTTGGGGGGGGGGAACCTGGTGGCTTCTGTTTTCCTCCACAGTTTTCTCTGTTACGTTTGGGTTGATCATGCCAGTAAATCAATGTTTTTCAAAACTCAGTGAAGAGGAGTTTGACAGCTGTTTTGGGTGTGCTCTACTCCAGGCTTCCCCAGCCTGCGGACCTCCAAATGTTGCTGAACTACAATTCCCATCACCCCCAGCTAGGCTGGGATGATGGGAATTGTAGTTCAGCAACATCTGGAGGGCTGCAGGTTGGGGAAGCCTGCTCTACTCTAAGTGATTTGCAATTGTAAGCGCTGGGTGTGGTGTTGTTGTTGCAGATTGGCTGATACTCTGTTGAGGGAGGGTGAGGGAGAAATTGTTGGGGGAGGGAGAAATTCCTGAGTTAAACACAAGCACAGATGGCAAAATGTGTGTCTTGCTATGTTTTACATAGGTTTTAGATATGCAGAATGGATGTAACCTGAACCCTTCGATGTCTAAGCTGATTCTATTAGGTGTGTGTTTGTGGAGGTGGAGAGAAAGAACATTATTCGAGGAAGGCAGTCACTCACAAAGGCAAAGGTTAAGTGTCCTGCTGTTTGGCAACTTATTATGCTGGACTTGCGCTCTTAGCTGTCAAACTGTTTTTTTTAAAAAAGCTCTCTCACCTCTTCCTCTGTGGTATGATTTCTGACTGGTTGGAGGGAAAACCCAGACTAGATAGGTGCAAACGCACAGGAAAAAGATCTGCCAGGGAGTGCCAGGGGAGGAAACGACAGCTATGTGAACTGTCAATTTAATCCCCCAATCTAAACATCTTGCAAATATGCTGTGAAGCAGATTCCCTCTTCAGATATCCCAAGGCATAAAGCCATGTGTGGATAACTTCTTGGTGCTCTTAACTCCATTTGCAGTCTTAAAATAATCTGGATTTCTTTTTAAATCCCCTTATAAGTTTCTAGTTCTCTTCTAAGTCAAGCTGGTAGTTATCACCAATGGGAATAGAGCAAAGTGCAGCACACTAGTCTGTTGGTGGAAGGCAGAGGAGGAAGAAAGAGATCTAGTTAGCAAAGCAGGGGCAATGATCAAAGGCTGTTCTTCCATGCTAGAAGCTCCGTCCTTGCCTTTGTCACACCACCACTGCTGACCTGCAGTCTAAAACACCAGCGTGCCCAGAAGATGGCAGCTGGGAGGTAGAGAAAGGTGGCACCAGTAAAGAAAGTGGCCCTGACAAGGGTGGGTCAGGATGCAAGATGCAAGGAACACAAAGGGAGGCTGGTGAATAGGGCTGCCAACACTGTGTTGGCTGAAATTGGGACAGGGACTCTAAGGGAGCGGGGGGGGGGTGTCGGAACATGGCCACCTAGGGGTGGGGCTTGTCTTTTGTTTTTAAACTTGTAAAGCCACCGCTGAGCGGTGGCGTAGCAGGACAGCGGCAAGAGCTCTCCCGCCTCCCAAACTATGAGGAAGGAATGGCTGCTCTCTGGGGCTGGGCTGGCTGAGGCGGGTGTGCTGGCGACAGGAATGCTGCTGCTGAAAGAAAGGCACCCAAGCACTCACTGCCGCGGCCACCACTGACTGACTGCAGGAGCAGGGAGGGACGGATGTGTTGGAAGTTAAGGACTTTGTGCTGTCTCTTGTCTCAGACAGTGGAGGACAGACGAGTGAGTCAGAGGGCTAGAGGGTCAAGACATTGGTCATCCGTTCTCTACTGCTCTGACACTATCCCTTTTGAAATGTACATTGGTACTCTTAGGGATTAACTTCCTCCCTTTCTTCCCTACCTATTCCTTCTACCTTGCAACATGGCAAGCTCCTCTCTCTGCACCATGTGTGCAGAGAAGATGCAGAATCCATCTGCATCCAGCTAGATAGATAGATTAGAGATCCTAACTCCTCACTTTCCTATCTAGAATGGAGTTCCTTAATAAATGCCTTATATATTGATTTGAAACTATGAATTGGCTCCAAATTACTTTACTCTCAGCATGCACGCATGCCTAAGTAAATTCCGCTGTGTTGTGTCTCTGTTCACTCTGCTATAATGAAAAAGGGATTCTCTCACCACAGAGAATTCCCAACAGGATGGAGTCGGAGAGAAGGTGGGCGAAAGAGAAGGCGGCCGAGGAAGGGAATCTTTCGCCCACCTTCTCTCCGACCCGTCCATCCCTCCCGCCTCCTGCAGTCAGTCATTGGCGGCCATGGCGGTGAGTGCTTGGGTGCCTTTCTTTTAGCAGCAGCCCGTCTGTCACCCGTGCGCCCACCTCAGCCAGGGAGGATGCTTCCTGGCCTCTGGACATCCCACAATGCGCCATGTGACTAGTGCGGTGGATTAGGAGAGTCCCCCAGAGCCCAACTCTGTGTGTGCTTGGGCTGCTTGTTGTCGTTGTTGTTGTTGTTATTTCAATTTCTATACCGCCCTTCCAAAAATGGCTCAGGGCAGTTTATACAGAGAAATAACAAATAAATATGATGGATCCCCGTCCCCAAAGGGCTCACAATCTAAAAAGAAACATAAGATAGACACCAGCAACAGTCACTGGAAGTACTGTGCTGGGGGTAGATAGGGCCACTTACTCTCCCCCTGCTAAATAAAGAGAATCACCATGTTAAAAGGTGCTTCTTTGCCAAGTTAGCAGGGGTTCCCAGTCTCGGGGGTTTAGGGTGAGTTTGAACCCTTAACCCTTGCTAAAGGCCAGAGTCGGAAGCAGGGTTAGGTGGGTGGGCAGCACCGATATCCGTGTGAATCCCAGTGCTGCACAGAAGTCGCCTAGCCCAGGATGGGCTGCCCTAGTCTGGGTTAGGCTGCTTGTATGGATAACGTTATGGCATGTCAATGCTCACTAGTCTTCTCAGGCTGTTGTTGTTGTTTACATTTATATCCTGCTCTGCCTCCAAGGAGCCCAGAGCGGTGTACTACATACTTGAGTTTCTCCTCACAACAACCCTGTGAAGTAGATTAGGCTGAGAGAGAAGTGACTGGCCCAGAGTCACCCAGCTATTATCATGGCTGAATGGGGATTTGAACTTGGGTCACCCCGGTCCAAGTCCAGCACTCTAACCACTATACCACGCTGGCTCTGTCAAGCAGGTGGAAACAAAAGAGAGTAGGACCACAAAGGGATGGGGGGGGGAATCTAGAAAACAGATACGCTTCCAGGAAACAGGTTTCCCTTTTCTACCATGGGCCACAAACATTGTTAGAGGATGAGGCACGGCCCAATATATTCTAGGTGGGGCTACAATGTTTGGCCAGTTCATTCATTCGATTTCTATACCGCCCTTCCAAAAATGGCTCGGGGCGGTTTACACAGAGAAATATAAATAAATAAGAGCGCTCCCTGTCCCCAAAGGGCTCACAATCTAAAAGAAACATAAGATAGACACCAGCAACAGTCACTGGAGGTACTGTGCTGGGGGTGGATTGGGCCAGTTACTCTTGCCCTGCTAAATAAAGAGATCACCACGTTAAAAGGTACCTCTTTGCCAAGTAAGCAGGGGTTTGATTAATTAATTGATTACACCTTTTTTCTATGATGAAAAAAGCCAATTAATAAGACAGATTTTTTTTTAATGTTAATTATTTTTAATACAAGAACTTACAAAATAATGGGGGTCATGTGCCATACATCATATAAAAGCAAAGTACGCTTTTCCTTCAGAATACTAGCAGCATCCAAACAAACAGTACTGGTGGAGGCACAGGAGAGACAAAGAGCATTTCCAGGGACAAGCTTTGCCCTAGTATTTGATTTATGATAAATAAAGTATGGTGTGGAGGGGGGAGTATATTTCACATCAGCATTCTCATCCTAAACATAATTTCTCTGAAGTCTTATTAAGTCTTATTAGTGTTTATGGAGTTAACTTTCAAGTAAGCATATTTAGGCTTAAAGGTAAAAGGTAAAGTGTGCTGTTGAGTTGATGTTGACTCCTGGTGACCGCCAGGTTGCCAGAACCTAAGGGGTATACTCGTGGGTCAAATGGGCCGTAAGCCAGAATTTGGCTTTTTAAAAGCCAAATCTGGCCACCTAGCTGCAGAGCCCTGTGGTTTTTCTTTGGTAGAATACAGGAGGGGTTTACCATTGCCATCTCCCACATAGTATGAGATGATGCCTTTCAGCATCTTCCTAGTTCGCTGCTGCCTGATATAGGTGTTCCCCATAGGAAACATACCAGCAGAGAAGATTAGAACTGGCAATCTCTGGCTTTCTATTCAAGTCATTTCCCTGCTTCGCCATTAGGTGGCTTAGCCTTAATTTAATTGCCAGTTTATGATTCAGCAATGAATCCAGCAGTGCAAAGGTGTGGGTAAGCTACCTGTCTGGTGAGATGCTTGTTTCTTCACCCTTCTCTAGTGCCACCTTTTTTTCCCCATATGTAAATTTGTGCAAATTCAATAGGCTAATCAATTAATTTATTAAATCTCATATGACTGATTTAGATCTCCTAATGGATGATAGTCCTTTATAATAATAATAATAATAATAATAATAATAATATATTGAATTGTTCATTGAATTGCATTATGAGAGCAAAGACAGAAGAAATGTCCCTGCGGAACTTGAAGCAGAACACTTAATACAAAATTAAAACATGTGTTCATGTTGTCTAAGTAATAAAACAATAGAGTGAATAGAGCTAAAAATAAAAGGGAGGAATATCAAAGCAAATTCACTTACAACTATTAGAAGATGTATATTTTCTTAGCTCAGACCTCCCATGCCCAGTAATACCAATTATGAATACTATTGGACTTAGTGATTTAAGCAGGGGGGAAAGTGTTGAACTTAGCAAATTTCTACTTATTACCTTAAAAACTTATAAAGAATGAAGATTCTAGCCTCCCTCAAAATATCCATCAAATAAAATTTAAAGATCTAGCGCCTAATTCTAGAACTCAAATCTGAATTATGAAATGTTGCTGAATTTAAGATGTGTACAAAATTTCCTTTCACCATGGAGAATGACAAAACATGAGTAATGCCTGAAATACCAAAATGAACCACAGAATGAAGAAATTTATGTATGACAATTGTCCTTTACAATTACTATGTGAGCAAACCCCAACTGTGTGTGAGTGGGTAGCAGTGGTTGGGCATACTGCCTTGTGGCCAAAATAGCACCCCTCGAGAAGGGTCAGAGAAGGGGTGCAGATACCTTCTAAACATCTGAGGAGTTACCCCCCTCATTTTACCGAATCCCCCCAACAAACCTAATAAGCTATATATCTTCAATTCCCAAATTTTTCTCCCCTCAAAAAACTTTTCTTCTCCCCCTCAAGAAAATGTGAGGACTTCCTCTTAAGCTACTACTGCTACATACAGCTTTTCAATGAAAAAGTTCTCAAAGCAGTTTACATAGGAAAGAAGAATAAGAAGATGATGCTTCCCTGTCCAGAAAGGATTTACAATGGTCGTCCTCATGACCAGCCCTACGGGATAGGACAGGGCTACCCCGGGTAGGGTTGGTCGTGAGAAGTGCAGGGATCACTGAAAATCCTACTGCTCCTCCCCTAGGTAGCCCTGCTTTTCTACCCAGGTAGAAAGTGAGTAGGATGACAAGTGCGTGCCTCCTACCTCACTTTCTGGTCATTTGGGCACTTGGGCAGCTCACAGCTGCTTCTGGACTACTGGCAGCCATTTTGCCCATAGAGGTTGGGGGAAGGAGCAACCTATCAACAGGGAGCCATCCCATTGTGGGATATCTGGCAGCTCGGCTTTCTTCCCTCACCTCTCGATCGCTGTGCCACTCGCCACCACACTGCTCATCTGGGCACACGAGCGGCGGAGCCCTGTTTGGGCTCAGATCAGGTGAGGGAAGGCAGGTAGGCTCCTGCCTTTTCCCCAGCCTTTCCCACTTTGGTTGTGTGAACTGTTGAGGGGTGTGAGGGAAACACACAGAAAAGTATTCTCTAGTGGTAAAGAACTTTAGCCCAAGAGATTATCTGGAGACATTAGGTTAAGGTAAAAAAAAAAGATTTAGGGGGAAAAATCAAAATAAATATTTATTAGGAAACGAAAACATCACATACTGAGAGAGACATTGAACAACATACACAGACAGGCACTAGCCTTCAACAACAACTTAACAGTTCTAACTGATTCTTAACAGACCAGGACACTTTCCAGGCTAGCTACTCAACAGCAACAAAATGCCTCCATTCAGGCAAGTCGCATTCAAAACAGAAACAGCAGGGGGAGCAGTCTCGCAGAAACTAACCACCCCACAAAACAGCAACTTTCTTACACCGGATATACGATGTCCTAGCTCCATGTCGAAGCGATTAAATTCAAAACAATGCTTTGGAAATGTGAACGGCACCCTGCTGTCTGTCTAGGGACTGCGGTGTCACAACACAGAAAGCGTGGAAGCACACTTCTGAGATACGACCTGACCCCACTGCAGGGTCTAATTTGGAAAGCGGCCAAGAGAGACCTATGAACCTGACTCATCATGCCTCTAGTGGCCAGAAGACGTTACTGTGGTGCTAAGAGCAATGCTTTCGAATTCTCATTTCTAACATGAACAACCTTATAGCCTAAGAAGAAACATAAGAGAGACATCAGCTACAGCCACTTGAGGAATGCTGAGCTGCTGTTAAATAGAACCAATTGCTCTTCCCCTGCTAAACGTAAGAGAATCGCCACTTTGAAAAGTGCCTCTTAGCTTAGTTAGCAGGGGATTCCTCAAGCTTTCTCTCTTTCTGTCTCCCTAGTCAGAGAAGAGTACACTCCTCCCACCAGCAACTGTCCAGTCTCCCTAGGAATGCCTGTTTTACACATTAAGAAGTACCAATCTATACTAGCCTGTTCAGAGTTGTTCTTTTTCAGCTCTAATTTTGGTGTTTCTAATATGTTTTTAAAACCCGAATGTGAGGGAGGGAGTGCAAGTCACTATATAAAGGTTAGGAAGATTCTTTTAAAACAGGGTGACATTTGATTATGCTCTTCAAGAGCAAATGAAGGATTAGGCACCGGGATGATTCACCACGTCCATGGCCCTCTTTCCAGCTCTGCAAGCCGAGCCATTGTAACAGACGCGCTGGGAGCTCTTGGCGGGCTCTGCAGCTGATTCCAGACTTCTGCCGCAGCAGCCAGTCATTTCCAAACCAAACTATTGTTTGTTTGGCTTAAATGACTCCAGAGACTCCCAGAGGCTTTTGAAGTCTGAGTGCTCCACTACTATGGTAAAGGAAACAATGAAACACATTAAAATGTGTGTTTATGTGTTTTTATGCCTATGTGCCTAATATGGGAAAAAAAATTAATGATGTGTAGGAACAAAAAAGGTTATTAAAGGGGCAAAAATTTCTCAGGAGACTCCTTTGTGAAAGCCCTATCAAGCAACACAAAACACTCGAGGAAACAAAGAGACAGACACAACATACCCACCCCCCACCCTCCGGAAAAAAAGTGCCTCTTGAGTTAGGATTCTTTTCCGGAGGTTTGCTGGGGCATCCAGAAACGACAACAGCAAAGCTCTCATTTCCGTCAGAGGTGCAGGATCAGTTCCCTGCACATGGAACCCCATCATGTGACATTGCCTTTTAAAACCCCTAAGTAACAAGATCACTTGGATTGGAGACTTTAAACATCAGCTGGCAGCTGAGTAAGGATAATTGCTATCAAGACTGCAATGGAGTTATTAGGATTCATAGTTAGGCAGCACAGAGGAGGGGTGAGTTTAGAAAATGATTACCAGAAAAGTACTAGGAGTGGCATATTAGGGATTCATAATTCTTTGCTGGGCCTGTTTGGGATGCACTCTCCTCTAGTTCAGTGGTTTTCAGTCAGAGGCACACAAACCTCTGGGGGTACTTTTAAGGCTTGTAAGGGGTAACTTGTAAGGGGTAACCCCTGCTAACTTGGCAAAGAGGCACCTTTTAATGTGGTGATTCTCTTTATTTAGCAGGGGGAGAGTAACTGGCCCTATCCTCCCCCAGCACTGTACCTCCAGTGACTGTTGCTGGTGTCTGTCTTATGTTTCTTTTAGATTGTGAGCCCTTTGGGGACAGGGAGCCATCTTATTTATTTACTATTTCTCTGTGTAAACCACCCTGAGCCATTTTTTGAAGGGCGGTATAGCAATTGAATAAAATAATAAATAATAAATAATTAATAATAATAATAAAAGTTGAAGAAAATGAAGATGTAAAAATATTATGGGACTTCCGACTACAAACAGACAAACATCTGCCACACAATACACCAGATATAACTGTAGTCGAGAAGAAAGAAAAACAAATCAAAATAATCAACATAGCAATACCAGGGGATAGCAGAATAGAAGAAAAAGAAATAGAAAAAAATCACAAAATACAAAGATCTACAAATTGAAATTGAAAGGCTGTGGCAGAAAAAAACCAAAATAATCCCAGTGGTAATTGGGTGCAGTTCTGGGTGCCCTGGGTGCAGTTCCCAAAGACCTTGAAGAGCACCTCAACACCATAGGGGCCACAGAAATCACCATCAGCCAGTTAAAAAAGCAGCTTTACTGGGAACAGCCTATATTCTGCGACGATATCTATAACAATTGACAATAAAATTCAGCCATCCCAGGTCCTTGGGAAGGACTCGATGTCTGGATAAAACAAACCAGTCAATAACACCTGTCTGACTGTGTAAACAAGAAATAATAATAATACTCAGAGAACTACCTCCATGACTCACTGACCTTTTTTAAACAAGTTCCCCTTCTGTCTGAAACCTTCAGCTCAGAAACTCCATAGAGAATTTTAGTGTATCACAAATTTACAGTTATGAGACAGACTATTACAGTTACTGGCTTACATCCAGATGAAGATACTCATGAGCAGTGCTATTGAAATTAGTGGGAAACTTGTACTTTTAATTTCAGTGGGATTACTTGTGGCTAAAGGTAAAGTGTGCCGTAAAGTCGGTATTGACTCCTGGCGACCACAGAGCCCTGTATATCGGATAGCAGCGATAAAGGAAGATGCTGAAAGGCATCATCTCGTACTGCATGGGAAGAGGCAATGTTAAACCCCTCCTGTATTCTACCAAAGAAAACCACAGGGCTCTGTGGGCACCAGGAGTCAAAACCGACTTATTGGCACAACTTTACTCAGGGCTAACCCCTGCACCTGATTGCCTGTAGGCTGCAGTGGGGTTCAGACAGACCACCTCCCACATAATTAAGAAATAGTACATGTGAGTGAGAGCCATCTAATGGTGCAGTGGGGAAGCAACCTGCCTAGAGAGCAGAAGGCTGTTAGTTCGAATCTCCGCTGGTGTGTTTCCCAGAATATGGGGAACTTGGGCAGCAGCAATATAGGAAGGTGCTGAAAGGCATCATCTCATACTTCACGAGAGATGGCAATGGCAAACCGCTCCTGTATTCTACCAAGAAAACCACATGGCTCTGTGGTCATCAGGAGTTGACACCAACTCAACAGCACAACCTTAACATGCGAGTGGGGTGGGGGGAGATGTGTGTGCTCACACATCTTTACCACATGAAGTAGGCCAATCAAGCAAAGTATCATCTGAACTGGCCTAAATTTATTTGTTAGTTAGGATATGGACTCTATCCCAAGTCTTCAGAGCTTGCGAATCACCAAGTTGAACACAGCGTTTCCAAGTCTGAAACCCTGGAGCGGGGCTGTCAGTCAGTGTAAACAATATGGACTTAGATGGACCAATGGTCTGACTCGATATAAGACTGCTACCTGTGTTACACAGCACATCAGACCAATATGGCAGCCAACCAGATGCTCAATACACCTCCTGATTTTGCTGCCTCCCTAAGATTGCAAGAACAGGGGTGGGATGTCAGGCACTGGCAGGCCACCATATGTAGTCAGTGGGTGATCTGTGGCCTACTGGTATGTCACATGTTGTGCAAGCTCTGCTTCTACTCTGTAATCATTAAGGATCCCTGCAGTTAGAAAGATACTGAGGCTATGCACATGACACAAGCTGCCTGAGGTAACTCTTAGCAGTTTGGGTCTTGGATACCTGAAGGACTGCCTGCTCCCAAGGTAGCCCAGGCGGCCTGTGTCATTTGGAGCACTAGGAGCCCTCTGCTCCCGGCTGCTCCAGAGCATGGTAGCCCGACTTTTTAACCCAGCATTTAGCCGAGGTTAAACTAATGGACTCATGACAGATGACCACAACTCCTCCTCCCCGACCCTCAAGGAGGGGCTGCTGTTGGATCATGAAACCTGGAGGGCAAAGCTCGCCCAACTAGATCTCAGTCATACATATCAGGTCAGCGGACCCATCCACAATTCAATCACACATGAGAGATGTGTTTGCATTTACTGCCCAGGCATTCAGCAGCAGGACCCTAATCCTTGAGGGGGTATTCCCAGAACTCCCTGGAGCTGCAGGATTGGGAGAAGTGCCAGAAAAAGGAATAGGCTTCAGTTGTCTAGACCATTTCCCCCTGTAACAGCCAGCCGTTTCCCCCCTGTAACAGCCATCATATCTCCCTCTGCCCGCCACCCAAGGAATAGCTGCCCCCAGACTACCCTCTGTCCCCCTGGCACATGCTAAGCACCAGCTCCCACAGGCACCCACCTTTTTGTCTTTGCCATGCTGCTGCTCATGTGGATGCATGGTGCGGAGAAGGCAAAGATGCCGCCGCTTGTCTGCCAGGGAAGGCAGACAAGCCCTCATTGTCTCTTATTACAGTGATGATGTTGCTTGACTAAGCCTTGATCTCCAGTGCAAATAACCAAAGGCATCAGGGGATGGTTAGAACAAGACCAGCAATATAGCAATTTTACTGAAGCTAAGCAGAATAGATCTGGATCTGGTCAGTACTGGGATGAGAGACTGCCTGTGAGAACCTTTTGTATTGCCACATTCATCGCAACAGAAAACAGAAAATAAATGTACTAAGATGCTGAAGCATCTGTAGCATAGTTACAGACTTCAGTGAAACAATTCAGAACAACAGATTTGTGGAATGTGCCTTGGGTTGAGAAGTAAAAGTGTATATCAGACTAGCTAATGCAGTAATAGAGCTCTGGAAGGATATTTGCCCTGCAATGATTTTCTGAGCGATATGGCAGGATTTAATGAAAGGCTGGACTCAGAGGGATTCCTTGAGGAAATTAGTCATTGTTAAGCAATGGCTCTGAGTAAATAGACCAAAACCAAGACAGAGACAGTGTGTCTAAAAGAGAAATTTGTGAATTGAAGCAAGTTATGTAGTGGTGACTTTGCTTAATTCTGCTAATAGAGCTGCCACAATAGCAGAGCGAAGACAAAGAAGCAGTCTACTAGAAAACTTTCCTATGCAAGGCCCTCTGAAATGAAGTCTCCTTGCACTGTTCTTATTATCTCAAACAAGCTTACACAAAATGATTTTGGGAAGATCATATCAAACTCTTTCCTGGACACTGTTTCCACCTTTGGCCTTTTTGTAGGCCTCTTTACCAGCTGCATCTGATTCCAGAAATAAGAGCAATGATGACAAAAATCCCCAAAGAAGAAATACTTGGAATTGTGTGGTGTATTGATTGATATATGTCGAGAAAATTGACCCATATCTGATTAGACTCAATAGATAATTTTATTTTGAGAAGTACACCAAGACCAAGTAGCCACACTGGCACAACAGAACTGGATCTCAGACTCATATGCTTCTTCAGTTCCTCACACGTAGAAAGTATCATCCAAACCAGGAGATCCTGCATTTATTTGGAATCCCTTCTGAACAGATAATCAACCTGCTTCAGATTCAAATAAAAGTGAGATTGCCTGGTTCAGTTGTTGCCTTTTATGAGAACTGAGGGCAACTGGGGACGAAGCACACAGGGAGCAAAAGACCATTGCAACTTGGTAAAGGTAAAGTGTGCTGTTGAGTCGGTGTCGACTCCTGGCACCCACAGAGCCCTGTGGCCGTCTTTGGTAGAATACAGGAGGGGTTTACAGACCTATTTTGGAGAAGCCAGAGAGGGAACTTGAAACTTTCTGCTCTTCCCAGAGCGGTGACTCCAACTCCTAAGGGGAATATCTTACAGTGCTCGCACTTCTAGTCTCCCATTCATATGCAACCAGGGCAGACTCTGCTTAGCTAATGGGACAAGTCATGCTTGCTACCACAACACCAGCTCTCCTTCCATTGCCATTGGGTTTACCATTGCTATCTCCCATGCAGTATGAGATGATGCCTTTCAGCATCTTCCTATATCGCTGCTGTCCAATATAGTACCAGCAGGGATTTGTGTGGAGGAGAGCTTGTCCTGTGGTAGCAAGCACAACTTGTCCCCTTAGCTAAGCAGGGTCCACCCTGGTTGCATTTGAATGGGAGACTTGATGTGTGAGCACTGTAAGATATTCCCCTCAGGGGATGGAGCCGCTTTGGGAAGAGCAGAAGGTTCCAAGTTCCCTCCCTGGCTTCTCCAAGATAGGACAAGATTTATTTATTGAACCAACTACCAAAGCATACAGTATGTTGCCAAAGCACAATTATATACAAAGTGGTTGTTTGTACATCATATATCTACAAAGATTTACACACAAGGATTTGGAGACCCACAGGGTTATAAAGTATATGCAGGCAGTACTGTAACTCGGGGATGGGGGATTACAAGGCACATCAGGTAATCGGGGGGGGGGGGTTACGTCCAACGTCCATTTCCATAATTTGTCCCATTGCTGTTTAGAAGAGATACACTTGTCTTTTTGCACATAACCATACAAACTTTTCCAGAAGAGATTTACTGTCTCATCCACGTGAACCTCTTGGTGAACCTCTTCCCTCCCTATTCCTATGGAGGAACATTGCCTAAATGACATACAGGTTTACTAACCTGATTACGAGAAGGGGAACGTTCTAATTCCCTAGTATGAGGGCACATGTTCCGTCCCGTTTCCTTGAAGTTTTCTTTCTGGGACCTCGAAAAGAGGTTCTATTGCTCAAACCCGAGGTTAGATCTTCCCAAGTCTGTTTTTCCAAATCAGCCCACTCTAACAACTTGCTTACTCCCTGCCACACTCTTTTGGCTACCATACACTCTTTTAAGAAATGTGAATGGGGTTCCCTGAATGTTTTGCCTAGCTCACTAGCTTTCTGTTTACAGGTGATTTTAGGACACTCTTGCTGGTCCTCTGGGAGCCATGGCTTAGCCACATTAAGCGGTAGTACTTGGTGGTATAAACGCCACCTCGTTTCCCATAAATGGAAAGGGACCTTTTTCTCCTTAAAAAGCGTGATAGGGTGATCAGGTTGCAACAAGTACTGTGAAGTGCCATGTTTGTAGCGTTTACATTCTAAATCAGGTTTTTAAAAACACACTTCTAGAATCTCTCCATAAATTGTTTTCCTTAGCTGCTTAACTGAGGAGGATCCTTTAAATAGATCCAGTTCAACCTTCCATTTTTTAATGTGTGAATAGCAAATCTCTCAAGTAGTCCGGGTGTTCTCTTTTTAATACTTGTGTGATATTACTGTTGAAAGATCCTAGGGCTGAGAGAGATTCCTGCCTGCAACCTTGGAGAAGCCGCTGCCTGTCTGTGAAGACAATACTGAGCTAGATAGACCAATGGTCTGACTCAGTATATGGCAGCTTCCTATGTTCCTATGAGCCGGCAACCTTCTGCTTGTTAGTCAAGCATTTCCCCGCTGTGCCACTTAAGGTGTCATTGCAACTTGAGCAGAGATTAAAAGAGCATTACTCAGAGAGCATTACTCGTGGAGCTATTTTAGAGCAAATTTCTAAAAAGTGTGGCTTATTTTCATGGAAAAAAACTAATTAGCTGCACAAAATTATCTGGAATCAGAGATGCAGACTGTTAAAAAGTTTAAAGAGCAGTTTATTCTTCTCCAACCATCCCCATATCCCCTCCAAGTTTATTTGTTCTGCTTATTGGCTTCCTTCTTTTCTGTTCTTCATTTCCCCCATTTTGCTGGTTCTGTCTCATGATTATTTTTTAACCGGTGTTTTTCTTTCTTTCATAGGATGGCATGTTCTTTTTCTCTCCTGCCCCTCACTTGGAATCAGATTTCGCAAGCTGAACCAAACACAGGCCATTTCCACACCTGATCCTTAAATCAGTGTTTGCATTTCTCACAGCTGTGTAAAAATGCAATACCTACAGTAGCTAGAATGTAGATATGATTGGAAAATGTCTCTCTTCTGTGTTATGTTCCTATTAATTAATATTCACACATGCATACAGCTAAAGTGGGAGAGGCCCAAAAGGGCTTTTAACGTAACGTGTGAATCTGCAGTGACATGGGCAAACATTTAAATATAGTAAACGTAAGAAAACATGTATTACCTTGGATAATTGGACACAGGCTCTAAGGCACTAGGATTATAATCCATCAGTTAATTAGGCTACAGTGTGTTGGTTTAAATTTTGCAAGAGCAAAATTAATCAGTTTGTTCAGTTATCATCCTTGCATTTGTTACAGCAGGTATGCATTTCTACCCTTATAGAAATGTGGCTGGATTGTCCCAGAGAGTTGCTGGAGCAACACAAAAGATGATAAACAGTTTTACTCTTTAAAGTGTTATATATATATATATATATATATAATAATACATCCTTCTTTGTATGTCTGCTATGCATTAAAAACTCCTGTCTCCTGAGTTCAATACAAATTGACTATCATTCCATGTTGTGTATTTAACTGAAGGTGCAAACTTTTAAGTAAAGAAATAATAATGACCTCATCCAGTTATCACTTGTGTCAGTGTAAAAGTTCCTTTGGTTTGTTGAAGAACAATATGTTTTCCTGCAAGATCCTCCATGCTAGCATCTAAATCTGAAAACCAAAACGAAACAGAAAGTTCTAAAAGCCTTAGAATGGTCTGCCTAAATAGCTAATGATAGACTTGCCATTAGCTTTCACTCCCAATACCAACAACTCCTTTGACCTACACAGAAGGAATAGAAAGCATACTTGCTAGAAAATGGCACCAGGCAAATTTCTGAAAAAGATTTTACTACTGTTCTTGGGAGTAAGCACAGTTAAACTCACTTCCGAGTAAACATGAATAGATGTAAATTGCACAGCTATTTGTCAGCAACCAAACTGCTGTGCATAAAAATGAGAATTGAATATATTCCATGTGAAAGTCACACAACTAACAGCTCACCCATTTTCTGCTTGTTGTTTGATTCGTTAGGCACCACCCTTTGGTTCTGATTCCAGTGGCAAGAAGGCTCTTATCTGGAAAGGGTCCTGTCCTTTGGCTTCTTCTCTTCCTCTGCTCCTTTTAAACAGATGTCTTATCTTGGAAGTTGGTTGAAAGACAGAGACAGATTTTCATTTTTAATAACAACTGAGCTTCAGGTTCCCAAGGGAAGAAATGTCTTCCATTGGATACAAGAAGGTCTTGTGTCACCCCAATTCTTTATTTATTAAAGAGACAAAACAGATCCGCTTACAATCCCCTGCCCCTGTAAAGATACCTCCTCAAATCATATGAGATGTTTACTGAGCCTCCCTCTCCCCCACCCTGAAGACCAGCAATTATAGACTTGAAAGGTTTCCCTTGGGAGGAAGCAGATCTTCTGTGACTTCAAGTACATAAGTGTATTCTGTCTTGCCTAGTATGGCGCTCCCAAACTCCAGCTATAGCTCTGTATGCACCTCCTTAGCCTTCCTTCACAATGTCCAGACAGGAACTTGCAAGCTCATCAGTTTAAGAAGAAAATTGGTCAGTGAAAAAAGGGTTTTGTTTTTACATGTCAGATCAAATTTTGCTCTCTTCTCCATCCAGTAAGCTTGCTGTACTCCAAGGAAGGTAATATGTATAGAACAGATAAAGGATCAGGCCTAAGCAAGTAGATGGGTATTTGGTCCCTGGGCTTGCCAATATGGTCCACTTAGGAACAACATAGGAGCACAGAAAGCTGTCTTATACCCAGTCAGACCATTGGTCCATCTAGCTCAGTATTGTCTACATCAGGCATCCCCAAACTGCGGCCCTCCAGATGTTGCTGAACTACAACTCCCAGCATCCCTAGACACAATTTTTTGTGGCTGGGTATGCTGGAAGTTGTAGTTCAGCAACATCTGGAGGGCCGCAGTTTGGGGATGCCTGGTCTACATTGACTGGCCAAGGATTCAGGCAGGATTCTTTCCCAGTCCTACCTGTAGATGCCAGGGATTGAACCTCAGACCTTCTGCATGCAAAGCAGATGCTCTACTACTAACCTACAACCCCATCCCCATGTGTACCGTGGGGTACTGGCTGAGGGTACGTTTCTCTAGCAGTGTTTTGAAAATGCATGTAGGGGATATAGTTATTAAAATGGCCACAGTCACAGACATTGTTCTATATAATATGGCCAAATGTGGGTAAGAGACATATTTCTACCAAAAGCTTCCAAGATAGTCTCAGCTATTCATACCTCTTAGCCTTGCTTCTGCTCATATCCATAATGCACAAATATGTTTGTGTCCTTTCCACACAATCTATATTGCATCTCATGACTGATGCATGGGTATCCTTTTTCTCATGATTTGAAATACAGTGTTGTGTACCAGGGAAAGTGCAACATTTTCTCCAGATGGCACAGTGATTATTGTTGTGATTCATGTGTAAGTGCAACAGGTGTAGCATGAGCCATAGTACTAAGAGGAAAGACTCAGGTTCCAGAGGGATAATAAGCATTTTGGAAATGGATCAGCAAGTCATGGACAGGAAATCTCAGGAGGCACCACTTCCTTCCTGCAGCTTGTTAAAAGGCAGGGTTGTCAGAACATAGCTAGAGAGGGCAATCAAATAAGAGCTCCCTCCTCTAACCTAATATCTAAAATGCTTTAGCATAATGAAACATGGAGATCGTGAGTCTTCTCCAAAAGTCACAGTAATGATGTTCACACAAGCATCTATGGCATGTGGACTGGAACTCCATTGGGGTTTAATTTTGCAAACAGGAGCCTAGCTTAGGAATGGACCTGCTAGAAGCAGAAAGTTGAACTCTATAGAGAACTTGCCATGCATTAGTGATGTGCACAGTCCGGACTGGCACAGAGGGGTGGGGGTCGTCTCCCTTTAAGGGCGGGGGGGTAGAACTTACCCCTCCCGCCGCTCTTCCCCCTCCGGCGCTGTAGCGTAAAGTGAAGTTTTGGGGGCGGCAGCGTTCCTCGCTGCCGCCCCTGCCCCCGTCGTTGTAAGTAAAGGCTTCGTAAGAGCACCCTTAGAGCAGCACACATGTGCTCTTACGAAGCCTTTACTAACGATGACGGGGGCAGGGGCGGCAGCGAGGAATGCTGCCGCCCCCAAAACTTCACTTTATGCTACAGCGCCGGAGGGGGAAGAGTGGCGGGAGGGGTAAGTTCTAAACCCCCCCGCCCTTAAAGGGAGACCCCCCCCTCGGTGCCGGACCGCCGGACCAGTCCGGCTCCGGACCAGTCCGGAGGCCTCTTACATGGCCTCCGGACCAGTTCGTGCACACCCCTACCATGCATGAAAGAGAGGAAAGCATAGGAACACAGGAAGCTGCCATATACTGAATCAGACCATAGGTCCGTCTAGCTCAGTATTGTCTACACACAGACTGGCAGCGGCTTCTCCAAGGTTGCAGGCAGGAATCTCTTTCAGCCCTATCTTGGAGATGCCAGGGAGGGAACTTGGAACCTTCTGCTCTTCCCAGAGCAGCTCCATCCCCTGAGGGGGGATATCTTACAGTGCTCACACATCGAGTCTCCCATTCATATGTAACCAGGGTGAGCCCTGCTTAGCTAAGGGGACAAGTCATGCTTGCTACCAGAAGACCAGCTCTCCTCTCCTCTCCTCTCAGAAACATTAAACTTTTATTTTAATTTTATTTAGCCCTGCTTAGCTAAGGGGACAAGTCATGCTTGCTACCACAAGAACAGCTCTCCTCTCCTCTCCTCTCCGAAACATTAAAATTTTATTTTAATATCTTTGCAGCAGTTTTCTCTCGGTAGTCTGACCTTTGGAATCTTTTTTCTGACCTGGGTTAAAGACCGTGGACAAGCTCTCTCAAATGCATGGAGGAAGAGCGTGGGCAGTGGGCACACACATTTCCTACCCTATGTGACCCATTCTCTCACCATCACCTAATTGCAGGGGTAAGAGGGGCAGTCCATCCAAAGTGTCCCTCAATGGGCTGATCAAATAATATTAATATTTTATCTGCATGTTGAAAAGCAGTTCCTGAAGGTGAGATGGTTTGCCCATGCTTCTCGCCCCTCATGCATTTGAGAGAGCTGGTGGGTGTTCTGCCTGATCCCACTCAACATCTGCGTGACATCTCTGCATATTAAACAAGTTGTTCTAGTAAGAACTAATCTGACTACTTTCCTTTCACTGTCTCTACAACTGGACTAAATTTGGTTCAAATCGAGGTCCACAAGTTGGATCTCTTGCAACTCAAGTGTTCACACATCTGCCGTCTTAGATCGGGGTGGATGACATCATTACAAACTATGGCATTGAGGTTTCCCCCTGTGCCCATACAGCTGTAGTAAATTTGGTTCAAATCGGTTAGGCAGTTCACAAGTTAGCCCAATTGCACCTCAAAACTTTATGCATCCACCATCTCGAATTGGGGTGGATGACATCATCACAAACTATGCCATTGAGGTGTTCCTGTGTGTCACTCACCACAACTGTACCTCATTTGGTTCAAATCGGTTAGAAAGTCCACGTTAGCCCACTTGCGTCTCAAACATTCACACATCCACCATCTTGAACTGGGGTGGATGACATCATCACAAACTATGCCATTGAGGTGTCCCTATGTGTCACTCACTACAACTGTACCTAATTTGGTTCAAATCACTCAGACAGTCCACAAGTTAGCCCTCTTGTGACGCAAAAGGTTACGCATCCTCCATCTTAAATTGGGGTGGATGACATCATCACAAACTATGCCGTTGAGGTGTCTCTATGTATCCCTACAACTGTACCCAGTTTGGTTCATATTGGTTCAGGCATTGTGAAGTTGATAGGGCAGGGACACACACATGGATACATGGAATGCTGGGTGATTTCATAAGCCTACTGGAAAGTAGACTAAAAATCATTATGTGTGTTATACTGTATCCTCTGTGCACATGGTGCCTTATGGAGTTACACAGGTATATTACACAACTCCCAGCTCCCAAGGAGCTAACAATCTAAAATAGTGGGGAAACAAAAGAATGAAGGAGGGAGAGAGAAAAGAAGGGAGAGAAGAATGAGAGCAAATTATAATACATTCAACAAGTGTTGTTCACTGAATTGTCATGGCTCAGACTTCAGAATCAGAAGACTCGGAGCTAGAAGATTTGCCTGCTAGTGAGCCACAGCAGCAAGATTTGGCAGAGAAACCAGCCTCAGAACCTGAGGATTCTCAACAGCTGTCAGACTTGAATTCTGATGTGGAAGAGCCTGGGATTCCACCTATAGTGAGACGAAGTATCAAGAGGCAGGCTCAGAGGGACTCACGCAGGTGCAGGAGATAACAGGGAAAAAAGCCAAACTGCTGACTCAGGGAAGCCTGATTGGTTCCTGGTTCTGTTGAGCCATATATATTCAACATTCTCTCATGGCTGAGTTGCTGTTTGCAACTTCACTGGCAGCAGATACTGTGCTCTTGGAATTATATCTTTTCCATGTTCCAGTTTGTCTTGTCTGTACTTCCCTGTATTGTTCCCTTAATTTCTTGTTCTGTGTCCTTCGCTTGTTTCATTCCTTGTTTTGTCTTTTCTTCCACTTATTACTCAGTTATTGTTAGAGGGCGGTACTTAGTTTCAGTTCAGGGGACTTAATTCATTTACTGTTTTCTTTGCGAGCCTTTTATTTTCCTTCATCCAGTTTTGGTTTACTCTCTCTCTGGGATTGTAAATCCTGTAGGGATAGCTGGGATAGCAGTTCATGACATGAATGTGTAACATATACCTACTGTAATATGTCCAATGGATACAGTTCTAGAGTTCTTGTGATAATTAAAAATTAAGCTTGTATTCCCTTTCAAGTCTTTCCTCAAATGAGTAATAAAATTAGGCAGATAATCATGAATTTAACTCAAGGGAAGAACTCCACATCAACTAGAATTGCAATAAAGTTTCAATAAATTCATTTAATGTATCCTAAGTGTTAGAATTAGGTCTCAAATGCACAGAATCTATATTTTGAAAGACAGGACTAAGTTTAGCTACTACAGTTCTGCTTAGAACAAGGCCTGGTTTGGGAAGATGACCATTTGTGTGTGTGCGCTCTCTCTCTCTCTCTCACTGGCACACACACACACACACACCTACCCCTCCACAGTGTTAGGAATTCTCTCTGGTAAGAGAAACCCTTTTTCATTATAGCAGAGTGCACAGAGGCACAACAAAGTGGACTTTAGTTAGGCATGCGTGTATGCTGAGAGTAAAGTAACTTGGAACCGGTTCATAGTTTCAGATCAATATAAGTAGTATTTATTAGAGAACTTCATTCTAGATAGGAAAGTGAGGAGACAGAATCTCTAATCTATCTATCTAGCTGGATGCAGATGGATTCTGCATCTCTGCACACATGGTGCAGGGGAGAGGACCTTGCATGTTGCAAGGTAGAAGGAAGGGAAGAGGAAATGGCAGAAAGGAAGGAAGTCCCAGAGATTAGCAATCTACATATCAAAGGGATAGTGTCAGAGTAGTAGGGAAGAGATGACCAATGTCTTGACCCTCTAGCCCTCTGACTCACTAGTCTGTCCTTCTATGTCATTGAGACAAGTGACAGCGCATAGTCCTTCACTTCCAACACAGAGAGTACCTTTTTCTGCTACAGCATGTCCTCCAAACAACTTTGGAATATGATGTCAGCTCTTGAAGAGCTCTTGCAGGTTTCCTGAAATAAAAATCTTAGCCGCATTTACTGATAACAGTTGCCCTATTCACAGAGGTGCTTTGGGGCCGAATTTCAAGACCTCCACAGCCCCTGTGGGCTCCCAAATCCTCTTTAGTCTATCTCAGGAGGTGTCGCTGCCCGATCGAGCATGATGATGCTTAATTTTCAGGGGAGGCAGGGGGTTCCAGGGGTGTAACTATAATAGGGCAAGGGGAGACAGTTGTCTGGGAGCCCATTGCCTTGCCCCCCCAAGGCAAGTCACACGACTGACTCCCCCAGCTGCGCACCCGCCCAGGCTTCCTTCAGTTGTATTCATCCTCTGAAATTGATGTGAGTGTTAAGACCTGGAGCTACTAGAAGAGCATGTCTTTCTCTAGTACCATTAAATGACTTGCATCATTTAATGGTACCATTGAGATCATCAGGAGAGGTCCGTCTGTATTTGCCACCAGCTCGTCTGGTGGCTACTGAGGGATGGGCCTTCTCTGTTGCTGCCCCAAGGCTTTGGAATGCACTCCCTAGTTAAATAAGAGCCTCCCCATCTCTGACAATTTTTAAAAAGTCTTTAATAACGCATCTGTTCACCCAGGCTTTTAACTGATACTGTTTTGATTGTTTTTAATGTTGTTTTAGAATATTGTTTTTCTTGTTTTTGTTTTTAACTAATGTGTTAATGTTATTTTTATCTTGTTGTAAACTGCCCAGAGACGTAAGTTTTGGGTGGTATAAAAATATGTTAAATACAAATAATAATAAAAAATCATCCACAATTTACAAAACCTTTTAAAAAATAATTTAGGATGATGTTCTATTGTGGCACATAGGGGTGTGTGTGTGTGTATATATATAGAGAGAGAGAGAGAGAGAGAGTGTATGTATATGTGTGTGTGTGTGTGTGTGTGTGTGTGTGTATATATATATATATAATTTGTATATATATATATAATTTTTACTATGGTTTTTGTTACCACTATTCAGCCTCATTTAAGATTTATTTACTTCATGAGATGAGCTTTAGTGAGGGGGGCCCATTTTAAAATCTTGTCTCTGGGCCCACTACAACCTTGCTACACCCCTGGGGGGTTCCAAAGGCCTTTAGGTCCAGGTTCCAAAATTACCTAGCTGCACCACTGTCTATTCAGGTGGCGGTCCATGGGAGACCCAACTGTGGATGGTGCAAATAGGAACTCATCAACTAGCCCTGCCTTCCATCCTAACATGCTCGCTGGCCACACCTCTCATGCTGACAGGCTCACTAGCCTTGCCTCCCAGATGTCTCTGTTTTTGATGAGAAAATGGCATGCAACTAAACAGTTAACCTCCCTACACACCTTGATCCTTTGGTTCTGATCCAGTTTGGGCCCTCATGCAGCTGCTGTTTTCAAGGGGAAATAATCCTCTTACAAGACACATTTAACATCAAGTCAGTTTGTCCATAAGAATTCACAGCTGCAGCAGGTGATCTCTCTAAGACCAACTCTACATTTCTGAGTTTTATGTTGTCATCATCAGCATTAGACGGGGAAAGAGGGGAAATCACTGTTTTCAAAATCGTGTTGTCTGTTGCTCACTTCCACTGAGCTAAGGTTCTTCCTCATACTTTTATGTTTTCAGAGCTTCCAGCCAAAGTCCATGCATTGGTGCAGGTGTGCAAATGGGGTTTGCAGAGATTGCTCCGTCTTCCTCGACTGACAATGTCAGTGTTCTGCATCAACATCTGTGCGGTTCTGAGCTGTGGAGGATGGTAGGGACAGATAGTGGAGGCAGGCTGGCCCATTGCTGACATGACTGGAGGTTTTTCACACATGGCTCTATGCCTCGGGGTATCTGAAGAGCGAATCTGGTTTGCAGCAGATTTCAAGGCATTTCAGTTCGAGGGATTAGATGGACCATTCGCATAGCCATCAGCATCTCCTTCGCTATCATCAGCACCTCCATCAACACCTTCGGAGAAAGTCGAAGCCCTGGAATTTTTTTCAAAAGCTGCTGGAAATAGAGGATGTTTTTACCCCAGACATAACTTGGGCTAAGCCAGAATTCGCAGCCTCCCTTCAGAGAAAAACATAGCACTGTCTGTCTTGGTCCCTGATAGCCTGCAGGGAGGTCGGGTTAAATCCAGCGAATATGAAGACTGGCACACTGCAATCAGGAGTGGATTCGGCGGGTGGGAGGGGAAGCTCTGTCTGTAAAACCTCCTGCTGCCTTTTTGTAGCATGTGGAATGATCCCATGCCTAGAACTTTGGATTGTGGAAATGATTAGCAGCACATTTTATTATCTCCATTTATTGAGCAGGCTGCAGCTGTTTTAGATTCAGAACTGGAGACGATCACTAATGCATCTTGGCTTTACATAGCAGTACACTTGTCGTCTAAGTGTACCACTATATAGAAAGCCAGGATGCATTAGTGGTAGTTACCAGATCTGAATCTGAAACAGCTGCAACCTTTTCAACAGATGGAAAGGATAAAATATGCACAAATGAGCAAATGCAGATAGATGCACAGAAGCATAGCTTCTACATTGTCTTGTACAATATAGCCCTATTCAGACATTAAGGTCATTCCCATGACCAAAATAGGGGTGGGGAGGACAGGGGAGTGAAGGCAGAGATAGATCTACCTCCCCTTCACCAGATGATCGATGATGGCCATTGTAGAACTGGAAAAGGTGCACAAGAGGGCAACCAAGATGATCAGGGGCCTAGAGCACCTTTCCTATGAGGCGAGGCTACAACACCTGAGGCTTTTTAGTTTAGAAAAAAGATGACTGCGGGGAGACATGATAGAGGTCTATAAAATCATGCATAGTATGGAGAAAGGAGATAGAGAGAAATTCTTCTCCCTCTCACATAACACTAGAACCAGGGGTCATCCCATGAAATGGATTGCCAGGAAATTTAGGACCAACAAAAGTAAGGACTTTTTGACACAACGCATAATCAACTTGTGGAATTCTCTGCCACAAGATGGGTGACAGCCAACAACTTGGATGGCTTTAAGAGGGGCTTGATAACTTCATGGAGGAGAGGTCTACTACTAATGGCTACTAGTCGAAGGGCTATAGGCCACCTCCCGCCTCAAAGGCACGATGCCTCTGAGAACCAGTTGCAGGGGAGTAACAGCAGGAGGGAGGGCATGGCCTCAACTCCTGCCTGTGGCTTTCAGTGGCATCTGGTGGGCCACTGTGTGAAACAGGATGCTGGACTGAAACAGATGGGCCTTGGGCCTGATCCAGCAGGGCTGTTCTTTTGTTCTTATGGCCTCCGATGGCCACACGATCTGTGCTGATCCGTGCAGTGTGGACCTGTGGAGGCCAAGACTAATTTTCCTGGTCTCCAGGAATCCCACAATGCACCATGTGATGAGCACTGAGGGATTCCCCTGAGAGTTGGGTGTTCTAGGTGCCCACTTATGTGTATGCTAGGGCTGCATGCAGCCCAAGCATTCACACAACCCTGGACCGGAGGTAAAGGGCATGCTTGTGCCCGTTGACCCAGGTAAAAGCCCAGTTCAAAAAATTGGGCTACCGGGGGAGGCAGCACCAGGATCGGCCTCGATCCCAGTGCTGCACACGAGCAACCCTATCCAGGTAACCTGGGTAGGGCTGCTTGTGTGCATAGCCTCATTACACTGACCATTATGAGTGTACAGTATACACAGATACAGATCTGTACACAGGTACAGTTATCCACACAGTATGCTGAGCACAGCTACAATAGTACACTCCCTATCCATACTAAGAATCTGTACCCAGGTTCACTTTTAACAGACATGTGCACAATTCTATACAACATAGTATCTGCATAGGCTTATATGTGCTAGGTTTCTGTGCATCCATCTGCTTCTGCACATTTGTGTACAGGAGAGGTGAAGTGTGCCGACAAGTAGATTTTGACTCCTGCCGCCCACAGAGCCCTGTGGTTTTCTTTGGTAGAATACAGGAGGGGTTTACCATTGCCTCCCCCCCGCTGTATGAGATGAATCCTCTCAGCATCTTCCTATATTGCTGCTGCCGGTTATTGTACCAGTGGGGATTCAAAATGGCAGCCTTCTGCTTGTTAGTCAAGCATTTCCCTGCTGTGCCACCTAAGGTGACTTGTGTACATTTGGATCAATACAACAACTGCTGAGTGTATTTTTATATATTGTAAATAAAGGTATTCATGAAATCATGGGGCATGGGGAGACCTTGGCTCTCATCTATTATGTTTGATGTTCGTAGAAGACCATTAGAGTTGTATATGATGTTTTCCTGTGATGTCTCTTTATTATTTTGTTTGGCTCAGGCCATTGCTGACCAGAGTTACTCAGAGATGAGAGAGTGAGAGTTAGAGAGAGAGATGGGCTGTCGTTGGGTTTCACCAGTCCTGCAATATCTAATGAGCTGCTAATCAAAGACCAGTTTCACTTATAATCTGCTAGAGCTAAGAGGGGCCAGCACTAGGGATTCATCCTAACATGAGGCAAGAGTCATAGATACAGAATATGTATTAAAACATCATTAAGATTCATCTCTTCAGCTAAAGAGATGAAAAATGCATTTTGAAAGCATTCTTAGGGCTGATTTCCACTTCATATTTTCCAAATTTTGAATTAATTTTTATTTTAAAATATTAAAAATGTTTCCCTTTGACAGGAAATTAACAGGAAAATTACCTTGTACTTGGTTTGCCAGAGCTGCAATTCTAGTATGTTCCTCCTTATCAGTGGAACTTATTTCTGCGTAAGCATGTATAGGATTGAACTGCTCTACTTGTGTCCTTTCCAGAATGGTGGACCATATTTGCATATTGTTACGTTGTGTGAAAATCATTCAATGAACTATTAATAAAAAATAGAATTGATGTTTATGGGGGATTTCAGTGCTTTCTAGAAGGTGTGTCCAGGTAAACTCACAGGTACATGGATAAACTCACCTTTATCTTTTTTTCCTTTTTCCTTTTTTTCTTTTTTGATAGGGTGGACATTTCCATGATGGGATAGAAGGACATAATTGCTGCAAAATTAGTTGACTCGGTTTCTTCTCCCTTACCTAGGAACTGAACATCATTCCACATCGATTGAAGCTTCCAGTATTTGTTTCAGGAACAACCCCTTTTAATTATAGCTGTCCATCCTTGAGGTTACAAAAAGTACAAATAATAGTGTCCACACCTCTGTTCCCAGTTTCAAAGAGGGATAAGATGTAACTGATCAAAAGGCATCACCCCTGGAGGGCCCCCTGGACCTGGAGAAGATCCTCCGCCGTCAAGGACCCATGCCCAGAGGCTGCAATTGGCAGAAGAAGACTGGCACGGCCCTGCCGGCCACACGCAAGGTGAGGCTGGGATCTGTCCCTCCCTTGGACCTTTTGGACATTCCTCTCACTGAACTCTTTTAACCGGACTCTATCCAAACCCGTAGGAACTTGCGTACAGTGCTATAATCTCTTTACCACTGCAACCACACATTCGTTAGTATGCGGCCGTGCTTTATCAGGAAATTCTATTCACTGTTGCTTTTGTAAACCATATGTTAAACATTCTCTAATAAAAGTCAATCCGCTGTTAGAAAAGTGGGCTGCTTGTCACAGTGATAAACTAGCTAGGACAAGTGCCCTACCCAGCTTCAGAAGCTGTGTGTGCTCCTGGATTTTGGTCATCTGAGAGCAAAAACCTAGGAAGGAGGAGCGGGGTGGAGGAGGCAGGCTTTGATGGTGTTTCTTTCAGCTTCATTAATATGCTGCATAAGAGTGCTGGATAGGGTGGTGCTGTCAGAGCCTGCTTCCACCTCCTGTCTCTTGCCCTGTCCAGGAGCATTTCCACACAGGGCTGTTACCGCGAATCTCATTTGGAAGAGTGTGTGCATTCACACACCGGCCAAACTTACCCTGAAGTCCATTCGGGATCCTTGGAAGCACTCCACACACAAATCAGGCTCAGTCTTCCAAATTCTAGGAACATAGGAAGCTGCCATATACTGAGTCAGATCATTGGTCTATTTAGCTCGGTATTGTCTTCACAGACTGGCAGCAGCTTCTCCAAGGTTGCAGGCAGGAATCTCTCTCAGCACTATCTTGGAGAAGCCAGGGAGGGAACTTGAAACCTAGATGCTCTTCTCAGAGCGCTCCATCCCCTGAGGGGAATATCTTACAGTGCTCACACATCTAGTTTCCCTTTCACATTCAGCCAGGGTGGACCCTGCTTCGCTCAGGGGACAAGTCATGCTTGCTACCACAAGACCAGCTTTCATCTCCTAGCGCTTATCTCGATGTATTTCTGGGTTTTTAAAATGTTGGTTTTAAGCTACTCTTTCTGAAAACAGCCAGAGCAAATAGGGAGGGGCAGGCACTGATGTAGAATCATTAACATGATGAGAGGGAAACACTCTTTAGGAATGCAGATATAGCTCTTTAGAAATGCAAATCGAGTTGGCTTGCCTAGTTGCAGGAAGGAAACTCGTTAAGTTCTAGTTACAAAAGTAAAAACTCTCTGTTTGCTCAAGTTGACTTTTTTGAACAATATTAGTCTGCTTGCTTAAGGTTTTCGCTGGTGAAAACACCACACGTGTTGGGAAAAAGGGAAGAAATCTGTTAGTGTATACAAATGCTCCCAGTCTAGGACACGAGATTTTGAAGGCAACATTGTGTTCCTACCGAAGGAGCGCACTCTCTCTCTCCCTCTCCCCACTGGCTAGAAGGAAAACAAGGAGGCATGCAACGTGAACCTGCACCAAAAGGGAGGGGAGGGGAGGGGCTGCTTCCCTCATGCCGTGAGTGTAATTCAAAGTGGCTTTGCTCAACATTTATCCCGGGAGCTGGGAGCTGTGTGTGGGAAAGCTCCAGTTTAAACATAAGTACAGCCTTGCTAGGTCAGGCCGAAGGTCTGTCTAGTCCAGAATCCTGTTACACATATTGGCCCACCAGATGCCTCTGAAAAGCTGACAGGTAAGAGGTGAGGGCATGCCCACTCTCTTGCTGTTGTTCCCCTGCAACTGGTATTTAGAGGCATCTTGCCTCTGAGGCTGGAGGTGGCCTGTAGCCACCAGACTAGTTGCCATTGATAGACCTGTCCTCTATTGATAGGCCTGTCCTCCATTTACCATTGTGAGAACAGTCCTAGTATGTAATGTCCGTGGCCATGAGTTATTCAATCAGAGTAGAAATGTTGCTTTCCATTTCCTGGTAGTGTGGGAAGCTGGGAAAACGTTCCTCTTACTTTGCAGCAGTTCTGACAATGAGCTATAGAGCCTTTTGTGGCTTGGGTCTTTCAGAGACATCCTCTCCTGATCCCCGCCCCCCTCCCTGGACACTGCCAGGACTGAAAGTGTCCTCTTTGAGAGAACTAAGGACAACAAGGAGGTGTAAGGGCATAGCATTTACACTGGTTACCTTGTGGCTCTCGACTGACTTCTAAGGAATCATGGCTAATCTTTAGAAAATGGTGCAAGACTTTTTATTTGCACAGGCATTTCAGGGCAGCTGAACTTTTATTACTCAGCTGTAATTTGTTTATTGGCTGTCTTGGTGTGTTTATGGGTTCGTTTTATAACACATTGATGGGTTGTTAACGGTTGGTTATTTGCCACCTTGGTAGGCAAGTCGTAAGTTTTAAAAATTAATTAATTCGTTCATTCTTTCGTTATATATAGACAATTGTACAGAAAACAGCAGGAGATATGAGTCTGTGTGCTGCCTTTTTCAGAGCGAAGCCCAGAAGGCCATGGGGGAGACCGTTTCTGATTTGCAGCAGCAGCCTGTGTGAGTGTTTGGGCCTGCATGAGCTCCTGAAAGGCTGGAACTGGCCCAGGTAGGGTTGTCACCAGTGTTCCCTCTGACAGGGATTTCCAGATGTTGTTGACTACAACTCCCAGAAATCCCAAGCAAAAGCCATTGCAGCTGGGGATTCTTGGAGTTGTAGTCAACAACATCTGGAAATCCCTGTTAGAGGGAAAACTGGTTGTCACCTGTCTGGGATTGGCCTGGGTAGTCTAGGAATCTGACATCCTGGATACAGTGTTATTGTGTCTAGGAATCCTGTCTGACTATTATTATTATTATTATTATTATTATTATTATTATTATTATTATTATTATTATTATTATTATTTCTTGTTTACACAGTCAGACAGTTGTTATTGACTGGTTTGTTTTATCCAGACATCGAGTCCTTCCCAAGGACCTGGGATGGCTGAATTTTATCATCAATACTGTTGGTTATTATAGATATCGTTGCAAAATATAGGCTGTTCCCAGTAAAGCTGCTTTTTGCAATTGGCTGATGGTGATTTCTGTGGCCCCTATGGTGCTCTTCAAGGTCTTTTGGGACTGCACCCAGGGCGCCAATTACCACTGGGATTATTTGGGTCTTTTTCTGCCACAGCCTTTCAATTTCAATTTGTAGATCTTTGTATTTGGTGATTTTTTTCTATTTCTTTTTCTTCTATTCTGCTATCCCCTGGTATTGCTATGTCGATTATTTTCACTTGTTTTTCTTTCTTCTCGACTACAGTTATATCTGGTGTATTGTGTGGCAGATGTTTGTCTGTTTGTAGTTGGAAGTTCCATAATATTTTTACATCTTCATTTTCTTCAACTTTTATTATTATTATTAATTATTAATTATTTATTATTTTATTCAATTGCTATACCACCCTTCAAAAAATGGCTCAGGGTGGTTTACACAGAGAAATAATAAATAAATAAGATGGCTCCCTGTCCCCAAAGGGCTCACAATCTAAAAGAAACATAAGACAGACACCAGCAACAGTCACTGGAGGTACTGTGCTGGGGGTGGATAGGGCCAGTTACTCTCCCCGCCCAGTCATCTATTATATTAATTCTTGTAGATGTGCCTCTGTGGGGGTGCGTCCCGGCAACCCAGCAGATTGGCTGGGCGGTGGGAGCTCATGCGCAGCAGGAGGCCATTGAGTTTAGCTGCTGAGGGGGAAAATGGTGGCTGCCAAAGTGAGGAGGCGGCAGCCCCAGCCACGCAAGAGCTCCCATGGCCCAGACAATCCGGCTGCTTATTGGCCCAGCCATTGTGAGGAGGTCGCAGCAGGCCTAGTCCAGCCGCGGTTGCGACCGTTGCGGCCTCAACCTGGGCTGGGAGGAGATGGGAGGCAGGAGGCAGTGGGACAGACTGGCCCTGGCGGCACCGGCAGGGGTGAGTGGGGAACGGGTGGTAACCGTGGCAGCGGGGCCCATTTTGGCCGCTCGCTGCCTGGTGAGGCTCTGTGGGGGGGAGGGGGGAGGAACGGAAAGGGGAGGGCTAGAGAGCGTGGGGCTGGAGGGAGGGGGAGAGAGAGAGGAGAGACAGGGGCAGGAGGGAGAGGAAGGAGGAAATAGCCATCCCAAAAGCGCACAAATGCTCTCTGCGGGGTCGGCTAGTCTTTTTTCTAAACTAAATAGCCCCAGGTGTTCTAGCCTTGCCTCATAAGGAAGGTGCTCCAGGCCCCTGATCATCTTGGTTGCCCTCTTCGGCACCTTTTCCAGTTCTACAATGTCCTTTTTTAGATGTGGTGACCAGAATTGTACGCAGTACTCCAGGTGTGGCCGCACCATAGTTTTGTATAAGGGCATTATAATATTAGCCATTTTATTTTCAGTCCCCTTCCTAATGATCCCTAGCATGGAATTGGCCTTTTTTACAGCTGCCGCACATTGAGTCAACACTTTCAACAAGCTGTCCACCATGACCCTAAGGTCCCTGTCCTGGTCAGTCACCGACAGCTCAGATCCAATCAACATATACTTAAATTTGGGGGGTTTCGTCCCAATGTGCATCACTTTACACTTGCCAGCATTGAACCACATTTGACATATTGTCTCCCACTCACCCAGTTTGGAGAGATCCCTTTGGAGCTCTTCACAATCCGTTTTGGATTTGAAAGAGTTTGGTATCATCTGCAAATCTGGCCACCTCTCTGCTTACCCCTGCTTCTAGATCATCTATGAATAAATTAAAAAGCATCGGTCCCAGTACAGATCCCTGGGGGACCTCACTTCTTACTTCCCTCCATTGCAAAACCTCTTCATTTATACCTACCCTCTGTTTCCTGTCTTTCAACCAGTTAGCAACCTACACATGTACTTGTCCCCTTATCCCATGACTGACTAGTTTTCTCATTAGTCTTTGATGAGGAACTTTGTCGAAAGCTTTTTGGAAGTCCAGGTATACTATATCAACTGGATCACCCTGATCCAGACGCTTGTTGACACTCTCAAAGAACTCCAAAAGGTTAGTGAGGCAAGATTTACCTTTGCACAAGCCATGCTGGTTCTCTCCCAGCAGGGCCTGTTGTTCTATGTTTTACAATTTTGTTCTATGTTTTACAATTTTACAACAGCAGGGCCCGTTCTATGCTTTACAATTTTGTCCTTGATGGTGATTTCCATCAATTTGCCTGGAACAGACATTGAGCTAACCAGCCTGTAATTTCCCAGATTGCCCCTGGATCCCTTTTTGAAAATCGGTATTACATTTGCTACTCTCCAGTCCTCCGGTACAGAGCCTGGTTGCAGGGATAAGTTATATATTTTAGCAAAGAGGGCGGCAATTTCACATTTGAGTTTTTTGAGGACTCTTGAATGGATGCCATCTGGCCCTGGTGATTTGCTAGTTTTCAGTTTTTCCAGACAGTTTAGAACATTATCTCTTGTTACTTCTGTCTGACTCAGTTCTTTAGCCTCCATCCCCGAAAAGGTTCAGGAACTGGTATATGCTCAGTATACTCTGCCATGAAGATGGACACAAAGAACTCATTTAGCTTCTCTGCAACTTCTATATCCTCCTTAGTAATCCCTTTCACTCCCTCATTGTCTAATGGTCCAACCGCCTCCCTGGCAGGTTTTCTGCATCTGATGTATTTAAAGAAGTTTTTGTTATTCCCCTTGATGCTTTTAGCTAATGTTCCTCAAACTCTCTTTTCGCCTCCCTTATTGTCACCTTGCATTTCTTTTTCCAGAGTTTGTGTTCCTTTTTGTTCTCTTCATTTGGACAGACCTTCCAATTTTGGAAAGAAGTCTTCTTCCCTTTTATGGCTTCCTTGACATTACCTGTTAGCCATGCTGGCATCCTCCTGGACTTAGTGGTACTTTTCCTCCTTTTGGGTATACAATCTAACTGGGCTCCTAATATTGTGGTTTTGAGTAAACTCCATGCATTCTGGAGTGAAGTGACTCTTCTGATTTTCCTTTTCAGCGTTCTTTTCACCATACTCCTCATTTTGGAGAAGCTTCCTCTTCTGAAATTCAAAGTGTCTGTGTTAGACTTCCTTGGTGATTCTCTCCCCACATGTATGCTGAATTTTATCATACTATGCTCACTGTTTCCTAAAGGGTCAATGAGACTGACATCATGCACCAGGTCCTGGGTGCCATTCAGGATTTAGTCTAAGGTTGCCTTCTCTCTGGTTGGTTCCAAGACCAACTGTTCTAGGGCACAGTCATTCAGCGTATCTAGAAATTTGTACTTAACAGCAACAGTGTCTGTGGTGCTTTATAGAGTATCAAAATTACAATGGACAGGTTTCTGTAATCTGAAACATATAAACTCCATGGAAGTCCCACCCTAGCTACAAATCTCTTGCAAACTCTCATGACAATGACATGCAATATCTCTTGCTTCTTCCAGGATCCAAGCACTGTAATTGCTGTTTCAGAGTTTTGCCAGATGTGATATATAGACAGCTCTCCATCTGACTGCAGAACCAGAACCATCCTGCAGCTAAAATACATGAAAACATGAACATTTGCAAATGAATTGTCTAACAGCTCTATGGAAATGCGGCTTCTTGCTCAGTGGGTCTTGTGGGTGAAGAACGGGTGTTTTACTCAGCTGAACAAATTCTAGTTTTCACTTCCGTTAGCTCTGAGATGCTTGCATCTGATTGCAGAGAGCAGCATTAGTTCATTTTTATGGCCACAAACCAATTGACACTGAGCATGACTAAACTGGCTTAATACCTTTACAAGCTAACTGCAAATACTATAGGGCTTGTATATAAAACTATTTGAAACTATTGCGACTCCCCTTTTGTCAGTTCCTTTTATGAGGCCCTCATATAGAATTATGCACCACAAACACACAACAGCTGCCTGCAATCTGTATTAATCAAGGCTTAGGTCTGGGGAATCTGCAGTAAATGACAGACAATATAATTATGACTTAAATCAGGAATCTTTTCCATGATGGGGAACATGAACACAGTTTGAATAAAGTGCAGTTGAAACCCTTTAGGCTACATTCACATTTTCAACAGGCAAGCAGGCTCAGCGAGGCACACATTCGCAAGCATAATATTTGAAATAGGCAATCACAGATCCAGCCAGTGGTTATTCTTATGATTGCCCTAATTGCCCTACCTTCTACAGCAACCAAAGACTTTGCAACAAAGTGGATCATCCATATGAAACACTCCTATAAAGATCACTTATCTTTTGATTGCAGAGGACCATTAGCAAACAGCAGGGGGAAAGCAAGACACAGCATGCCAGAGCAGTGGCAACACTGGAAAATAAATTGGGGTTGGGTACAGAAGGGGGGAAATGCATTTATGGGCTGTGTCCTATATATTAAATTTCTGAAACAGAAATGTGGGACAGGTGGGGGTTAAACTACTTGTCTGCGTGGTGGGTTTTTTTGTGTTAATCCATTCCTTGATCCAGGCCAGCTTTTGAATGGGGCTTTAGTTACTTGTATTCCTGTCCTGGAGTAGAGGCAGGGCTAACAAACAGCCAGCAGCAAGAGCATGGAAAAGCAGTCTGCACTTGCCTCTCTGTACATAACATCTGTCTCATTAAACCATAAATATTCCTGATGCAACTCCACTGTCTTGTCCTTGTACACCTCAGCTCTTTCCTCTGGATTCTATGGTCTGAAAGGGTGCTTGCCCCACACCCAAACCACCTTCGTGCCTGAGGCACAAGGACTATATTTACTTGCACAATCCTAGATCTCGCAAGCCAGTGAGATATTCCTCTGTTGAGGAAGATGATGAAAAGGTTGCTGGGTGACCTGTGGAGAAGTGTAATTTCTCATCTCAAATATTAGCGTCAGTTAGGTGGGGGCAGTGACTGTAAGACCCAAGAATGCAGTGGCATATCGGGGGGAAATGGCGCCCAGGGCAAGCTCCCTGAAATGGCGCCCCCTGCCCCCCGCCCCCCACATACCTGTGAGGGCGCAGTGGCACCCCCCAGGCGGCAGATCGCCAGCAGTGGTGGCGATTCGGCGGTGGCATGCGGCGGGTCGCCCGAGTGTGGCGGCGGGTCGCCCGCCAAGTGTGGCGGCGGCAATTTGGCGCTGGCGGGCGGCGGGTCCTTTTTGGCACCCCCCACGTGACCCCCCGGGGTGGCGCCTCGGGCATGTGCCCCCCTGCCCCCTCATCATTACGCCCCTGCAGGAATGGAGTTCTGTTCACAAAAAGTGGGTTGGCCACCTCCTCCTCTTTCCTGCTGTCACCTCCTGAGCCCTTCAAAAAGCTGCTTTGGAGGGTTGCATGTGGAGGTTCATGGTCACCAGCTCTCTCTTTTGCATAGTACATTCATACTTTGTCTCCTGTGTGGGAGGCACTGCTACTGACTGTAGAGGGAGGGAGGAATGGTTAGTCAATAGAGGGTTACACTGCGGACCAACCAAGTGGACTTGGTTGTCCCACTTCCCTGAGCAGCAGGAGGTTCCAGGAGTTTTCTTTGGAGGGAGAGTCACTGGAGACATATGATGTCTCTGTACACACACAGGTCCTGGGAAGACATGTGCTATCTGTTCCTCCTATATATGTTCTGAGGTCAGGCTGTTTGGGAGAAGATTCGAAGACTGGGTGCCCTTTCTCCATCACCAAAGTTCTCCCTTGTGTGCAGAAATAAACCCCCAGTTCCTATAATCTGAGCTGTAGGAGTTTATACAGTGGAGTGGGTGTCCTGTGGTTGACTACAGAGTTAAACTGAATCCTATTGTCAGGCAAGAGTGGCCTTGAACCACAGGACCTACAAGCAGTAGGACCCAGGTTCATTACTCCTTGCACCACTGAGATACTTTACAAGAGGAGAGGCTGGGCTTTGTTGAACCACAATGCTCTCTGCCTGTAGGAAGAAGGGAAACTGCAGCCAGCCAGTCCAAGAAGACTCGGATGATCTGGAGAGCCAACAGGGTCCCTGCTGGCCCTATATAAGAACTCAACTGGGCTTGGCTCCCCAGTCTGAGCATCTTGCTTGTAGGAGAAAGAGCTAAACAGACCCTTGCCTTGCCATGCCATCATATTTACCCAGTCTGGAATATGACCACTAGCCCATCCTTGATGACATCATTGTTTCTGGACTTCAGATCCCTGTTTGCCCACTACAGAACCTTTGATCGTGCCCTGTGCCTCTGGCTCTTTGAGAAACTTGTCTGCTCATACTAGAACCTGACTCCCAGCCAGTTTGACCACACTGTTTGCCTTTGACTCTGCCAGTCCAGACCCTGATACCTTCACTTCCTTGCGGTGGAGTGGACAGAATAGTAGAAGGAGGTAAGAGAGCCATGTATTTTGGCTATCCACTGCATTCAATTAGAGATTTTTTTAACAGAGACCACCTTTGAAGCTGGGTGCTTTCCAGATTACATCCTATGACAGTATCACTATGGGTCCGTTAAGTGTGCTTCTGTACTGCCTGTGTCTCAACATCGCAGTTCCTGCGCTGTCAGCAAGGTGCTGTTCACATTTCTGATGCCTTCTTTCAGGTTTTATCCTTGCATTTTAGTCCTACAATGTTGCATGTGTATCACCAAACCACCCCCCCCACACACACACACAAACCCAAAGAGCTGTATTTTCCCATTGTAGGAGGGTTGCGCAAGCTATTTACATTTTCAAAACTATCTTGCCAAGCCAAAGCATTGTACTCCTGAACAGCGTGCAATCTGGAAAGTGCCGTAGTGTAATGTTATGTTGGCAAAGGGGCCAAGAGCAGGATCTGGGGAGTACAGATTTGGTGTAAATCTGCTCTGCCTGTTTTATGCCCCTAATACATCCCCATCAGCAGTTTGTTTTGGCTTCTCCACCAGCAGTTGCACGACTGTAGTGGATTCACCACTGTGATACACTAGCATACTGATAATGTTGTGCCAGTGTAACAATCATGGCAGAAGAGTACTTGCAAGATATGCCAGTGGAAAGGATTTCCGAGAAATTCTGTCTATGCTGCTCTGGTTGGCATAGTTGGAGCACAGAATTACGCAGTTTACTACCCGCAGCCTACCCTGTCCATTGCCCCATTTTCAGCTTGATGTTCCTGAGAACGGATGCTCTTGGCCTTTCAAGATCAATCAATCAATCAATCTCAATCTTCAATCTCAGAGAGGGGAGATTAGAACACAAAATATTTGGAGCAAAAAAAGAAGAGTATTGGTAACTCTATGCTGTTTTTCAGGCAGCTATTTAAAGCATCTGCTATCTGATTTCTAAAATGGGATGGGAAGCAAAACCTATTTAGAATAAACACTAAGGGCCCTTCTCTGTGTTTAGTGCAGAGCATGTCTTATTTAAAAGAGTGAGAGAGAAAAGCGAGATAGAGACTGTATCTGAGTGAAAGATAGTCTGAAGTACAATCCTGGTGTGAATAATTGAAGTGGAATCTGGAATGCACACCACATTATCATGGACTTCTGGAGACTGCATCTGATCGGAAGAATTGACTGTTACCTGAGAGGTAACGGAGACGTTGTTGGCCCGAAGCGTTGTAGTCTCAGCCCGCTATAGAATAGCGATACCAGGGATGGCAGTGCGGGGGAGAGAAATCCTCGAGGAAGGAGGCACCTTCACTCAGTGCACAAAGTACGTTGGATTTGAAAACCAGGCACCAGTCCAAAGTCTAAACACAACTTCACAAAGCAATTGTTCAGTGGTGCCAAGGGCAGCCAAGAGTTGGCCTCTGAGGAGCGAATGCCAGGATTTCAAAAGCAGAGATGCCAAAGAAGATGTGAGACTCAAGTAATCTCTTCTCACTCACTTTGGCCACTGATGGTTCTTTCTGCAGAACTTGCTGAAAGGCTGTGTACACACCTCTGGCTTGCCAGACGCCACTTTGAAAAGTAGTAATGCCCTTATAGTTGTACCAAGTTTTAGCCCACATAATTGTCTCATATATCTTAGGTCCACTTCACAGCCTGCAGGTTTCACATGTGTGGGGCATGAGAGTAAATTTCTGCTTTGTGTGCCTTCCCCCACCATGGATGAAATATTCAGTGTGAACCCCCAGCCCATGTGCATAAATGTCTGTATATGTGTCTTGAGGGCCAAACTACAAATGATGATATTTAAAATGTAATTAACCCTGATGGGGTTAATTTCTTAAGTCAATAGTTGGATTTAGAGCCCCATGGGTCAGAGCGACAGTCCTGATCCATTAGGGGCCCTATTCCAACTCATATTTATTCTGGGAAAAGGTTTTTATCTGCACCAATAGAAATTTTTTCCAGCATAAATAACAGCGAGATTGCGGGTCTCTGAGGATTGGGACCATGGCAGGGAGTAGGGTTAAAACTCACCTCATGCTGCAGTCCTGATTTGTGGAGGTTCCTGATGCAGCTGCTCTTCACTAAAGAAAGGGAACATGAAAATGAACAGAAACAGAAAAATAAGGAGGAGGGAGGGAAAATACCAAGGAATGAAGGAAAATGAGAAAGACAAAGAGGGGGAACTGTATTGACCTCTGTTTTCTGTATCTTTTTCTGTTTTCTTTTTCTTCTCTCTTTTTAAGAAACAACCTACTTCTGTATTAATCTGCATAGGCCCAGCTGTACAAAAACGTAGTTTCCCCACCATGCACACAAACCTACATATGCAGAGTCTGAACACATGTGGGATGGGGGGGAGGGGCAGGGCATACCACCATGATCCTTCTCCCTGCCCAGCACATGCATTGACTGTGTAAAAATGTTCTAGGTTCCAGGTCTTGCCACATACCGGTGATACATTAGAGCATTCAGATTATACCCTTCAGCCACTATGTCAAAGCCAAACTCAACATTAAGCATATCACTGGCACTTGCGTGCTTGATTTTTGTTTCCTCTACAACAGCCGTGTGAAAGGGTGCTGCTCAGGATCAGAACTGTGGCTTAGCCCTCTACAGTTGCTATTTGCCCCAGGAGGAAAGCTGACCCCACATTTTTAAACAAAGGAAAGCGGGGGAGGGTGCGCATAAGCAGGGGGTGGCAGTGGCAGTAGCATTTGGTGCCCTTCCTCAGGTGCATAGAGGTCTTGAGTCATCAGTGACAAGGGAAGCCTTGTCATCATGGTGAGGAGAGGAGAGCTGGTCTTGTGGTAGCGAGCATGACTTGTCCCCATAGCTAAGCTGGGTCTGCCCTGGTTGCATCTGAAGGGGAGACTCCTATGTTTCCTAAGCCCAATCTGGCTCAGTGTGGCTCTCAGCTGTACATGTGAGTCCACCAGGCGCGTGATGTTGTTAACCTGTTCAGATGCTTACAGGCATCTGAATGCAACTGCCCCCCTGATGTGTTGCCTTTTCCATGTGCATGCAGATTTTCCTAGAGAGGTGATCAAGTAATCCCCAAAGATGCATTCTGAGGTAGTGTAGCATAGTTGTGGTGGTGGTGCTTGTGGAGGCCGCATGTGTGTGTCTGAAACATTTAAGAGTACACACAAGAGAGGGAGCAAGTTTGCTTGTATCCTTATAATGGTTATATAATGGTTATAATGGTTAATGTTTCGTTTAATTAGAGTTAAGGGGGCAGGAGGAGAAATACTCCTATTATTGTTTAGATCCATTTACATTCCCAAACACGTATCAAGAAGATGATAGCAGTCACCAGATCTTAAGAGATGAAGATCACAGTAGCTAACGATGTCAGTCAAAAGATGATAGCTGATATTTCAGCATCTGTAGCACACTGTTGTGTAAGGAGTAGATGGTTTATTCAGTGGCTTCTCGATGACAAATGTCAGTTGTAAACCTTTCTAAGGTGCACATCACAGTCGTATCTGAACTCTATCTCAGCTGTCTAGAAGCCAGTAACAGAAAACGGCCATTTGATCTTGGCTTTTTGAAAATCTAATCTCATCAATCTATCGCATGCTCTGCTGAGTGGTACCTGACCACCTTAACAGAAATTACACAAAGTCAACAACCTTCTTGGAAAAGGCTTTGTGTGTAGAAGTATTATTTACCCCAGTAAATAATGTCATCCTAATTATAATTAGAATAGCTGACTCCTTCATTTAAAGAAAGGTGAATTCAGGTGGATATCCTTTGCAATGTACATCTGCATCCCTAAAACCCAGTGCATAGTGCAATAAAGTTGTGTTTGTGTGCTGCCTGTACTCTATCTGTACCAATCGTAATATGTGATTGTGTAAACATGGCGGTGCACTCATTACTGATAGTATTCAGTTGCTGAGGCAGCAGGTGTTATTTACCTTGCTGGCATATCATCAGTATAATTAACTCCCTGTTGTTTGCAGATATGCATCTCATCTCCATCCTGAATAGGAAATGCTTCTTGGGAATGCTGAGCATTAGACAAAAAGATCCAATGTGCTTTTTCTCTACACAAAGAATGAAGGAAAGGAACCCCCAGCAAACAAAGGAGCTATGTTACAGCCAGTGCCCAGAGTGTTCTCAAACTATGGGCCAGATCAAATAATACTTTTAAATGCATGATTAGTATTAGATAATTTTGGAGCCCGCAACTAAAGGCCTTTGGGCCCTCCCACCAAAAGTTAAGCATCATCCATCTACACACACACACACGTGGGTTTTTGATGGCACAAACAGAAACTGAACTCACAAGGATGTAAGAATACAAAACAGGTATATTTATGCAAATATTGTTGGGGTTTGTGATTATTTAGCAAAGCACCAAAGAAGCTACCACTCCAGTTACAGAGTGCAGAGTTTAGTTGTTGCCACTACTTAAGTAACACACATGGAGATCACTGCAGAGTTTAAACTAAATTTATTTATTGGTGCAGTACATTTGAGATAGGAAAGACCTATCCTATCTATCAGCTACATAATAAATAGGTAGGGAGAGAGATGTTTTCATCTTCTCTCTAGGAGGAAAGGAAGAGGACTGACTCACTACAGGAAGTACCTGAGGAGTCAAGGCAGGGGTCATAGAGCAGAGGCAAGCAGGGACAGGTAAGGAGACCCTCACTCACTACCTCTACTCCCAATGCCCCTAGTGGTCATTGGGATAGTTGGTGCAAAAGGTCAATGCACTGGAATTCCATCTCCAACAAATATGCATTAGCATACACATTTCAAAATGCAACTTAACATATTCCCATCCCACATATTTCTTTCCCCACTCCTCCCTCTGTCTCTAAAGCACCCAGCACAGGTCACAATTGCAACCAGCTGCCCAACACAGCATGGGCCAGAGGTACAGTGCAGCAACCACACCTCCCAGGACAGACTAAAGAAGATTTGGGGGCCCTCGGGGTGTGTGGAGGCTCTGGACTTTGGCCCCGAAGTCCCAGGGGCAAGAGTGCCTCTGATTAGTATATTTGCGTGGGGTTTTTTTTAGACAAACAGACCAATGTGGGTGGAGCGAATGATCCTGTCCTGGGCTCTGTTGTGTGTATGATTCAAACTCAATGGTAGGGGGAAAACACTGTTACTCTGACTTTTTTTGGGGGGGGGACTATGCTGGTCTATGGATGCTCATACTGATAAGGGGACAATGGAACCAGAATCTAAACCAAATAAGATGAAACCTAACATTTTATTGTGGACCATGAAAGACTCATGCTAGCAAAGCCAAACTCAGGCTAACCACTGGAATGGGGCCTCTGAGCAAGGATACCAACTAGCCAGAGAGTCTGAATTGTGGGGTCATAGGTCATGTGTAGGGGGGAGACTGGAAGACCCATTTCCACCTGCACCTTGTCAAGCTGGTACCTTAATGAGGGAAGAAGAGAAAAAGAAGAAGACTTACCAGGCCAGATGGTAGCAGTTAATTGCGCGGAGTAAACATGCCCTGTCAAAGGTGGGAGGACTAGATGATTGGTGGTGTCCAGGCGGCCATGATCAAAACAGAATATTAAATTTTAATATTTATGGGAAGGGGGAACCCAAAGAGCCAATGAGAATCCTGGATGCAACAGGTGGAAACCAATAAAGAATCTGAAAAGACAAAGGAGAGAAGTTTTGTTTTGTTTTACTTGGGGTATAAAATGTAGAAACAGTATGGAAAATAGCAGGTTTTCACTCTCTCTTCACAGATATATTTTCCTTTCCCTTCTTGCACATTTTCTTCTCTCTCTCTCTCTCTCTGCAAGATGCTTTATCCCTCACAAACTATTTTCTTTCTCTTTCATTCTTACCTTCTCAGCAATCATTTTTATTAAATCTCAAATAGTCCATCCTCTTCTAAGTATATATGCTTCATCTATGCAACTTATGTTCTGATATACTCACTTATCCACTGAGTAGCAAATTCTTTGTTTAGTTTGTTCTGATTTCTTTTGGAGAAGCCTTAAAAGATCTCAAGCTACCAGAAGGGTAAATATGAGTGCTTTTAGGGGTATTGGTTAAGAGGTTTTAGATCTATTTAGTGGGTAGACTTCATTATTCATAAGCATTACTCTTATGTATCTTTTGCTATACATTTTTATTTACTTATTTGATTGATTGATTGATTGATTTGATTTATATACCGCCCCACCAAAAAATGGCTCAGGGTGGTTTAAAACAAATAAAAACAATTAAAATAAATGAACAGTTAAAATAAAAACTAAATCAATTAAATGATTTAAACCATTAAATGATTAAATGATTAAAATTATTTAAACATTAAAATCACTTAAAACCAGCATTAAAAATTTAAACCATTTACCATTCTATATACCCCAAGTCTTTGAATAAAACTTTTAAGCTTCAAAAGGTGTGGCCGTTGGGTTTTGGGTTTGATAATATGAAAAGCCTACTGAGGCAATAAAAGAACTGAATTTTCAAACCTCATTTAACAATCCGGACAATAATGTGATTGTGACTAATGAAAATATTAAATCCTACATTATATCTAGTATTTAAATCCTGGTTAGAGAATGTATGTTTTTCATTGGGTGATCATATGAACATGTGTAGAGGAATCTAATCGCACGTTGAAAGTATAATCTGAACTGGCTCTTTGACAGCCAGTGACGAACCATCTCCATGTTCAAAATAAGAAAAAAGTGGAATCACGTTGTATTAGGGATGTGCAAACAGGTTCAACCCTGAACCAGTTCGATGTTGAACTGGTTTGGTTTGACAGTTCAGGGTCAAAGCGAACCCCCACTGTTTGGTCTGACATCGGACCAACTGTCCCCATAAAGGTTCAGGGGGTTCATGGGTTTTTTTAAAAAGTGATTTTTTTTTTAACCTTTCTCCCCTTTGGGGGAGTGCCTTTGGGTGGCGGTGGAGTCCACGGAGGTTTCTGCTCCCCCTGCTGGCCTCCATAATCACCTCCTCCGGCTTGTTTGGCTGGTTCTTCAGCCCATTCGGGCCTCCATAGTTCGATGCGGCAGCAAAAATGGGGTCACTTCCAACCACCATTTTGTAAGGAGGAGCCATTTTGTGGCTCATTTCTTTCTTTCTTTTAAAAAAAAGAACTTTCCCCCATGCTTTCTTGAAATTGGGGGGGGGGCATTTCACAGTTTCTGGGGGCATTCATGGGTACATGTACAACCCGTGGAGCACAGTACAGTAAACAATTTCCCACTTATTAAAATGTTTTTTGTCAATTCTGGAACCTAACCCCCCATTTCCCATAAGCATAATTCCTTGTTGTTCACAGTTTCATTACTTGCGGTAGCAGAGTAATCCCCGAAGACCGCCAACCTTTGATGGCTGGCTTTGATGGCTGCCTGCAGGCAGCCCGCTCACCAGGCTGTGCTGGAGGCTTCTCCCCTTTATACGGGCCAAACGTTTAGAGGCTCAAGTAGGCGTGACTCTCACCCACTCTATTAGGCAAACCCAACCCAAGTGCAAGATTTTACAGCAATTAAAAGTGAGCAAAACAACAGACAGCAGCCAACGGGAGAAGTGCACAGAGGCCACAGCCAGAATTCCTCTCCCAATCCAGAAGCGAGTAGGATGGTCAGTGTTCCCTCTAAGGCGTGCACACATGTGCACACTCACAAGTTTTTTTAATGTCTGCTCAGTTAATTTTAGATCCCGCTCAAGTTGAATCAGGAAGGAACCACTCTGAATGCACATGCGCACACACTGCCTTGATACTGCCACCCAGAACATTCCACACACAGGTGAAAGAAATTAAAGAGAACCCTGTGGGGGCAGGAACCCAGATGAAATAAACTCCTGCCCCAGAGTGTCTCTTCCAGTCACCTTCTGAGCTGCCCCAGCATTGCTCCCCTTTATAAGGGCCAAAGTGATTGATGGTTTTATGTGTTATTTTAACTTTGTACACCATTTTGATGGGTTTTGTAAAAAACAGAAAGGCATAAATAAACAAACAAATAAATAAATTTATATGTTTATATAAATAAATAAATTGCAATGGTTAGGTTGTAGGCTCCTCATGGCAAGGACCCATCTTTTTGTTTATTACTCTGTAAAGTACCATGCACATGGATAGTGTAATATAGATAAGCAAATACGTCAACCAATACATAAATAACTAGCTGATAAAATGATTTTAGAAAATTGCAAGAGAAGAAAAACCAATCTAAGTGTTACATGGATTGACTACAAGAAAGCCTTCGATTCATTGCCTCACACATGGATACTAAAATGTTTAGAAACAACTGGTGTCAGCAAAAACATTCAGATAAATTTTTTTTTAAAGCCATGAGCATGTGGAGTACACAGTTAACAATCAATGGCGAGACACTTGGACAGGTTAGCATTAGAAGAGGCATTTTCCAAGGGGACTCACTATCCCCTCTGTTGTTTGTAATCGCCATGACCCCACTTTCACAAATACTAAACAAAACAGGCCTCGGATACCAAACATCTAAAACATCAAGTCAAATCAACCATCTGCTGTACATGGACGATCTGAAGTTGTATGGAAAGTCCCAGTCAGAAATCGAATCACTGCTAAACGCTGTCTGTATATTCAGTAGCGATATAGCAATGGAGTTTTGACTAGACAAGTGTGCTGCATTAATAATGAACAGAGGAAAAATAACAAAAACAGAAGGAATAGAACTGCCTAATGGGAGCAACATCAAGAACCTGGAAGAGAAAGAACATTACAAATACTTGGGCATTCTCCAGGCTGATAACATTGCACACACTGAAGTTAAAAGAAAAATTTGAAGTGAATACATCAGGAGAGTTAGAAAAATCAAAACAATAAAATTCAGCCATCCCAGGTCCTTGGGAAGGACTTGATGTCTGGATAAAACAAACCAGTCAATAACACCTGTCTGATTGTGTAAACAAGAAATAATAATAAATGTCTTGGGACTGGGTTACCTGAGAGAGTGCCTTGCCCCATACGTCCCTAAGATCTTCTTCAGAGGCCCTCCTCTGGGTGCTCCTGCCAAACGAAGTGAGGTGGGTGGCAACTAGGGAAAAGGTGTTTTCGGTGGTTGCACCCTGCTTTTGGAATAGCCTCCCCAGTGAGGTTTGCCTGGCTTCATCACTTTGATCTTTTAGATGCCAGGTAAAGACTTTTTTGTTCACTCAGGCCTCTTAAAATTTAAATGTTTAAATTTATTTTTTATAATTTTTAATCTGATTGTAACTGATTTTTAAAAATGTGTTTAAAATTGATTTTGTATTGTATTTTGTATCCCCCTTTTTGTCTGTTATTATTTATTGAGAGTTTTTATCTCATCTTAATATTGTTTTGAGAGCCACCCAGAGAACAATTTGTTATGGGGCAGCTAACAAATAAAGTTCTTCTTCTTCTTCTTCTTCTTCATCATCATCATCATGTTATCCCCTGGTTCTAGTGAGAGTGAGGGAGAAAAAATTCTCTCTCCCCCCTCCCTCCACAACATGCATACTTTTAAAAACATCTCTCATGTCTCCTCTTAGTTGACTTTTTCTAAACTTACCCCCCGCCAAGTGTTGTAGCCTTGCCTCTTAAGGAAGGTGCTCTAGCTCCCTAATCATTTTAGTTGCCCTCTTCTGCACCTTTTCCAGTTCTATGACATCCTTTTTGAGATATGGTGACCGGACTGTACGCAGTACTTCAACTCCTTCAACCTGTCTGCCTCTGAGACAAAGGAAGATTAATCTTTTTAAGAGCTCATGATGAGCCCATTTTATTGCTGAATCTTCTTGTAACTTTTCCTATTTGGAAGTCTGTGATATGGACGTGAGTTAATACACTAGTGTTGGGCCAGCTAAAGAGGCCTGGAGCCAACACGTACATTATCTCAAGTCACACGAAGTAACAGTGTCTGCAATTAATAGGGGATCATGTGCCTAAGTCATATAAATAAATGAAAGGGACAGAGTCATCCTTCACAGGCTTGTCACCTTTTAAGCGCTCATGCATACCTGAAACACACTGGGCCAACACAACAGCCTGGGAACAAAATGAGCAATTAATTAAACAAATGTACAGTAACAGAGTCGCTATCTGCATAGTGGGAAAGCTTCCCAGAGCTGTATCGCCTAACTGGTGCCAGGTCTGAAAAGAGAGAACAGGGAGTGAGATTATTAGCAGCCCCCTGTGAGTTTCAAAAATGCCCCAATAATAATTACGAATAATGTGTATATACTGCTTTGCAACAAACATTTCTCAAAGTGGCTTACATAGCAAAAGGAATGAGGAGGTGATTCCCTGTCCCAATCTAAAAAGAAACACAGCTCACAATTTTAAAAAGAAACACAGCGAGAGCAACTGGAAGTGACACTGTACTGGATGAACAGGAAGGGACAGTTACTCTCCCTCTTTAAAAACTACCTCATTGCCCAGTTAGCAGGAAATAGCAGTGGTTTGCGTGTGTGTCTATGTGTATACATTATCACCATCATAGTTTATTATTTCTACAGCACCTAACTTATAGAAAAAAGACGACTGCGGGGAGACCTGCTAGAGGTCTATAAAATCATGCATGGTTTGGAGAATTTGGAGAGAGAGAAATTCTTTTCCCTCTCACACAGCACTAGAACCAGGGGTCACTCCACGAAATTGATTTCCAGGAGGTCTAGGACCAACAAACGGAAGTACTTTTTCACACAACGCGTGATCCACTTGTGGAACACTGACTCTGCCACAGGATGTAGTGACAGCCAACAACCTGGATGGCTTTAAGAGGGGTTTGGATAACTTCATGGAGGAGAGGTCCATCAATGGCTACTAGTCGGAGGGCTGTGGCCACCTCCAGTCTCAAAAGGCAGGATGGCTCTGAGAACCAGTTGCAGGGGAGAAATGGCAGGAGAGAGGGCACACCCTCAACTCCTGCCTGTGGCTTCCAGCAGCATCTGGTGGGCCACTGTGAGAAACAGGATGCTGGACTAGATGGGCCTTGGGCCTGATCCAGCAGGGCTGTTCTTATGTTCTTATGTTCTACCTTCTACCGACCATTGATCCATCTAGTGCAATATTATCTACACAGACTGGCAGCAGCTTCTCCACGGTTACAGGCAGGAGTCTCACTCAGCCCTATCTGGAGATGCCAGGGAGGGAACTTGGAATCATCTACATGCAAGCATGCAGGTGCCCTTCCCAGAGCAACCCCATCCCCTAAGGGGAATATCTTACAGCGATCAGATGTAGTAACCCATTCAAGTGCAAACCAGGATGGACCCTGTTTAGCAAAGGGGATAATTCATGTTTGCTAACCCTGTGAGGTCTTGTTCCTTGTGCTGTCTAATGGGAATTTCCCCCCTAATTCTTTGGGACATTAACACATTTTCCCAAGGTTTGGGGTTGTTGTTTTTTAGTAGTGTTGGATTTTATTTTATTTTATAGTTTGCAAAAAAAGGCATGTTTCTATCCTTCATGGTTTGGTCTGGGAGTTTCATATCAGCCAGTGAGTGAGTTAGTGAGGGTTTGCAGTTTGCAAGCATATTAACATCTTAGCTCACTGTGACCCTAGTCTTTTTATAACTCTATGAGGTCAAATTCCCCATGCTTTCCAAAGGGAGAGTTTTTCTGGATTACCAGGGAAGTAATATTTTTTTCTGAGGTTTTGGACTTTTTGGTAGACTGGGCAAGGTCTGGAACCTACCTGCGGAAATGGCATGGAACATAGGAAGCTGCCATCTACCGATTCAGACCATTGGTATATCTAGCTCAGTATCGTCTACACAGACTGGCAGCGGCTGGCAGCAGCTTCTACAAGGTTGCAGGCAGGAATCTCTCTCAGACCTATCTTGGAGATGCCAGAGAGGGAACTTGGAACCTAGATGCTTTTCCCAGAGCAGCCTCCATCCCCTAAGGGGAATATCTTACAGTGCTCACATGTAGTCTCCCATTCAAATGCAACCAGGGCAGACCCTGCTTAGTTAAGGGGACAAGTTATGCTTGCCACCACAAGACCAGCTCTCCTCTATCTGTTTCTATCTGTTGTGGTTTGGTCTAGGAGTTTTAGGAATGAGTGAGGTGTGTGTGTGTGTGTAGCCCTTTTAATCTGTGAGTGTTATGCCAGTGTAACTTCCTGTTCCTGAGTTGCACCAACATGAAATCCAAAATGGGCTCTGTGATTTCAGATAAGGCTTAAGTATCTGAAAAGTAAAATGCTGCAAACTCAGTGAACTATAGCACTTGGTCTTCTTCCAAAATCTCCAGTTACTGTATAGTCAAGTTATTATGAAAGATTCTGACTTTGTTTCTTTAAGTAAAAGCGAATGTCTGGAGTGATACTGTTCCTTGTTGTCAACACCAAACTGCCAAGTATTTGGAAGAAGTGAAAATAATGACAGCCTTGGTTATTTTAAAGACCACCCAATGAACAGCTTTTACAGTACAATACTCCCTTGTACTACATTCTTCAAAATGTCTTACCTTGACAATTGGTGCTAGCAACTTAGATAAGAGTATTAAATAAGGCAGAGGCAGAAGACACTACTTTCATTGATCTGGAGACAGAGCTGTGTCTTTCAAAGTCAAATAATTCAACTCAATATTTCCTCCCCTACTGCCAGCATTAAAAAACAATTAAAGAACCATCCTAGTCTTGTTTGTCAAACTGAAAAGCAGCATATAAGTATTTCTAACCATAATCATACTTTCAGTTTTTATCCTGTATAAATTTAGGCTCTGCATAGAAATATCACAGCCCCTCTGCTATCCCTCGTATTTCAGGGCTTTTAATCTTCACAAGTTTTTTTTTTTTTTAAATCTGTCTATCTACCAGGGAGTTATTCGCACTTGGCTTCAGGCTTCGGGGTAAATGTTGAGCAAAGCCACTTCAAAGTACACTCGTGGCATTGAGGGAAGCAGCCCCTCCCCTCTGCTTTTGGATTTCTTTTGAAGTCCACATGCAGGCGTCAGTGTTTGGTGTTTTCCTTCTAGCCAATGGGAGGGGGAAAGAGAGAGAGCTCCCTGCAGAGATAGATCTGCATTTCTGAAGAAAGCATGCCTCTTATCATGCTAGGCCAGTGCCTCTTCCATTGTTTTCAGAAAAAGTATCTTAAAAACAGCATTTTAAAAGCCCGGACATACATTGAGATAAGTTAGCATTTGCATCACAAAACCCAGTTTGTGTGTGGAGTGGGTCCAGAAATCTCGAAGGGACTCCGAGGTAAGCTTGGCTGGTGTGTGAACGCACATACTCTCTTCTGAAGGAGATTCGGGGCAGAAGCCCTGTGTGTAAAGCCTCCAGGTACTCCAAGTAAGTAGCTTGTTGAAGTAGCTTCCAGTCCACAAAAGCTTCTGTGACAATAAATCTGTTATTCTGTGACAATAAATCTGTCTGCCCTTGGATATATCCAGTGTTAAATTGCCATTAAAAATAATGCATCCAGGGGCGTAGCTATAACTAAGCAAATGGGTTCAAAGAACCCGGGGCCCCCAGCTCCTGAGGGCCCCCCAGTTCCACCCCTCCCTATTTTCTTCATTATCTCCCTCACTTGGAGGGGCGTCCGGGAAGAGGGGTGAACACGCCCCCCCTCCCCCAGCTATGCCCCTGAATGCATCTTAATAGCTTTTGTTGTGGTTCCTTTTTAAAAAAACAATTCATAATACTCGAGATAGAAGTATGAGTCCTGAGCAGTGTTCCCTCTAGGGCATGCACATGTACTCACACATTTTCACACATTTTTAAACGCCCACTCAGTTAATTTTAGAGCCTGCCCCGGCTGAACCAGGAAGTCCCCATTCTGAATGCACATGTGCACACACTGCTGCCCAGAACAAAACTCATTCCGCACACAGATGAAAAAATTAGGGAGAACATTGGTCCCAAGTAATGATTAGAAGTTGCATTTGGTGTGGGGTGAAGGACAACTGCCCATTCCTTAATGGTGCCTCTGACCAAATTGGTATTGATAACCCCAACACACACAACTTTTACTTTTGGCTGGTCAAACATCCTGCAAAAATACAGGGAAAATCTTCCCAGTCCAGAGCTTTCACCTTTTGCTTGCCTCACATACTACCAATGACTGTGGGCAGTTTGTGGAATAAATGCTCTCATCATTTAATAACCAACTGCAAAACACCTAGTGGGTTAAATGAGCAAGCTCTAAGAATAAGAATCTTATATGTGGCCTCACCATCAAGCTATGTGGTTTCTCCCTCTGCTAACTGGAATACCATCCCATTCTGGTGCCCCACCAATCCACATGGACAACATGATAGTACAGGACAAGTCCTATCTAGACCTGGGCGGACCTCTAGGAAGGTCTACCTGCAGTTGCCATCAGCTCATCTGGTGCAACCCAGAGTTGGGACACCTTGATTGCTGCCCCTTAGCTTTGGCATGTGGAGTTTGTCCTCTCTGCCAGTTTTTAAAGGGGCCTTGATGACATATCTTTTTAATCAAGCATTTGGTCCTGGGTTGTTTTAATTGTTTTAACTGTTTTTAATTTTGTTATTAGCTGTTGATTTTAACATTTTGTAAACCACCTAGATATATTTCAGTGGATGATATAGAAATATAATGAATCCTGAATGAATGAAATAGTACAGCATTCACAATGAATGCGGGGGTAGCCTAGGTGAAGAGGTACCTGCCTTTCTCCAAGATCCACCTCAAGCTCGTAAGATATGTGATGCCTTTCCCTTCTGGGATTATCTGGATGTGCTCCTTATTCTGGGTTGGCCCTATTTACACCCACAACAGTTACTGAACCATTACTGCAAACATTATTCAGTTTTCATAACAGCATTACACTTTTCTTTTTAGGAAAGAGGAAATCTTTGCAGCTAGGTTGTAGCAATTTGTCTGGTGGGGGAAAATACTGTATCCTAACAGCAGCACCTAGTGGCCAAAAAAGGAAGTACAGCACTCTTTCTTGTGCCTGCAGCCTCTGGTAACTCTTACACAGTTTATGCCTCATCAATGAGGGATGATCAAGAAGCAAAGAGTCAATATAAGCTTCTTGCTTTCAATAATCATTACTTCCAATGTTTGCCCAACTTAACAACCCTCCATGTGATTTGATCTTCATATAACATTTCTCAAGAAAAATTTGGAAATGTAAATAGTATAACATGGGACTGTAAAGGTAAAGTATGCCGTTGAGTCGGTGTTGACTCCTGGTGCCCACAGAGCCCTGTGGTTTTCTTTGGTAGAATACAGGAGGGGTTTGCCATTGCCTCCTCCCACGCAGTATGAAATGATGCCTTTCAGCATCTTCCTATATCGCTGCTGCTTGATATTCAGCAGAGGGCATGAATATTCCTGGGATTCGAACCGGCAACCTCATGTTTGCTAGGCAAATCATTTCAACATGGGACTGTAGAAGTGAGGGAAAGGACACTCGGGCCTCTGCCACCAACCAAAGAAACAAAAGCCAGTTTGGAGGTTGCTTCCTTCCTTTCCTAGTCAATGGGCCAGGGGGTCTAAAAATGGGTTGATTGGTAGATTTTGAGTGAAAAAATGGGGGAGTGTTTTTTGAATTGCTTATGATCCTAGTAGAATTATTAGCCATGATGGCTTTTGAAAATTAGCTTTCATCCCCCACAATAAGCAGCTTATTGTGTTAAAAAAAAAAAAAGCTCTAAAATGCATAATAAGCAACAGTGACTTTACCGTGTCCAAACAAGTATACTAATCCAACATTCTTCCTGAAGGAACAGACTGACAACTAAAAATGAAAGAAAGTTTTCCCATGGACATATTTATTATTTTATTAGTATTTTGAAAGCATTAATCTACATAAAACACTAAAAAATCACAATATTGGTGTAGAAATGTGTAGGAAACTGCAAAGTTTTCAAATACTGATCTTTTACTTAATCATGAAAGTCATTGTCACTGTTTCAAAGCCACCCTTATCTTCATCAGCTTGGTTGTCACATTGCTCTATATGACATATTGCCTTGCGTGTGTCAAACCATTCTTCATGCAAATACACGTGAGCAGGGTCATGAGAGCTCAGAGGAATGCAGCCATTATAGGCTGACTATTTTACTGTGTGACAGGAAGAGACCAGTTCAACGAAGGTACAGTCAGGAAGAAGGAAGGGACTCTGCCCCCAATTAAGATCTTCACTAGCAAATGCTAGTGCCACCTACTGGCTGGACATATTACAACAACATTTCCATACAAGCACAGCACAAGACTATTTGCTCCTACAGGACAAAAGATCAGGAACTGAACCAGCAGCTAGTTTCCCAGCTGTCCACTGAAGAGTAAGCACCTCTTACTATTCTTCCATCCATAGCTGGCTGGACTGGGAATTTCTGGAAACTGGGTCAGGCAGTTTCCCCACATAAATATTGGTAATTAGCACGGCGAATGTGCTGTGCAGGGAGTCACGACAAGGGGGCAGTTGATGTGATGGCGCTGCATCAGGGGTAGGCAACCTTAGCGCTCCGGCTGTTGTTGAACACGTGCTGCTCTGGCTGAGGATGATGGGAGCAGTGGCGACTGCTGCCATCTGGGACTGGGGGCAGGGAGACAAGGATGCTAGTTGGAAAAACCACATCGTGAACATTACACATGGGTAAGCCCATTATTTCCAATGGGGCCATTCATGGGTAACAGATGCTGAGTGATGCTGATCAAATCTAGCAACATCCAGCACATCTCCCATCCCCACCCACCCCCCAAAGAAAACATTATTATCCTGTAAACTGCTCTGGGGTTATTTTAATGAAAAGCATAAGAACAGCCCTGCTCGATCAGTCCCCAGGCCTATCTAGTCCAGCACCCCGTTTCACACAGTGGCCCACCAGATGCCTTTAAGAAGCCCACAGGCAGGGAGTGAGGGCATGCCCCCAGTGGCTCCCCTGCAACTGGTCTTTAGAGGCATTTTGCCTCTTAGGCTGGAGGTGGCCTACAGCCCTCAGACTATTTTATTTAACATATTTGTATATTACCCAAAACTTAAGTCTTTGGGTGGTTTACAATAAAACAATACAAATTACAATAGATTAAAAGGTTAAAACATCACAATATTTTAAAAGAATATTAAAACAGACTATTAAAACAGTATCTAATTAAAGTCCTGGGTGAACAAATGCATCTTGACTGCCTTTTAAAAAATGGTCAAAGATGGGGAGGCTCTTATTTTAACAGGGAGTGCATTCCACAGCCTCGGGGCGGCAGCAGAGAAGATCCGTTCCTGAGGAGCCGCCAGACAAGTTGGCGGGAACTGCAGATGAACCTCTCCTGGTGATGTCAACAGGCGGTTGGACTCATGGAGAAGATGTTCTTTCAGGGGTGTAGCAAGGTTGGAGTGGGCTCAGAGACAAGATTTTAAAATGGCGCCCCCTCACTGAAGCTCAGCTCATGAAGTAAAGAAATCTTAAATGAGGTTGAATAGTGGTAACACAGAGCATCATCCTAAATTATTTTCTAAAGGTTTTGTAAATCGTGGATGATGCAAGTCATTTAATGGTACTAGAGAAAGACATGCTGTTCTTGTAGCTCCAGGTCTTAACACTCACATCAGTTTTGGAGGATGAATACAACTGAAGGAAGCCAGGGTGGGTGCGCGGCTGGGGGAGTCAGTCATGTGACTGGGGGCCCCCCCAAGGCAGTGGGCCCCCAGACAACTGTCTCCCCTTGCCCTATTATAGTTACGCCCCTGTGTTCTTTTAAATACTGAGGTCCTGTTTAGGCTTTATAGGTCATAACCAGCATCTTGTATTTTGCCTGGAAACCTATGGGCAGCCGGTGTAGCTCTTTCAAGACAGGAGTGATGTGGTCTCTCTGGGATGACACAGGGACTAACCTGGCTGCCATGTTTTGGACCAACTGCAGTTTTCAGACCACACAAAGGCAGGCCCACGCAGAACATACTGCAGTAGTTAAGTCTGGAGGTGATCAGCAGATGTACTACTGTTCTCAGGTCATTTATCTCAAGAGACACATCTGGCGTATCAACCGAAGTTGATAGAAAGCACTTCTGGCCACTGCCTCAGCCTGGGACACCAGGGAGAGGTTTGTATTCAGAAGCACCCCCAGACTGCATGCCCTTTCCTTCTGGGAAAGTGTGGCCACATCCAGAACAGGCAGATCAAACCCATCTCCTGAGTACTGACCCTGCACAATAAGTACCTCCATCTTATCTGGATTCAGTCTCAGTTTATTATCCCTCATCGCAGGCATTTAGGGAGATTATACCTTCTCCTGATGATGTTGACATGGATAAATAGATTTAGGTGTCATCAAGCATACTGATAACAACCTGCACCAAACCTTCTGATGATGTCCCCCAGCAGTTTCATGTAGATGTTAAACAACCTTGGAGACAATATGGTGCCCTGAGGGATTTTGAAGAACAACAGATAATATCGAAAGTTGCTGAGAGATCCAAAAGGACCAACAGAGTCACACTCCCTCTGACAATTCCTAATTAGAGATTATCCATCAGGTCGACCAAGACAGTCTCTACCCCATAGCCCGCCTGAAAGCCAGTCTGAAATGGCTCTAGATAATCAGTTTCATACAAGACTGCCTGGAGTTGGGAGGCCACCACCTTCTTAATTACCTTGCTCAATCACGGAAAGTTGGAGGCAAGCCTATAGTTGCTCAACTCTGAGGAATCCAAGGCAGGTTTCTTCAGAAGTGGTCTAAGAATTGCCTCCTTAAGACAAGAAGGCATCCTGCCCTCCCTCAGAGAAGCATTTATGATCTCTACCAGGCCTTCTACAACAACCTCCCTGCCAGATAGTATAAGCCATGTCGGGCAAGGGTCAAGAGAACAGGTGGTAGGCCACACTGCTCTAAGCAACTTGTCCATGTCCTCAGGAGTCACAGACCAGAACTGATCCAACCGAACCACACAAGAGGAGTCGCTGGACACTCTCTGCAGGGCTTCTGAATAGTAACTAGTATCCATTGGTAGACTTGTCCTTCATAAATTTATCTAAGCCTTTCGCCATCCAGGTTAGCAGCTGTCACCACGTCTTATGGCAGAGAATCTCATAGGTTAATTATTTGTTGTGTAAATAAGTACTTCCTCTTGTTGGTCCTAAAATTTTTGGCAATCAGTTTCATGTAAAGACCCCTGGTTCTAGTGAGAACCAGAGAGAAAAATATCTCTCTCTCCACACCATGCATAATTTTATAGACCTCTATCATGTCTCACCTCAGTCATCTTTTCTCTAAAAAGCCCCAGGTGTTGTATGTAGGCTTAACATAAAACATAACATAACATAACATAACATAACATAACATAACATAACATAACATAACATAACATAACATAACATAACATAGGAAGGTGTTCTAGGCCCCAGATCATCGTGGTTGCCCTTTTTTGCACCTTTTCCAGCTCTATAATGTCCTTTTTTAGATACAGTGACCAGACCAGATGCATCTAGTTTTGGGGCCGGGACCTAAAGGCCTTTAGCGCCTCCCCCTCAGTATTTTTAACACATGGGTTCTAGAAGGCACAAACAGCAACTATACTCACAAGACTGTAAGAATACAAAACAGGCATATTTATTTATTTATTTATTTATTTATTAGATTTCTATACCATCCTTCCAAAATGGCTCAGGTCGGTTTACAGCATGATAAAAACAATAAAAACAAATTAACAATTAAAATCAAACTATTAAAACACAATAAAACCAATTAAACAGCTAAAAACCCTGGAAATCAGGGCAACAATTTAAAACGGTTAATCATTTAAAACCCTGGAAGGCCAGGCCAAACAGATAGGTTTTAAGGGCTCTCCTGAAGGACAGCAATGATCTCAAATTACGAATTTCTACCGGGAGTGCATTCCACAGCCCAGGAGTAGCTACAGAGAAGGCCTGCCTCTGTGTTGCCACCAGACGAACTGGTGGCAACTGGAGACGGACCTCCTCAGATGACCTTAACGTGCGGTGGGGATCATGTAAAAGAAGGCGCTCTTTCAGATAACTTGGACCTAAGCCATTCAGAGCTTTAAAGGTAATAACCAGCACTTTGTATTTCACCCGGAAATATATTGGCAGCCAGTGTAACTGTTTCAAAACAGGCATCATATGGTCTCTCCGGGTTGCCCCAGAGACCAATCTGGCTGCCGCATTCTGAACTAACTGAAGTTTCCAGACTACATACAAAGGCAGCCCCACGTTGAGCGCATTGCAGTAGTCTAGCCTGGAGGTAACCAGCTGATGCACTACTGTTTTGAGGTCGTCCTCTTCAAGGAATGGGTGCAGCTGTCGAATCAGCTGATGCTGATAGAAAGCACTCCTGGCCATGGCCTCCACCTGAGATACAAGGGTAAGGCCTGGGTCCAGAAGTACTCCCAATTTGTGCACCTGCTCCTTCTGGGGGAGTGTAACCTCATCCAGCACAGGAAGATCTAACTCACCCCTCAGATTCTGAGCTGCCACAATGAGCACCTCCGTCTTGCTTGGATTCAGCTTCAATTTGTTATCCCTCATCCAGCCCATTACTGACTGTAGGCAGGCATTTAGGGAATGAGTGCCATTTCCTGAAGATGAAAAAGAGAAGTAGATTTGGGTGTCATCAGCATACTGATAACACCCAGCACCAAATCTCCCGATGACCTCACCCAGCAGTTTCATGTAGATATTAAAAAGCATTGGTGACAGAATGGAGCCCTGGAGGACTCCATATAACAGCTCCTGCTTTGAGGAGTGACTGTCACCAAGCTCCACCATCTGGAATCTACCTGAGAGATAGGAGCGGAACCACTGCAAAGCAGTGCCCCCTATCCCCAACTCCCTCAGGCAATCCTGAAGGATACCATGGTCGATGGTATCGAACGCCACCGAGAGATCCAGAAGAACCAGCAGTCACACTCCCTCTGTCGATTCCCCAGTAAAGGTCATCCATCAGGCTGACCAAGGCTGTCTCAACCCCCATAGCCATCCCTAAAGCCAGTTTGAAATGGGTCTAGATAATCAGTTTCCTCCAAGACTGCCTGGAGTTGGTCGGCCACCACCCTCTCAATCACCTTGCCCAACCAAGGGAGATTGGAGATTGACCTGTAACTGTCCATTTCTAAGGGATCGAGAGAAGGTTTCTTTAGGAGTGGTCTAATCAATGCCTCCTTCAAACAAGGGGCACTCTACCCTCCCTCAGCAATGCATTTATGATATTAACTAGGCCATCTCCAACGATCTCCCTGCTAGAGAGAAGCAGCCAAGTCAGGCAAGGATCCAGAGAACAGGGGGTAGGCCGCACCGCCCCAAGCAGCTTGTCCACATCCTCAGGAGTCACAGATTGAAACAGATCCAATCTAATACTGCAAGAGGGATTGCTGGACACCTCCTCCATAGACCCTGCAAAAACAGTGGAGTCCAAGTCGGCCCGAATACAGGAGATCTTGTTCGCAAAAAACCCATTATAGGCTTCACAGCAGAAGGAGCAGAAATCAAACTCCTCACAACCCGGGATAGCTCTGCTGAGCATGAACCTGCAGCCGCAATGCGTGCAGACCCAAAACTCTTTTTTGCCACATGCATCGCGACCACATAAGTCTTCAAATGGGTCACATGCTGTATCCTGTCACATTCGAACCGAGTTCTCCTCCACTTGCGCTCTAGTCCAGTATTTTTAACACATGGGTTCTAGAAGGCACAAACAGCACCTATACTCACAAGACTGTAAGAACACAAAACAGGCATATTTATGCAAATATGAATTAGCAGAAACATTTCAACATGCAACTCAACATATTCCCATCCCACATATTTCTTTCCCAACTTCTCCCAGTGCCACCCAGGACAGCCTAAGGAGGATTTGGAGACCCCCAGGGGGTGTGGAGGCACTGGACTTCGGCCCTGAAGTCCAGGAGTAAGAGCACCTCTGAGAACTGTACACAGTACTCCAAATGTGGCTGTACCATCAATTTGAAGGGCATTATGATATTTCATATGACTGACATATTTTGGTCATGCCATGCGCTGATCACTCAAAAAGACAATTATGCTGAGAATGATCAGCGGAAGAAGGAGACAGGGACGGCCTTGTATTCGGTGGTTGGATATTATAAACAATGACACTGGAATTAACATGGTGGAATTAAAGGAAGCTGTACAAAATAGGGCGGCCTGGAGTGCATTGATCCATAGAGTGACCAAGAGTTGGACATGACTGAACAGATAGAGAGAGAGGATTATGATATTAGCAGTTTTATTTTCAATCTCCTTCTAATGATTCCAAGCATGGGGTCAACGAGCTCCATGACTCCAAGATCCCTTTCCTGGTCACCATCAGCCCAGACCCCATCAACTTATACGTGAATTGGGGGGGGGGTTGCCCCAATATGCCTCACCTTATACTTGCTTATATTGAACCCAGGGGCGTAGCTAGGGGAGAGGGGGCCCGTGTTTATCCCTCTCTCTGGCGGCCCCCCAGAGTGAGGGAGACAATGAAGAAAATAGGGAGGGGTGGACCTGGAGGGCCCTCAGAAGCTGGGGGCCCGTGTTCTTTGAACCCTTTTGCTCAATTATAGCTACGCCCCTGATTGAACCGCATTTGCCATTTTGCTGTCCACTCCCCAAGTTTGGAGAGATCCTTATGTAGCTCCTCACTACCAGTTTTGGATTTCACAACCATAAATAGTTTAGTGACATCTGCAAATTTGGCCACTTTGCTGCTTACCCCAGCTTCCAGATCGTTTATGAATAAATTGAAAAGTACGTCATCTTGTGCATCAGAGAAGTGGACCCATCAGAAAAGCCCGCCTGGTTGAAATCTGTGGGGTTGGTGGAATATGAGAGGGTGCTGAACACTGACAGTCCTTCAGAAAAGAGCACCCATTGGAGATGAAAAGGGAGCGGGGGGGAGTGGGATCTGCTGGGTCCCAGCCCAGAAGTGGAAGCATGGTCCCTGGAAACTGATTGGAGCCCAGTGCAGGACTGGAACTCAGGACCTGTGTGTGCAAACAGCAGTGCCTCTGCTGCAACCCCACACAATGAGAGCTCCTCACCTGCTCATAAGGGGATGAGAAAGATGCAGTTAGCAAAGCTGCACAGCTGATTAGGCTTGCGCATGTTCCAGCAGCATGAAACGTTTTCTGCCCCTGTCCAGCTTTCTAAACACCTGTGCTGTGAGTAACCACACATCTAATATCTGAACCTGTGTCCAAGAAATATTTGGGGGTTAGTGACATATTGGGGGCAGTCAGCAAAGCTGCACAATTGATTAAGTTTGCCCATGTTCCCGCAGTATGAAACATTCTCAGACAATGTCCAGATTACTAAATATTACCAATGTTAATTAAAAAAAAATAAAAAACCTCCAATAGCTGATTATGTGTCCAATAAGTTCTGCTGGGTTCACAAACAATCACTTGCAAGCTTGAGGTCTAGACAAGTCTATTTGATTCTGATTTTGGGTTCACAGACAATCACTTGCAAGTCTCTTTACTAATTCTGAAGTTCTTAACAAGGGTAAGAGCTTCTAACAGGTTTTGGAGAGACTGAGCATGCTCTCTTCTGGCCAGCATTCAAGATGTCAGTCGTGCAAGACAAGTGAGTTTCTGATAGATTCACCTTCAGGGTAAGGGCACTGGCTTCAACTAGAGAGACTGAGCATGCTCTGTTCTTGCCAGTTCTCCAGGCATTTCATAGAAATTAACATTTGTCCTTTGGATGCACTATTGCAGTCATTCTTTTTGTGTGTTTCAGAGCAACTTTGTTACAAAATTACATATACAGCCACATCTGACGTTTTTCTGCAGAACTTGGCTTGTCTTTCTTCGATATTTTAAGCAGGAATGAAAATGTGAGATGGGTTTTGGGCAGAAAACGAAAAGGAGCTTCATTTGACCATACTGAGCATGCTCCAATGCTTATGCGCATGCTCAGATGCACAGGGAAGGGTTCCTTGAGAAGCAGGGGAAAGCGTCGCTACACCTCTCGCTACCCGTTACGGCCAAGGAAACTACTATTCCCATCATGCATCGGTGGGACCGTCGTGCTTTCCCCACAGTCCAATTGGAGGGGCGTTGAGTGTTAGGAAGTGGCTGGCCAATGAGGTCGAATAAAGATCTGCGGCGGTTAGATTTGAATATGGACGGTGGAGAAGAAGGTGATTGAACAGAACCGGGAGTTTTGGATTCCGGGTGAATAATTGCGAGGTGAGCTTTGTTTTCCTGGGCTGAGACCAGCTACAGAAGTGTGGGAGTAAGTGCTGGTTTGTTTCTCCTAATCGTAACGGCTTTGTTGCGGTGCAAAAGGAGCAAGATATTGGCAGCTGTACCGTTACCCCCCAGGAGGAGCTATGGGCTCCGAACTGTTGCGACTCCGAAGTCAGCGGTTGCTTGATTCATGAGTCTTGAGAAAGAGACAAAGAGTTCTCTAGTGTAGTAATAAGCTATTCCCACGAGCGAACAAGTTTAGCCGTAGGGGCGTGCGATAGAGGGACGTACGAATCTGTACTTCTCTGAGGCTTGTCGCGTTCATCGGATAAAATATGACTGTAGCATAAGTGCATGTAAGCAATGAAAGAAACCGGTGTTTAACTGTTTATAAATGACTGACGTTTAAATACAGTTGTAGTTGGGACACTATTTCTTCTTCTTCTATACTTGGTGACCCCTATTGCTTCCTCAACACAGCAGACCCTTGCTAATTCCAGAAATGAGGGTGAGGGGTTTATTGAATGAGAGAGAACCAGCCTATAAAATAAATACCTCAACATTTTAAGTCCTCTCTTGTTGTGAAGAAGAAATAGGGGGTGAACCCTATATTAAACTGCAATAACTGTTTGCATAACTGTCTGTTGCTATATATTGAACTGCTCTGATCAACATACAGGCGGTCCTGAATGCCTGTGTGTCCATTCCATACGCATACAACTAATTGTTTTAATCTCTCTTAATTGTTGGAGTCTACAGTCTTGGGGTGACGTAGCCACGCATTGCTGCTGGTGCTACAAAGAACCATGTCTGCGGATGGGAATGAGTGGGAGCTGAGCAAGGAGAATGTGCAACCTCTAAGACAAGGAAGAGTCATGGCTACCTTGCAGGAAGCTCTAGCACAGCAGGACGTTTCCAGCCACGCTGCCATCCAGCAGCAAAAACGGTGAGCTGTTTCATTTCTCTGCACATTCATTATACTCATTTTAAGTGAGGGTGTGTGGTTGGTTCTATGCTTTACAGTTTACACAAAAACAGTTGCTAATTGCAGCAAATGAAGTGTGAGTGACATGTGAATCTTTAAATACTTGTGCACACATGCCTGAGAATCCTAACTGAGCAGGACATCTCTGTTCTCTGCACATACCACATAATTCATGTGGTAAACTGGGGGAGGTTTTCTGCCCTCAACTAAGGACCTCGGTCCTCCCCCAGACAGTTCATTAAATTCCTTGCTAGAGCTGTCATTGGGCCACTGTGATGTAGTGGTTAGAGTGCTGGATTAGGACCAGGGAGACCCGAGTTCAAATCCCCATTCAGCCATGATACTTGCTGGGTGACTCTGGGCCAGTCACTTCTCTTTCAGCCTGAAGCCTAACCTTCAGGGTTGTCGTGAGGAGAAACGTAAGTATGTAGTATGCTGCTCTGGGCTCCTTGGAGGAAGAGCGGGATATAAAATGTAAAAAATGAAATGAAATAAAATTGGTCTCCAATGAGACAAATAACATTAAAATCTTCCCTGTTCCATCTAGAACCAGGGTGGACTCAAAACAGCAAAATGCCTCAAAAACACTTAAAGAGCATGCAGGCCAGAGTGGGCATCACAGGGAGACAGAATGAAGCACTTTTCCAGCACAGATACAGGTTAAAGTAATTAAATCTAGTTTATTTAAGTAAGTATAAAAGGCAGGACAGATTACAGTGTGACAAGATAAAAATGGTCAAAATGCACAAGACTAGACAGGAGGCTCAGTAGGTCTTAATTTGCAGTTCAGAAAACAAAAGCTTGCATCATGGTAATGTCTGCACACTCCACAGAGCCATTCAGGGTAGACTAGGCTAATAAATCTAAACTAACAGAGAACGTAGTATTCTAGTCCCAAGAAGTCCCCAGATAATAGCTGGCTTCTGCTCTTAAAGGGAAAAGATGGTGTTTTCCCTTTCTGACAAGTGGAACTTCAGTATGTGTAAACTGGCAATCTCCCTGTTAGATTGGAGCATACCTCTCAGGCAGAATGGGATTCAGTGCTCAAAATTCTGAATTCAAAGACTCAGTGTTTCTCCCCGATAGTGGTGGGTCCTTGGAAAATAGGTAAATGTATTTAACTGTCAAATTAACAGTAATTCAGGGTTATCTTGGCATACAGAAACACACAGAGGTCACCTGATTCAGAACAGGCTTGTGCGGGAAAAGAAATACACAGAGACAATGCAAACATGATATAAAAAATCTCAAAATGGAGTTCAGAATCCGAGGAAGTTGGATTGATATAAAGCTTCAAGGAGCCTTTGGGCTAAACAAAGGCCTGTTCCATCACAGCTCTTGCTTCACAATTTGTTGCAGATGTGTTTGCTGTGTAACGTCTGGAGATGCCCTAACAGTATAAACAAAGTGAAGCTAAGAAAGCTTGTGTTGTACTAAGCAAGGCAACACAGCTGGCAGGCTTTGTGTGGACAAAGAGTTAGAAGAAGGGGATTTATTTTAAACTTACCATGTAAGATGTGATTTCCTAGATTTTTGCTTCTTTGATAAAAGGTGTGAGGCTTAAACTCAATTCTAGAGTAAAGCTCTAGAAATGTTCTAGAACAATTCTATATTAGTTCTATCCTACAATATAGGATAGTTGCTATGAAAAATACGGAGTTCTGTGATACTGGGAAAAGGAATTTTCCAAAATATGATATGTTGCCACTTGGGTAATTTTAGGGATGTGCACAGAACTGGGCTGGGGAGTGCATCTTTAAGGGGAGGATGCTCCACTTTCCCCTCTCCCCTCCCTCCACTTTCCCCTCCCTCCACTTTCCCCCCACCAGCGTTCCATTTTTTTAAAGTCCATTGGAGCGGCAGCATACCTCCCTGCCACCCTTTTGCCCCCTTTACTGGAAGTATCTGGTGCACCTGTGCATGCCGGGCACAGGTGTGCACATGTGGCTGGGTGCACACATGGCAGGCACATGCGTGTACCCATGCCTGGTGCGTGCAGGTGTGTAGGGTACTTCTGGTAAAGAGGGCACCGGGGTGGCAGGGAGGTACGCTGCCACCCTGATGGACTCTGAAAAAAGGAGCACCAGCAGGGGAAAGGTGGAGGGAGAGGTAAGTACACCCTCCCCCGCCCTTAAAGATGCACCCCCCCACCTTCGAACTGGTGGAACTGTCCACTGTTCGAACTGGTTCAGAGGCCCATAAAGGGCCTCTGAACCGGTTCCATGAATATCTCTAGTATCTTTCTTAACTCTGTACTCTAAACTGAGAAAAATCTCTAATGCTAAGTTGCTTAATGCTAACTTATGCCTGAAAATAATCAAATTGTATTCATAATTAGGCAGATGTGAATTAGAGAGCACTTTCTATATTGCTAATAGTGTATGGTTGAGCTACTTAAGTGTTTTTAATTTCAGGGAATTTGAATCTGAAATTCGCTTTTACTCTGGTGATGACCCACTGGATGTCTGGGACAGGTAAACTTATTTTTTACAAATGAGATCTCAGCCTTATATCTAGGTGGCTTTTTCTTGTGTTCATAGTTGTGTTTCTACCTTTTTAGGTATATCAAATGGACAGAGCAAACCTTTCCACGAGGTGGTAAAGAGAGCAACCTCACTGCTGTGCTGGAGAGAGCTGTTAAAGCCCTACATGAGCAGCACAGATATTACCAAGACCCCCGCTACCTCAGCCTCTGGCTTAAATTTGTGAGTTATAGTCTGTGTGTTTTCTCAGGTGTTTATCTTTTAGCTGTTTGGGCTTTAGGGTTTGTTCAAACAGGAAAAAATAGTTGCTATATCCTGTAAAAATAAATTAAACGTCATCATCAAACTAAACATCAACATCATTCTAACATGTTATACTTCATCTAAATGAGTTTTCTTGAGGTGCATCACACCTGGTTTTGCCCCCAAACATTCTCTATGTCAACGGATCCTATCTATGTGATCACATGGTACAAACTGGAAGTGCACAGATACATTTTTGCAGCAATTTCTGCAGTCATATCCGTACTTCTTACAATGGTGTAGTAGCAAAAATGGTTGCAAAAGTGTTTATTATTATTATTATTATTTAGTTAAAATATTTATACCTCATCCCTCCAGTTCAATACTGTTTGGGGCAGCTTTCAACAATAAGATAGACACAGATACAAGTAATGAAATAAAATAAAAATTTAAAGTCAGATTAAAAGCAATTATTAGTTTCAAACTAAAACTGAAAATTACAAAAAGCTAAAGAACCTACCAGATATAACACAATAATAATGGTATTAAAAAGCCTCCTTTTTAAAAAGGTGTGTTTTAAGATGTTTTTTAAAAACACTGAGGGAGGGAGCATGGCAAAGCTCTTCAGGGAGGGCGTTCCAAAGCCAAGGGGCCACAACCAAAAAGGCCCTGCCTCTAGTCCCCGCCAACCGGATCTCTGTTAGTGGTGGGGTCATGAGCAGGGCCTGAGATGATGATCGGAGGGCCCTGGCAAATTCGTATGGGTGAATGCGATCCGACAGGTACCCCGGCCCCAAGCCATGTATGGCTTTAAAGGTCAATACCAGCACCTTGAATCTAGCCTGGAAGTGGACTGGTAGCCAATGAAGCTGACGCAGGATGGGTGTAATACTCATGAAGTGACTTGCACCCACGCATCCTTGTGGCAGCATTCTGAACCAACTGAAGATTCCAAACAGTCTTCAAGGGCAACCCCACATAGAGCACATTGCAGTAGTCCAATCTGGATGTTACCAACACATGAATGACTGAGGTCAGGTCTGACTTCTCCAACTAGGGTCACAGCTGGCGTACCAGCCGTAGTTGGTAAAAGGCACTTCTGCACACTGCCGCTACCTGGTGGCGCAGTGGTAAAACTGCTGCCCTGTAACCAGAAGGTTACAAGTTCGATCCTGACCAGGGGCTCAAGGTTGACTCAGCCTTCCATCCTTCCGAGGTTGGTAAAATGAGTACCCAGAATGTTGGGGGGCAATATGCTAAATCATTGTAAACCGCTTAGAGAGCTTCCAGCTATAGAGCGGTATATAAATGTGCTATTGCTATTGTGCCTCCAAGGACAACATTGGGTCTAGAAGCACCTCCAGGCTGCGGACTTTGTCTTTCGGGGGAGTGTTACCCCTTCCAAGACCAGATTTACCTCATTACTCAGATGATCAGTTCTACCAACCTGGAGCACTTCCGTCTTAGCTGGTTTGAGTTTCAGCTTGTTTGCCCCCATCCAGTCCAGAACAGCCTCCAAGCCCTGGTTCAGAGCATCCACTGCTTCCCTGGTGTCTGCTGACTTAAAAGACAGGTAGAGCTAGGTGTTGCATATCTTTGTGTGTTGCATATGATTGTGAGCCCTTTGGGGACAGGGATCCATCTTACTTATTGGTTATTTCTCTGTGTAAACTGCCCTGAGCCATTATTGGAAGGACGGTATAGAAATCAAATAAATAAATAAAATATCTGGACAAAAATTCAATTTTTCCTCTTCCAAGCATCCTAGAAGGGTCTCTTAAAAAATAATAATAATAATACACACCAGACAAAATGCCCACTTTCTGGAAAAAAGCATTGCATGTTAAAGAGTCAGAGCTAGTCTGCTTGTGATGTACCACATTTTAATTTTTGTAACTCTTTTGTGTGTGTTTACTTGGAAGTACCATGGAGCTCAGCAGGTCTTAGTCCATTGTAAGTGTGTGTTAGGATTGTACTGTTGGCATGCAAGTAACTTAACAGTTCTTTCTTCATTGATCCTAACTTGGAGAGTTGTTGGCAGGCTATATATTAAGTCAGCGGTTCCCAACCTTGGGTCTTCGGATGTTGCTGAACTACAACTTCCATCATCCCTAGCCATAGTGACCTATGGCAGTTGTAGTCCAGCAACATCTGAGGCCCCAAGGTTGGGAACCCATGTGTAAAAGTAATCATTTGCATATCACTTTCACAAACATGACAGAGATCAAAAGAGTTGGCCATTTGCTTCTGAAACATTTGTCAAATTAATCTTTACAAGATTGATTAAAAATAAAAACCCGGGACAATCCTTGATTGGTGTTTTTTTTTTTTTTAGAAAACAAAATAGAAAAATAATGAAACAAATTTTTCCCCACTTCCCTCCTTTTCTTCAGTGTTTGGTGTCTGCTGGCATTGCACTTTCAAACTTATTTTTGGAAGCTAGAGTTCTAGGATATGTGTCTAATGAGAGCCTGGATTCTAAGAATTTAACGTTTATCACATTAACACTTATGACTAATCCCTCTCACATAACACTAGAACCAGGGGTCATCCCATGGAATTGATTGCCAGGAAACCTAGGACCAACAAATGGAAGTACTTTTTCACACAAGGCATAATCAACTTGTGGAATTCTCTGCCACAAGATGTGGTGACAGGCAACAACCCAGATGGCTTTAAGAGGGGTTTGGATAACGTCATGGAGGAGAGATCTATCAACAGCTACTAGTCGGAGGCCTATTGGCCGCCTCCAATGTCAAAGGCAGTATGCCTCTGAATACCAGTTGCAGGGGAGTAGCAGCAGGAGGGAGGACATGCTCTCAACTCCTGCCTGTGGCTTCCAGCGGCATTTGGTGGGCCAATGTGTGAAACAGGATGTTGGACTAGATGGGCCTTGGGCCTGATCGAGCAGGGCTGTTTGTATGTTCTTATCACATTCTCAAAGTGCAGCAAGTCTATGTAAAATTATTATTAAGTGTGCTTTGGAGGCTGCACGTAGTTAGCCTCCAAAATTAGGAAGCTGCCTTCCAGTCCATCCATTACCTAGAACGCTGTCGGACCATTGATCCATCTAGCTCAGTATTGTCTACTCTGACTGGCAGCAGCTTCTCAAGGTTCCAGGCACAGTTTTCCCCAGCCCTACCTGGAGATGCGAAGGACTGTCTAATGCCAAGGACCGTCTGCATTCAAAATAGATGCTCTTTCACTGAGCTAAAGCTCCACCCCAGTTGGATAACAGGTGACATTTGCTGTCTCTTGAATATAGATGGTCAAGGAGCATCTATAGGATGAACCTCAGTTGTACAAAACCTTCTCAATATTGCAGAACCTCTTCAGGCAGAAATGATATTGTCAGGACACGTACAGCATACTATCCAGGCAACATATCCAGTACTGAGTATAAAGGAGTAGGGGAAAATAGATACCGTAGAATACCCTAACCTTTTTGGAATGCTGGTGAGGAGTTGCATGTGGGAGCATTCAGAATTGGAGTAACTCGGTTAGGGAAGAGACCTAAAAAAGAGAATCCGCCTTCCCCCTTGATTCAATAAAGATTTCACACTTCTGTTGTATTTTACAGGGGAACTGCTGCACTGAGCCTCTGGATGTGTACAGCTATCTACACAGCCAGGAGATTGGCATCTCACTGGCACAACTCTACATCACATGGGCAGAGGAACTTGAGGCTAGAGGAAACTACAAGAAAGCTGACTCCATATTCCAGGATGGGCTTCTGTGCAAAGCGGAGCCACTGGATAAACTACTGACTCATCACAGGTAACCTACAGTAAGAGGGATAATGGGCCTGTGGGAACTTAAGGCAGGGTGGATGCGTGGGCGGGAAGCTCACAACCAGAAAGCTTGGGCTTCTCGGTGATGGATAGGCCATAGCTTTGGTCTTGCTGCTTCTGTCTAGGCAATTCCAGGCACGTGTGTCTCGACGGGCATTAAAAGAGCTAGAGGAAGACTGTGATGTTGAAGAGGAGTTGGGATTTCCTGCTTCTGAATCCCAAAGAGCCACACTGGCAGAACTGAAAGGAAGGGGAAAGAAAACAGTGAAAGCTCCAGTCAATCGTGTAGGAAGTGCTGTGAAGTGTAAGTTGAACTTGACTATGCTAGAAAGAACAGGGCTACTAAATTTCAGTCGGTGAATGGTGGACACTTAACTTTGGTATGTTCTTCTAGTCCCACATCAAGGGCAGAGACTCCAGAATCCAGGACTTCGCCAAGTGTCAAATTGCCCAAGCTTTGCTGTATTTAATGAAAATAGAGCTGTGGCTTCTAGAGCTGAGCCTCCAGCACTTGTACCTCAGCCATGGGCTGCACCTCCAGCAGTAAAGGCCAAGGAGAATGAGATACAGGCAGGCCCTTGGAACCTTGGCAGGGTAAGGAGAAGCAACAAAATCTGTTCATTGCAGCTGGAACATACAGATGCCTGTTTAGGAAGAGTTTCATGTATTCTGTCAAAAGTAAAGTTTTGCTTTGGGACGGAACACTTGTAGTTCTGACTCAATCTAAAACTGAATCTCCTGAACCTAAAATTAAACATCTCTCTGTGTTTAGATGCTCCAGAACCTCAAGGTGCTTGTTCTGAGCATTTTTTGGCTAATAACATTTCCACTCAACTCCCTCCTATAGGACACTTGCCTTCAGCAATTGGCTAATGTATGTTATATTCTTACTTGACTAGACTGATGGAAGTTTCCCACTATTTTCTTACAGATCATGTAACTAGCGCTAGATGTTGAAATGATGGTGTAACATATTTAAAGTTGGAATCACTAAACTGATGTTTGGTTAATAAGATAAAACTGCTACTATTCCCCACACAGTCCCCTTGACATTTACTTTGGGGTGAGGGACCAGAATGGGACCAGTGATAACCAGAAGAAAAACACTTTTCCATGTGGTTAGTTTTGTTTCCTTATTCTGGCTTGCAGAATTTGGTATATATTAATACTCATTTCTGTTGAAATATACCAAAGGGTGGCCAACAAAATCAACAGTTTTAATTGTTTTGTTTTAATGTAAACTGCCCTGAGCCATTCTTGGAAGGGCAGTATAGGAATCGAATAAATAACATCCTGTACTGTGCAGAATGTTATAATAATCTGTGCAGTGGAACATTGGCATTAGGACCCACACAGTTGTCCTGATGCTGTTTTAAGTAGTTCTGGAGCGTCCATGTCAGGCAGTCCAGTCAAGGCTGCCTTTCTCCTGTTTCACAACAGCCCTAGCAGATCCCTAACACTGCGCTGAATGTTGGCCACCAAGTACACTTTGCTGTTTAGGGCAAAATGACTTCCAGATCATGATCTTAAGTTCTAACTAGTTGGTTCTGTAGTGCCCTGAAAAGGCTCCACCTTGTACGTTAGCTTTGATTTATCCTGCTCTTTTTAACCAATGACAAAGAAATTTCAGTCATTTCCAATGATGTTTTACAAGCTTTGGCATTTATCTGTTCTGAGAAAAATTAACCGGGCTGGTGTAACTGATGTATCCAAGGACCAGATAGGATGCATGGGCCTGATGATATGTAAAGATACTGATCCTGTGTTTCTTCCTTAGCGTTCTCAAAACAATGTAAACACTAGTACTGTGGCTCCTGCTGTAGTTCCCAATTTCACTCCATATGTTGAAGAGTCTGCCCAGCAACAAGTCATGTAAGTTTTCTGCTTCGAACTATTAAATAAGTGAAGAGGGAAAGGACGAGGGACTCTCAAAACTCAACGAAAGCTAACTTGTTAAGATGCCTTGGGGAGATGATCCCAAAGTGGTTTGCAAAACAAAATGAAGGGGGAAACTTGTTCAAAATGGGTCTCTCTCTTTCTCTCTATCTATAAGCTACATTAAAGGTTTTTGGCTATGGGACTTCTTGTTGTTACTGAGATTTTTGTTCAACAGATTAAGACCAGAATAATGACTATTGATTTACCTGAATTTTTGTCTGCCTTTAGTAATATCTAAGGGGCCAGGAGATACCAGTAGTCTCTAAAACATGAAAGAGATTCTAGGGCCTGTTAATAAAAATTAGAGGGTTTTTTTTAGACCATGAAAGGTTGACAATGTATATAATCTTGCCCAGAAATGGTTATGAATAAAACATCAAACCATCATTTAAAGCATTGCTTTAACCAACATGCCCCAAACTCAAGATTAAAGTGTGTTAAGCATATCCTTCAATACACAGTGAACTACAGTATATGTGGCATTCCTTTACATAAGAACATAAGAATAGCCCTGCTGGATTAGGCCCAAGGCCCATCTAGTCCAGCATCCTGTTTCGCACAGTGGCCCACCAGATGACGCTGGAAGCCACAGGCAGGAGTTGAGGGCATGCCCTCTCTCCTGCCATTTCTCCCCTGCAACTGGTACTCGGAGGCATCCTGTCTTTGAGGTTGGAGGTGGCCCACAGCCCTCCGACTAGTAGCCGTTGATAGACCTCTTCTCCATGAAGTTATCCAAACCCTTCTTAAAGCCATCCAGGTTGTTGGCTGTCACCACATCTTGTGGCAGAGAATTCCACAAGTGGATTATGCATTGTGTAATGCATAATCCACTCTACTTTAATAAATCTACTTGGCCCTTGAAGCAAGAGATGGGGATCTGTCTATTTAAGAAATAACTTGTTCTCTAAAAGGAGAATGCTACAAGTAAACTTTGTAAAATTCCTAACTTTCAAAGTCCATAGTGCTCCCGCCCCCTGCATATTGGCTTTGCCATCTCTGAATAATAATCTTCCTACTGCCACATGTTCTATTGGTTTCTTATCCTTTTGCTTGCCTAATAAAACAACCCTTGACTGAAACGTGTTTCCAGTTTTTATGCTAGATATTGTTTGAGTAATTTCTGGTGATTCTAGGGGTTTTCTTTGCCTTCTAATAACATTTGAAATCTTTAAATATAAACCCTTAGATTCCTCAAATAGACTACTATATGTTTCAACAACAATCATAAGCTATATGTGCTCTACTGTAGAGAGTCTGGTGTGTTTTGAAATTTAAAGCAAATACTTCATAGCATTGCTGTCTTAGTAGTTGGTTACATATGGAACTTGGTGATTTTTCCTTCTGATGTGTTTCAGGCTGCTGCAACAGAGTTGGATTTTAATTTGGGAGTTCTGAATGTACTTGTTGCATTGTGTAAAAACAAACTTTAAAAGTGTATTTCTCTGATAACTTGATCTTCTGTACTCTGTTCCATCCTTACTCCTTGGTCCTCAGGACTCCCTGTAAAATAGAGTCTAGCATAAATTGTGTGTTAAGTGCCCGAAAGCCTGTCAAGGAGGAGGATCCACTGCATCGTGTGCAAAGCCTTCAGCAAGATGTTCAGGAAAAAGAACAGTCAATGTACTGTAAAGAAAAAGTGTATGCTGGAGTGGAGGAGTTTTCCTTGGAGGAGATCAGAGCTGAAATCTACAGAAAGAAAATAAGAAAAGAAAGGGAAGGTATTTGATTTGAACTGCAGAAACAGAAAAGTCTCCAGCATGTTCAGTGTCAATTGGTATTAGAAAAACTTTAGAATGCATTCATGACTTTACAATGGTAACTACAGTGAATGTCCTACAGGTTTACCTGATAAGCACTTTTGGATTAAGCTGTAAATTAAGCAAATGCCATGCTTTTCATCATAAAATGGCACCTCTCTTCAAAGAGCTCTTTCCCTGAAGAGAGCTTTCCTGAGTCGGGTTATACAGCACTTTTGTCTTACTTGCCAGTAGATCCTTCCAGTAGGTCTTTGCATAAGTGGCAAGCTTTGGATTAAAGAATTGGAGACAGAATAGTCAGGGCAGAACTAGTTATAGGCCCAGTTCAGATGTATGTTAAACCATGGTTTAACATTATGTGAGCAGGCCTAAGCCTTAGGATAGCTCTCTCCCACTTTCCCTTCCTGCTGTGCATGAGGGATCTAAAGCTCCCTCTCCTGCTTTTTTTTTTGTTTTTGTTCCAGTTCAGAACAAATGGCTGCTCTCCATTTTTGTCCAAATACAGGAAACTGGTTTGTTCCAGACTGCAAACAGAAACTTGAAAATCTCCTCTCGCACACAAAGGGAGAGGAGATCTTACAAATCTGAGAAGCTATTCTCACGAGCAGCAGAAATCGGGCTAAGGGAGCCCAGCCCAGTTTCTGCTGCTTGTGTGTACCAACAGGAGCCGCATGGCTCATGGCGGCAGCTCGTCGGCAAGCCTGCCACTTAAGCCCAGGTTTTGGGTGCATGTGTGCCCAAAATACGGATTATCAGATCGTGTGACAAGTAGCTGCGACGGACACACTCTGGAAGGGGATACACCTGAAATACACAGTGCACTTGTGCGGTGCATTACTGGGGCTCCAGGGGGTGGCGGGTGGGGCGCTGCATGATGGTGCTTCCCTTCACCCGACCTCTGAGCTGCTGGGCGAGGCGTGGGCAGAGAGCAGGAGAACTGCAGCTCGTCTGTGCTGCCGATCTGCCTGCCCAGAGCCCTGGCTGTAATCGTCTGCAGGGTGGTAAGAGCTTTCAGTCCTCCTCCCGCAAGAGAGGGTAGCCATCTCACGTGATCGTGAGGAGAGCATCTCTGACTGTTGTACCTGCTCACACAAAGTAAACTATGGTCTAGCATTGTGTCTGAACCGGGTTGTTCGTTTGTTTGTTCATTCGATTTCTATACCGCTCTTCCAAAAATGGCTCAGGGCAGTTTACACAGAGAAATAGTAAATAAATAAGATGGATCCCTGTCCCCAAAGGGCTCACAATCTAAGAAACAACACAAGATAGACACCAGCAACAATCACTGGAGGTATTGTGCTGGGGGTGGATAGGGCCAGTTACTCTCCCCCGCTAAATAAAGAGAATCACCACGTTAAAAGGTGCCTCTTTGCCCAGTTAGCAGGGGTAACACAGGACTGGTCCTAAAAAAAAAAAGTTAGGTCCCCGCTCTCCCTTTGCACTGTGTAGTTCAGTTTGCTTTGCAATTTAATGTTGAATATTACACATTAGCAGGGGAACTTGAATGGAGCTGCCACTTCTGGTAGCATCCCCATATTTCTGATTACAGAAATGGTTCTACTACCTTAAGCCTTGAAGACCACACATTTATGAGGTGAGCTAGGGCAGTACTTGATCTTTCTAGCTACAGTTTTGCTGTGAAGAATTTGTGGTCCTTCTATTTGTTTCCTTTCATGTAGAAGAATTACAGGCTATAGCACAGAAGAAAGCTGAGTTACAAAAGAAGATTGATGAGATGGAAAGGATGGTGAAAGAGCAGCAAGCTAGCCATGAGAAGAAGTCATATACACAGGTAATAGCCCACCATAAAGTAAAGGTAAAGCGTACTGTCAAGTCGATTTCGATTTCTGGCACCCACAAATTGTTTGCTTGCAGTAAAAAAGGACAATCATTTAACTTCTTTGTAGTAAGCAATGAGTTTTCTAACGCTTAGAACGGGATTTGAATAGTATGCTGCTGTTGGATACATTTGGCGGGGTAGTTTGTGACCACCTGTTCTTTGTTCCTTCAGTTACTACAGCAAACAGAGGAACAAAAGTCTGACACAGCAGAGGTTTTGAAGCCCACTATAATCCAAAGACAACTCTCTCTTGCAGATACTCCAGCATTTGTTGAAAGATCTCTTTCAGATTGTTTTTCCTTGAAAAGGTAGGGTGGGAGAAAAGAAAGTTATTAAAATATACGTAGTTGGGTTTTTTTGTTTTAAGGAAGAGCAGAGAAGGATGGCTTGATATGTTTCTCTTCTGATCTGAGCAGTTTTTGTATTTTAAAAACTACTATACTCTTTTTTTTTTTTTTTAAATAGCAGACTTGAACTGGATGAGAATATTCAGCACAAAACATCAAGCTCCAGTGGTGAGTTTAATTTGTAGATTCCTGCTTCAGGGGAGTTCCTCAGTGTTCACTGGAATAAAACTTTGAAGCCTGGCTAGAGTTGTTCAAGGCAGACGTATTGTTGGCTATAGAGGGTGTGCCTTTACCACTCTGTGTAGTGGGCCTGAGCTTTTGTTCCTTTACTTTTGGTCTGTTTCAGGGAACCCCATAACTGTGGGGATCCTGATCATTACCCAATAAGGACTTACCTTGATCAGTAATTCGGTTTGTTATGGTTGGTCAGTAGGCTTTCTGCCTTGGAGAGAGATCATGGTCAATAGCTTGATTAAAACATTAATTTGGTGTGCACCAACTGTGAAAGGCAACTACCATGCTAGGGGTTATCAAGAAAGGAACTGACTGTATTGGGATGCTTTGGTATAAACTGATGGAGCTGCTGTATTAGTTGAATACAACTATGCGGTGTATCCCAATCTCAAAGGATTCTGTAGAACTAATTTGGGAAAGGTTGAGAAAAAGGCAACTAAAATGATCAGGCAGTTGGAGCACCTTCCCTGTAAGGAAAGACTAAAATGTCTAGGGCTTAATTTATGGGGAAGGAAAATGCTGTTTAGGTTATGATAAAAGACTCGTAACATTATGCATGTCATGGCAAAGGTCAATGGCAAACTCTTTAGTAGTATAGGAGAAAAAACCTGGAGTCATCCAGTTAAACGGACTGGTGATGAATTCTCTATATCGGTCTTAAAAATATTTCTTCACACAATTCACGATGAACTTCAGCTAGATATGCCACTAATTGCTGAGGTGATTCTCGCGATCACCCAAAAGCGGGCTAAGGGAACCTAGCCCGCTTTTGGGCAATCATGAGCTGCAACGGGAGCCGTGCGGCTCACGGTAGCTAACCCTCCTAAATACCCCTCCCCTAAGACAAAGTTAATGGAGCAAGTGCTCTGTTAACCTCGTCTTTTTGCTTGTGTGTTGCCATGGTGTGCGGCGACACATGTGTAGACCCCCAACTGGGAGGCTGCAAGCAGCCTCCTGGGCTTGGGGATCTCTCCAGGATGCCCCGAGCACATGCGCAGGGCATCCTGGAACTTCCGGGGCCTGTGTGGCCCCCAATCCCTGCAGCCCCTGCCGGCTCCGTGACAGAGCCGGCAGTCGTGTGGGCGGCCAATCCAGCCGCCCAGGGCTGCCTACCGAACGTCTGCGGGGAGAGCGGGCTAAGCCTGCTCTCCCCGCAAACCCCCTTATGGCTCTTCTCACTGATCCTGAGAAGAGCCTCGCTGTATACTTGCACAGAGGGGCATCAGTGTGAGAGGGCTATTGTTTTCTTCCCAGAGACCACTTCCCAGGTTGCCCATTGTGGGAAACAATAAGACCATCAAACCCAGCATTTTATATGATCTGAGTAGGCTGAACAAAAGATTAATCTAGGCTAGTATCCTCTTCTTGAAATGGCCTCTGGGATGCCCACCAGAAGGGCATGCAAACTACAGCTCTCAAACGTAGGCAATTAAACTGGATCTTATTGACACATCCATTTTTATCACTCAACAGATAATACAGTATTACAAAATCAGGTTTAGTGAAATAATTGTGCCATTTGCAAGATTCTTGGTGGGAACAGTTTGGGAGTTTTTTTGCGACTGCAACAATTTGAGAAGCGCTATACTATAACCAAAGACTCATGGCTTCTGCTTGATGAGGGTTGACAGTTGCCCAGAAGTATGATTTATAGGCATTACATGAGAGGTTTTAAAGTGCCTACTCTATGTTCTAGTGATCTGTTCCTAATCTCTCTAATAGTGGAACATGCATTTGAACTGCCAGTGCTTTTAGAAGAGTGATACATTGTGGATATCCCTCCCACCCCACCCCACCCCACGCTCAGTCAATGTGAACATGGGCCATCGGACTTGGTTTAAACGAAACCTTTGTAATATATTTAGTAAAACAAATTCTCCAAATAGCAATAAGATGCACCGACTTTCTTTTCCAGATTGTGAGATCCCTTCCACAACTAATCTTGCTACACCATTCTCCATATATGATGAGTCATTTGCTTTAGAAACTGAGAATGCCAGGTAAATGTAAAGTAACTTCTAAGCAGAAAAGTGCCTTCAGTTTTTTGTGGGGCGAAAGTAGTTCATTAGGAGGGTTTCCTACTTTCGGATCAACTTTGTTGTCAAGGCCTACCCATTTACTCCACGATCTTATAACTTTGTTCATTATTTTCCCCCACTTATACAATTTTTTTTAGTTCTTAAGTAGTATTTTTACAACAAATGTGTCACTTTGTAACCAAGGAGTTATAGATTCAAGCTGTGAAATCATTGCATGGATTTGGTTGTCATTAGAAATTAAAGTGTTGCTATATTTTACCTCAGTCTCTCTACTGACCCTCCTCCATCAGTGCGTACCAGACGTCCACTTGCTGTTCGCAAACCTTCAGAAAGTGTTGCTGCCAAGGAAAACATACCTCCTGAAAACTTGGTAAGGTTTGTTTGTATTGTGGAGATCTATATCCTCCCTTTTGAATAAACATAACAGTGAAGTCTCTAAAACTGCTTTACATGTTAAAGGTAAAGTGTGCCGTCGAGTTGGTGTCGACTCCTGGTGACCACAGAGCACTGTGGCTTTCTTTGGTAGAATACAGGAGGGGGTTACCATTGCCATCTCCCGTGCAGTATGAGATGATGCCTTTCAGCATCTTCCTATATCACTGCTGCCCGATATAGGTGTTTCCCACAGTCTGGGGAAACATCAGCGGGGATTCGAACTGGCAGCCTCTGGCTTGCTAGTCAAGTCATTTCCTCACTGCACCATTACCATCGATTCAAATGTATATGTTGCAGACAGCGTCAGCAAATCACTGGCTTCTTGACAAGTAATGCATACTTAAATATACTTGTCACCAATTAATATGTGAAGGAGCACTTAGCTTGATCACTTTTATACCAGTGACAATGAACATGGTACTGTCAACTCTACCAGGATTAGCAGGCTACAGTTTAGACCCTGGTAACCCCCTCAAATTATAATAAACATGTGGCAAAAGGTTTTGCTGACAGTTTCACTTATAAGGAAAAAGTGGTTCCCAATATGTGAGAGAGATTCCATGTCATAATGGAAGGGGGGTTTTGTGTGTGATGCCCTGGGCATTCTCAAGGTCCTTATTGCTAGCTTGTACTGATTTTATTTAGTCTGTCCTCTCAGGAGTTGGTCTACATGTCAAAATACATTCCTGCTCCCCTCTTCCCAGGCTGCTTTCTGAACTATAGAGTAGTTCCTAAATATGAAAGTTGGCTATCCTTGACCTAGGCTAATAGGTTTGCTCACTATAATTTTCTAGTGTATCAATGGAAATGCAAGTTATGCCAAACAGAGCCAACATTTCTGTTCCCTGTGCTGGGGCTTGATCTGCCTGCGGTTTCTATGTTGCACGTGGCAATTTGGGACTAGCTTAATCATTTTAAACACCAGCTTTTAAGTTCAATCCACCTTTCTCTATATAAAAGGTTCACAATAGAGTTAAATTTCAGGGTGTATGTTTACTTTGGTGGCATTCCAAGCTGTTCAACAGGCTGAATGTTATGACTACTTCAGGACACAAATGCCCATCATGGTTATGTTCATACTTCCTTCTTTTCCTAGGATGAGATGCATGGAATTGAACCCTTGAGTGAAGATCCTATTGTCACAGGCTCATATAAGAACAAAACCCTCCGCCCCAACCCTGAGGATACTTGTGACTTTGTTAGGGCTGCCTATCTGGCATCAACCCCTTTCCATGGGGTAATAGAGCAGCTTGATGGCAGACCAAAGGAAGAGTGTTCTGAATCTAAGACTCTCTCTCTGAGCCAACAAACAATTGTTAATGAGGATCAGTATGCTGAGGCCCTCTATGTGAAAAAACTAAGGTAACGGAAGAATTCCACACCTGGCTATTCTTAAGGTTTTTTTTTCTATCTAGAATTAGATGTATGTTTGTCTTGCCTTAGCAGGCTTAGAATGACATGATAGTTCAGTGTTTTCATGGTGTACCAAAATGTCTTCTGCTAGTCTACCTAATGCAGCACATTGATATAACCCTCCTGTTATTTGGCAGATCAGGAGAACTCAATATCCCATAGCATGGACAAGTGGGGGACTGAATGTTTAAAAATGTACTTAAAACATTTTGAATGTTTTGAATTGTGTTTAAAACATATTCGTGTGTGTGTGTATATATATAATTTAAAATATATATCTACCTGTTCAAAACAAGCAGGATGAAAAGAGTTCTAAACTGGAAAGGCTTTTGGATGAGTGAGCATGCAGACACTAATTCTCCTCCAACCTACCCCGCAGTTTGAAGGGGTATAACAGTCTAGCAGCAAATACACGAAGTAGGGAGAGGCCATGTTCTTTGAATGTAGAAGATTCTAGGTTCAATCTCCAGGTAAGGCTGGGGAAAGACCCTTGCCGGAAATCCTGGAGAGCTGCTGCCAGTTGGCATAGACAGTACGGAACTAGATGGACTAGTGGTCTGACTCCGCATAAGGCAACTTTATTTATTTGATTGATTGATTTTTTCTATACCGCCCATCCAAAAATGGCTTAGGGCAGTCTACATAGTGAGATAGTCAATAAGATGGCTCCCTGTCCCCAAAGGGCTCACACCCTAAAAAGAAACATCGGATAGACACCAGCAACAGTCACTGGGGGTACTGTGCTGGGGGTGGATAGGGCCAGTTACTCTCCCCCTGCTAAATAAAGAGAATCGCCACATTAAAAGGTGCTTCTTTGCCAAGTTAGCAGGGATATGAAGTGGAGATGCTTACAATGTGTGCAGGGGTGTAGCTATAATTGAGCGGATGGGTTCAAAGAACCAGGGCCAACTCCTAAGGGCGCCCCAGCTCCATCCCTCCCTATTATTCATTATCTGTCTTGTAAACCGCCCAGAGAACTTGCGTTTTGGGCGGTATAAAAATGTGATTAAATAAATAAGCAGGTAAGGATGAAGCTGGCCTATCTCTGCCAGCTGTTACCAAGCTGTGGCAGGGGGTGAGCAGTGTTGCTCATGCCAGTGCACCTAGCAAGAAGGTTACAGTTCATATGGAAACTGAAACTAACTTGGAAGAAGTAATTCTACTGAAAGAATTACTCTGGTCTTGTGGGAATTCTGACAAAAATTTCAGTATATAAATGATGCTTGAAGACCCACACCGAGCCTTTTTTGATATTGATGGAATCTAGCAACAATCCGGGCAAGAGCACTGGAATGAGCAGAAGGATATGTAGATTAGAGATACCTGAATAAACTTGCACCTGACACTCAAATATATGTGTTCCTCCCCAACATGTGTAGCCCAATTATGGAGACAAGTCTGGAAGATGTTGGATCTTCTGCATCTTCAGGGTCCCCTACACACATTTCCACCATTAAGTTTCAGCAAATCTCAGAGAAGCTGGAGTTGGCTCAGAGTTCCACTGATGAAATTGCCAGTGACATCGAAAACTCATCCAGTAAGTTTGTTGTTGAGGACTTGCTTTTCTAATATCAACTTTCTTGCATATGTCCTATAAAATGCTAATCTTTTATTCATCTTTTGATTCTCAAGTATTGTACCTTGACAGTTAACGTTGTTAAGTAAAGGGTATGTCCTATACAAACCACGAAGAGTAAGAAGCTAACTCAAGCCAATGATGAGAAGAGAGAAGCCAACAGATTGATGATCGTAGGAGATAAAGATATGCTATACTGTGTTTTAATTACGTAATACAAAAATGACATGCTGAGACACGTTTCTAATTTAAACAGATAATAGATTGAGGCATAAAATATAATCTACAAAGATAGGCAAGTGCGCAGTTGGATGATATCAACAATCTGAGCGTGTATCTGGAAGCTTTCTATTCTTTCTAGATGGCTCTCCTGATGGAATGTGGAATACAAAACAACACAAACAGCTCTTGGATCCTCTTCCAGATTTGATTACAATGTCTCCCAGCTTTAAATTGGATGCTCGGCCTATGCCTTGGATAGAATTAGAAAAAGAAGTTGATCTAGGTAAGGATAATTTTAGATTCTTCTACTATGCTGGGATTGTTTTAGTAACAGGTTTCAGGACTTGCTGAAACTGGGATGGTTCACACAAACGTTTCTGATCATCCAAGCATTCTCCATTCTGTCCTCAGCAGCTCTGAATCTATTAGTTAGTTCCTTGTTCAAACAACCACAGATTATTATTGCATCCAAGTTGGCCATGGTTTGAGCTTGTCCTCCAACCAGGACTGGAAGCCCCAGTCTGAAGCCAGTTTCCCATCTTAGTTCAGAGGGCAAGCATAAACAATAGTTGATTTGTTCAGATTGTTTCTGAGTGCTCAAAGTGAGGGGGTGTATGAACCCAAGGCATGAACCTGTTCTGCTAAACCATGATTAGAAGGATTGGAAATGTTACATGTGGAACAATCTTTTATATAAAGACTTGGGAGTTCTGTTCTGCCAGTATCCTTTTTCCTTATTTCATCCTGCTTACACTTTTGATGACTTCTGCATGGAATTGAAATAGTCCCCAGCAAGTATCTTATAACACTGTGAATGTTCATCTGAACAAAGCTGCTGCTGATGCCATGAATTTGCCATCACCCCTTTTTCTTTTGTGCTATATCATGCAACATAGCTAACTGGTTTGCTGCTGTCCAGATTTATTTTATTATATTTTTATACCGTCTTATATGTATATCTCTAGGCAGTGTACAAAACTTAAAATATTTAAGTCACAAATTAAAATACATGATAATAAAAACAATATAATAAAATTATTAAAACAAGTTCTTTAAAATTATTAAAATTCTAATTAAAAGCCTGAGAGAACAGGAGAGATGAACTAGAAGTGAAGAAATTATACAGTAGGAATAGACCAGGGCTGCACAACTTCTGCAAGTGTTGGACTACCCCTTTTTGCCCTTTTGCAAAAGTGTTGGACTACAACTCCCATCACCCCTGACTCTTGGCCACTAGGAATAATGGAAATTCTAGTTCAAAACTAGCTGGAGGGCTGAAGTTGTGCAGACCTGGGATAGACCCTGGAATCCAACAAACTGACTAGACACAGCTTGTGTTGTAACAGGTATCTCTGCATAACACTTCTGGGAAATACTCAAAGGTCTTCATATGACTTAACTACAGCAGACAGAAGCTGAGGTTGTAACCTTTTCATTTATGTTAAGATGAGGCAGAGAACTGTCAGTATTTTTGTAAAACTTGCATATGAAAAATGCAAATGTCTCTTCCTGTATGTAGAAAGAAGTAGGTAATCTTGTGTGTGTGTGTGTGTGTGTGTGTGTGTGTGTAAAAACAGCTTTCTCCGATCTTTCAACTATACATATAGTAGAATGTTGCTTCTAGAGATGTTTTTATTTAGGGCATATGTTCTTATTTGCAGTCCCTTCAATCTCAATCTTGTGTTAACAGGAAATGACACTTACTATATCACTCGTGAATATTTGATCAGCAAGGATGACAAGATGTTCTTGGCTGTATCGGCTCACTTTGCATATGAGACCTCAAAAGCATTTTTAGTAAAGGTATATTATTGTCCTATGTGTGGTCCGCCCACCACATCTTTGCTACACCTTTTTTCCAAGCTCACCCTTTATCCTATCTTGGACTTGCTTTGTAAGGCCTTCGAGATAATTTTACTTCTCCTCTGAACAGCACCTACCATGCTGTTGTCTTGTCAACATGCAGTACAAACAGTTTGTGTTTAAGACTTTTCAGTACGGACAAATCTTCTCAAAGCAATTGAATTAAAAGTGCAGTATAACTTGATCAGTTGGGTAGGAGTGTATTCATCTGTCCTATTGAAGGTGGTATGTACCAAGGGGAACCTCTAGTGGAAATCCTAGGACATTTTGTGAGAACCGTACTGTTTTCCTTCTTATTTATCTCACTTTTTCTTACATCGCCCTTAATTGAAGAGATCCTTCTGTCTAATACAGGTTCTGTGTAACCTTCATGTAAGAATAGAGTGGACCTCTCTGCTCCCACATCTCACCTGTGACCTTTTGAAGGGAGCTATGCTTTGATCTTCCAGTGTGTAAATCTGGGAGATAATGTGGACACTGCTATCATGCTTTTCCAGGGGCAGGAGGCATTCCAAGACTGGTATTTCTGACAATATCTTGGTGATATGGAAGACTTAAGTATAATCTGCTACATAGAGGCTGCCACCCAGCATTTTGAATTCTGTGTGCATAACTATTTATGCTTGGTTGACTTTCTCTTTTTTCCCTTTTTGCAGGTGCACTCTCAGCCTGTGCCATGGGATTTTTACATCCTGCTGCAACTACAAGAGCGTTTAGATATGGATTTTGATCAGAGTTTTAGTGAAAACTGTGCTTGTTTCTTATACCACAATGGCTGTGTGACTCTACATAAGGAGCTAAACTGCTTTACTCTCCAGGTTAGTCTGGACATCCTATGTGTGATAGGCTGTTGAGTTGCAAACTGAGCTGGTTCCTGCTGGATAAAGGGCCTGAGGGTTGAGATTGTAGGATAGGAATGCCTGTAACATTTTCAGAGTGTTTTCTCATTAAGAATTTACAAAGAGCTTGAGCTTTGATTGTTCCCCCCAGCAGCTGATTAACATTTTTGCTGGTATTTAATTTCTAGAGCACCTGCAGTAACTAGGTACTATACTAAATCACAACACATATGGGACAGCAGTGGAGTGGAAGGAATAGGTAAAACATGATACTGAAAGGGTGAAATTTTGGCTGGCATTTAAATCCAGTTCCACAGCAACCTTCCATCTCTTGCCTGATGCAAGACTGTGGCCCTGCCCTCTATGAGCAGCCATAGGACAACTGACAATTGCAGTAGAGGCAAGTTCCCTGTAGCTGGTGCTACCAGTAAAGGTTCCACTCATTTCCTGTATGTATCATACAGGTCATGTATGCAAGTACACAACTGTATGAAGCTAAAGGTACACATGACTGGGAACCAATGTCTGCATTTTTGAACTGACCAATGACAGGAATTTGCTATGGCATCTTTTTCTTTTTTGGTGCCCCATTAACAGTAGTGAGTGTGCATGCAGTGATGCTGTGCACGTGTTCCAAGGGAGGGGACAATCTTTGTGTGTCTCTCCCCGCCCCCCTCCCATGAAGCAGACTGTGACTCCCAGAAATATGTTCCTGCAGGCCACACAGCCCTCAGGAACATAGTTTTGGGAGTCCCAGTTGGCTTCAGAGGGAAGGGGGAATACACAAAAATTGCCCCTTCCCCAGAGTACACAATGAATTCATTGTGAGCATGCTTTTGTTTGGATGTCAATTGTCCAGTAAGTTTTCTCCATGCACTAATATACAGAATTGCTTGGAAAAAATAAGCAGGACTTGCATATATGAACTAGCCCTACGGCATCTGTAATGCATTGTTCTTTGTAAATGTTGAGTTTCCCAAGCCTGATGTCTCATATTTAAGTATGACAGACACACACCCCACCCCACAATTGTACAAAAGCACAGCCCTGAAGTGTTGAGGCAGGAAGGTGATTCAGTAACTGAAAGGTGGATGCCATTTAGTTCTCTGAGCTACATGGCTAGAAACTGGATTTCTTCTCTTTCTAGAGGAATGCTGCCAATATTGCAAGCATTCATGTTGAAACATAACTTCGGCTAAGTGGCTTAAAATACAGTCAAATTTTGCTCTAGACTTAAATAATTTATCCAGAGTCCTGCGTTGAAAATGACAACAATTCTTGTTTGATCATAGGAACATAAGGAGCTGCCTTAAACCGAGTAAGACCAGTGCTCTGTCTAGCTCAGTGGTTTCCAACCTGGGTTCCCCCAGATGCTGCTGAACTAAAACTCCCATCATCCCCAGCTACAATTTATTGTAGTCCAGCAACATCTGGAGGAACCCAGATTGAGAACCAACGATCTAGCTCAATATTGTCTTATGAGTGGCAGCTCTCCAAGGTTTACTTTACTTACTGCCGGTATCTTCTTCTCAGGATCTGATCCAGCATTGTAAAACTATCCCTCAAGAAGTACTCATGCTGACTGTTTACCATCTCCTGGAGGCAGTGGAGAAATTGCATAAAGCAGAGATTGTCCATGGAAATCTGCGGCCTCAAACATTATTCTTGGGAGACAGGTTGGCCATCCCTTTCCAGCAACCCTAAATCTTTTCACTCCTGGATTTGCGCTTTCTAATGTATTCTGCATCTGATGCGTGTCATAATTTGTGGAATAGGCGTTGCTAGGAACACTGACTGGGAAATTGAACTGTACAGAGCATTCTTGAAACACCTCAATTTAGCCAATTCTGCACCAGTTTTAGGATATGGAAAGCACTTGGCAGTAAGATTAAATCTTAGGAACATAGGAAGCTGCCATATACTGAGTCAGACCATAGGTTCATCTTGCTCAGTATTGTCTACACAGACTGGCAGCGGCTTCTCCAAGGTTGCAGGCAGGAATCTGCAAGGAGAGCTGGTCTTGTGGTAGGAAGCATGACTTGTCCCTTTAGCTAAGCAGGGTCCACCCTGATTGCATATGAAAGGGAGACTAGAAGTGTGAGCACTGTAAGATATTCCCCTCAGGGGATGGAGCTGCTCTGGGAAGAGCAGAAGGTTTCAAGTTCCTTCCTTGGCTTTTCCAAGATAGGGCTGAGAGAGATTCCTGTGTGCAACCTTGGAGAAGCCGTTGCCAGTCTGTGAAGACAATACTGAGCTAGATAGACCAATGGTCTGACTTGGTATATGGCAGCTTCCTATGTTCCTAATCTCTCAGCCCTATCTTGGAGCTGCCAGGGAGGGAACTTGGAGCCTTCTGCTCTTCCCAGAGTGGCTCCATCCCCTGAGGGCAATAACTTACAGTGCTTACAAATCAAGTCTCCCATTCATATGCAACCAGGGCAGACCCTGCTTAGCTAAGGGGATAAGTCATGCTTCCTACCACAAGACCAGCTCTCCTCTCCATCTTGTCTGATTTCATGTGTCATAGCCTTATCTCTAAGGTTCATAGCAAAGTTACAGACTGTGGTGGATCTTTCTGTGGTCTCTGATATTACTGAATTAAACATAAATACACAGCTGTGAAATATAAATTACATTTAAGTGACTGATATGAAACTCTGTGCATTTCCTGCCACAACTACCCTGGGGATGTTTGGCTTTGAAATCTAGGAATTATAGGAGAGATTGTCTTTTATGCCAGCTGAGAGTGAAATCCTCATTATGCCACTATCTCTCAAAGAGCATTCACAACTCCAAACTTACTGCAAGCTGGTATACTGTAGCAGGTTCAAGTGTGAGGTGTGAACCAGAAAGTCATTAGCTCAAATCTCAAGCTATTGGGAGGGTGGCCAGTATTTCATAAATGCAAATGGTTGTGTAAATAACTGCTCCAAAGTAACTCCCCACAATACTCCTATGCCTCTATACCTCCATTTGCACCCCATCTGCTGCTGCTAAAGTTATCTGGGCCAAGCAGCAGTACAGGACCCTGGAGGCTGCAGGCAGTGTGTTAATATTCTTCGGGTAGCCCCAGAGCCAATAGTTCAAAAATTATGCTGTGTTTAGCACCAGTTCTTAAGGCAAACACTAGAGGGAGGCAGTAATATGGCTAAGTGCTAATGCAGAGTAACATTAAATTGAGTTGTGGTTTTTCTGTGTGGACATTTTCTTAGAATCTGTGATTCCTTTGCCAACGCTGAAACTTCTAGTGCGCTGAAGATAGTGGATTTCTCTCACAGTCTAGACCTGAAGCTACAGTCAAGAATCTATTCCCTGAAAAGCTTACCTATAGCTCAGACCCAGAGTGGGCAGCAGATCCTTGATGAAAAATCTCTTCCTTACCAGGTGAAAACATGCTGTCTTGCTTAAATGCTACAGATGGCCCTTGACTGGAACTGCCTGCCCAATGTAAAGTCAATTGTGCTGACTCTTATGCAGTTGGCGCATGGCTTGGATATGTGGAGTTACTTGCTCACATGTGAGAACGCTCTTGCATCCCACTCTGTGTATCTTCTCTTGGCTGAAAAAAATAGGCCGCATACATCTTTTCAGATGTATCCCACATGCAGCAAACAGCTGTAGAGTGCTAATGTCTGCTAGTTTGTAAATGCCAAAATGTATTTCCAAAAGCCATTGTTCTTGGATTAACAATTTTAGTAGAATATTGCATGTAGAAACATAAGGGGAGCTTGCATAATATGGCTGGAGTGGTCTGTGGTTCTAGGAATGCTATTTTGCTGCATGACTGGGCTGAATATTCAACTCGGAGCAGTGTTCTCTCTAATTATTTTCCATCTGTGTGCGGAATGAGTTTCGTTCTGGGCAGCAGTATCAAGGTGATGGGTGCACATGTGCATTGAGAGTGGGGCCTTCCTGATTCAAGCTGAGCGGGATCTAAAATTAACGGAGTGGACATCAAAAAACTTATGTGGACATGCCTTAAATTGAACACCGCTGCAGAAGATGATAAAATCAAGACTAATTTGTGCTATTGTGGTTGCAGGTGGACTTGATTGGCATTGCAGACACAGTTCATCTGCTACTGTTTGGGGAACACTTACAAGTTCATCAGGAAAAAGGCTACTGGAAGACTGACAAAGACTTGTCCCAGTAAGTAGACTTATGTTTCTGCACAAGTAAAAACTACTTTAGCTCTGTCCCTCTTTTATGTTTAGATTTGCCGCTAGGGAGGTGATATCTATCTATCTATCTATCTATCTATCTATCTATCTATCTAATTCTCCTGGGTGTGCCTTGGAATGTGCGTCCCAGCGCCCAGCTGATTGGCTGAGGCACACCCAGGAGGTTGGAGCAGCGGGCCCGGCCGCGGAGGTAAGGCCCGGGAGGGAGAAAAGAAAGTGTGGGGGCAGAAGTGGCGGTGGGGAGGAGAGGTGTCTGGGCCCGGAAACGGAGACTGGGGCAGAAGGTTGGGGAAAACAGGTAACCGCCGGCCCCAAAGAGCTCACAGATGCTCTGTGTGGGGTCGGCTAGTACATGTTTTAAATGGCGGATACGTGCTTTAATCAGTTGGTCAACAAAGAGGGCAAATTTTAATCTGTAGATCTGCAGTCTAAGAGCACATACTGTGTTTAATTCAGTGTGTTATGATAGGAATGTGAAAAAGATGGTTAAATGTAAGTTAACTCTTCTCTAACCTCTTCTCTGGAACACTCCCCCCCCCCACACACACACCACCTGATTTGTTCAGCCCCCTCCCTGGCTGCTTTTAAGGCTCTTCTTAAGACCCACCTGTTTCGCCAGGCGTTTGCCCTTTAATAATTGTTTTTGAATTGATTGTTGTTGAGATTTCTGTTCACTACCTAGAGTCTTTGGAGGAGGCAATATATAAGAAGTTTCAATAAATAAATAAATAAACTCTATGCCAATATCTCAAAAAGGCACCTTTACTGAGTTTGTAGTAATATGTACAGTGATTTAAATTGTTCTTAATTAACTGATCAATTAGTTAAGACAGATAAATGACAAAGTAAAACACCTTGAATCATTTTACACCTATTTAAACATGCATATATTGTATAGTTCTGGGATAAATTTTTTTTTAAAGGTAAGTTGATGATTGTTTGTTGGCCCAAATGGCTTTTTTTAGTATATACTTTAGTATGCAGTTGTCTAATTCATTTCAAGAAGAAATGACAAATAGGTAATAGACTGCCTAATTAACCAAATAGCATCCTTTCCCCCCCTTTCTGGCTCTGCAGCACATCATGTCAAATATATCCCTTTAAACTTGACAGGTGAATTTGTAAAGATACTGGGGACAAAACAGAGTGTTGGCAAATGGATGGAAGAATAGGTGTTGGGCATGATGGGTGAGGCAGAACTAGCCAAGAGGGTCCTGATGTAGGCTGTTAGTTGTTCTAGAGTGTGTAATGCAAATGTCTGCCTAATCAGAAAGGGGACTAGCTGCCATAATTAGTGCATTGCAATAAAATTCAGAAAAACATGGTCCAAACAGTGGCAGCAATTGAACATTTTTGAAAAGATGTGTACCCTATGCATGTCAGGGAAACTAGGGTTTTGTTGTTTTTGAAGGGGATATGCAACCTTCCCTCCTCCCACTGGTGTGACCTTGTAAATAGCCCTGTTGCTCCTATCGAATTCCACATGTTCTAGCTACTGTAGAAATGAACTGCCCTTGTCTAGGGGGCTTAGTAAATTGTTTGGGGATAGGGGCATGATGCAAAAGGGTTACACACTGAACATGAAAACTGGGTGTGGGGGTAGGAGTGGAGCAGCAGTTCAGACAGGGCTAAGATGGTTATTTAAAAGACTTTGTAGTAGTGTTTCCTCTAACAGGGATTCCCAGATGTTGACAACTACAACTCCCAGAATCTCCAAGCAAAAGCTATTGCAGCTGAGGATTCTTTGAGTTGTAGCTGTCAGCATTTGGGAATCCCTGTTAGAGGGAACACTGCTTTGCAAATAAGCAAGGTCTTGAGGCTCGTGTGAATAAAACTGGAGATCCAGTGTGTAACAGTGGATAGGCTACTGGAGTTGACCCAGGAAAATCTCTAGTCCACTATTAAGCTGACTGGATGACCTTGAGCCAACTAATAGGTTCTCCTTTTCCCAGGATGTAAAAATATAATGGGGTAATGGAATGTATATATCTCTATGTTCTTTGGGGCAAGAGGTTAGATACAAATCTTACTCCAAAGAAAGATAGCACACACCAGGTAAGAGACTTGGCATATCGGTTCTTCTATGCCAATGCCAGAAGCCTCCAAGCCAAGATGGGTGAGCTGGAGTGTATGGTTGCTAATGAAAATATATAATGGACAAAATGGAACATGGTGGAACAGTGAGAACCAGTGGGACATGGTTATTCCTGGATATAAACTCTACAGAAAGGATGGGGGGGAGGCAACTTGAGGGTGGAGTAGCACTGTATAGAACTTGAGGGTGGAGTAGCACTGTATAGAAGGTATAGAATCTAATAAGCTAGAAAACCTAGGAAGACCAGAATCCTCCACAGAAACTCTGTGGGCAACAATACAAGGCCTGAAAGGAAATGTGCTACTAAGGATGTGCTATCGCCCTCCTGATCAAAATGCTGACTGGAACTAGGAGTTGCAGATGGAAATCAGGGAGGCATCAAAGAGAGTAGGGCTGTAATAATGGGTGACTTCAAATACCCACATATAGACTAGATTAATTCAGTCAGGTAATAACAAAGAAGCCACATTTCTAGACACGCTGAATGAATGTGCCCTACAACAGTTGGTCATGGAACCAACCAGAGAGAAAGCAATCTTTGATTAAATCCTGAGTGGTACCCAGAACCTGGTGCAAGATGTCGGTGCCATGGAACCACAGTGACCATAGTGTGGTTATATTCAGCTTACATGTGAGGAGAGAATTGCCAAGAAAGTCTAACACAGGCACTTTGAATCTCAGAAGAGGAAACTTCTCTAAAATGAGAAGTGTGGTGAAAAGAAAACTGAAAGGGAAAATCAGTCACTTCGTTCCAGAATACATGGAGTTTATTTAAAACCACAATAATAGAAGCCCAGTTAAAACGTATACCAAAAAGGAGGAAAGGTACCACCAAGTCTGGGAGGATGCCAGCATGGCTAACAAAGTCAAGGAAGTTACAAAGGGGAAAAAGACTCCCTTCAACAATTGGAAGGTCCAAATGAAGAGAACAGAAAGGAACACTGTCTGGCAAAAGAAATTCAAGCAGACAATAAGGAAGGTGAAAAGAGTTTGAGGAACATTTGGCTAGAAGCATCAAGGGGAATAACAATGTTGTTTAAATACATTAGTAGCAGGAAATCTGCCAATTGGACCATTATATGATGAGAAAGTGAAAGGGAATATTGAAGATGTGGAGATTGCAGACAAGCTAAATGAGTTCTTTGCATCTGTCCTCACAGTAGAGGATGCTGAGCATATAACCGAGCTTCTTGGGGACAGAGGCTAAAGAACTGAGTAAGAGGTAACAAGAGACAAGGTTCTAGTCTGGAAAAATTAAAAACTAACAAATTGCCGGGGTCAGATGGCATCCACCCAAGATGCCTTAAATAATTCAAATGTGAAATTGCCAACCTCCTTGCTAAAATATATAACTTATCCCTACAATCAGGCTCTGTACCAGAGGACTGGAAAGTAGCAAATGTAACACCAATTTTCAAAAAGGGATCCAGGGAAGTACAGACTGTAGCTTAATGTCTGATGCAGGCAAATTGTTGGAAAGCATTCTCAAGGATAAGTCTGTTAAGCATATAGAAGAACAGGCCCTGCTGAAGGAGAACCAGCATAGCTTCTGCATAGGTAAATCTTGCCTCACTAGCCTTCTAGAGTTCTATGAGACTGTAAACAAGTGTGAGGATTAAGGTGATCCAGTTGACATAGTATACTTGGCCTTCCAAAAAGCTTTTGACAAAGTTCCTCATCAGACTCCTGATAACTTAGCAGTCATGGGATAAGTGGACAAGTACATGTGTGGATTGGTAACTAGTTGAAGGACAGGAAATGGAGCGTAGGTATAAATGGAGAATTTTTGTAATGGAGATAGGTAGGAAGTGGGGCCATCAGGGATCTGTACTGGGACTGGTGCTTTTTAATTTATTCATAAATGATCTAGAAGTAGGGGTAAGCAGTGAGGTGGCCAAATTCGCAGATGACACCGAACCTTTTAGAGTAGTAAAATCCAAAAGAGATTGCGAGGTTTGGAGGTTTGGCTCCAAAAGGATCTCCAAACTGGGTGAGTGGACAACAAAATGGCAAATGTGGTTCAATGTTAGCAAGTGTAAAGTGATTCATGTTGGGACAAAAAAGCTCAACTTCACATATACGCTGATGGGATCTGAGCTGTCAGTGAGGGAGCAGGAGAGGGATCTTAGGATCGTGATGGACAGTTCACTGAAAGTGTCTGCTCAATGTGCGGCAGCTGTGAAAAAGGCCAATTCCATGCTAGGAGGCAAGGCTACAACACCTGGGGCTTCTTAGTTTTGAGGGGGAGACATGAGAGAGGTCTAAAATCACACATGGTTTGGAGAAAGTTGATAGAGAAATCTTACTACTTCTCTCATAACAATAGAACCAGGGTCATTCCATGAAGCTGAAGGCCAAGGAATTTAGGACAAAAGGCAGTACTTCACACAATACATAATTAACCTATGGAATTCTCTGCCACAAGATGTCAGCCAACAGCCTGGATGGCTTTAGAAGGGGTTTAGATACATTCATGGAAGACAGGTCTATAAATGATTACTAGTCTGAGGCAAGATGCCTCTAAATACCAGTTGCAGGGGAGTAACAGCAGGAGAGAGGGTGTGCCCTCACCTCTTCCCTGTGGGCTTCCCAGTGGCATCTGGCCAGCTACTATATGCAACAGGATGCTGGACTAGATGGGCCTTGGACCTGATCCATCAGGGCTTTTCTTATGTTTAAATATGAAAAATGAATTTAGCAATGGCGATTGCAAGATGCGATTCAAAGAGAGAATCAATGCTTTAAGTTGTAAATATTTTGAGCACTCCTATTAGTGGAGCCTTGTATGTCAGCACAGCCTTTTCTTTGATTTTACGTACCACAGTGGATCTTTGTGCCTCTATGATGGTTCTATGGATCTGCTTAAACCTGCTGAGTGATGGTCTTTTCTTTTGAAAGAGGCACGTCAAATCTTTGTAATGCTTTGGAGAATGGTCCACTGAGTACAAAAACGGGCAGCCAAAACTTGTCAGAGTTGGGGCATCTTTCCAAGTATCCGGGACCTTTTATTTTATATTGGGGAAGGTGACTAAATGGGGACATGTATGAGGTTTATAAAGTTATGCATGGTTGGGAGAAGGTGAATAGTATTAGACAGCTTTGAGAAGGAGATTGGACAAATTCATGGAGGATGCAGATGGCAACACATCACGATGGATATGTGGAATCATAGCCATGTCCATACGCAGGATGCCACTGCATGCTGCTTGCTGCAGAGCAACAGCTGGAGAGAGCTGTTGCCTTCATGCCAATCTTGTGAGCTCCCCAGAAGCACCTGGTTGCTCATGGCCCTTCTGCCAATCTGACAACTCTGAGTGAATTAAATCTGCTCCAGTTCAGAAGACTTCCAGAAAGATATCTATTGCAGTTACATTTCAAAGAGCAAGAACTAAATTGCATTTTATATCCAATTGCTTTCATAGATAGGCTTAAAATAGATGGCTTTGCATCAGCAGCCGTGCTTCATGGAGTTGGCTCACTGTGGGTGTGATGGGTTTGCAGGGAGCAGTATATTCTGGGCTTGATTATGCTGATTGGAACAAAAATATACTGCAAAAATATACCTTTGCCAAAACACTTTTGTGTGCAGGAACTCCCTGTTCCTAAAGTGATTGTTGAATTACGCAGATGGAATACTGCCAGAGATATACACAAACTGACACAGGTTTTTCAGTGAATCTCTCTCCTTTCTGACTAGGCAAGCAAAGTTCACCAAAATACAAATACTAAACCTCTGTGGTGGCGGCTGCTTCTTCTTTATGGGGAGTTTGTGCAGGACTGGGGCTCGGGGTGAGTCAGAAGTGCCTGAATACCACCTGCCCAGACTAGACACCCCTGGGCCTATATAGGGACACTGCCTGTGGTGGTGGGGTCACCACTGAAGGGGAGACATCTTGGGCTATTCCCTTAGGCCCAGGAATTTATGTGTGTTTGTGTTCTGATTGTGGTGAGTATTACGTCTGTTAAAAGCTGGGACCACTTTAAGTCTTGGGTGAGATTGATTCATAATGTGTTTAGGCTTGTCTGGAGATGGGGGCATATCCGCTGATTATGAGGCAGCTATTCCAGTTGTGGTGGAGAATGGAAGTAGTAATGTTGGCAAAGTCAGCAGGCCATTACAGGGGAAGGGAATTCAGAAATCTCCTAGCTGTTCCCCCTTCTGGCTGTCCTACCAGCTCTTTGACTTTGTGGAGAAGAGCCAACCACTCACAGAGCCTACCTTGCTCCCTTGTAATGCCTGGTTGTTCCACAATAAATCGGAAATCATCCATGATCTGATTCTGGATGAAAGGGCCAACCTGGTATCACAGAGACTCAGTTGGGGGAGGCTGGTGGCCCAGTCTGGTCCTAGTTTCTCTCTCCAAGGTATTCGATTGAGGAGCAGGTATGGGGACATGGGCAGGGAGGTGGAGTGGCTGTGGTCTATAAGAATAACATCTCCCTTACCAGGATCCTTGAATTATCTGAATGTATGTGTTTCAGTTTAGGGACCAGGGATAGACTGGGACGTCTGATGATGTACTGATCACCCCGCTGAGTCCATTACGGAGTTCCTAATTGAGCTGACGGACTTGGTCTCAGACTTGGTGTCTGGAGTGTCCCTGGCTTGTGATGATGGGGAACTTCAGTGTTCAGTTCAAGACTGATTTTTTTGTCTGGGGCATCTCAGGAGTTCATAGTCAATAGCAAGTGGTCTTGGGACTGACACACATTTGATCTGATCTTCTACTCTGATCAGAGTGGTGTTCTGTGGATAGGGACTCCTGTGATTTCCTCACTGTCATGGACAGACCACCATTTGATTTAAGATTGGACTCACAACCATGTCCCCCCTCCCCAGGGCTGAGAGGACTATTGGGATGGCCCGCCTGAGGAGGTTATTGGATCCAATAGGATTCCAAGAAGTCTTGGAAGGACTTAAGTGTTGGCTCTGCTGGCGATCCTGTTGATGCTCTAGTGGAGAACTGAAACAGCAAACTCACCAGGGCAGTAGACATGATCACTCCTAAACATCCCCTCTGACTTGCTTCAAGCCTGGCCCCTTGGTATACAGAAGAACTACAGGGGCTGAAGTGGCAAGGTCGATGACTGGAGCGCAAGTGGAGAGATACTCTGACAGATTACAACATAGAGCGCAGCAAAGAAGTGATCCTTTCCTGCCCATATTGCATCTCTGCAAGTTCACATCCATTAGAATTGTTCAGGTTTGTGAGGGGTATGTGCCCCTCCTCCCTTGAATCAGAATCTGGAACCATCAGTTACTTGCTGCAACATTTTTAATTAGTTCTTTGTGGATAAAATCTATATTCAGGCCAGTTTAGACTTTGACCCCACAATTGGCTGCAATGTCTGATGCGGAGGTGTCCAGCAACTTCTCTTATGTGGTTAGACTGGATCAGTTTCAGTTTGTGAGTCCTGGGGATGTGAGCATGCTACTTGGAATGATGCAACCTACTATCTCTTCTCTTGACCCTTGTCTGACATGGCTCATACCAGGCCTACTCAACTTAGGCCCCCCAGTTGTTGTTTAACTACAACTCCCATAATCGCCAGCCACAGTGGCCAATAGCCAGGGATTATAGGAATTACAGACCAACATCTGCAGGAGGGCTGAAGTTGAGCAGCCCTGGCTTATACTGCTTGACAGGGGTGTCTGGAGAGGGCCTGGTAGATACTGTAAATGCTTCTGAGGGAGGGCAGGATCCCTTCCTGTTTTAATGAGGCAATCATTAGACTGCTTCTGAAGAAGCATGCATGGATCCCTCAGAGCTAAGCACCTATAGGCCAATCTCCAACCTTCCATAGCTGGGCAGGGTAACTGAGAGGTTGGTGTCTCCCAGCTCCAGACCATCTTGCAAGGAACTGATTATTTAGATCCATTTCAAACTATCCTTTGGGCAGGCTGTGGGGTAGAGACTGCCTTGGTCAGCCTGATGGGTGATCTCCAATTGGGCACTGACACAGCGAGTGTGACTGTTTGTCCTTCTGGATCTCTTGGCAGCTTTTGGTAGTATTGACCATAGTATCCTTCTGGAGTGTCTGAGGGGATTGGGGGTGGGAGGCACTGCTTTACAGTCATTCTGATCCTCTCGGGTAGATTCCAGATGGTGTCCCTTGGAGACTGTTGCTCTTCCAAATCTGAACTTTTGTATAGTGTGTCTCAGGGCTCCATGTTGTCTCCAATGCTTTTTAACATCTACATCAGTGATTCTCAAACTTGGGTCTTCAGGTGTTATTGGACTTCAACTCCCATAATCCCCAACCAAAGGCCACTGAGGCTGGGGATTATGGGAGTTGAAGTCCAATAACACCTGAGGACCCAAGTTTGAGAATCCCTGATCTACATGAAACTGCTGGGAGAGGTCATCGGGAGACTTGGGGCAGGGTGTTCTCAGTACAGGAGGTCCTCGTTACTTGTAGATCCAGCATCTATGGTTTTGCATATCCATGGTCAGGTAATTGACACCTCATCTTGGTATATGTGGAGAAAAATGGGGTGGGTTTTTTGCATATTTACTGATTGGGGTGACCTCAGAGGTCATTTCTGGCTGCCAATTTGTGCTCGGGAACCATTTTGTTGCTCATTTTAAAAGAACTTTTTAAAAAACATGATTTTTCCCCCACAAAAAAGTTCTGAAATTGAGACTCCTGGGGGGCATTTGCTGAACCACTGGGGACCAACAGAGCATGGTAGGCATTTCAATGGATATTTTACCCAATTTTTTGGCAATTTTCTGACCTCCAGTACCCTAATCCCCACGATCCTCTTGCCCCAATGATTCAGTATTTGCTGTTTCCGTATCCATGGTGATTGTGGAGAATGGAACCCCTGCATATGCTGAAATCCTCCTGTGTGCTGATGACACCCAAATCTATTTCTCCATGTCAACATCATCAGATGGCATAACCTCCCTAAGTGCCTGCCTGAAGGTGGTGATGGCCTGGATGATTGATAACGGACTGAATCCAGATGAGTCTGAGATACTTATTGTGTGGGGTCAGAGGATTTTGATCTGCTGGTTCTGGATGAGGTTACACTTCCCCAGAAGGAACAGGTATGCAGCCTGGGGGTGCTTCTGGAACCTGACCTTTCCTGGTGTCCAGGCTGAGGCGGTGACCCAAAGTGCTTTTTATTAGATTCTGCTGATACACCAGCTGCATCTGTTACATGAGATAAACTACCACTTGAAAACAGTCATTATTATTAATTTATTTATTTATCTACACAGTCAGACAGGTGTTATTGACTGGTTTGTTTTATCCAGACATCGAGTCCTTCCCAAGGACCTGGGATGGCTGAATTTTATTATCAATGTTGTTATTATAGATATCGTTGCAGAATATAGGCTGTTCCCAGTAAAGTTGCTTATTATTATTATTATTACATTTATATCCTACTTTTCCTCCAAGGAGCCCAGAGCGGTGTAGTACATACTTGCGTTTTCTCCTCACAACAACCCTGTGAAGTAGGTTAGGCTGAGAGAGAAGTGACTGGCCCAGAGTCACCCAGCTAGTTTCATGGCTGAATCGGGATTTGAACTTGGGTCTCCCAGGTCCTAGTCTAGCACTCCAACCACTACTGACTGCTGCAATGTGCTCTTTGTGGGGCTGCCTTTTGTACATAGTCTGGAAACTGCAGTTGGTGCAGAATGCAGTGGCCAGGTTGGTCTGTGGGTCATCTTGGAGAGAGAGCTACACTTGCTGCCAATAAGTTTCTGGGCAAAATACAAAGTGCTGGTTATAACCTGAAAGCCCTAAGCATCATAGGCCCTGGGTATTTAAGAGAATGTCATCTTCACCATGAGCCTCACTGCCCATTGAGATCACCTGGAGAGGTCCATCTGCAGTTGCCACTAACTGGTGGCTACACAGGGACGGGCCTTCTCTGTTGCTGCTTCCAGACTCTGGAATGTGCTCCCAGCTGAAATAAGAACCTCCCCATCTCTGACAACTTTTTAAAAGTTCCTAAAGACTTGTTTCCCCCCACTTTTTAATTTGATTGTGGCTTTTCATTTTATTTTCATTTGATGAAAGTTTTTCATTTTCATTTTTTTAATGTTGTAAACAACCCAGAGATGGAAGTTCTGAAGCAGTCTACCACTCTGAGAAATAAAATAAACTAGCTGATCTGGCGCAGACAGGGTTTCCTTTCGGGGGAAAGTGCTTGTCCCATCCGGGATGCAATTTCACCCACTTTTATACCACTTTTTTTAAAAATTAACTTTTAAAGCCTAAACTGTTGTGTGTGTTTTTTTAACTAAGCTGCTGCTGAGCAGCAGTGGAGTGGGATGGCGGCAAGAGCTCTCCCACCTCCCAAATGAAACGATATGAAATAGCTGCCTGCTGGGCTGCTCTCTGTCTGGTTCGGGGTGGGTGGGTGGGGAGAATTGCTGGGAGGGAGGGACGGGTGCACCACACACTGAACACAAAGCACTCAACAGTGAGTGAGTGACACACTGACCAAGCCAACCGAGGGAGGGGCGCAGGAACTTAAATTGGCCCGTCTGTCTCATTTGGAGGACGGTGGGCCAGAGGAAGGCAGTCTTTCTTCACCTTCTCTCTAACAGACTCTGCCTCTCTCTCAGCCGGCTTGCTCAATGTGTTAGTCACTCACTGGTGAGTGCTCTGCGTTGTTCAGCACACAGCGTACCAGCCTCTTCCTCCCAGCGAGCCTGAGAGCAGCCCAGCAGGCAGCAGCCATTCAGATCATTGCATTTGAGAGGCAGGAGAGCTCTTGCCGCTGTCCCACTCCGCCGCTGCTCAGCAGTGGCTTTAAAAGGTTTTTTCCCTGGCGGGGGACCAGATAAGCCCCGCCCGTAGGTGGCCATGCCATTGGACCCCTCAGTCCCCATCCCAAATTGAGCCAACGCAATGTTGGCAACCCTAGATGCAGAGTGTCTATGCCTCAGTTCTCCATCTCTCCCCCATCTTCATTTCATCTTCAGCTGCCGTCCATTCTCCCCCTCCCAGTCCTCTTTCCCTCACCGCCAGCCAGCCTGGCTGGTGCTTTCCCTCTCCGGCAGCTGCTCATGAAATATGCATTCCCCCAAACTTGTCTCATTTCTGTTCTTTAGGTGACAAGATTTCCTGAAGAGCTGGTAGAGCAGCCCTTGACACATTTTATCTGAATCTAGGAGCCAGCCCCAAAATTTAAGAGCCATATAACAGACACTTGACACAATTACCAGACTTAGTGGTGAACACAGGGGTGGGGCGTGGGGGATATGGGCTTCTTTTTATTCTATTTACTAGTAACATATTTAGAACAGAAACAGAGCTGCTTTAGACAAAGAAATATTTTTCACAGCTCTACCTCTAAATATTCTAGTCAGGGCACCATGATTAAATTTCTAGGCACCATGGCTCCCTGGTGCCAGGGATTTGTCAAACCCTGGAGTAGAGGTTGGTGTGGGAGACTGCTATAGGTGCACAAAAGAAAATGCAAAGCTTTGCTAAAATGAAAAACAGCCTTCCTATAGGAAGGTTTCTAGGCATTTAGGAAGACCATGATGTTATTCCCACAATCAAAAACTGTGTTCTACCCAGGTCTGGGAGCTGTGTGTGCTCCCAATTCTTGGTTGTGTGGAAGCAAGGCAGGAGGAAAACCTGGGTAGAAATGGTTGTGTGGAAGCAAAGTAGGAGAAAAAGCTCCCCGTTTCCCTCCTGCCTTGCTTCCACACAAGTGAAAATTGGGAGCACACACAGCTTCCAAACCTGGGTCGAACACAGTTCTTGATTGTGGGGATGACCTCCATGTCTTCCTAGGTTCCAGTGCTACTGATATAATCTTTGCATGGTGGTAAGCGAGCAGAAGTAAATCTTAGCAAAAAAAACCCTCTAGACTAAATGCACTGAGAGTGACTGATACCAGCTCAATATTGGCTGTTTGCTAAGTTGTATCCTACCCAAGAGAGCTAAGGTTGTATTTTTTCCAAGCCCAGATGACTATGTTATGTGTCAAGAAATTAATTGGAACTTGGTATAACATCAAGATGACTGAAACTAGAAAGGAAGGCTTACTTTTAAAAATAAAAATACTAGGGATGTGCATGAAACACATTTTGTGTTCTGTTTTGAGCTCGAAATGAAATGCAAAATGGCCAGAACATTCTGTTGAAACAGCAGTCGAGTTGGCTGTTTCAACCGAATGAACTTGAAACACCTCAGGTGTTTCAGCCATAGGGAACAATGGGGAAACTTGAAACATCCCGTTATTACCCATGGGTAGCTCCTAGGGTACACCAAAGTGGGCTGGGTGTTAGAGCATGATGGGTGCTGTCTACCACCTAAACCACAAAAGAGAGGGGCAAGTGGGCAATTTTTAACAAATGTTTAACCTTTTCCCAAAACCCCCATAGGATCCTGTGGGAACTTCCCATAGAATCCTATGGAGGTTTGGAAAAAAGGTTGAACATTTGTTAAAAATTGCCCACTTGCCCCTCTCTTTTGTGGTTTAGGTGGTAGGCAGCACCTATCATGCTCTACTACTCAACCTATGGGGAGAAATGGGGTGCTTTGAGTTTCCCCATTGTTCCCTATGACTGGAATAAGCTGCACTCACAGGATGCACTGCATGCACGTTTTGCATTGCAATTTTCAACCCTGTCTTGAAAACACTGAAGCACTCGGTTAAAGGGAATCTGTCCTTCCCAGCGTAGAATACACATTTCAAACACGGTCCAAAAATGGTTTGTTTTTTTTAAAAAAGAATCACTGACCCACTGCTAGCAACAGTGCCTGCGCTGCAGGAACATTATTGGCACAAGTTGCTCTCACCCTTATGACTCCTTACATTACGTTCCTAGCATTGCAACAGCTGCCACAGCAGCACCCTTAGCAGCAAGCATAGCCATAAGCTCATATAGAGTAAGTTCAGCCACGTTTTTTGACTGAGTACACCTTGTAATGTAGATTGCAGAGCAGTGAGTGAAGCACAAGTTAGTCTCATGGCCAGACAGCAATTACAATGTTTTACTTACACTTACACACACACCCCTCTGCCACTGTCCATTTCTAGCCACAATGCTCTCACAAACCAACCAAACCACAACTCCAGGAAGGCAGGCACCCATGTTCTGCCTTTGTCAATCTGAGATCCAGCAAAACCAGATGGTTATAGCGGCAATAGCACAGCACATTATCTCCTGATATATCCTCTTCTTCAAGAGGCACAGTATAAGGGTGTGCTATCTCTCTCTGCCTCCCAGGCCCTTTGAATACATTTTGAATTTGAAATTCCATCCTTTTGTGGTCCCCCTGCCCCCAGCACCAGTGGGGGCATAGTTGCCCATGACAACACTTGATTTGTATGATAACAAGCCGAGCAAGGAGATTGCAAGCCAGTTGGAAGCTAGTGCTAAAAAACCAATCTACAAGGGGAAATCAGACCTCCAACATGGCGACTGGAACACTGAAATATTTTGAAACGGGGGTTGTTCTGTTCCAAACTCAAAATGGGGCCTTTGTTTAAATGGTGTTCTGCTTTGAGCTTGAAATGGCCTATTTTGAGTCGAAACATTTCTCCAGCGAAACCTTCTGCGCATCCCTTTTTTAAAAATGGCAGGAATAAGTTTATTTGCTATGTATCTACATTATCCTTTTCATCAGCTTCTAATATGTCTTTCAGACACTGTTCAGACTGTTTTAATAACCAGAGAAAAATGTAAATTCACATGCATTTGGTCAATGAACTTAATTAAGCAGATCTGAAACTTTGTTGCAGGTACCTGAGCTGACATCTCAAATTAATGAAGCCTGCAGTTGGAAATGTGTGTGACTAGCACTTGTCAAAAAATTCTGGCTCATGATTTAGATTTTAATCAGTGAAAAAATAATAAAGCACGGCCCTTGTGCAATTTTTTCAAGGTCCTGTTTACTGCTTTCCCGGAGGCAAGTGCAGCAGCAGATAAATCCATCCTTGGATATATCTGCCTTCAGCTGAACCTGCCCATTGGGTAAATAAGCAATAATGGTATGGTGAATAGTGAGCAAGTTCTCTTGAATTGTAGCTCTGTAGTAATTATACGCAATTTGTCTGTTTAGTCCTAGCTGGTCTGGAGGAGTTTCAACTTCCATTCTGGCTTTAAAATGTATAGTCTGGTTGAAGTTTTTAAAATGCAGGGTAACTTTTTCACTTTAAGTTGTCAATGCTTTGTTTGAAGTCAATAAATACACATATGTGCATCTAGTCAAAGGTGAATAAATCTTAAATTATGCTATGAAATAGAAGCTTCATGCTTATAAATAAGCACTCTTCTGTTTATATAGAACAGTGTGCACAACCTGCCAGTGTTAAGTCTCTATTGGCATAGATTCTATCGGCACAAAATTCTCGAGCAACTTTATTTATTTGATTTATATACTGCCCTTCCAAAATGGCTCAGGGCAGTTTACAACAGAATAAAAACAATTAAAACTATTTAATTAAAATCAAAACTATAAAAACAGAATAAAACCAATTAAACATTGTAAATCTTTGACCACTGCATATGTCTTAGTAGCTGACATATCCCTGAGACCTTTCCCATTCTCCCCCTGTATGTCTAACTGGAGACTCCAGTATTGTAGCCTTCAAGGACTGTTGGAGGATTAAATTTTAAAGCAAGACTCCTGAAGCATCCATATGCATGATATTCTCAGTGAAAACTGCTTTTCTGTTTGGTTTTAGGTCTGTTGACAGTGATTTGTGGAGTAAATTCTTCAAGAGACTCCTGAATACAAATGATAAGTCTACAGTCCCTCTGCTGAGAGAGCTGAGAGAGGAACTGAGTGGCACATTTGACAGCTCTTTCCCAGATCGCCTCCGTGATTCCTTGTCAACACTGGAAGATATTTTAAACATGAAGGATATCTTCTGACGTACAGCGAATAGTCTTCCACAGTTTTCTAGTGCTTTTGCCTCCCTACCCCTAACCCCCAAGGCAAGTTAGAGATCATGCTTAATCTTTTTTCACTGCTCCATGTATAAAGAGTTGGAAGTATTTTCACAATTATTTATTTGTGACTTATTAAAAGAATGCTCTTTGACTTAACTACATGCAAATTGATCTATTCTTTGGCAAGCTTCACTCTAATGTTAAATCCTCTTCCTGCTTCTTCAGCTGCTGAATCACTCACTTTGTGATACTTTGAGTTCTTTATCCTTATGGTGTCCATCCATAGCCTATTCTGTCCACTCCTTTTAATCACTGTTCAATAAAACTGTTTTGTAACCACTTGTGTTCTGTCCTATGGCTTTTTGGAATTAGTCATCTGTTTGCCAGAGTTATTGATTTCGAGTGACTTCTGATAAACTTAGTGTACCTTGACTTTTGCAGCTATTTCAATTACCAGTTTCATCTGAACAGCTACAAAAACTGAATGTGTTCATTGACTAGACAACCAATGGAAATACTGGTTCTGAGATGAAAGGTTTGCAACTGCATTCTTTAGTGAGCAAATACTTTTTTTGGTGCATTAATTGCAGCCAACCATACTAATGGTGTCCCCCAGTGCTCCATATGGTCTCCGATACTTTTTAACATCTACATGAAACCACTTGAAGAGATTATCATGAGATTTGGTGCAGGGTGTTATCAGTATGCTGATGACACCTGATGCTGATGACAGGAGAATGCATAATCTCCCTAAATACCTGCCTGGAGGTGGTGATGGGCTGGATGAGGGATAACAAACTGAGGCTGAAACCAAATAAGATGAGGTACTTATTGGCTGAAACTCAGGAGATAACTTTGATCTACTGGTTCTGGATAGGGTTACACTTCCCCAGAAGGAACAGTATTCAGTCTGGGAGTGCTTCTGGATCCATACTTCTCCCCGGTGTCTCAGGTTTAGGCTGTGGCCAGAGGTCCTTTTTATAAGCTTCGGCTGATAAACCAGCTGTGTCTGTTGCTTGAGATAACCTCAGAACAGTGATACATATGCTGGTAACCTCCAGACTTGACTACTGATATGTGCTCGATCTGGGGCTGCCTTTGTACATAGTTTGGAAACTGCAATTGGTACGGAATGTAGCAGCCAGGTTGGTCTCCGGGTCATCTTGGAGAGACCATATTACTCCTATAGTAAAAACTACACTGGCTACAGTGTAGCCTGATGATCTACCAATAAGTTTCTGAGCAAAATACAAGGTGCTAATTATAACCTATAAAGGTCGAAACGGCTTAGGCCCAGGGTATTTAAGAGAATGTCTTCACCATGAGCCCCATCACCCATTTGAGATCATCTGGAGAGGTTCGTCTGCAGTTGTCACCAGCTTGTCTGATGGCTACACAAGGAGGGGCCTTCTCTGTTGCCATCCTGAGGCTCCAGAATGCATTCCCTGCTGAAATCAGAGCCTCCCCATCTCTGGCAACTTCTAAAAAGTCTCTAAGGACACACTTATTCATCTAAGCTTATTAACTAGGCTTATGGTTGTAAAATGTGCTAATTTCTTTTTAAATTTGTTTATGTTGCAATAAACCACCCAGAGACAGAAGTTTGGTGCAGTGTACAAATATAATAAATAAATAGTGTATATAATTTAGTGGGCTTAGATGATTAAGTCATGGCCGTTATCTCCCCCCCCCCTCCGAAACAACCCTAGTCTGTGATTGAATTGGCAGTCTGCCCTATGCATATTTATTTACTTCTGTATGTATAAAACTATAGGAACTAGGCTTATATTCATACATGCAAGCAAGTAAGCATGCATGCATTCATCCTTGGCATAAGTAATAGTGGACTGCAGTCTGCTTGTGAAAAGAATGCCAGTCACATGTGCTTGTGGTTCTGTATAATTTTTCTTTGGTGTTTTGTGTGTGTGTGTGTTTTTTGGTGACAACACTTAAGTAGTTTTGTGTTGACTGATCTAAGAGATTGTTTGGATCTCTTCCCTAGATTTGTTTTCATTGAAATAGATTTATCTGGGTAGTTGTAAGTGTGCTAAACTGATGCTGGCAGAGATCCAATTTTCCTTAAATCCCGAGTGGTTAATGATTGTGTGATCGATTCGACAGTGGGCCCAGTTGCAGCTTTTGTGCAGTCCTCAGTAGTGTGATATCTTTCTCCTGCCAGGGAAAACAGCTCCCACACTGTTGTATGTAGAGAGGAAAGGGGGAGTACTATACTGGAGCATATACAATGGGCATAGCGCTGCAACATTTTGAAGCAAAAGATCCCAGTATAAAACAATTGTCACTTAGGGTATATGGTATTCAGAACATATATCCAAAAAGCCTCCTGTGGAAACTATTGATTTAAAGTCTGTTCTGATTTATATCTGTAGCATTATTTATTCTATTGACTCCCCCAACCCCCAAAATAAAATCTGAAGTCGTTATCAGTATTAAACCAGTGGTGCTTCCTGTATTCTCTGGAGCCAGCTCTTGTTTAAAACAGTGACTGTTTAAAAATGGGATACAATTAAGGGGTATTTTAGTGCAGTAAATGTCCTCTTCTATATGGTAAGCAAAACTTGCACTGATGTCTTTTTTCATATCAGACTGGTGTGTGTGCTCTTAAGAAAATCCTGAGACACTTCCACAATGGCTGTGTTCTCCAAGTGTCTCAGCACAATGAAAGAACTGGAATTTGGTTTACTAAGTAAACAGGCTCGACAAAGGACTAGGTCAAAGTTCATATGGAAGTGCCTTCAGTATGATCCCCACTGCACATTAAGGTCATCAGGAGAGGTCTGTCTCCGGCTACCATCAGGTCTTCTCTGTATCTGATCCTGGCCTTTGGAATGTGCTCCCTACAAATATTTGAGGCTTAAGAACTTCAGCAGCCTTTAAAAGAGATCTTTCTAGCCTGGCCTCTAGTGATTACTGAAATTATTTTAAACTGGCTTTAATTTTATTTGTGTGTGTTTGAGTTATTTGTATTTGTGAACTACTTAGAGCCATGGGGCTGAGGCGGCATAAAAATCTAACAAATAAAATATACAGTAACAGGTTTATGCTTCCAGAAGTCTGGGTTCTAGCCAACAACAGTAAGGTGACACAAGACATGCATTTATGGCCTTTAGGGTTTTATCTCTGCATTAGACTAGTGTGACCCTAATGTATGTTTCAGTCATGGGTGTGGAAAAGATTTATTGTTGCTATAGGGATGGTTCACACTGAGCTTGGCCTTGAGTCAATGAGAAGCATTACCATCAGAAGATATATTCTAAGTTTTAGGCATAAATTTCCCTAATAATCTCAGGTAGAGACAAGATCTTACTTAAGAACGAGTCTTTATTTCAGAACTTACCACAGTTCAAGGTTAAAGCCACAAGAACAGTTTCTCAACCAGTATGAAAGACCCCAAACATCTCTCAGCGAAGGTTCTGTGAAGGACCCCATAGCATCTATTTCTCTTAGATGTACCCGTCACTAATCCCATGTGTGGTAGCTCTCGCGAGAGTTCAGAGAGCTTCCGGATAGCGATGGGGATGGGCAGCCAGCTGGCGGGCCTGGAGTTAAGGGCGGTGGCGGGCAGGCAAACAACACCAGGTGGCAGGAGAGCGAGAGGGCAACGGCAGCGGGCGGGGAGGAGGTGGCAGAGGCGGGTGGGGACTGGGAGGAAACTGCCGCAGAAGTGGGTGGGGACTGGGAGGAAACCGGCGCGGCCAGGCGAGGAGGAGGAAGGAAACAGCAAAGGGGGCAGGCGGGAGGGGGGAGACAGGATGGGAGAAAGCAGCGATGGCACCGGGCAGGGAGGAAGGAAACAGCTGGGTGGGGAGAACTAGAGGCGCAGATGCTCTGCGCCCAGCCCAGCTCTAGTTATCTTTATACTTTTTAATGATAGTTTACTGCTTTATGATTGGATCTTTACCTGCTTATGCATATTACTTGACCAGCTCCCCACGAATGTATGTGCTAAGTCAGTGCACCAGATTTTGGCAGTCATTTGTTTTCTGTCTTTTGCCTCCATGTTGAAATATTCCAGCTACTTGTTTTGTTTTCCACTTGGCTCCAAACAGCAAAACATTTCCAGGCAGAAGCAGCTTATAGCTATTGGATCAGGCCTGTGCTAAAGTTTAGGCAAGCCAGAAACTCTATCAATAGCTGTTGCCAAAATGCTTTCTAGTAGTCAGAAATTACGAAAGGAACCTCCCAACAGGTGAACATGGGAAATTGCCTTATACAAAGTCAGACCATGGATCTATCTACCTCAGTATTGTCTACATGGACTGGAAATGGCTCTCCTGGATGTCAGGAAGGGGTCTATTCCAGCTCTGAAAATGAAAACCTGAAAATGCTAGGGAATTCAGCCAGGGACCAAAGTATGTACTCTAGCACTGAGCTACAGAGAGAGAGGAGCTCTTAGGGATGGGTCACAAAGTTGACAAACCAGAATGCTATATATGAGATGAGTTATGTGCGTCTCTCACCATACATGCAACAACCTATGCATCAGGCACACTTACAGATGCATGGGATGCCCAATTCCTGTGACTGCCCAACACTTTTTTTTTTAATGTGAAGACCTTGGTTCTTGGGCATAAATGTGTAAACATAAGTTTGTAGAGTACCATGCCCCGTCTTGCATGGAGGATTTGTCTGGCAGACTGGAAATTGTAGAATCCAGTGGGAAGACTTGTAGTATGTGAGGGCAAGGGAGTGGAATCACGGATATTAATGGTTTATTGAAATAAATAAACATTATTTACAGAGAGGTAAGTGCAGTCTTTCTTGCTCCAGGCAGAAACAGAGGAAGCTGCCATATACCAAGTCAGACCATAGGTCTATCTTGCTCAGTATTTTCTACACAGACTGGCAGTGGCTTCTCTAAGGTTGCAGGCAGGAATCTCTTTCAACCTAGATGCTCTTCCCAGAGCAGCTCCATCCCCTAAGGGGAATATCTTACTGCTCACACTTGTAGTCTCCTTTCATATGCAACCACTATATACCCTGCTTAGCTAAGGGGACAAGTCATGCTTGCTATCACAAGATCAGCTCTCTTCCCTAGCCACATCTCTACTCCAGGACTGCAACTGGAAAGTAACTAAAGCACCATTCACAAGCTGGCCTGAGTCAAGGAATGGATTAACCAAAAACCACACAAACTACCCCCAAGAATGTCTCTTAGGACTTTTCATACATCCATAAAGAAACAAACACAAGTTTTGCTGCAATACCTGCAATTGAAAGAGTACTATAACCAATCATGGATCACTGATGTTTAAACACTTGTTTATTGCATTCATGCTTTATGAGAAGATCAATATTCCACAAACACTTGCTTTTCCTCTTCATAAGCAACTACAGAAGAAATTTATTTATTATTTATTATTGTATTTAACACATTTTTATACCACCCAAAATGCAAGTTCTCTGGGTGGTTTACTTAAAAAACAAAAAACACCAATAAAAAGATTAAAATATTTCAACAATTAAAATTTAAAATATTTAAACAAAACAATATCTAATTAAAAGCCTGGGTGAACAAATGCATCTTGATTGCCATTTTAAAAGTTCTAAGAGATGAGGCTCTTATTTCAGCAGGAAGTATGTTCCAAAGCCTCAGGGCAGCAATGGAGAAGGCAGCACCAGATGAAATGGCGGCAACTGCAGACGAATCTCTCCAGATGATCTCAATGGGTGGTGTCATTCATAGCAAAGAAGACATCCTCTTAAATACCCAGGAACCAAGCTGTTTGGGGCTTTATAGGTTATAACCAAAACCTTATTCTTTGCCTGGAAACTTATTGGCAGCCAGTGTAGAACTTTTAAGATAGGAGTAATATGGTCTCTCCAAGATGACCCAGAGACCAACCTGACTGCTGCATTCTGGACTAACTGCGGTTTCTGGACTACATACAAAGGTAACCCCACATAGAGCACATTGCAGTAGTCAAGTCTGGAGATGACCAGCAGATGTACTATTGTTCTGAGGTCATTTATCGCAATAAATTGACACAGCTGGTGTATCAGCCAAAGCTGATAAAAGGCACCTCTGGCCACTGCCTCAACCTGGGACACCAGGGAGAGTTTTGTGTCCAGAAGCACCCCCAGACTGTATACCTGTTCTTTCTGGGGAAGTGTGACCCCATCCAGAACTGGCAGATCAAAATCATCTCCAGAGTTCCGACCCTGCACAATAAGTACCTCCGTCTTATCTGGATTCAGCCTCAAGCTGTTACCTCTCATCCAGCCCATCACTGCCTCCAGGCAGGCATTTAGGGAGGTTATGCTTTCTCTTGATGATGTTGACATGGAGAAATAGATTTCGGTGTCATCAGCATACTGAGAACACCCTGCACCAAATCTCCTGATGATCTCTCACGGCCATTTCATATAGATGTTAAACAACATCAGAGACAATATGGAGCGGAGCCCTGAGGAACACCATACCAAAGTTCAGTTTTTGAAGAACAGTCCCCAAGGGACACCATCTGGAATCTGCCCGAGAGGTAAGAGTAAAACCACTGCAAAGCAGTGCCTCCCACCCCACCCCAGAAGCTCCAGAAATATACTATGGTCAATAACATCGAAAGCCCGCTAAGAGGTCCAGAAGTCCCAAAGTCACACTTCCTCTGTCCATCAGGCTGACCAAGGCAGTCTCAACCCCATAGCCCACTCGAAAGCCGGTTTGAAATGTGTCTAGATAATCAGTTTCCTCCAAGACTGCCTGGAGTTGGGAGGCCATCAACCCTCTCAATTACTTTGCCCAGCCATGCAAGGTTGGAGACAGGCCTATAGTTGCTCACCTCTGAGAAATCCAAGACAGGCTTCTTCAGAAATGGTCTAATAATTGCCTCTTTAAGGCAAGGAGGCATCCTGTCCTCCCTCAGAGAAGCATTTATGATCTCTACTAGGCCTTCTACAACAACTCCTTGCCAGATAGTATAGCAATGTCGGGCAAGGGTCAAGAGAACAGGTGGTAGGCTGCATCGCTCCAAGGAGCTTGTCCACATCCTCACGCTATATACAGTATGTCTAGTAGAATTGTGGGAACACTACAATGTGGCATACTGCCAAGTGCAATTTATTTTGGTAAAACTGCTGGATTGTAGTAACTGACTGCAGTCTTGTGCATAACTGTGTGACTAAGTTCTGTGGATTCAAATACATGGTGATCACATTTGTAATTGCAAAGGATTGCAGTCAAAGGTTCTGGGAGAATTCTTGCATTTTTAGTCCAAAAATCATTGATTCAGAATTGAATTTACCTTTTCATATACTTGCCAGTTTATATCTCTATTCCAAATACTGTTTCGGTGTTTGTGTGAATGACTGTGTGGCTGCCTTCGGACATAATGCCAAACTGGAGGCAACTGTGCCAAAGGTTCAAGATTGTGGTTGACCGAGTGAGTGAACCTGTGGTTTCATCGCCAAACCTTTGGTTAGCATTGAGTTTCACTGCTGAAACTTCAGGTCCAGCAGCAGCACCATATTCTCCCGATTCTGCTGTCATGTCCTCCAATTTGTGCAAGCTGCACAAACTAGAGTTAAGGGTAGGAAGTTCCTCCTTCTCTCCTTCTTGATTGGCTACTGTGGTTTTCCTTCATGTAAAGGAAGAAGCCCAGGCAATCAGTTCCTCCCCGCCCCCTTGCGGTCTCCCAGACTGCAGATCAGGATCACCTGGGAGCAGTTTGCTGTTATGTCCAAAGGTGGCCTATGTGTGTTCATTTTTAAAGTGACTCTGGGTTCAGGCCCATTAAAATACAGGAGTGTATTGCTGTACATGTGAGAATAACTGTAGTGTATACAGGTGTGTGTATGTCTGTACACGATAATCAGATTGTGTGTGCATTGATATCTCCTAGGGATGTGCACGGAACTGGTTCAGTTCTCCTATTTCTGGAGCGTCCTACCTGCCCATCCCTGCCCTGCTGCTTCCCCACCATCGGCACTCTCCCAAAAAGTGTGGGTGCAGGGCTGCAGCATTCCTCCTTGCAGCCCCATTCATTGTCTCCATGCAAATGGCCAATGCGTGTGTGTGCCATGCACATGTACTTTGGCCATTGCGTGGCGACGCTGAACAGGGCTGCAAGGAGGAATGCTGCAGTGCTCCACACTTTTTGGGAGAGCGCTAGTGGTGGGAAAGTAGCAGGGCAGGTGAGATGCACCCTCCCTGCCCCTTAAAGTAATCCCCCCTCCCTCCCAGGAGTGCACGAAACCAGTTCCGTCCACATCACCCTAATAATCTTAATCCTCCTTTTCTATACAGGATTATACATTGTCCTACACACTCTTTAAATGGAGAGATTATTCATAATATTTTTTAAATCTACATTACGGGACATAAAAATAAGTATTTTACTGCTGTCTCATTTTTTCTTTCAGTTATTTCAGTTAGAACTTTCCTACAAAGCTTCTTACCTGCGTAAAAAGTCTGGCATTTCTAAATCTGTCTCTAGTCTTGTATCTGATTTCCCTAATAATAAATATTCTAGAATAGCCTTTGGCTAAATTCTAGTTTTTGATGTGCAGTGCTGCCTGCTACAGCACTGCAGAATTCCCCAGTCACGCCTGCATGGATGAACACTCTTAGCGGGTTTAACACAGTTGTTTCTAAGCTGGTTACCTAACCTAGAATGTTCATTACTGAAGGTTAGAATCTCATTTAGCCTTAGGCAGTGAGTACTGCAGAGGCACATAGCTCTGGGTACTGTACTTAGAGCCGTGGCCAGCAAGGGCTGTACTGTGCAAGAGCACCTGGAGGTCATAGGCATACTGTCAGCTCAGCTGCATACTTAGCTAGCTGTACTCTCTTCCCCCTAGTTTTTGCCTGTCATGTGCTAAATACTCTGCACAACGGTGGTGACAGTGGGTTTGGGTGTTCTGTTATGGGTCTTGGATGGCCAGCTGTGTTTGGAGGCCTGGCTTCTAGTGGCCTGGCTACCACCAGCGTTACAGGAGCAGACCAACCATTCATAATTTAGGCCTGCTAGGCCCAATGTCAATCATTCTTGTGTGAAAGTGACCTAGAAGCAACCAACGGCTCAACATGAAGGCTTTAAGGCGGATATTTATCCCCAAATGTTTTCCTGTAGCAAAATCAACCCATTAAAACAAAAACAAAAAACTTCAGTGCTGGTGTGTCGTGCTCTTCATAAACAGATTAAATTCAAGCTGTCTCACTGCTTGCCTTGTTAGGGGTGTGCACGGAACCAAAACATGCGGATTGGTTTGTGTTTGAATCCATTCTAACCCAACCGCATTGCTCTGAACTGGTTTGGTTGAACTGACGGCCCGCTCTGGTTCAGGGGTTTAGGCAGCCAATATACTTGTAAAGGGGAAATCCGTTGAAGATTCCCCTTTACAAGTACAGGGGTGGGAGACTCTCTGAAATGCAAGGGGTGATGAGACAGGTAATAAGCTCCTTACCTGACTGGTGTGACTACCAAAGCCACTACTCGCTCTCTTGGCACAGCCTCAAGTGCTCTTTCCTTCTTTACCAAGCTGATGGCTCAGTTCTGGCCTCTGAGCATGTGCAGAAAGTGGCAGAGCTTTCCAGCAAACTTTGGTCATGTGCAGGGAAGCTTGGTAAAGAAGGGAGGAGTGCGCTTGGAGCCATGCCGGGAGGGCAAGCTGTGGCAGCCATTTAAGGAGCTTATTACCTCTTTGGCCGCCCCCACCTGGCCATCCCTTACCACTGCCGGACCGTTTTGCCCAAACCGGACCTGGTTCAGAGGTTTGATCGTGGACCTGACTGAGCCAGGTGAACCTGGTAAGCAACGTTAATGGGTGGCCAGGCGGGGGTGACAAGAGAGGGTAATAAGCTCCTTAAACAGCCGGTGTGGCGCCGTTTCAATTAACAGTTTTATTCAATTAGCAGTTTCATTCTTTGGCCTTTTTCCTGGAACAACAGGGTCAACCTGCAGTTACAATAAAAAGAAATTAAAAGAGGGATAAAGCAAAGCAACAGCAACTATTCACAAAGTTTAGTGTTGAAAGGCAATTGTGTCAGCAGCAGACCAATTCCGCAAGCATCATGACTGCATGGAGCGTTTGGTAGTATTGGAGCAGTCAATTGACTGGTGCAGCAGTCTGAGTAGACCCAAGAGACTGAGCCAGATGACTAGGCTCGACAGCTGTAAAAATAGGAAGTGTCCCATATTCTGGCACCTATATTTGGCAAAGCCCATCTATGGGCTTATGAGGTGGAATGAATAGAAAAGGAGCAGAATGTGCTATGCAAAGTCACTGAGGAAGGGCAGGTCAGGAAGGCCTATTCCACAAAAAAAGTTCTCAAAGCGGTTTATTACACAGCAAGACAAACTAGAAAATGGCTCCCTGTTAGGGATATGCCCGAGCTGATTCGGAGGCCCTTTTACAGGCCTCCAAACCTGTTTGAACCCTGGCCGACTCGAAGGTTAGACGGTGGGGTGGGGGTGGGGGTCTGGCTTTAAGGGCAGGGGAGGATGCACTTCCCCACTCACCCCACCGCATTTCCCCTGCCCGTGCACAATTTCCGGAAAGCCCGTCGGGGCGGCCCGCCCCATTGCTATGTTTACCGGATATACCCAGAAGTACTGGATGTGCCTGCATGCGTTGTGTGCTTGTGCACATCAGGTATGTGCGTGCAACTGTGTGATGCTCGCAGATGCATTCACTTATGCAGGTCATCACTGAATACGGCAGCATGTGTGGATCTGCTTTTAAAATATTTTTGGAAATGAAACACAATTTTCCTTTAAATGCAGTTTGCCTCTAGATACAATTTCAAGAGCCACGATAAAGAGTACTGTAAAGTAGGTTAGTTGGGACCATGGAGTTGAGAGATATCAGCTGGCTACCTATTAAGTTCATGCAGATACTATAGGGCTACCTTTTAAATCTTTAAGGGCTTCTCACTGGCATACAGTGATTATCCTAAAGTGTGCCCCCCCCTGCACCCACAAAAAGTATATGTGTTGTAGTGGCTTGATTAAAAAATCCAGATTAGCCCCATCAACTTCAAACTTCACCAGCCGCTACTGCTCTAGTCTCCAAGGTCTGAGGCAGAAGTCTGTCCTAGCCTTGCTACCTTGGATCTTTTAACACAGGGCTGCTCAACTCCCCCCGCCCCACCAATGTTGGCCTACAACTCCCATAAGCCCTAGTTACTGGACACTGTGTCTGGGGATTATGGGAGTTTTAGTCCAAACACCACTGGGGGCCCTAAATTGAGCAGGCCTGTTTTAACAGAAGTCCCTACCTTGGCCCCTTATGTGGGTAAAGTATAAACACTGCCATATGTGGTGTTTGTTAGAAATCGATTCCTTCATCCAGGCCAGCTTTTAAAGAATGATTTGGGTTAGTTACAGCCTAGTTCAGTCCTAGAAAGAGATAGAAATCAGGCAGGGGAACAGGAAAACAAACTGGGTTCTTTGCTGTGGCTAAAACGGAGTTCTTAAATTCCATATGTGTTGAATTTTAAACAAAAGCTGACCCTCAAGCTGACCCTCAATGTCAGGATGCTTTCCTATGTCAATGTGATGAACACACAAAATATATGATTAAACACTATACAGATCATCAATGCAGGCAAGCTAAAAACATTTTAAAGTGGGCAACAGCATTTGTGTTAAAAACCTTTAACCTCTAGCCTTGAAACAAACTCTCTCTGGCCTTTTATCCTGCATCATATCAAATTTGATATCTTGTGTGGATATCAATGAAATTTATCTTGTGAGGATAAATGATATCATGATCATGGCCTAGTGGGGCAACCATAAAGTCATGAGAAACATATCTCACTTCAGACCAGTTCACAGTGCATTTTAGGCTTCAAGGACAGAAGTTGATGACACCACAATGTAATCAACTCTCCTGATCTATTGGCTCTAGTAGCCCCATGTGCACCTGAGCAGATCTCTCAATATTTCCTAAAAAGGATCAACAATGGAGGTCCAAGTTATTTACAGGACTATACCCACATAGCGGTAGCTGTTTTTGTAACTCGTGGACCAGTTGCTTGGTCTGTTTTATTGTTTTGTTTGTGTAGTTTTACGTTCTAAATTTTATTCATATTTTTACGCAAGAATGGTGTTATACTTGCGAGGGGAATGGGATTTGGTGTTTGTTAGAAATCAGTTTTGTAATCCAGGCCAGGCTAGTCCTATACTGTGGGTGGAGCAGATAGAGTACAAGCTAGAGGAAGGCTGGGTCGGTTGTTTGCTGTTTCTGAAAAACTGAAAAGTTTTTTTTAATTCCAGAGGTGTTGGATTCACTTGTGTATTATAGTCCTTAATTTTCTGGATTTTACATATGCTCCTCCCCAAACTATTGCCCCTCTCCTCACCATTCTTGAGAGTTTGTTCTGCTTTCTGTTTTATTCTCATTGTTCTGATTACTTCAACTTCTTGTTTTTTTACAGTGTTTCTTTAAAAATTGTATAATTGTATTCATAGACTGGATAACACCTATAATAGTTGTAGTTATGCTTTGATTCATAGACTGGATAACGGTTATCAAGATCCTGTGGATTGCTAGCAAAACATGAACCACCATATTTTGAGCAAAATGCCTTCTGTCCCCTGTTTTCCAGACAACTATTTTGGCATCTACTACTTGGAGTCTTGGCTGTCAATCTTTTCAGTCTTGGAGGACTCCCTATCTTGTTTCCAATTAACGTAAAGACCCACATCCTAACTCACTTAAAAAATGGGCCCCGAGCTTGCTTTCAAACACAAACCTAAGCCCGTATCCAGACATCCAGGAGACTACTCTGGAGATCTAGCGGGTCTTCTGCTTTTCAACTTGCAGAAAAGTAAAACCCCATTTGGCACTTGATGTGTGAGAAACTGAGGTGTCAGCTAATGGAGGACCGAAATGGCATTGCTTAGTGGAACTGGCAGGGTGCTGTGGGGAGGGGAGGAGGAACTCTGCCTTGCAGACCTTTTTCTGGACCCCGTCTTGAGAATTCTTGCTCTTGGAGAGCACAGATGTAAGTGGTGGCAAATAAATAAATCATTCAGAATGAACTGCTGATGTATGTATGCAAAGTATCATCTGACCTCTATTTAGGGATTCGCTAGAAATCAGTTCTGAGCGGAGGAGCTAAAGCCTGCCACATGCAATGGATGATGCCTGAAACATGACAGCATTTCTTGACAAGCAAACGAAGTTCATCTCTGAGGCATGCTGGCAAGGACCGCTGCCTGCCCCCGCCCCCCACCTCCCAGCACAGAAAGAGGTGGGGGAGAAACAAAAAAGTAGCTTTTTATAAATAGCTCTGTTCCTGTTGTATGTGTAAATTCAGTGCTTTTTGTGCTAATGACATCATCCTCTTCCCCATAGCAACTTCCTACGAGGTCAAAATTACCAGGCAACATTTAGGAAATGTAATGCTGTAAATGAGCGAGTTGATTCATGATTTAATTGAGACATAAAACAGTAGGGGGCTGGGATGTGGGAGTTGCTGGTAATGGGTGACTGTCAGCTCAGCTCCTCTGTAAAGGTTGGCTCTATGACTGTAGCTTTTAAAAACTCTTTTCTGATTATATATATATATATATATACACACGTGTGTGTGTGTATGTATCTGTATGGATATTTATAGCTGTAACCATCCTTCTCAAAGTGAGGAAGTGAGTAGGTGTCTCTTCCAACTTCAATATGCCTGGAGAGAAGATGTACAGGTGACTAAGCAGGAGGATGTAATATGACTCACTTGTGAGTTATTTCTTTCATTTTTCTTATTAACTTCAACTCAGGGGTGTAGCTATAATTGAGTGAAAGGGTTCAAAGAACCTGGGCCCTCCAGCTCCAACACTCCCTATTTTCTTCATTATCTCCCTCATTTGGGGGGACTGCCAGAGAGAGGGGTGAACATGGGCCCCCTCTCCCCTAGCTACGCCCCTGCTTCAGCTCTAATTATTGGCCAACATTTCAATTCCCGTCCCACTCCTCCACACACCTCTTTCATACCCTGATGAGCAGCAGGCTTTATTTATAGCTTTGGACTGTTCATGAAACTATGCACTTGTGGATATGCAGGTGAGGAAATTAAACAACAAGTTGTTCTAGTAAGAACTAATCTGCCTACTTGCCTTTCACTTTCTCTACAACTGGACTGAGTTTGGTTCAAATAAAGGTCCACAAGTTAGGTCTCTTATGCCTCAAAAGTTCACACATCTGCCATCATTGATCGGGGTGGCTGATACCATCACAAACTATGCCAATGAAGTTTCCCCATGTGCCCCTATAGCTGCAGGAAATTTAGTTTAAATCGGTTAGGCAGTTCACAAGTTAACCTACTTGTGCCTCAAAAGTTTACGCATCTGCCATCCTGATTTGGGGAGGATGACATCATCACGCACTACACCACTGAGGTGTCCCTATGATTTGGTTCATATTGGTCCAGGCATTGCAAAGTTGATGGGACACAGAGAGAGAGAGAAAGAGAGAGAATGCCGGATGATTTCATAAGCCTACTGGAAAAGTAGGCTAAAAACCCAACAGCAAGAGTCATTTTCCTCCTCTTGAAGGTGATGTTTTCTTTGAATATAGCTTTTGCTTCTGAATTGCTTTCAGGAAAGTAGAAGACTTTCTGCTAAACTGGAAATAACTGGCTTTGTTGTAAATAGATCAACACAAAGAAAACAGTTACTTCTTTGGCAGTTGTGCTGGTCTAAACTTGAATAAGAAAGCCAATTACACTGAAGTCACGAAAGGTTGGGGTTTTTTACTTCACATTATACCTGGGGTCTTGCTGAGAACTCAGAACTTGTTGGGAGTCAATACACAATGGAAATATTCTTTGAAATGTACTGCAGCAGCCAGGCGTGGAGCTAGCCGAATGGCAGCCTGGGTCCGGCCCCACCCGGCGGCCCTTCTAGCGATGTCCTGTGTGTGTGACATCATGTGCATGTGGCGGGGATTGGGCTCCAGAAGATCCCCAAGCGAACTCCCCCAGCCCACACCTGGGCTCTGGAGAACCCCAAGCAAGCTCTCCCCTGTCCTTTTCAGACTCTGCTTGCTGCCTTTTATTTCCCTTTCTCTCCCTCCGAGGGAGAGAAAAAGAAATAGATGTTGTCAGACAACAAGCACTGCCTGAAATGACAGGGAAGAGCTCCCTTGGGCTCTCCAGAGCCTGAGCCATGGCCTTTTTGGGCTTTGGCAGCCCTTTCCATTGGTGGGTTCTTTGAACCCATTCGCACAATGGTGGCTCCACCCCGATAGCAGCTACTGTATAAACTGGTGTTGCCAGACTTCAGGCAAGAAGAAAAATGGCTTGGAATGAATGAAACGTTGTAAAGCATTTGAAAGATGCAGACTCATGCTGGAGATCATCGGCCGTTCAGAAAATTGTAGGGCAGGCACTGCCTTGCCATGATGAAGCAACTAAAGTAGTTGCTTCAGGCAGGAGATTCCAGATGGGGGAGTGCTTTCCCTGCTTCTCCTCACCTCAATTATTGTGTGTAATTAAAATGACGCAGGGTATGATTGCCATTTGCCCTTCTGCTCCATGTGGAGAAATATTAGAGGCAGCCCTGTTGTACAGAACCATTGCTACAGAGATGTGACAACTGACCAAGATTATAATTATCACCATTACACATTTATTTGGTGACCATTTATTTACTATTTTATTTTATTTTATTTTATTTATCATTCAATTTTTATACTGCCTTTCACAATGAATCTCAAGGCAGTTTACAAAAGTTAAAATACAATAAAATTCAATAAAAATTACATCTAAAACTTTAAAATCAGTAGAACAGTAAAAATTATAAAACATTTTTTAAAAAATCACCATTAAAAAGACAAACAGAAAAACTGAGACCCAGGAGCCCGAAGGGGTAAAAGCCTGAACAAATAAAAGGGTCTTTAGTTGTTTTTTAAAAAATGGCCACAGATGTCAAAGAGTGGACATTCACTGGGAGAGCATTCCAGAGCCTGGGGGCAACAACAAAAAAGGCCCTATCCTGTGTGCACAACACAGCACCTAGAGCAAAAGCCCCTCTGAGAATCTTGTTGGGCAGGCAGAAGCCCTTGGGAGCAGGCGGTCCTTCAGGTACTGGGCCCCAACCATTAAGGGCTTTAAAGGTAATAACCAGCACCTTGAATTGGATCTGGAAACAAATTGGCAACCAGTGCAGCTCTTTCAGAATAGGTATAATATGCTCCGAATGAACAGTTCCAGAGAGAACCCTGGCAGCTGCATTCTGTATCAACTGAAGTGTTATATTCTTCAAGGGCAGCCCCACGTAGAGCATATTGCAGTAATCCAGCCTTTACATGACTAGGACATGGGTAACCGTGGCAAGATCTGCCTTCTCAAGAAAGGAATGTAGCTGGTAGGGGTGTGCACAGAAACGGCTGGTCCGATTCGGTTCAAGTCCAAACCGGACCCAAACTGGACCAGGCCGGTTCAGTCTGGCACACACACACACACACATTCCCTTAGTTGCAAAGTCCAGTCGTTCTTCGGCCTGTTTTTGAAAAAAATAAAAACAAATTTTTAAAAATCATGAACCCTGCCAAACTGACCAGTGGGGGGGGGGGATTGATCCAGCTTCGGACCAAACAGGGAGTGGTTTGGTTCGACCCCAAACAGTCAAACCAAACCGGTTTGATGTTGAACTCATTTGCACATCCCTAGGAGCTGGTGCAAAGGCACTCCTGGCCACTGTCTCCACCTGAGCTTCCAAAAGCAGAGTCAGTAGTAACATTCCCAAGCTGCGCACTTGCTCTTTCAAAAGAAGTACAACCTCATCCAAAACCGGTTGAATCACCCTGTCCTGATTGACTTTCCTACTGACCAGCAGCACATCTGTGTTGTCTGGATTTAGCCTCAGTTTGCTAGTCCACATCCAGCCCATCACCACCTCCAGCCCCCTGGTTCAGTAAATCCACTGCTTCCCTAGGAATTGATGTCAGGGAAAGCTAGAGCATATTGATGGCACTTCAGTCCAACCCTCCTGATGACCACTCCTAGTGGCTTCATGTAGCTGTTAAACAGCATGGGGGACAATACTGAGCTTTGGGGGACCCCAGAGGCCAAGGAGTAGAGCAGAAGTCCAGTGTTCCTTCTAACAGGGATTCCCAGATGTTGTTGACCAGAACTCCCAGCATCCCCAGCTGCAATAGCCTTTGCTTGGGGATTATGGGAGTTGTAGTCAACAACATCTAGGAATCCCTGTTAGAGGGAACACTGCAGAAGTTCCTCAGCACCACCTTCTGGAACCTCCTCTCAAGATTAGTGGTGTGCACGAACAGGTCCGGAGGCCATGTTAGAGGCCTCCGAACCGGTTTGGAACCTGGGCGGTCTGGCACTGGGGGGGGTCTAGCTTTAAGGGCGGGAGGGTAGTACTCCCCCCCCCCGCTGCTCTTCTCCCTCTGGCACTGCAGGTAAAACTGAAGTTTGGGGGGCGGCAGCGTTCCTCTCTGCTGCCCCTGCCCCCACCGTTGCCTGGAAGTTGTTTAAAATACCAGCACACATGTGCCCATGCGTGTGATGTGTGCGGCACGCGTGCACACAGCAGCGATGGGCATGCGTGCCCCGTGACGGGCGCATGCGTGCTGGTATTTTAAACAACTTCCAGGCGACGATGGGGGCAGGGGCGGCAGGGAGGAACACTGCTGCCCCCAAAACTTCACTTTTACCTGCAGCGCAGGAGGGGGAAGAGCAGCGGGAGGGGTATGTACTACCCCCCCGCCCTTAAAGCTAGACCCCCCCAGTGCTGGACTGCACCTACGTGGTTTTGTGCACACCACTACTCAAGATAAAGATGTGACATGGCCCCTCCCCAGATAGAAAAGTGCTTGGGAGCAATTTGTAAGATGAGGATATTCCTGATCTTGGGTCACGATCTGAAGCCATACGAACTGTTTAATGGGAAGAAGTTCTTACCCACACTGGCAAACACTTTTTAGTGTGCTTAAATTAGCACTCTGCAAAGCAAATAGCCCTTTTATTTCCAGTCTTAGAGACAGTGGATAAGAGTTTTTTGTTTTACCTGTTAGCAGGCCCGTAGCCAGCTGGTGGCATGGTGCGTACCTGCCACACCAAAAATTTCTCTTTCCTCCCAGGCTCACTGACTGTTTTTACTTAACATTTAATAACCTGCCTCCCCTGACTTCTGCAATCTGCCCCCCCCCCCGCCGCCAAAAAAGAGAGAGATTTTTTTTAGGCTGGCTACAGGCCTGCCTATTAGTTCCTCTTCACTCAGGGTGGTCCATAAGACAGCAACTTTGTAATTTCAAGATTTAGTTGAAATCTAAATCTGGGGAGAGGGGGCATGGGATACATGCAGAATGGCCACGGAATCCTGATAAGACTTTTTCTCTTGCTTTCAATATGTATATTGTCTCTTGGCACCGAATCCCATCTTCACGGCTGAGATTACAGCACTGGTGCAAAGATCCTGGTTGGTGGGGGGAATCTCTTCACTATAACATAGTCTAAGAGGAAAGTGCACAAGTTATGACAAGATTTAAGTGGGAGTGAAAACAGGAGGAACTGAAGTGTAATTCTGGCCCAATCCTTTCCTCAGCATAAGGGCAGGGCACTTCCACGTATTTTTATTTTCAACACCTGCCAGGGCAAGGGGGTGTCTGGCATTTTCATATGCTCCTCCACAGCAGTTGGCAAGCTGACACATGGGGAGCACCGGTAAGAAGCAGCTGGCAGGAGGATGAATGTTGGTGTGTGCATTTGTAATGCAGAACCAGAATCTTTTCAGAAGCTCAAGAGATGAAATTGCAGGGAATTTATGCCGGAAGCAAGGGATGTTTCCCTCCTCCTGAGACAAGCAGCAGCCTGTAGTCAGAGAGGAGCAGGAACTGAACAGAGTCTCCAGAAGAAGATCAGCTCACAGGGACATCTCCAGGGTAAGACCTCAATTTCACTTCCATTACAGAAGTAGGGTCCCTTGTTGTGAATTTCCGCATCACTCAACTAGGGTATTGTGGCTTTAGAGGTCTGAGACGGGTAGAAGGTGTTGTTTAAGACCAGTCTCTCTGTGCTATTGCTTGACACTCCCTTCAGAATGGGAATTTAAATCAATCAATTGGAGCTATCTTTTCAAGCCTATAACTACCAACGGGTGGAGGAAAGAGGGAAGACTTTTTAAACTTTACAATGCCTGCCTTTAGCTTGGCTAAACCACAGTATAAATGATCTTGTGGTCTATACCCATAACTCAAATGTTCAGAGACTACATTAATGAATACCTTAAAACAATAAAAAGTTGTGATTCAGAAATCCCATAAATGGAAGATGGCAATGTACAGGATTATTTCGTTGTTATTTTCTTTCTGTTTAAGTAGCTAACGGGGCCTTACATTACTTCAGATGTAACATAAAAGTGGTCCCTAAAGAGGTATTCTGTTATAATGTGACAACTCTTGCTGTTCTGCTGCTTGATCAAATATAACTGGAACAAAAGACTGGAAACTCAAACAATTCCCAAACAGTCACCTAAGCAGCTCTAGATTTTCAAGACTACAGCCAGCCAGCAGGATGCAGGGAATATAAGACACTTTGTTTTTAACCCTTAGTTTCAGGAATGAAACTTTGCTTATCAATACATAACATTTTAATAAGAAATGTTCCAAACTAGCCAATATTATTTTAAACAAGTAAACTAGTGAGAATGCCTTCCAGATTAATTCTTATTTGTGAATGTTTGTGTTATTAGACTTCAGCTTTTGCTAATATATGGCCTGTTTAAACTATAAGCATGCTCGTCTCAGCAGTTGGGATCAAGCTGCCACTACTTACAAAGTCATTCAATTTTGCTTTCTGACCAATATGCAAAAATGTTTGCTCTCCTAACCAAGGTCCACCTAGGTGCAGGGAAACGGTTTCTGTTCATTACAGGCACAAAATGGAAATGTCCCAAAGGACTTTTATAACTGTTTTATGTACTGCCAGGACAAATGTCCTCCAGTGCACCTGTACCTGATTTTCTCTGTGTCAGTTACTGGAGTGCATTGAATTTGTGTGCCTTTGCCACCCTCAACCCCACATCTTTGCTAGTTTGTGCACTGAATTCTGAAAGCCTGAGCACATTAGCAATTGGGGGTTGTAAATGTATACATTTTTGGCATCTAATATGTGACTTTGTGCTTTCTGTGCTTGTTTTGAGATTTGAAATTTTGAAAATTACTTGGAGGGGTGTGCAGTCAGTACCCTGTGGAGTGGCTGATTAACTGGGTTTGTTTCTTAAGATATTGCAAACTCCTTGCTGTAAAAGATGAATACCTGTTTTCTTCTTCAAATGTTACAGCATATGCTTAGAATCTGAATGGAGTGGGATATCAATGGCTTTTGTGATTTTCATTTTCGCGGGCGAGGGGGAAGTGTGGAAAGAGGGGGCAATCCTTATTGCTCAGTAAAAGCTGGGGGCACAAACTTTGATGTATAGTGGAGTCCCTGTCTGTATTTAAGGAAAGAATAATAGGTTACATAGGATGCAGCCTTCTAATCAGTAAGAGACCACTGGTCCATTCTAGCTCAACATTGCCTATGATAACTGGTAGTAGCCAATAATAGAACATAGGAGCTGCATGGAAAGCTGATACCTTTTCACTGAGCTCTGGTCATTCTTCATTGATGAGATGAAGTTTAAAGCCCCTTGTTGTTGCTTAAATTAATGTCAATGCCACTGACAGAAAGAGACGCAAGTCACTCCTCTTGCACTGAACATGATGCTAAGCAACTCTTGTCTGAAGTAAGGGCCAAACTACACATGGCTTTCAGCCTGTTCTTATATACTTGTTGTTGGGCTTGTTTTTAATGGAGCACATATCAGCTGAACTAGTGCCACAACAGGGAAGTAGGAGGCTTAAACCTAGACCCCACCATAATTCCAATATGGAACAGTGCCTCCCTGCCCATCACAATATTTAACAAGAGAAAAAAGTTTTGGTACCAAGATATGGTATAAAATACTGACACCTGCGGGAAGTAAATTATCTGGTTTTATTTTGTATATCGGGATTAAAAACACAAGAACACACCTGCTGGATTCAGGCCAAAGGCCCATCTAGTCCAGCATCCTGTTTCACATGGTGGCCCACCAGATGCCACTGGAAGCCTACAGGCAGAAGTTGAGGGCATGCCCTCTCTCCTGCTGCTGTTACTCCCCTGCGACTGGTATTCAGAGGCATCCTGCCTCTGAGGCTGGAGGTGGCCTAGGACTAGTAGCTGTTGATAGACCTCTCCTCCATGAAGTTTTCCAAACCCCTCTTAAAGCCATCCAAACTAGTAGCCAACACCACATCTTGTATTCCGTAATATCTAACTAGACTTCATATGTTGCCATCATAATGCTATGTGCTCTAATCTGATTATTACTGTCAGGTTCACAATTGGAAATTCCCCATCCCAACACACACACACACACACACCCCTCTGGTATTGGGATAATTACTTTTCTCTGAAAAAGTAGCTAAAAATAAACTCGTGTGATCTTATTTGCAATGTAGCACAAAAGGACATCCAATAGGAAAAATGGGATAACAATTTTGTGGTGGTGGTGTAATATGTAACTGGTTTCGGTTTCCCTGTCCCTAAACACATGTATGGGAAAACACATCCCCCTGATTTCAATGCAACAATAATTGTATAAATGGCCTGATCACTGGAGATGCAATTTTGAGACAATTACAGATTCATGGTTGCTGAGAGGGAAATACCAAACAGCATAATATGAACTATTATTAGGATGGCCAGCAAAAAAGGAGTTCCTGTGCCTTTCATACTTGAGGAGGAATTTTGGTCAATACAGCTTGCCGTGAAGAAAAGTTGCACCTGTTCTGATTCCAGCTTCTACACAACTATTAAAGTTACAGGAGTCCTCCCTGACCGTTTTTTGCATCTGACCATCCTACAACCAAAGGCCTGTGATTAAAGCAACAGCAATAAAACACTTAGGAATGCCATTCCTGGAATGGTATCTGTGTTAAAAATTGTAGTATGTCTTAAAGTTTATTTATTGCAGCTTAAAAAAAACTTTATGTGTTTTCATAGTGCTAATTTTGTGGGGCTTTTTTGCTATCTGGAGAGAGCTGGGTAATTAAGAGGAACAGCTTTAATACTCCTTGGGGATGTAATTGCTTGATGAGCGAAAACCAGGCAGTATTGATTGTTGCTTTCTAGTGAAATCACAGGAATTATAACATAGGTTATAAAAGGCCATTAGTATCAATGAGTAATTGTTAGCAACACCTCTTGAACCAGTCATAAATAATCCTTCTCAGGGGGGATGTGTGAGAGACAATTATATAAATGCAACAACAAGAGTGTGCACAGTGACTGGAGGTGGAATTGGATAGCCAACTCCTTGGTGCTAAATTCAAACACAGTTAAGAGCGGAAGTGACTGAACTGAAACAACTGGTGATATCCTGGTCAGTCCACTGGAAGGACTGTAACTGATGCTACCACACTATTAAAACTACCAGTACGAAGTGTAATTTCTACAATAGCTGCTAGAAGCCAGTAGTGACATCCCCCTCTTTTCCCACATTTGGAGAGGGACCATAGATCATTGGTAAACAACATGCATTTCGTGCAGAAGGTCTCAAGTGTCATCTCTGGCATCTCAAGACAGGGATGGAGCAAAGATCCCTATCTGAAATATTGCAAAACTGCTGCTGCCAGTCAGACAATACTGTGGTAGATGGACTAATGGTCTGACTTGGTATAAAGCAGCATCATAAGATGATTGTTGTATTCTATTCAGTATCTTTTATGCTTTGTTGATTAGAAGTTTGTCCCAGTGGGGATCCTGTAGAGAGTGGAGGATGGGGAATAGAATCAGAAAGGAAAAGGGAGGGAAAGGAGAAGGAGAAAATGGAGTTGTTTCTGAATATACTCTTGGTTAAATCTATATAAGATTACTTTGTATTTGTGAGGGAAGCAGGTGTAAAATAGCAATCCAAACATACCATTTTTAATTGCCACTGAAATTCCAGTCCATTAGAGTACATTTTGAAGCTCAGTCACGGACTGTAGAAAACATGACTAAGTAGAAAACAAGAGTGCATTTTTTCCTTCCCAAAGCTATTCTTTGCACAAAATTTTTGTTCATAAAATACCATGTTTATGTATGTATGTATTTTTACATTTATATCCCACTCTTCCTCCAAGGAGGCCAGAGCAGTGTACATGGTTATGTTTATCTTCACAAGTACTCTGTGAGGTAGATTAGACTGAAAGATGCATGACCCAGAGCTATTTTATGTCCTTTCCCCCTAACAGTCTGCATTTCTTCTGTTACCACAGAATTATTTTTTTGCTAATGTAGCTAATCCCTCTAAGGAGCAATAAAACACGGCCTGGATCTTCTGTGCAGTTACTAGGTATTCTTCTTGTTAAGCTCTTTTTTTTGCAAAGCTGAGGCCTGTGTCTCAACATTGTCTTTGGAATTCTCAATTTGAACACTGATTACCACCACCTTTGTACAATATTTATGTCTATATCTCTGTATACATAAATCATTTACAGACACTGGAAGTATGGAACATATACATTGGAATTTATTTGCTCCCATAACAAATCATTGCTTGCTTGCTTGCTTGCTTGATTGCTTTATGGTGTTTATTAAAACCTACATTGAAAATCGGAAACATGCATATTATACCAATACTCCAGCATCTGCTCTACATTCCTAGTATCTTTCTAAGAGCAATAATATTACCATGGGTGCTTTTCACCCCATTTGCGGGAACTTTGAGCACAGTTATAAAACAAGCAGTTCCCAGGAAAGTCACAACCACATATTTACATTCCAAATAAAAGATATCTTATTGAGTGAGGCTTGAGTCATTATTAAATCATATGAACATCCAGGACATTCCCACTTACATAGAACACATTAGCTGTTCACCGTGTCTAGGCACTAACACTTTACTTTTATTATAACTAGAGTGGATTCCTGAACATGTTGTAGACTAATGGATTATTTAATATGTACAGTATGTGATTGACTAGGTAATGAATAACTAGGTGGTTAACTAAGCAATTAGAAACCTAATGGTGCAGCAGGGAAACGACTTGCCTCGTAAGCATGAGATTGCTGGTTCAAATCCCCACTGGTATGTTTCCCAGACTATGGGAAACACCTATATTGGGCAGCAGCAATATAGGAAGATGCTAAAAGGCATAAAAGGAAAAGATTAAAAATTGAAAAGAGGTGAGTGGAGGAAATTGACAAGAGAATAAATTGTTTCTTTGACTATGGAGGGAAAAACTGCCTGCTTCCCAGTAAAAGAGGAACTTCAGCATTAGGTGACTGATAGGGACCAGAGGGTATAAGTGAGAAAGGAGGCAGCTCCCTCTGTGTTGGAGGCTGCCAAGAATGAGGGCTGATCTAGGTTTGCAGTTGCTAGGGGTCAGTGACAAAGAACTTAATGAAATAAATAGGCTGCATGAGCCAGTTTAGTAGAGATATCCCAGACTGGTAGATTTGGCTAGGGACCAATTTTTTTCCAGTGGTCTGCTCTGGACAAGGCCTTCCTAAGGGAGAGCCTTTTAAATCTAATAAATCCCTCTAGCTTCAAGCCACAAGTCACAGGCACACACATGGATTCACAGAGTTGAGGAGGAAGTAGGGTTGCCATATGCAAGCTTCCCAAATCGGGGTGGCCTAATTTGCATATTATGCAAAATATGTGGCATCTGATTTGCATTTATTTATTTGCCAGATTTATATACTTTCCTCTCCTTCTCAGCCCTCTTATGTGATCGGATCCAGAGTAAAATCCAGGCAATCTGGGCAACACATTTGAAATATGTGTAAATCCAGGTGGAATTTAGCAGCCGGGTGGAGGAGCCAAAATATAGGGGCTACCCTAAATTCCAGAGGACATGGCAACCCTAGGAGAAAGAGAAGAGATTTCTTTATACAGCCTGTTCAATGTAAAAGCTGGGTTTTTCTGTAGTGAAGCTGGGGTGCAATGTAAGAATTGGATTGCAACAGTTTGTGATGAATCCCAGGGACTGCACCAAATGGAGTGGCTTGGCTAGCTATTTTATGGGGGAAGAAAGATGCTTCTGGAAGCAAGGGCTGCATCTATGGGGACTCCTAGGTTAATGGTTGTCTATTGACACTTCCAGTAGGAAGATAATAGAGATGTATGGGGGAAAGAAAAGGGCTTCCAATGAGCAATAGACAGAAGCTATAAAAGAGATGGGTATTAGCATGGATGTCAGGAACAGGGGCGTATCTAGGATAGGGCAGGCAGGGCACATGCCCCGGGTGCCACTTGAAGGGGGGCGCAATTTTTAAAAGATTTTTAAAATGGCCACCAAAAACAAAATGGCCACCGCGCATGCTCAAAGGGCCTCTGTGGGGTCCTAGTCCATGCCAGGCCTCGCAGAAGCCATTGGAGCATGCGCGGTGGCCTTTTCCTCCCCAGCAGCCATTAAAACAAAAATTTTTTAAAAGGCCACCGCACATGCTCAAATGGTCCCTGCGAGGCCCTAGAGGCCAGCGGGGGGAGGGGGAACCTTTGAAGACCCCCCAGGGCCTTTAGGAAGCCCTCCGAAGGGGCTACAGGTACAAATAAATAAATAAATACATTTAATATAATATGTCACTGTACACATATTTAGTTTGGCACTATGTACAGAGAATCAGGGCTTGTGAATACTGAGCTGAAGCTTATGAGCTAGGATTGTATTCATTTGCTTTTACTTTGCTTCTTCTGATAAGTGAGTTAAATATGATGTCTTAATAATATGGCTATTAATGGTGAGTTTGTCTTTGAATCAGTGTGAAATCCTTAGTATTAAGGCCCACTGCGAGTTTTTTGCTCTCTTTCTCTCATTTGAACTGTCTTTCTGAAATACTAGAATACATTCCAAGCAGCGACACAGTTTACTCTGCATATCCTTTAATTATTTTCAGAGTATCTGGGAAAAGTCAAATTCTCCATTTATTTTTAAAACTTATGTAATAGTGATGCTACAATGCATTGTAGAGAATTAGACAGGCACTTCTGTTTAGTTTTCCAAGTACACCTCCACATAGTATTTGGGTATTTCATGAGCCTCAGCATGCTGAAATTTGTAGTTTTCCAATATTTTTTGGTCTGGCTACATCCACTGCTAAATAGTTTTTGAAATATTAAAAGATTAACGAGCTTGACTTGTATTTTTCAGCTGATATTATGGTAAAGTTATCTGAAAGATGGGTGTTAGATGTTTGGACAGGGGGCGCAATTTCATTGCTTGCCCTAGGTGCTATTTTCCCTAGATACGCCTCATCTCCTGGGGGGATGGGATTTCCAGAGATTAGTGAACCCCAAGGCACAAGATCCGGATCTGGGAAGAGAAATGAATTCGATTAACACTTGCATGTCAAAATGCAAACCAAAAATGAAGACATGCTTTAAAACAACACGTCATGGCTGCCTGGTCTGGGGTCTCAGAAAATGCTTCGGGGCAATGCAGAAAGCCTAATTTGGGATGCCAGGGAGTCTTTTTCAGATCCCTAAAGGATAGAATGGAATAGTCATGCTTCCTTCCTTCCCTTCCTTCCTAAACTACCCTTAGAGTCCGTGTTATTTTCCTGGATTCTTTCTCTTCCCCACCCCCATCTCTCTCTAACATAGGCTAAGCCAGACTGGACACGTCTATAAAAGTGTCAAGGGGGTGTGCAGACAGGCTCAAATAGAGACCCAGGAACATCACTTTTAAGACAATAAAGCCCTTACATTGCCTCTGGCTCTTTACTATGTCCCATGACAATCTCTGGACACCTTTATATATTGTTGTTCAGATGGGCACTCAGATATAGTCTGGATAATAATACCTAGCATTTGTATAGAGTGTTTGAGCATTCAAAGCATGTTATGTTTATTAGCTTGCTGTAATCCTTACAACAACCTTATAGGGTAAGTAGGTATTATCTCCATATTGCAGCTGAGGCTGAGGAGCAGCTTGTTTCAGTCCTCTGAATTAATTCAAGGTGGGGCTGAGAATAACTGGAAGTCCAAATTTGCTCTCAGTGTTACAACAAACAGATGTTTGAAAATATATGTATCATGCAGGTACACTAATCAGAGACCAAGGACTGACTATAGCTCTCTGTCTTCTTGGTAACAAACTTGGGTTCATTGCTGCATAATGTGTGAAGTGGCCCTCTGAGATCAACAGAGTGCCTTCAGTAACACCACTGCATCATGTTTTGTTAGCAAGGGCTGGCAAACATGGATTCTTAGCAGTTGTCCACTGTGTATGAAAGTACCACTCCCTTTAGAAAATCTGTAAAGCCTGAGAATTTTTCCCCCCACTCATAAAAGCAACCTCTTGATCTCTTATCTGATTATTTCATTTTCAGTTATTCTCAGCTAATTATGTGGACTGTCTGCTTCTTTTCAATTTTTTTGTATAGGCATTGGAAGATAAGAAAGTTCTGCCTGCAGTGATTAATCTGTGAATAACTCATTCACACAGCCAAGTCATCAGCTGATGCAACTGTCACACATTCATGTGCATGTGTGAATCCCTAATCAGACCTCAAGTCGCAGCATCTTTCAGAAGTGTTAGAGGACCTCTCTGTTAGGACTGGCTTTTGAGGCCCAAGTTCAGGCCTGAGATCAGGCTTAGGATGTTGTGGAGATAAGCATTTATGTTTTCTAAGCTTTTACATTTGAATTTCAGTTGCAATTTCCCTGAAATTATCTGAAGCCTTGGGAATGAGTGAGCAGATGGGTTCAAAGAACCCGGGACCCCTAGCAACTGAGGGCCCCCCCCCAGCTCCACCCCTCTCTATTTTCTTCATTATCTCCCTCCCTCCAAGGGGCCCCCTGGGAGAGGGGTGAACACGGCCCTCTCTCCCCTAGCTATGCCCCTGGGCTATATCATGAAATAAACAACCAGTGGAGAGATCCTATTCCTCCAGGCTGCTGTGATTATTTTGATAAGACTGAATTACAAATACGAACACAATGAATATTTATATATTTGAATATTTATATAAATATCTGTTGTATTCATAAGACTGAATTAGAAGAAGAGACATCAGTGTTTTAATAATGGTAGCTTTGGAAGCATTTATTTCAGGGGAGCAAGTGCCATAAAGATTGTCACCCAAATATGCTCAGTCTGTTCCATAGGTTGCAGTCCTATGTACATTTGGGAGTGGAACTTGCTTCTAAGTAAACATGCAAAGGAGTGGGTATTAACTTAATAACAGACTTAGGGCTGGTGTACAGTATGAGTTTCCTTCATGCAACCATGTTTGCGGGCACACAGCTCCATTGAGAGAGGCTGTTGTGAACTAGCTTGTACCTGTGAACTGCCTTCAGCTGTTTCTGTCCATCAGGCACAATTGGTATGCTGATGTTATGATGGAAGTGGCTGTAAACTCTGCTCATATGTATACAGGCCAGCTTCTAATCGTCTTTCTCTTCATGGTTGTGTATGTTATGTGGAGACATTTCACAGTTTGGACTGGCCCCTTGAAGCTGTATGTTAAGCTTTTGGTAACTAGACTGTGGTCCAATCCAAAGCTACTGAAGTCAATTGTGTTCTCACAATTCTATATATCTATATATATAATTCTCTAAGGTGTACCCATGGCTAATCCCATGTACAGCTCTCACAAGAGTTTGCAAGCAGAAGCACCTGATTGGGCAGTGGGGATTCCATATTCAGATAGGGAGGACGAGCCTGTGAGAGCAGAAGCACCATTGTGATTGGGTGGTGAGGATTCCATATGCAGATAGAGAGGAGGAGCCTGCGGCACTGTGGTGAATAGCCAGTGTGGATTCCATATGCAGATAGGGAGGAGGAGCCTGTGGCACTATGGTGAATAGGCAGTGGGGATTCCATATGCAGACAGGGAGGAGGAGGTTAAGGTCAGTTGGAATGCAACTGTCAGAAGATGTTCTTGATTGTAGAGGAGAGGAATTTATACATAAAAAAGGATAGTGGGCAGGGGTCTGCAAAGAGTGGTGACATGAGGAAGGAAAGAGCCCCTTCAGGAGAAGGTGGCTGCTGTTGTGTGAATTAGATGAGGAAACAAGATGAACAAGATCTGTTAACTCAGGAAGGGAGAGAGAGAGAAAGAAAGAAAGAAAAGAAGAAGGGAGGGGAAGAAAGACAGAGGGGAAGAGCGAGTGGAGGAGAGAGAAAGAAAGAAAAAGAAGGGAGGGGGAGAGAGAAAGAACGACAGGTGAGGGACGGGCCCAAGCCTGTCAGTGGCCTGAGGGGAACGAGCGGCCATGGCGGCAGCAGCGGCAAGGAAGGGCCCAGTCAACCACTGCTGCTGTTTGGGGCTACCGAGGTCATTGTCAGAGGGGGGCAGGCAGGCAAGGGACGGGCCCTGGCATATTGGCGGCCTGAGAGGAATGAGCGGCCATCTCAGTGGTTGCAGCGAGGAAGGGCCAGGTCAACTGCTGCTACTCCTGTGGGGAGGAGCAGAAGCAGGGCTCGGGTGAGGGTGGGGAGGTCTCTGGGGATAGGGGGCTGCAGCTTGGCCAATCGGTGCCACAATGCTGCAGCCATGACCAAGAGGGGTGAGGGTGATGGAGTAAAAGGATGGAGGAGGGACCAAGAGGGGTGAGGGGGGTAGAAGTAATGGGATGGAGGAGCAGGAGCAGGAGTGTCTTACAACTTTTTTAAAGTTGTAAGAGATGTGGAGGCTCTTATTTCAGCAGGAAGTGCATTCTAAAGCCTTGGGGCAGCAACGGAGAAGGACCGTCCCTGACTAGCCACCAGATGAGCCGGTGGCAACTGCAGACGAACCTGTCCAGATGATCTCAATGGATGGTGTGGTTCATAGCAAAGAAGGCATTCTCTTAAATACCCAGGGTCCAAGCTGTTTAGGGTTTTATAGGTTATAACCAAAACCTTGTACTCTGCCTGGAAACCTATCGGCAACCAGTGTAGATCTTTTAAGATAGGAGTAATATGGTCTCTCTGAGATGACCCAGAGACCAACCTGGCTGCCACATTCTGGACCAACTGCAGTTTCTGGACTACAAAGGCAGCCCCACATAGAGTGTATTGCAGTAATCAAGTCTGGAGGCGACCAGCAGATGTACTACTGTTCTGAGGTCATTTATCTCAAGAAATAGACACAACTGACATATCAGCTGAAGCTGATAAAAGGTACGTCTGGCCACTGCCTCAACCTGAGACACCAGGGAGAGGTTTGTGTCCAGAATCACCCCCAGACTGCTTTTGAAAGTACCCAGTGTCAATGGGCCTTAAATCAGGACTTCTGTCAATATGATAGTTAGGCTAATATGGGGTAGGCTAAGTCCTACTCAGCTACATCTAATACTGTGTTAGCTGAGGAGATAACTTAATTTCTATACTGTATTTAACTATATTTCTGTATTTAACTATATTTTTTCTATATGGGGGAAACTGTGCTGCGAAGGGGAAAGAGAGAAGTTCATTTTTATGTACTTGTTTCATTTGTACCCTGGGTGTATCAAGGTTGGAGTGGGCCCAGAGACAAGATTTTAAAATGCCCCCCCTCACTGAAGCTTAGCTCATGAAGTAAAGAAATCTTAAATAAGGCTGAATGGTGGTAACAAAAAGCATAGTAAGATTTACACACACACACACACACACACACACACACACACACACACACACACACTAACCTATGTGCCACAACAGAACATCATCCTAAATTATTTTTTAAAAGGTTTTGTAAATTGTGGACGATGCAAGTCATTTAATGGTACTAGAGAAAGACATGCTGTTCTGGTAGCTCCAGGTCCTCTTAACACTCACATCCATTGTGGAGGATGAATACAACTGAAGAAAGCCCGAGCGGGTGAGCGGCTGGGGGAGTCAGTCATGTGACTTGCCTCTGTCCCCCTCAAGGCAGTGGGTCCCCAGACAGCTGTCTCCCCTTGCCCTATTATAGTTACGCCCCTGCCTCCACCTAGGAAGGGACACAACAACCCCGTGAGGTGTATTAGGCTGAGAGATAATTATTTCTTCAAGGCAGTGGCATAGCAAGGTTGGAGTAGGCCCTGGGACAAGATGTGATTAACCCCTGCCCCCTGGATGCTACTTTCCCCTCCCCTTTGTCTTTGCTGCAGAAGATCTGTAAGGACACTGTACAAAAAACATTCTCCACACACCTTTTTTCTTGCTCCTATACAAATAATTCCACACACTTCCTACACACAAGAACAAAGAGCAGCCAGTGGGGCCAGGGACGTAGATAGGGGAGAAGGGGCACTTGTTCGCCCCTCTTGCCAGCTGCCCCTCGGAGTGAGGGAGATAATGAAGAAAATAGGGAGGGGTGGGGCTGCGTACCCTGGTTTCTTTGAACCCATCTGCTCAATTATAGCTACCGCCCTGAGTGGGGGCCCAGGGGCATTTGCCACATCTTGTTGAATTATAGCTGCACCACTGGTTCAAGGTTACCCACTAACCTTCATGGCTGAGCAGAGATTTCAACCTAGGTTTCTCAGCAGGGTAATGGATAAATACAATGATCTTGGCATTTGACTGGCCTTCCCTCCTCTGCTTCAAGCAAACAAAAAAGAATGTGTGAGGACATTTTTCTTACCATTCCCACAGGCCCCTAAGACACAGAAGAGCAAAAACATACATGAGTTCAAGCAGACAGCCATCCGTGCCATTGTATTCTAAATCCATATGATGTTCATCAGTAGTAATTCAATGTCTTAAATATACAGTTTCCTAAAATTAGCAAACGAAGAATGCCATCACAAAATGGTTCTTCCTCACATCCTCTGTGGTGCTTCATTTACAGGCATTGTACCTGTACCAACCAGCACCTTCCTGGAAGCTTAAAATGCTTTAAGTGGTGTAGCACAGTGAAGAGAGGCCCTTTGATAAGCTACTTATAGGACATCTTTAGGATGTTACACCCAGGGGCGGAGCCAGCCAAACGGCAGCCTGTGTTCAGCCCTGCCCAGCGGCCCTGCCAATGACTCCCCGTGCATGTGGCATCACATGCACAGGGGCGTGGCTCGGGCTCCAGAGGATTCCGAGCAAGCTCTCCCTATCTCATTTCAGAAAATTAGAGGGGGCGGTCTGGCAGGATTGCCTTTGGGCAAACAGGCCATGCCCCCTTTGCACGTGATGTCACACGCAACAGGGGCTCCAGCAGCCTTTTTCATTGGTGGCCCAGGCTCTTTGAACAGTCCGCTCAGTGATGGTAACACCTTTTCTTTTGTGTTTGGAATTTACCATTTTCTACCCCAACTCCACAGAGCTCTTGTTTTCAGGGCCGGATTAAGCCAGTGCGGGGCCTGTAGCATATGTTATAAAGGGGCCCTAATTTTTTTTTTTAAATGCACATAAATATTAAAACGTAAATTATTTACTTGCATAGTAAACTAATTCAATTTTTTTCATTTTGGAGTATGGGAGACCAAGCCACAAGCTCACACTTACTACAACAACAGTGAACATTTATATACCGTTTTTCAATCAAATTTCTCAAAGTAGTTTACATAGAAAAATAAAGAGTGGATAGATGCTTCTCTGTCTCCAAGGGGCTCACACTCTAAAAAGAAAAATGTGGTAGGCACCAGCAACAGCCACTGGACAGATGCTGTGCTGGGCCTTCTCCTAAAAGGCACATTTAGCAGAAAAGGGATATTTTATCTAATATGGACCAAATAAAACAGGTAAAGTTTTAACTTTAATTCCCAGTTGGAAGCCGGGCATGTGGGGCCCTCAAAAATGCGGGGCCCGTAGCAAATGCTACATTTGCTACTACGTTAATCCGCCTCTGCTTGTTTTAAGTTAGCATAGCAACCTGTCAACTAACCTTTGACTTCCATATTTGTATACCAAATAGTTTGCATAGAGGCAGATGAGCTCAAGTGACTTTCACAAGGACACTGGGCAGAGAAAAGAGCTTGGAAAGAAGCATGTCTGGGTTTCCCAACAGCAAGGCCTAAAACTGTGCCTGCTTTTGCAAATAGTGGGATGGGTTTACAAATATGTTGTTTCTGTGGCAGCATAGAATGGACAGACAGAGAAGGTACGAAATGTACGGTGAGGTTTTTATCTTAGCTCTTTGACCAAAATGCTTTAGTGTTCAGTGTCATTGTTTGCACTGGATGCTTGTAAATATACCAAGATGGGCCTTTTATTTGCTGAGGGCTTTAGAAGACATGAACTCTGACCTTATTTTTTTACCTCAGATATGTTCCCAACAACATCTTCCATGTATGCCCATCCCTTTCCAGTTGGCTAGTGAAGGGGAATGCACCAATGCAATTCTAGGAGTCCGTATGCCTCAAGCTTAGTTTGAAGCAATAGGCCTGTATAGCGCTACTAGATATTTCCATTTTCACTGCATTGACTCACAAATATACTATGGAGAAAGAAGAACAGCACCAGGTCACGTGCCATGTCTCTGCAAGGCAAATGCATTCATTAAGGATTATCTCTCCTAATATGTATATATGAAATGAACAAAACTGCTTCTGCCAGGCATAACTAAGAATTCAGGGCTGGTCCTGAAATTTGCAAGCTGGGTGACACAGTGAAGAGATGTCAAGATTCATTAGGAATGGCAGTGGCTTCAGGCCCTGAGGCTCTGTAGATTGGCAAAGAAGAGCTAATGAGCTCAGCAAAGTTTTAGTAGGTCATGCAGTGGGGAAGAGCTGTGCAACCCAGGCAAAGTGGACACCCCACAAATTGCAGCACCTGAGTCAAATGCCGAGTCCCTCCCTTTCCAGAAGCCACAGATGTGGGCATGGGAGTGGAGAGGAACACCAGCCTCATGAAGCCTAGTGTCAGCGTTCTTCTTCTGTTACTTGAAATTCAAATCTGCTCCTTCCCATTGCAAGTGTTCCTGTGTCTGCAGCACCACGCCCTGAAGTCAAACTCACAGCTAGGTGAACACTGCACTGTACAAACATGTCAGGTCAGCCTCCACCCCCTTCGATTCTCCAGTGATTCCCTCCTGTCTTTCCTAAGTTTCTTTGGAGAGTCTGCAGGCTTGCCATGAGCTTTCCCCTGCTTCATCCCGAAGTAGCAAAAGAACTGGGGTAAGCAACCTTAACACTGTGGGGCAGGGGAGCATTGCTAGGTTTGTTTCTAGCTAGGTAAGACCGACTCCTGATTGCTACTCTAGCATGCCATTTGTTTCTCCTTACGGAGGATTGGATTTGTCAGTTTCAACTAACATCTTAGCTTTCCAGTTGCTTTGCTGCTGAGGATTAACCCTTTCTCTGCAGTGCTGCATAAAAAAGATTAGTATGATGCCAGGGAAGAAAAGGCTGAGCATTAATGCGCTGGCACAGCAAGGGGGAGCCGTTTGTGAGGGCTGTGCAGCTTTCCCCCCTTCAGGGATTATTCTGGAAAAAAGAAAGAAAACTGAAAGCTGAACTCCTTTGGGAAGGCCTTTACTCCATCTTCACTCCTGTAACCCAGCAACAACGGTCCACCAATCAGCTTTGCTCAATGGCAGAAGTAGAGTTTTGCTTGCAGTCCTTTCTTCCTTCTCCCTTGGAACTGTCCTCACCAGCCTCATTACTGCAAGCCTGATCTCCTTTCTCACTCTGACATCTTCGAGCCCATTAGGAGATGGACCTGCAAGTATATCTGTTATGGGGTGATGTGGTGTCTGTTTGGGGGACCTGACTGTAAACTGACAGATTAAGTGTGTGGAGTGTAGAATGAAAATGCATGGTTGAAACTGACAACGCAGGGAGGAAGGAGTTAAAGATGGCCCAAGTGATGCTTCAGTAGACAGGCAGCATGTAAGGAACATGTCTGTCTGCTGCCTGTATATTTGCAAGATATAACCATCTGTCTACCAAGGTCCTTCTGCCTATGGGGGAATCCCTAGCCACACCTATTTCAGATTTTTGTTTTTTTAACAAAGTCCTTGCCTTGCTGGAATTTGGTGCATCCTAGTTTTATTCTTAAACTATCAAGGAATTGTCAGATTTTATTTAAACCCATCTGTCAGATTTTAGGGAAAATACCAAGCTGCATCTCCTGTGATCAAGAGGTAATTGTTACATGTTATTGTTTATACATAATTACAGCATCCTGTGTGGGAATTGTCAAGTAACATGTGCTGACTGCTGTGTATTCTTTGCTAGGCTGCTAAGGATTTAGTGTGCTCTGAGACCAAGTCGTGAAGAGGCGCAGACTGTTCAGCTGGTGAGTGAGCACTTCAAAGTATAATGGAGTTGGGCAACTTGTGTCAAATAAGAAGACACTTGTTTAAAATGCAGGGCTAGTTCATACACTTGCTTGGGCTATGGGCTATGGATTCTATCCGTACAGCGGAGAAGCAGGGAATACACTTTTCACCACCCTGTGCATAAGATCAGATGTGAGGATTGGGGCCAAGCTAGATGAACCATGGCAGTTCTGTGCCTGGATCTTGCTGCAGTTTTGTGGAGGGATGGGGGATTAATGCTTTCACCCACATCATGGTCCTGATCCAAATTGCAACCTCCTGCCCAGGGTGGTTCTTTCATGAGGCTAATGATTGTGGCAGATGATTGTGGTGCCAACAAGATGTCCCCAACCACAGCAACTCTTTGAGATCAACCTGACCCTCGCAAGCTTTTCAAGAAATGCCTTTCACACCCCCTGCAAAGCTTGCTAGAAGCCCAAGGAGAAAAGAGAAGGGATTGGCAACCTTTCCTCCACCCACTACTTTCTAAGTTGGCATTGGCAAGGGGCAGTTGTGCTGGTCTTGTAGTAGAGCTGGTCTTGTGGTAGCAAGCATGACTTGTCTCCTTAACTATTATTATTATTATTATTATTATTATTATTATTATTACATTTATATCCCGCTCTTCCTCCAAGGAGCCCAGAGCGGTGTACTACATACTTGAGTTTCTCTTTCACAATAACCCTGTAAAGTAGGTTAGGCTGAGAGAGAAGTGACTGGCCCAGAGACACCCAGCTAGTTTTATGGCTGAATGGGGATTTGAACTCGGGTCTCCCCGGTCCTAGTCCAGCACTCTAACCACTACACCACGCTGGCTAAGCAGGGTTCACCCTGGTGGCATATGAAAGGGAGACTAGAAGTGTGAGCACTGGAAGATATTGCCTTTAGAGGATGGGGCCTCTCTGGAAAGAGCATCTAGGTTCCAAGTTCCCTCCCTGGCATCTCCAAGATAGGGCTGAGAGAGATTCCTGCCTGCAACCTTGGAGAAGCTGCTGCCAGTCTGTGTAGACAATACTGAGCGAGAGGGACCTATGGTCTGACTCAGTATATGGTAGCTTCTTATGATCCTATGTTCCTATGAAAGGGTGCTGGGCCCTACCAGGGCTGCAAGGCAATGTACCATTTGGCACTTTGCCTCAGGCACAACAACACCCTGGGCTACCCCTGCCCCTTCTATCAGATGTGGAGAGGAAAATGTATGAGCACAAAAAGGTGTCCGTAAGTTTTCCCTTCCACTGATAATAGCAGCTTTGGGGAATCAGCACAAGGGCAAAGAGTTACGTTCCCCTCACCCTGATTCAAATCCCTCCCCTCCTCAGATGCTTTGGAGAAAAGATGCCAGAAGTTTCACTCAGACTTCCCATGTTGTATCTTGTTTGGCCCTCTGATAGGTTTTATATTATTCTTCCCCCTCAGAAAAAAAGAGAGAAAATCATTGTACAAACCGGCTTGTACATGTATATGGCCTTAAATGGGGATATAATACTCCGTGAAGTCGTTCAAACAACCAAGTCTATCCAGGCTAGCTCAGCCCTACCCAGCTGGACCTGGTCATGAGAACTGCTGGAATCGGGACTGATCCTGGTGCTCCTCAACTAGGTAGCCCAGGTGTTTTTTTACCTGGGCTAAAAGTGAGGTAGGAGGACATGCATGTGCACTCCTACCCGATTGCCCAGTCATGTGGGAGCACGGGCTGCTGACAGCCGTTGCTACCATAGAGGCTAGGGGAAGGAGCGACCTGGCTTCAGGGCTTTCCACAATGCACCATTCTGCTCACATGACGCATCATAGGATTCCTGGAGGCCAGGCTTCATTTCCCCAGCCTTTAGATCGCTGCACCACTTGCTACAGTTGTGATCATGTGGGCATATGAGCAGCACAGCCGTAGCACCTGGAGGTCGTGTGGATGAAGGTAGGAACAATCCTGCCTCTCCCTGCCCTCCCCAGGCCCACCTAAAGCAGTCATGTGAACTGCATTTTTATAGATCTTTGGGAAGTGTTAGAAGAATATTCCATGTATTAAAGGTAAAGTGTGCCATTGAGTCAGTGTTGACTCCTGGCAACCACAGACCCCTGTGTGTCTTTGGTAGGAGGGGTTTACCATTTGCTATCTCCTGCGCAGTATGAGATGATGCCTTTCAGCATATTCCTGTATCGCTGCTGCCCAATATAGGTGTTTCCCATAGCCTGAGAAACATACCAGCAGGGATTCAAACTGGCAACCTCTGGCTTGCTAGTCAAGTCTTTTCCCTGCTGTGCCATTAGGTGGCTCATTCCATGTATTACCTTCTTGGAATCCTTACAATAATTCTGTAATGTATTATTACATCCCATCCCCGAACTGCAGATGGAGGGCTCAGGCTGAGAATGTATTATTACATTAGGATAGATATTAACCAGGATAGATAATGTATGATTACATCCCCAACCCTGCCTGCGGATGTTTGGGCAAGGTGTTAGTTCAGTTTTTAAAAAGATCAACTGCTCCTTGTATCCTAGAAATCTTCCTGAAAAGCAATGATTATCTGTTGGCATCTCCATTTGACTTTTTTTTGGTGTGCCATCACCCTGAGAGATGATTAGGAACACAACACTTGTTCACATTTTTGACATTTGCAAGGTTTATTTAGGCTGGAGAGGCTTTTACTTTTCCGTTATGATAAAATACTATTCTGTAGAATTATGTAAATGGTGACGGGGGGCGGGGGATGCTCTGAAGTGCAAAATGAGATAGATTCATGTAGGGGAAGTGAATGGAGTCTTTCCCTCTGAATGGAGTCCAATCTGTCTGCAGTGAGGATCTGAGCCTAGTGACAGAGCCTTGGCTGTGAGGTGATGGATTTACCTCAAAAACTAGGCTGTTCACAAGATGAACTGGGAGCTGTATATAAGCTGAAGCCTTCAAAAGGCTCTGTTTCACATGGATCTCATGGGCAGGGGAGTCACTTAATGGTTGTGATGAAGCCATTGCATGACCCCTTTGCCACAAACTGCAGAAACAACGAGAAGTTCTGGTAAGAACTAATCTGCCTACTTTCCTTTCATGGGTCCACCATCTTGAATTTGGATGGATGATATCATCACAAACTATGCTGTTGAGGTGTCCCTATGTGTCACTACAAATGTACCAAGCTTGGTCCAAATCAGTTAGGCAGTTCTCAAGTTAGCCCACTTGCACCTCAAACGTTCACACGTCCTCCATATTGAACTTGAAACCATATGTTCCTTATTTTCAGCTAATGAGAGGAACCTATGGCTCAGTTATAAACCAGTTATTTTCACTAATAATAAAATAAAGGTGATGATTATGTTCAGTATTCAAAGAAAAATATAATTCAAAGAAATTATATTTTTCAGCATGGCAGATGAGATTATCATTCAGTAAGGCTATTTTCTCAAGCAGCCTAACCCTGCCTAGAGCAGCCCAGTCTGGTTTAGACAGCTCGTATAGAGTGCCAGGATCCATGCAGATCTGAACGCTCCTGTCCAACCTAACCCTACTATTAAGCCTGGCTCTTAGACTGGCTGCTGGGATTGGGTGTCTCCTCGGGCTGCATTCAACCTGAGGAGACACAGAAACGGGAACCTAGAAAGCTCATCTGATGGGGGAGTCCCCCCACGTTTCCCTGGCCTCTGGAATGCTGTTCCAGTCGCTGCGGCAGCGATTGTGTGTGTGGCGGTGCTGTGCTGCTTGGGCCATCCCGGATCGTCTGCGGGGAAGGTAGGTTAAACCCTGCCTTCCTTTCACCCTCCCTCCCAAGCCCACAATGTATCGTGAAAACCATGCAAGCAATGATTAAAGGATAGTGCTTGTGTGTGAAACCTATCATTACTGGCTAACAATGCTTCTCTTTCTAGAAAATAAAATTATGGCCACATTCACACGTAACATGAAGCTAGAGGTTGCCGAACCTGCAGTTAATTTTTTCTAACCATGAACTGGATTGCAGACATTCATCCAACCGCAGCCCAGCAATCTCCGTTTGCAGGTTAGGGGAGCCCCTCCCTCTTGCTGATCTGCCAAAGCCGCATCCCAGCAAGCTCCATAGCACTTGTGTCGCCAGGTTGTGGGCAAGGCATCAGAATGTCAGCAGGGCAGCAGCCATTGGCCACGATCTGCAAGGGGCTGTGCCAAATGATCATGCTTGGAGAGGAGAGCTGGTCTTGTGGTAGCAAGCATGACTTGTCCCCATAGCTAAGCAGGGTCTGCCCTGGTTGCATCTGAATGGGAGACTTGATGTGTGAGCACTGCAAGATATTCCCCTCGGGATGAAGCCGCTCTGGGAAGAGCAGAAGGTTTCAAGTTCCCTCCCTGGCTTCTCCAAGACAGGGCTGAGAGAGATTCCTGCCTGCAACCTTGGAGAAGCCGCTGCCAGTCTGTGAAGACAATATTGAGCTAGATAGACCAATGGTCTGACTCAGTATATGGCAGTTTCCTATGCTCCTATGCTTTTTCAGAATGGTCCGCCTGCCCTGGGCAGGGAAAGGGCATTCAGATATCTTTAAATGCCATGCAAGCCCTTCATCTGTCAGCAGTTGCACCGCTGCCCTCATAAGAGCCCCACAACAAATGAGTCTCGCATAAGCAGTTTCTGGCAGCGGTGATGCTGAGGGGCACTATTTTTCTGTTACTCCGGGAAGGGAACATGATGAGTTCCTAGGAGGGGATATGCACATAAGGGAGGGCAAAGGATCCTGCGGTCTGGCCCACTGTGACCAAGGATGCTGTTGCGATGGCTCACCCTGGCGAAGCAGTTCATGGAGACTAATGCCTGTGTGTTGGCTTGCTGGCCGGGGATTAGCTCTCTTATGAAAGGTCAGTCCGCTGAGGAGGACTTTAGGCTAGCCAGCCGTTGGTCTTCCACGGGACTGCAAGCTTATGAGTTGAGCCATCCAAAAAAAGGCCCCCCCACTTGTGTGTGGCTCCTGTTCTCTCTGATTAATGATAGAATTATTGCACAGTGACCTCCCCCCCTCCTCTCCAGGGAAGCCTTTGATGCACCCAAGGGAAAGTTTGACGCTCGTGTGTCCAGGTATTGCTGGTTGCACAGAATGGTGAAACACCAGGACTGGGGACAGATAATTACTTTCATTCAAATTTTCTGGGTTCAGACCGGTGTTGCAGTGAATGCAGATTGTCCACCATGGAGAATTGTAGGAGAGGGAAGCCCCGGTTTCCAGTGATCCCAAGAGAGTGTGGGCGCCGTACCAGGCAAAAATAAAGATGGATATGTCCCAATGGGCGACTGCACTGGCAGAGGGCCTGCTTAGACTGCCTCCTCACAGTAGTCACCAAGACTGGGAGGGATGTTTCTGGGGTACCCATCTCACGGCTTGCTTGTGTGGGGCAACCAGGCGGGGCGGCATCTGCCATCCAGACTGGATGGCAAACATTCTGGATTCTTACAATCAGTTCTGCAAGGCTCAGTTATCCTGGTGAACAATTTAACCAGTCCGCATTTGGATATAACACAGCCTGACCCCAAACCTCAGGTTGTGGTGGCAAAACTCAGTACAAACCAAAGGTTCAAACTGGAGTTTGGTGAGGAAAACCACAAAACTGCAGTTGCACACATTCAGACATACACAATTTCCAACTTCTGCCCCATGTAACTGCGGTTTTGCATTATGTGTAAATGTGGCCTACTTCACTCCTAGTTCGGCTAACCATGGTTATATGAATAAGCAGAGGAGGAGCATTGTTGTAATTAGTTTAATTTGAAAGTGGTTAAAAAACATACAGCACTGTTACTCAGGCTCCTGCTTATTCCCACATACTCTGCCCCCGTGTCCCTTATTCAGACAATGGAATATTTGCAACCCTAGCTGAATCGTGGCAAAGAGGTCAGGTCATGGCTTCATCACATTGCAGCTTCCTGCAAATGTAACTCCATAACAGCAAGTCTGGCTCCATGGTGACATGGCCAGTTTGTGGTAAGTTGAGGCATCAGCCCAGTTTATGAACACCAACATCCCCCACGTGATGTGGCCCTATGGTTGTAGCTACAGTACATATAGGAAGTAACATATGGGCTGAAAGGGCCATGCCGCGTCCCAGTAGTTATTTGTGTGAGCATAGCATGTTTTTAAAAATTGCTGGGAAGTTGTGTGGTCTCACTTGCTCGTATGTTAATTTGTTCACATCACTGTGGCCATGGGTTTATGCAGATAAATAATCAAGTAACTAGTTTGCCATGAATATATTGGTTGCCAGACATCCAATAACTCAGATTTGATCATGCATAAATATATTCTGAATTGGCTGCCAGTCACATCAAGTTAGTCCTAGATTACACTCTAATTATGTACCCTCCCCACCTAATGCAATTTCAGAATGCTTTTGATAATGATCTTCTTGGAAGAGTCCTTAAGCAAATGCTTCAACAAGCAGGTTTCTACAGGAGGGAAATTCCCTTTTTCTTCCATTTTTTCCATGGTAATCTTCCATTTAGTGAGAAGTATATGTATAGATCCTTAAAGCTGATTCACACATGTAGGGATGTCACACAAGGACAATATCTCCCAATGATTTGTAGCTGAACATGTGAACTGCCTCCATTGAAAGGTGTTGTTATTTCAAATCACCTGAAGCACATGAACACCCTATAAGCATGCAGTGTTTCATGGATAATGGCTGTTTCCCACACAGAAGGTTATCACTTTCTGTTGCAGTCATTGAGTGAAGGGTATGTACTGTGAACACTCACACATGCACTGTATGTAATAACATATTAGCAACATATGTAATAACTGGTCTTAAAATACAGAGTAACGTATGTTTTCACACAGCTTGCCAAGTCAGAACCTGGCTTTAGTGCCAGACCTGTCTGTGTTACGAAAAATGAGCCTGCCTTCTGCTGGACTACTGGTTCATCTCGGTCAGAATGCTCTACTCAGACTAGCAGTGGCTCTCCAAGGGCTCTTTCTCAGTATTACCTGGAGCTGATGGGGATTGAACGTGGGACTTTGTGCATGTAAAGCATGTGCTCAGTCACTGAGTTGCAGCCCCTCCCCATGCGTCCCTCATTAATAGCCCTTTGAAGCCATTCACAACACAAGGGCCAAACAATTATAAAGGAGACCCATTACTGGAGCTGCTCCAGAAGTTTTTCTGTTTACTGTATAGCAGCAATGGCTGACCTCAAATTTGATTGGAACAGTGATGCTATAGCAAGGGGTGCTTAATCCTTTCCCAGGCTGTGCCATTTTGCAAATCTAAATTGCCCCCCAGCTGTTGTTAGTTCTGTGGGAGAAAAATAGATCAGAGCTAAGAGCAGATTGGCAGGGGTGGTGGTGTTAGATCAGGAATAGGAACAGCATAGGAGGAAAGGTTAAATGCCTCTCCAGCCCAAGTAAACCTTTCTCAGTGCTGCTGCTGCTGCTGCTGCTCCAATAAAATGTGGAGCTCCACAGCTGCTCTAAAGGGAAAATCACAAATGTTGAACTGGATCTTGTGACACAGTGCTAGCCATAAGGTAGGTAGTTTGGTCCTAGTTTGTAGCCCTGGCCTTAAGCCAGTCTTCCCTCAGGGCATCCATTGAAGTCATTCACACAATCACGCAACTGTGTTCTACCCAGGTTTGGGAGCTGTGTGTGCTCCCAATTTTCAGTTGTGTGGAAGCAACATGGGAGGAAAACCTGGGTAGAAGTGATTATGTGGAAGCAAGGCAGGAGGAAAAGCTATCCAGGTTTTCCTCCTACCTTGCTTCCAAACAATGAGGCTATTCTCACAATGGGGGGAAACTGGAAGCTCAGCCCCTTTCCTCCCCCACCATGAGAACCACTGGGCTCTCGGGCGAGCCCGGTGGTTCTCTGGCAGCTAGCCCGCCAAAGAAGCCCTCCCCTTAAACGGTTTCCTGATTGTGAGTTGCCACGGGGCGGCTCTGTGCTGCGGCAACTCACGAGGAGACCCCTGTCAGGAGAATAAAACAAGCCTCCTGGTCTTGGGGGTCTACCCAGGATGTCCCGTGCACTTGCGTGGAGCATCCTGGGACTTCTGGGGGCCAAGCAGACCCCGATCCTTGCAGCTCCTACTGGTTCCATGATGGAGCCGGTAGTTGTGTGGGCGGCCAATCTGGCCGCTCTCCCCACACACAGAGCCCAGTAAGGCTCTCTGCACTGCTTGTCTGAAGAGCCTCGATCACTACTACCCAGTTTTTCCTCTTACCTTGCTTCCACACAACTGAAAATTGGGAGTGCACACAGCAACCAACCCTGGGAAGAACACAGTTGTGTGATTGAGCAAATTACCTCATTTTGTGTGAGGGATCTCTGTTGACAAATTCTCAACCTACTAACCCCACTATTGGTGGGGGGGGGCAGCAGTTGCATTAGTGTCATGAGCATCAGGTGGTTGATGTGCCTTGCAGTGATGCTTCAGTTATCCTATTTGGTCCCATCCCTCTTCCTTCTAGTTGCAGGGGTGCCGACAGAGGGAAAACCTGACGTGCAGCTTTTCACTTAAATTTATTTTTTGGGAAGGGGAAGACCCTGGTAGAAAGAAAAATATGTTTGGGGGACTGCAACCCTGTCTGCCTGTGCCCCTCCACCAATTTGAAACTGATTGTTCCTGATTTTTCCCTCTCTTTCAGTAGAAACAGGTGGTTCTTAGCCCGCTCTCCCCGCAGTTTCTTAAAAAGCGGGTCTCACGGATCATGAGACCCGCCTCAAGGTCTCCTAAAGTCTCTTTTTAAAAAACTACCTTCCTGCCATGTCTTTTCCTCACACCCTGACATACCATGGGTGCTGCTTCCTCATTCCTCTTGTGGGAGCTAAGTCTCTTCCCTAAACCCCAGGCTTAATTGGAGTACACCCTCTGAGAAACAGCCACAGAAATGTTACACCACAGCTTGTCTCGCTCCCTTTCTTTATTAACAACCTATTACATTAAAAAAAAACAACCCAGAAGTAGTGTTGCTGCCTCTCTCCCACCCTCAACAATGAAAAAAGTCCCTGGGAAAGAGGCTGTAGCCAGAAACACAGGCTGAGAAATTGGGTGTGGAGGTCTGCCATGCCTATTGACTCAGATCAAGCATAGTGTCTATTCTTTTCATTTAATATCTGATTTGTTCTCCATTTGAGAACTACATATTAAATTGATTTTTGGAACTGGAGGATGGTCTGGGAGCTTATTCAATCCACTCCAAGCATCACACTGGCACTGCAGTGCTTCTGGAAGCAGTGCACCTTTCTGAAAGTGCTAAAGAAATAATTGGACTTTGTAAAGGCTAAGTAAAAGCCTTAATACGAAGTGTTGTTATACCTATGAGAAAAGCCCTTTGTGGTGAGAATATACCTAGGAATGTGTGATACAAATAGAAACTGCTTCTCCCCACCCCCTGTCCCATGGTTGGAAAGTGCTACAGGTGTATGCTAATCAGTGCTGTGCACAGCTGAGCCTTCTGTTGCAGGTTCATAGGATTAGTGTTCTCTGAGCATGTCCTGAGAATAAAAGTGTTAGTTTTGACAGATCACAGTGAGTGGCCTTACTGCACATTTGTCTTGTCCATACCCTAAGATTCTATCTACAGAACTACACTGAATCACTGAATGTCATCTGCCATTTCTATTCTTAGCAGGATTAGAGCTAATATATTTGTTATGGGTACAGTATTGCTCATTTAAAAATGAAAAAGGGCAAAAGATTCATTTCAGGGTTTCACATTTAATCCCACCCACCCCTTCCACCTTCTTGGTAAGAGCTTTGCACAAAATATTTGGGGCTCGCAGCTTTGTTCTCATCTGTCCCCAAATACACCCAGCAATATAACAAATAGTCTCTCTCTCTTTTTTCTTAAGCTTGTTTCTAATGGAATGGTAATCTGTGTTCACAAAGGATTTAGAGCATCACATTAGTTTGCAGCGCTGTTAGTGTACTGTTGAAACACGCATCTTTCTGCAAGCATAGCTTTATTATCAGGGAGAAAACAGCACAAAGAATCTCATATTCTAAAAGTAACTGTACAATAAGTGGGGGGCACAAAATCCAGAAAGGAAGGAAAGCAACATCGTATAATGCTGCAGTGCTCTAATTACTGGAAAATAGATAGGGGGCTGTTAATGAAATTCACAAGCCTCACTCCCAGACTTTCCCAAATGTAGCCTCATCATTCCGTGTGTCCCCATAGCCTTCTAAAAACAGGAGCTAAGGGGGCTGACCCATGGGCAGTTCCAGAGGGGTGAGACAAGCCCCCCAAAGTGCCTTGCCCACTCCACCGCCCCTCATTTCTGTTTCAGAAATATAATATGTGGAATATATCCCTTGCCCACCCATAAATGGACTTTGCCCCTTCTATGCACCCCCTGTCCCCCCACCCCGGTGCTGCCATTGGACTGACCTCCTCTCATAATTTGAGCATTGTATATGACATGCTATGCCTCTTTGAGGGAATAGAGGGCACCTTATAAGATGGCATGAAGTGAGGGGAGGGTGGGATAGCTAATACCTTAAGACAGAATCAAATTAAACCAATCTGGGCATGCTCGAATATTGGGCCAATGCCAAAAAGATGAAGTTCAACAGAGACAAATGTAGTCCTGCATTTGTGTAAACAAAAATCAAATGCACAAGTATAGAAGGGGGGAGACCAGGCTTAGCAGCAGTATTTGTGAAAAGGATCTAAGTATCTTCATGGAGCACAAATAAACAGGAGCCAGCAGAGTGATGCAGCAGCTTAAAAAGCCAAGACAATCGTGGGCTTCATTCACATATGCAGAGTGCCCAGATCAGGGGAAGGAATCATTCCACTCTATTCTGTGCTGGCCATGCCAGACCTTACCATGTCAGATCCTGGCTGGCTCTGACTACTCAGAGTAATCCCTTTGAAATTAAAGGACAAGTTATGCAATGCTTGTCTTGCCTTTTTAATTTCAATGCAATTACTTCAAAATTAAAAAGGACAAGTCAAGCATTGCATAATAACTTGAGTAATTTTCCTCATATCAGCTACTGGGTCCAGTTCTGGGCCCCATATTTTTAGGATGACACTGATAAATTGGAACGAGTTCAGAGGAGAGCAACAAAGACGGTGAAGGGTCCGGAAACCAAGTCTATGAGTAATGGTTGAAAGAGCCGAGTATGTTTAGCCTAGAGCAGGGATAAAGGGATTCCCAACCTGTGGTACTCCAGATGTTGCTAAACTACAACTCCCATCATCCCCAGCCTCAATAAATTCTAGCTGGGACTGATGGGAGTTGTAGTTCAGCAGCATCTGGAGTACTACGTTTGGGAAACCCCTGACCTTGAGAACAGAAGACTAAGCGGGTGGGGATAAGATAGCTGTCTTCAAATATCTGAGGGTCTGACACACAGGAGGAGTGGACCCGTTCCTTGTTGCTCCTGAGGGCAGAACTAGAACCAATCAGTTGAAATTACAAGGAAGTAGACTTAATCTAGACATTAGGAACAATTTCCTAACTGTAAGAGCGGTTTCCATTCTACCTTGAGCAATGGTAGTCTCTCTGCTTAAACTTTTCAAACAGAGGCTGGATGACATCTGCCAGGGATGCTGTAGTACCGTGGTTCCCAACCTGGGGTCCTCCTCCAGATATTGCTGAACTACAACTTCCATCATCCCCAGCCACAATAAACGGGAGCTGGGCTTGATGGGAGCTGTAGTTCAGTAATATCTGGAGGACCCCAGGTTGGGAACTACTGCTGTAGCGGTTTCCTTTACTAAGTTGGAGGTTAGGCTAGAAGGCTTCCAATGTTCCTTCCAACTCTGATAGTCTATGATTCTCTGAGTAAGGAATGGAGTCATCTTGGCAGTTACCCTGTGCTTTCAAATTCCCCTTCTAATATCAAACCACCTTTCCTGCCCCCTCGTACTTTTTAGATAGCATGGGTTTGCAAGGTAAAAGCTACTCTCTGATTAGGTATGTAATGAATTTAACCCAGCTTTTGTCTTAGAGCCAGCCCATGTGAGGGGAAGAAAAATGTGGAATCATCCCTTCTCTCTGCTTTCACCCACAAAGGCTGTTCCTTTAAACTTGCCTGTTTCTCCAGTAGCTTATTCGCTGCCAGCACACCCTATTAACAGAGTTTATCCCCCCCCCCCCCCGTGGCTTGGGTGAATGTTCAGGGAACTCTCCTTCTCTTACTTTTGGAAAAATACAAAACCTTCCTCCTTCCACAAAAGTACAAAACCTTCCACGTGCACATTTACACGCAGTGAGAAAACCTGGTAGCCCCGAGGGGGGGAAATCCACTCAAAAAAGGCTGGTTAAAATTTGCAAAGAAAAATAAAAATAAACTTTATTGAAAATACTACAGACAGCTTCCATATGAGGCTCTCTCAGCTTTTAGTTACAGGTAGAAAAAACACTCGGTAATTGCAAGAATTCTTCAAAAAGCACCCCAGATGATATTTGGGGCAGCACACCTTAAAAATCGTGGCTACCTGGTTGCAAAGAACTAGAATGTAGGAAAACATAAAAGCACCTTTAAAAGTTTACAGAGTCTTTTGTCAATGCCCTGAATGGATGGGTGCAGGCTATTGTTTCTTAGCTTAATTACGTTACAGGTACATAGTCCTAGACCAGTTGCAAGGATATACAGAACACACAAAAGGAAAATAAAAGTCTAATGCAAACTGACTAACAAACTGTTCCCTAGATAAACTTCCAGAAGCCCTGGCGAGGATGTGCATTGGAACCGGTTTGGAGGCCCTTTATGGGCCTCCAAACCGGTTTGAAGAACTGCAGGTTCGAAGGTGGCAGGGGTCTCCCTTTAAGAGCAGGGGGTGCACTTAACCCTTCCGCCGCTTTCCCCCTGCCGGTGTCGGTTTTTCAATCAGCCCATCAGGGTGTCAGCATACCTCCCTGCTGTCCTGTTGCCCTCCTTTTCCAGATATGACCAGAAGTTGCTGATGCGCCTGCGTGCATAGGTGTGTCAGCAACTTCCGGTCATATCCTGGAAAGGAGGACAACGGGGCAGCAGGGAGGTATGCTGCCGCCCTGATGGGCTGATTGAAAAACCAATACTGGCAGGCGAAAAGCAGGAGGAGGGATAAGTGCACCCTCCCCCTGATCTTAAATGGAGACCCCCACCACCTTTGAACCGCACCACCATGGTTCCATGCACATCCCTAGCCCTGGCTTCCCCGCACCCCTTGGACTCACCCCAAACTTGATGAGAGTCAAGCTTCCTGCAATCCTGTCTCTCAAGGATCTGCAGATGTCCTTCCATGAGATAATTCTCCAGGCTAGCTTTTGACCACGAGGCAGCAAAATTCCATTGCTCCTCACTAAGCCTTCTGCCTATCCTCTCTCACCTCCAGCCTAACTGCTTCTGAACAAAGAATCCCCTCTCTTCCTGTCTCATAGACCTCTAGGTCCCACCTACATGGTCCTGGTTGGTTGATCCCTGGAGACCACCAGCCTGTCAGTCAGGACAATGTTCACTTCTGTTTCACTTTTTAGGGGAAAGGAGAGGCTGTTACTGGCTGATCGTTACAAGGTATAAATCATTATACCATCACAGAAAACCTAAGGAAAGCAAGCAAACTTACACTTATGAGGTTTGGCATAACATGCAATACTGTTTTGATTGGTATACAAATACAGGTGTAAAGGCAGAATCTCTTTTTAGTCTGTTTTGAGTGGTGTGGTTGAGTTAAAAATACTGGTTGGGTGGGGGCTCCAAAAGCCTTTAGGTCCAGGCTCCAAAATTACCTAGGTTCACCTCTGTGTACAGGATCATTCTATTCTCCATCTGGCAATTCTGATCTGCACAGCACTGCAATAGCTGTTGCTTTTGGGTGGGGGGGGCGGTTTACTAACTGAAGGTTGGGGAATCTGCATATAAGAACAGCCTTGCTGGATCAGGCCCAAGCCCATTTAATGCAGCATCCTGCTCCCCACAGTGGCCCACCAGATACCTCTGGGAAGCCCAGAGACAAGAGATGAAAGTGTGTCTTCTCTCTTGCTGTTGCTTGCCCTGAAACTGGTGTTCAGAGCCATCCTGCCTCTGAGGCTAGAAGTGGTCTGTATCCCCCAGACTAGTAGCCATTGATACACCTGTCCTCCATGAATGTATCTAAGCCCTTCTTAAAGCCATCCAGGCTGGTGGCTGTTACCACATCCTGTGGCAGAGAATAGAATAAGAATAGAAGAATAAGAATAAGAATAGAAGAATAGAGTAAGAACATAAGAATAGCCCTGCTGGATCAGGCTCAAGGGCCATCCAGTCTAGCATCCTGTTTGACACAATGGTCCACCAGATGCCTCTAGGAAGCCCACAGGCAAAAGCTGAGGGCATTCAAATACGACAAATATTTATATACCATTTTTCAACCAAAGTTCCCAAAGCGGTTTACGTACAGAAATTAATTAATTAATTAATGCCTTCTCTCCTGCTATTATTCCCCTGCAAAAGGTATTTAGAGGCATCTTGCCTCTGAGGATGTAGGTAGCCTATAGGAGAGCCAGCGTGGTGTAGTGGTTAGAGTGCTGGACTAGGACCGGGGAGACCCGAGTTCAAATCTCCATTCAGCCAGGAAACTAGCTGGTTGACTCTGGGCCAGTCACTTCTCTCTCAGCCTAACCTACTTCACAGGGTTGTTGTGAGGAGAAACTCAAGTATGTAGTGTACCACTCTGGGCTCCTTGGAGGAAGAGCGGGATATAAATGTAATAATAATAATAATAATAATAATAAAAATAAAATATAGCCCTCAGACTAGTAGCCATTGATAGACTGTCCTGTCACCACCTCCTGTGGCAGAGAATTCCATAGGTTGATTATGTGTTGTGTGAAAAAGTACTTCTTTTTGTCTTCCTAAATTTCTTGGTAATCAGTTTAATGGGATGACCCCTGGTTCTAGTGTTATGAGAGAGGAAGAAAAAATTCTATCAATTTTTCACACAGTAAGCATGATTTTATAGACCTCTATCATGTCTCCCTTCAGTCATCTTTCTTCTAAACTAAACACTGACAGCTCAGTGTATATGTGAAGTTGGGGGGTTTTGCCCTAATATGCATAACTTTACACTTGCTTACATTGAACGACATTTGCCATTTTGTTGCCCACTCCCCCAGGTTGGAGATATTCTTTTGGAGCAATGTCTTTTGGATTTCACTGAATGATTTGGTGTCATCTGAAAATTTGGCCACCTCGCTGCTTACCCCAACTTCTAGATCATGTATGAATAAATGATCTTCATTAATTAGACACTGTGTAGGGGAAAATACTTCCTTTTATCGGTCCTAAATTGCCTGGCAATCTGTTTCATAGCCAGGAGCATCTCATGGAATCTGAGAACTTCAACTCCTATTTTTAAAAAGTGCTCCCAGCTCTCCAGGTTAGGAGTGAAACACTGAAAGACATTTTTGTGCTTATAATTAGAAACCACAGAGAAGCTGAACAGAACCCCTCCCTATAATTAGGCTATGGGACTTCTTCATTTGTCATGAACCCCAGTATTTCTCCCCTGTCCTCCATGTGTAGCCTATTAAGTCTTCACACCTGCTGCCTTTGTTGTTCAATCTGTAACAGAATAATTGGAACCAAAAATTCTGAGTCTTGCCAGAAAAAGGATATTATTATTATTATTATTATTATTATTATTATTATTACTACTACTACTACTACTACACAAAAACGGCACATGGTATTCCAGAGAGTAGTTTTAACAAAAGAGAGTGGTAGCAGGGGTGTCGCTATAATTGAGCAGATGGGTTCAAAGAACCGGGGCACCCCAGCTCCTGAGGGCCCTCCTATTTTCTTCATTATCTCCCTCACTCCAAGGGGCTGCTGGGGGGAGGGGCGATCATGGGCCCCCTTTCCCCTAGCTATGCCCCTGAATACAAGCAAAAACAGGCCCCTGCCCAGGGTCACAGCAAGACTGGAGTGGGTTCTGGGAGAAACAGCAAAGATAGGCCCCTGTACACACACCCACACCCCGCCTTCTTCATAAGAGGAAGAACAAAGAGTAACCTGTCACCTAACCAGCAGGACCCCCTTCCCCAGGGGCCCAGGGACATTGGACACCCCTGCTTTGATCAATTAGAGCTTCGTCTCTGCTCTGTGGAGCTTACAAAATTTCAATGGTGGGAGAAGAAACAAATGGAGGAGCTGTAGTTCAGTGGCAGAGCACCTGCTTTGTATGGGGAAGGCCCCAGGTTCAATTCCTGGCATCTGCAGTTGGGGCAGGGAAAGACTCTTGCCTGGAACCTTGGTGGGCTGCTGCCAGGGTAGACAGTACTACTGAATAGCGGAGGTAGATGGACCAATGGTCTGACTCGGTATAAGGCAGCTTCCTCATGTTCCCAGGAGGGGAGAGAGAAACAAAGCGCGAGAGATCACATGGGATGAATAGGAATATGAATATAAGTGCAGCAGTTGCAGCTAGTTGCACTTTGATTCAATTGGAGAGGATAAGCAAGAGACTGGACTGAAATACATTCCATTGAGTAACTAGTCCAAGCTTGTAAATGAAGCACTTGGTGGAAATGTGCCTAATCCCACCCACCCCCTTGCCTACATGATCTGGTATTTTAGTTGCAAAGTTTGGAATTGTAAACACCTGACAAATAGCATGCCACTTGAATCCCAGTTACCTGAACAATGGCATGAATGTTTAGACTGTGGCATCATGAGACTCTAAAAGTAATTGCATTTAAACCGCCACCCCACACCAGTACATAACTGAATTCCTCTGTTGGTGGTCCCCTTTGGGAACACAATCCCTGTTCCAGCGCATTAGGATCAGGGGCAATTGGGCTCTGGATGGACCCAGTTAAAGGTCAATCTGCCCATAAACTTTGTCAGCCTGATTCATTCATCCACCTCATTTCAGTTGTCATCACTTGATGACGCATCACTCAACCATATGCAACTTTGAAAGTATCGCTTTCCAGAAGTATTGCGTCAGAGGATACGGAAACTCTTGGCCTGTGTGAGGGATCTCTGAAGACTGCTTCACAAATGCAAATCACCACTTTGTATTGACGTCTGTTATGTGCGAGAACACAGACAGTTGCGAGGCCAGCTCCGAACCATGATTGAGCCTCCCAAACTCTTTTTCTTGTCCAAGAAGTTGGGGGGGGGGGGTAGAGAGAGAAGGCTTGGTTTAGATTTGGGCATGGCATAGAAAGAGTTTTAATCCTTCCCACCTGTGTTGATTCCCTGATATATGTCCCCCCTGCCAGCCCCTGTCCAAACATCTATTTGGCTGTGGAGGGGAAAACATAAAGGCACATTTATTGTGTGTGTGTGTATGTTTAACTCGGTTGACTAATAGCAGCTTTCGTGGGTGAGTGGGGATAATTTGCATGCAAATCATACTCCCTCTTTCCACATCTGCCTTTTCTACATGGTGGGGAGGGGGGGCATTGTTGGAAGCTCCAGCCACAGAATTCTTCCCAGTCGCCTCTGGTTTGACTCTTAACAGGAGTTGTGCTTCTTGTATTGTTGCTGCGTCTCACTGACACTCTCATTCACTCCTTGGCCTTTTTTCTTCTTCTCTAACATTGTAATCTCCCACAAAGATCCTGGGCATGGATGTGCCTGAATTTCCCCCGCTTACCCTATAATGTTCCTTATGTACCCTGCTGGCACTATATATAACTAATAACGGTTAACGTTGGGAATGGAAACAGAGACATCTCACCATTGGCATAGGTACGAATTGTGGTGCGTCTTTGCTCTGCCCCTGAGCGACGATCATCACAAGTATGAGATCATGTGAGGATTGCCTGACACGTGCAAACCCTCTCCTAGTTACATTTGAGCAGTGTGGGAGCTAATCGCAGAACTCTTGTGTCGCGTCTCATTTGATCCTGAAAGAGTCGTGCACCCTCTTTGGGGTGGGTGTGTGTAACGATTGAACTGTAGTGTGTGACGGTCAGATACAGTTCTTATAACCGTTTCATTCATTCATGCTGCTTTCTTCTGCCATGCCGGCCTCTTCCCGTGTCCTCCTGCTGCAGTGCCCTGGGGGTCATGGCATGCTCTGCGCCCCCTCCCCGTCCCCTCTTCCGAATCTGTCCTCCACTCCGGAGAATCCGATCTCCCTTTTCGTCTGTGCCTGACCCTCTTTTTGCTTTGCCCCTCCTTCCCAGCTGATCCCTCCTCCTGCTCTGAATCTGCCGGCTGTGGTTTTTCTCATACTCGCTGAGAGATGTGACAACCTTTGGAATTGTATTATCTATGAAAAAGCTATACCCGTCCCGGAGTTGAAAAATCTGACGTGGCTCCCGAGGCAGGAGGGGATAGATTGTGGAGAGAATTTCAGTCTCCGGCGGCTTTTCCTTTATGGCAGTGGCTGATTATTTATGCTTGTGGCATTTCTCTCAGTGCAGATGTGAACACTGAGCTGAAAAGACTAAAGACTAGTAGGTTACTGAAATATCATTGTCTTGCTGTATGTCAGAAGGGATTTCCTCTAATTGCTTAAGCCTCAGGTATGCATTTTACATTTACTTTCCAGGTCCAAAACAGATTATGAATGCAAATTGTTCTTGTTTATTCTTTTTCTACTAAATCAAAAAGTGTTTGATTTAGGCTTTTTGTGTGTGTGTTTTAAAAATGCAAATCTACTCCGGCAGTATATTGGAACCAGATATTTAATGCATGAGAACTGCAAGATGCAATGGACTGCTTTAATGTTCCTTGCCCAAGCTCGTGAAATGCAAAATCTACTCTGGTTATTATTACAACTGAAATAGAATGTTCAAAATCTAAATTTTGTACATGGTTCCCCCCGCCGCCGCCCAAGCTGGCTGTTCTGCCTCTTTAAATTGCACCCACCTGTCTGTTATCAGTCTGTAATCTAAAATAGCTTGTGAAAATGCAAAGCAAATCCCACTGGAACACCTGAGGTCTCCTTAGTACAGAATTGGATGCACTCAAGGCATTTTCACTATTTGTGGACAAATATATGACTATCGTATGAATCTGGAAGATAACACTGGTGGGTTCATTGTGTGTTTGTCTCTCTGAGCCAGATAACTGCTGCATGTGCAGGTGCAATTGTCTTATTAAGGAATTTGCAAAATTTTTGGTTTGCTTCTTCTGGTAGTCTTTGTGGGTATGTGCTTGAAAGCTGGCCAATACTTCCAACCCACAACTGAAAAGTAAAAATTTGGAGTCCGTCGTTCAGTCAGACAGATTATGAGTCACATACTGCTGCTAAATGCTACTAATTAAGGATACTGGTTCTGTCATTCATTTATTTTCAAAGTGTCCAAAATTGTGCAAGCACTTTTATTTTCATAGGTGGAGAGAAAGAAATAGGCCAATATGCAAAGAACCATGAAACTAGTTCTGTGAGTCCAAGACAACTTCAGACTTTGACAAACAGTATTGGCAACTCCCCACCCACGATTCCCCATCCCACCGCCATGCCACATGGCAAACTTTTTGAAACTGAAGGGAGTTTCAGAAGCGTGTTGTGCCACATTATGATAGCTACTGGTTAAAAAAAAAAAAAGTACCCTCCCACCCCCCAAAATCAGTGGGCTAGCACAAGCCACTTGCAGGACCTTAAGTCGTTGGTTTTGAATCCTGGCCAAGGTCCCTACCTGGAATATGCAAAGGCTACTTTGAATGGCTAATGTGTCATTCAAGATGAGTGTCCTATGTGTGGGAAATCTTACATGACAAAAGAGGCACACTCATCTCATGTGACTCAGTGCATGTGGGATTCATATCATCTGCAACAAAGTGACATCCCTGTAGGGAAATTCACCTTGTGTGAAGAGGCCCTCAGTCTGGGAGTGCGTCAAACAAATGAAGGGGAACAGACCATGACAAAAGCAGGAAGGGCACAGTTTAAAACAGCAAAAACATAAAATTACTGAATTTGTTAATAATGGCATCCTCCTTGTTTCCTTTCCTCAGTTGGGGTTGAGGGCGGCTTCTCACCAACAGTCAAAGGGCACATTTGGTCAGACTCCTGCTCAGCTTTGATGCTCAAGGCTTTGCAATTAGTGATGGCCATATTTAAAACAATTTTGTGGGCCTTGACTGGTTGATCCTTGGGGGAAATTTAGGTGACAGATTCTTTCAATACTTCCTGGATTGGGCCATTTGTCAAGATTAAAATGAAAATGATATACTTGTTTAATACCAAAGGCACAACTTCCTGAACTCTTCCTATGAGTTTTGAATAATTTTCATGTTGCAGCCCAGACACATCCATGAAATAAAAATGCTGTTGTCATCTCTCTCTTTTTGTACTGCTACAAGCTACACCAATGTGCATATTTGGTGCCCTGGACACAGTAGTATGAAATCATTTCAGTTTTAAGAGATAGGCTCAGTGCATAGCCTTTAGTCTTTTTCACCAAGAGTAAAGAGGAGAGCTGGTCTTGTAGTATTGTAGTAGCAAGCATGAATTGTCCCCTTTACTAAATAGGGTCTGCCTTGGTTTGCATTTGAATGGGAGACTAGTGTGTGAGCTCTGTAAGATATTCCCCTTAGGGGATGAGGCTGCTCTGGGAAGAGTATCTGCATGCAGAAGGTTCCAAGTTCCATCCCTCACATCTCCAAGATCGGGCTGAGATTCCTGCCTGCAATCTTGGAGAAGCTGCTGCCAGTCTATGTAGACAATACTGAGCTAGATAGACCAATGGTCTGACTTGGTAGAAGGTAGCTTCCCGTGTTCCTAAATCAATTGTCAGTTTTTGTCCAATGTAAACTGCTAAGTGTAGTCAAACTACTATTTGATCAATCCTCATTTTATGGCTCACTTCACTGGCTGCAAAGATGACTTCTGAAACACCACAGTGAGTTTTTCAGAGAGCACTAGCACAATTCACTTTGAAGCAGGTTCATATCTTTGACTGGGCCTGTTTGCACTATAGATCATAAGTGAGGGGGCAGTTCAGATCCCTCCCCCATGCAATTAGGAGAAGAGGGAAAGCCCACTAGAGGGGGATGTTTCATTCATGTCTGCTTGTGAGTAGTGCCAGCTTGGATGTATAATCTTAACTGGCCTATTGCTTCTCATTAATGGGGTGAATAAGTCACGTAGATACGGTAGGCCGAGGAACTTGTCAAAAATCCATAAGAAGCCCATGTCACCATGGTACTGCATAGCTGCAACTGTGAGTAAACTGTTGTGGTTTATATGTTACCAATTGCTATATTAAGGTCCTAGGTTGTGTTAGCACCTGCGGTTGTGTCACAGGTGTCTTAGAAGGAACTGTATCATGACAGAATGTTTCTTTAAAAATGATCACTCTGATTTTGGATGACCCTGTGCTCCACTAGTGTCAACATTGTGTCTTGACAGCCTACAGTGTGAATGGATACAGGCCTGGGCAGGTTCATGTCATGGTATAGGTATGATGTACATTGGAGTGTGTTGGACAGTACAGAGATGGCCTAGAATCACCCACCAGAGCTGCCAGCTTGCCTCATACAATTTTCCATTTAAGGGACATAGTTTAAGCTTCCTTTCAAGGCATATAGTTAGTTGTTCCTCCTAGCTCACCTTTGACACTGGCCTCCATAGTCTTGACCATTTGGATGTTTCCGCCTTGGGTACCTTCAGTCCATATTCAGAGTCGGAATAGGTCTCACACATCACTTCTGAGCAATATTTGCATCTTTTCCATTCATTTTTATGAAGGGTTTATTAGATCTGGATTCCCTTGTGAGCATCAGGATGTACTTTGCAAGCAACATGTACATATGTAGCTGCCTTATGGTGTCAGACCTTCAGTCCATCTAGTTAAGTATGATCTACTTAACTGTCTTTCCCTCACAATGAACATATTTGAAGCATTCTTATACTGAAGCAGACCATTGGTCCATCTAGCTCAGTGACTGACTGGCAGGAGCTCTCCAGGGTTTCAGGCAAGTGTCTTTCCCAGCCCTACCCAGAGATGTCAAGGACTGAACATGGAACCTTCTGCACGTATTCTACCACTGATACTATGGCCCTTTCCCGTAGGAACTTGCATTCGGAAGTCAGTGTGTGTCATAAAAGGACATTACAAATGTCCAGCTGTTTGGACTTTGCTGACCCCAGAAAATAGAGCAGTGTGGCAAATAATGCCATCAAGAGTGTCTGTTATATTTCGCTTGTAGCTACAGCACTATCGATCTGTGACTGCCTGCTTGAAGAATACAGAATATTGTTGCGTTAATAAGCATGATGCGGAGTGTAATGTCTAATGCAAATATTGCCAGAAACGTCTGTGACTGCAGCAGAACAAATTATTCTTACTAGATTCATGCTCTGCCTCTGACCCAAATTTAGAGCAAAAATAACCAAACTGTGGCACTGAGCAGGTTCCAGAGAGCTCCTTGTGAAGTTGCAGAGCTGTGTGCAAGTGACCGAAAACTGCTGAATGGAGAAAGCTGTGTTAAGCGCTGTAGGCTGTCTGTCCAGGGTTGGAGGCGAAACCAGCAAACATCTGCAAAGCACCATGTTCTTGCAACTGTGCTTTGTGTAAATGTTTATTTTCTAGTCATTGTGTTGCTCATAGAGGGCTAGCTTAAGGGTCTTTTTAGATGATCTGCTTATAGTGCAACAAACATGCAGTTATTCATAGTGTCAAGATCTGGACATCATCCCTCAAAGAAGCACATCTGTTCCAGGCAACATCACATTTTCCCAGCACTATAGTGCACTGTTGCCAGGAGAATGTGTTTCTTCCCCCACTTGTGGGGCCATTGAGATTTGGACTGCAGTGTGGATTGCAGTTGCACAAGTACTGAAACTGTGCGTGACATCAGTAGATTTGACTGACAAAACCCCTTTTGTTCCAATTTCTTAACTTTTTTTTAAAAAAGTATCCTTTTTAAATGCACTTGGAGGCTGTGTTCTTCATTCACTGTGCTATTGGAACTCTGGAACCATTTGAAAGAAGAGTGGTGTTTTGGAAGAAAGGCAAATAAGAGACAATATGGTAATAAAAATAGTAATAATACACAATCCTAAAACAGCAAATGGACTTGCTATTTAATGAAGATAGGTGAAATGTGTAGAGTAGTATACATAGCTGTCTGGAGTCCTAACTCTAAAGCAAGTATTCCAGTTGAACACTAGAATTCCTGCTCCAAACTAAGGACAGCAGTTGGTGTTACACGCACGCACCCCCCCCCCCCAAAAAAAGAGAAAAGAAATAAGGGAAGGTTTTCTGGAAGGGATCATCCCAAATTGGAATGGCAACAAGATCTGGACGGGTCCTCCCAAATTAGAAATGACAAGAAGATTTGTCCCCCTCACCACTGCTGTACCAAGGCTTAAAGGGTTTACATCAGCAGTTCTAAATATCCTTATATTTCTCCAATAGTTGAAGATAGGGTAACTAAGGAAAAGGTACCTGTATTCTTATATGGGCTGTCAACACTGGCCTGCCTGTTAAGTGGTTTTGTATCTAACTATTGGATTTATTTCTTCATCTTCACGCAGTAAGTAAAGCGTAATAATAATAATTTCTTAGGACTGGTAGTGTATTAAAATCCAGGCCACAGAAGGATTTAGAGATTGGAATGCTCGCCTCCTATTTGTGGAGAACATTACGAGCTGTCAAGATACACAATTCCAAGATATATGTAGTTCCTTTGTTGCCTCAACATATACTCAGATATTGGACCCAAATAAGGATAATAATTTCTGCTGATGCCTTTTAAGTTTCATTTTGGTCTGAAGTTCTTTCTTTATTTTCCACATTTATTCATTTATCTGTAATTTGTATCCCACTTACTTACTGAATTTGTTCAGGCTGCTTATAATTAAAATATGACAAAACATACAGCTAGGATGCTTGTTCCTCACAGAGTGGTGCCCACTCACTTGAGCAGTCAGGGGTGTAGCTATAATTAAGTGGATGGGTTCAAAGAACCCTGGGCTCCCAGGTCCACCCCTCCCTATTTTCTTCATTATCTCCCTCACTCCAAGGGGCCACCAGGGAGCGGGGCGAACATGGGCCCCCTCTCCCCTAGCTACGCCCCTGTGGACAGTTGATGATGTATCTCACGGGTCCTGGCAGCAGATCTGTTTACAAGCCCCGCTCTCAGTTCTACATGTTGCAACTGCTGCTCTGTTGCTGAATCTCTGGGCTGTGGCCAGGCCTTGCAGGAAATACCTCCACCATGGAAATGGTCACCAAGGCAGCCAGATGTTAGTTCCTCCCAAGGTGGGGCTTTCTTGTCTAGGCTGCCAGTGATGTCTCTTGCAGTTCTTGGCTCCCAACAGCCAATGCAAGAACCTCTGAAGCAAAGGTGTTTACAAGCCCCCCCTTCCCAATCTTTACATGTTAACTAATTTTTTAAAAAGCTAACAGAAATATTCAGGTTAAAAGGAACACACCTTTTCTGGGAAAAGAGGGAATGAGCTAGAAAGCAAGTGTAGGCTTAATTATAGCTGATATTATTCCGACTTACTAATACTACTCTAAAAGCCACTGCCTTGCTCCTGTATGGGAGATCCACATGCAGCCTTCCTTTTGCCTATGGATATAGATCAGATCTGCTCAACTTCGGCCCTCCTGCAGATGTTGGCCTACAATTCCCATCATCCCTGGCTATTGGCTGCTGTGGCTGAGAATTATGGGAGTTGTAGTCCAAAAACAGCTGGGGGGCCTAAGTTGAGCAGGCCTGATATAGATGAACATCCAAATGTGCATCCCCATCCACATTATGGTGTTCATCCGATTCCTGCTAAATTAGCTGGATATGTCCCTCAGTGGGAAAAGGAATGTAGATCCCCATCTGCAGCCAGAAATTGCTCCACATTCCCAAATGCTCATAACAAGAGCTGGATCAGGCCCATGAATCTAATAAATTTTCTCTTTCTCCTCCAGGCACAATGTTCCGCAAGAAGAAGAAGAAACGCCCCGAGATCTCTGCTCCACAGAACTTTGAGCACCGTGTGCACACTTCATTTGACCCAAAGGAGGGGAAATTTATTGGCTTGCCTCCTCAATGGCAGAATATCCTGGATACCCTGAAACGGCCCAAACCAGTCGTCGACCCTTCTAGGATCACCAGGGTGCAGCTTCAGCCTATGAAGGTGAGCAGGGCATCGGAGAATTTCTCAGAACTCTCCCTGACCGTTTACACTTGAATGAAGTTGTCCCTTCCAACACAGTTCATTTTGGTGATATTCTGTTCAGTAGCGAAAGTGGGCATAAACAGAGGTACAGTATGGCTGGCTGGGAAAACATTGTGGAGAGCTGTCAATGTGTTCACCAGCTTTCATCACTAATTGTGAGCCCTTTGGGGACAGGGATCCATTTTATTTATTTATTATTTCTCTGTAAACTGCCCTGAGCCATTTTTGGAAGGGCGGTATAGAAATCAAATAAATAAATAAATAAAATTCAAGCGTAGAACATTATGTAATTTCCAGCAAAAAGAATGTAATCCAGTTTCATTATTTATTTTGCTGCAAGGTACTATGATCTTTGGTGAAGAGCTGGTCTTATTTTTATGTATTTATTTAGTAAAAGATTTAACATACCACCCAATCCACGGATTCAGGGCGGTGTACAAGACAAGAACAGCATCCAATATATATATTTTAAAAACATAACCAAAAACTTGGCAGAAAAGAAATGTCTTCAATAAGGATTGAAAGGCTGAAAGGGAGGAGGCAGACCAAATCTGGCGGGTGGAGGAGAGAGTTACATAGAAACATAGGAAGCTGCCATATACTGAGTCAGACCATTGGTCTATCTAGCTCAGTATTGTCTGCACAGACTGGCAGCAGTTTCTCCAAGGTTGCAGGCAGGAATCTCTTTCAGCCCTATCTTGGAGAAGCCAAGGGAGGGAACTTGGAACCTTCTGCTCTTCCCAGAGTGGCTCCGAATATCTTACAGTGCTCACACTTCTAGTCTCCCTTTCATATGCAACCAGGGTGGACCCTGCTTAGCTAAGGGGACAAGTCATGCTTGCTACCACAAGACCAGCTCTCCTCTCAAGAGTTCCAGAGTAGCAGGGCAGCAACCGAGGAAAGCCCTTCCACAGGCCCTAGTACTATGGACCTCTCTAAGACCAGGGACCAAAAGAAGGGCAACCTGAGAAGATCCTACAGGGTCCTACAGGATCCTACAGTTCTGGCTGGGAGTGGTGGCCCTGAAGGTAAACAGTCTTGTGGTAGCAAGCATGAATTATCCCATTTGCTAAGCAGGGTTCTCTTTGGTTTGCATTTGGATGGGTAACTACACGTGACCACTGCCTGCTATAAGACATGCTTCTAGATGCAGTGTGGATCTTGAGTATGACAGGATGGAAGAAGCAAATAAAAAGGTGTCGAGAAAGCTTGACACCTTGTGAACAGAGGCAACCTGTTGTATTGTTTTATGCCTGTTTTTATATGTTTTTATACTTTTAGCATGATGTTTTTATTGTGTTTTTATTGTATGTTTTTAACTTTTGTAAACCGCCTTGGGGTTATTTTTTAATGAAAGGCGGTATAAAAATGCAAAAATAAATAAATAAATAAATAAACCTTTCCGAATTATTATAATAAGAAAAAAAGGCAGGCAGTACTAGCATCATGCTTTTGCAGTTAAATTAAGCAGCAGTTAGGGTGCTTCCAGATTGTAGCTTCCTCTAGTGACACTAGCATTAAACAGGAAATGGGTGGTGGAGGAGAAAAGCTTCATGAAAGAGACATCACCTGGCTTTGGGGTTAGGCAATATTGTTGTGGTTTACATGCCATCACTTGTACTCACCTTTCTAGCCAGTTTGGATAGCAACTAGCAGCATGGGGTAATCTTAGCAGTACAGTCCCTATATGATTGCAAGTGTCTGCAATGCTGATTCAGACTCCATGTAGACGTGCCCTTCAGATACTCTTCAGAAAAGGTTGGAGAACACACTTATAGAAAGTTTCCAGGAGTGGTTTCCCAACCAGTTTCCTCACAAACAGATAAGAACTTGCATCTCACTGCAGAAGTGACTGTGTGTATGTGTGTGGTTTTTTGTTTTACCTGCCTGGATATTGATTGATTGATTAAGTGCCATCAAGGAGAGGAGAGCTGGTCTTGTGGTAGCAAGCATGACTTGTCCCCATAGCTAAGCAGGGTCTGCCTATGAATGGGAGCATATGAATGGTTGCATATGAATGGGAGACTTGATGTGTGAGCACTGCAGGATATTCCCCTCGGGATGAAGCCGCTCTGGGAAGAGCAGAAGGTTTCAAGTTCCCTCCCTGGCTTCTCCAAGATAGGGCTGAGGGAGATTCCTGCCTGCAACCTTGGAGAAGCCACTGCCAGTCTGTAAAGACAATACTGAACTAGATAGACCAGTGGTCTGACTCAGTATATGGCAGTTTCCTATGTTTCCTAAGTTGGTGTTGACTCTTAGCGACCACATAGATAGAGTCTCTCCAGGATGATCTGTATTCAACTTGGCCCTTAAGGTCTCTCAGTGGTGTATTCATTGCTGCTGTAATTGAGTCCATCCACCTTGCTGCTGGTCAGCCTCTTCTTCTCTTTCCTTCAACTTTTCCCAGCATTATGGACTTCTCAAGGGAGCTGGGTTTTCGCATAATATATCCAAAGTATGATAGTCTGAGCCTGGTCATTTGTGCCTCGTGTGAAAATTTTGGATTGATTTGCTCTATGATCCATTTGTTTGTTTTCCTGGCTGTCCATGTTATCCTCAAAAGTCTTCTCCAGCACCAAAGTTCAAAAGCGTCAATGCTTTTTCTATCTTGCTTCTTCAAAGTCCAGCTTTCGCATCCATAGAGTGTCACAGGAAAAACCATTGTCCAAACGATTCTAATCTTTGTAGGTATAGACACATCCCGGCGTCTAAATATCCTTTCCAAGGCCTTCAGTGCAACCCTACCAAGTGCTAGTCTGCAGCGTATTTCTTGACTGCTGGATCCTTTACTGTTGACGGGCGATCCTAAAAGGCAGAAGCTATCCACCTCTTCATTGTCAATTCTGAGGCTGGTTGCTGTACCTGTTGTCATTAGTTTAGTTTTCTTTAAATTTAGTTGTAGTTCCATTTTTTCGCTGTGCTCCTTGACTTTCATTACTAGAGCTTGCAGATCATCCACAATCTCAGCTATCAGAGTGGTATCATCAGCGTAGTGCAGGTTATTGATGTGTCTTCCTCTAACTTTAAAACCACACATCTTCTTCCAATCCAGCTTCTCTCAGTATATGTTCAGCATATAAGCTGAATATAGAAGGAGAAAGTATACAGCCTTGTCTTACTCCTTTGCCAATCTGGAACCAATCCGTTTCACCATGTTCTGTCTGGACTGTGGCTTCCTTTCCTGTGTATAGATTTCTCATAACAACAATGAGATGTTCTGGGACACCCATTTTCCTAAGGAAATTCCACAACTTGTCATGGTCGACGCATTCAGAGGGATATACTCTCAGTCAATGCAGGAAAACCACCATGTGTAACACAACCAACCCAAAATTATACTCAAACCTGTTCTGCTGCTGTAATAACTCAAAAACTGTCAATATGGAAGGTTATAGCCTTGACTGAAATGGAACAGGCTGGATAACAGTAAAACGGGCTCCTGAGGCTGCATTTTTTACTTGGCTGTTTCTCTTCTGGATTCCCCCCCCCCCATCCCATACACAAAATAGAAGCCCAACCCATTCACTGTCAGTCTACCAAACCAGTTGGGTAGTTGACAGAGCAATTCACATTGTTGACAAAAAGCAAAGGAGAACAGACACACACATGTCTGCACAAGCAGACTGATACATTATCATGCAAGAAAAATGGAGAGAAGGACTTCTTGGTCTCTGAGGGGTGATTTGCTTGATACCCTCCTAATGAGAGAACAGTTGAGCCCTGTCAAGAACTTTGCAGACACCCTCCCATTCCAGAATCGGATGCTCTCAGGATTTGAACTGCTTAACCCGAGTCTTTTCCCCTGTAGAGAAAGCTCTGATGCTGCCACTCAGCAAGTCATCCTTGGAACTACAGTAATTTGTTGGAGTTAGCTTGGCACAGCTGCTTTGAATCAGGGGGTGCTGTGTGTGCGACTGCTTGGTGTATGGCAGTTTCTTCTCCTCTTTGGGAATGTAGGGAAAGGCTGGGAAAGCTGAGCTTGAGTGGTCCTCTGCTGCTTCTTCTCAGTGGGGTGGGGTGGGATGGTGTATGTATGTGTGTGTGTGTGTGTGTGTGTGTGTGTATCCCTGCTGGTTTATAAAGTAAGAGGGAGGTTCAAATATCCCATTGGAAGGCTAATGTGACCTTGAGATTTAGAACACATAATAAAGTATGTTTGACTAGCTGTAAATTACCATTTCCTGATTACAACACAAAGCAAGTCTGGGCAACTTGTGAACTACCAAGCTGAATCCCTGTTGAATGGGTGCTTTGGGTTGAGTTTAGGTCACTACTTCCACCAGTCATGTACTACACTCTGCCAGGTACTTAGGAAGATTTACTTTGCTTGCTCCTTCCTTCCTTCCTTCCTTCCTTCCTTCCTTCCTTCCTTCCTTCCTTCCTTTCTTTCTTTCTTTGAAGTCTTATGGAATTCCAGCTGGACTACCATATGGGGCTTGTGGGCTGTGTTTGGCTTGGTTGGTCACAAGTGTGAACTGGCCTGACATAGGGTGAGCTCACACAGGCATGTCTGGAACAGCCATCAAAAACCAAACCCCATGCAGAGAGCTTTCATACCCTCTTCAGTCTGAATCCTGTACTTATCAACCAAGCCAGTCCAGCTACACACTGCAAATTTGCAGGTTCCACTGCAAATCCCTGAACAATGAGACACCAAGGCCCAGTTTACATGTGCCACCATCAGAATCGGAGGCGGAGCAACATCAGAATCGGAGGCGGGTCATTGCTTGTTGCCACTTGAGGAGACCACTTGCAATCCACTGTCCCATCTACTCTGGCCAGCCGCACCTCCTGTGCAAACATGCTGCTGATCTGCCCTTCCCCTTGCTAGCCTCTTTGGCAGTGAACTCTGTTCTCTTGCTGGTGCCTCTGCATGCTGTAGCAGGCAGCAGGCATCCACCTTCACCACTCAGTCTGTCTCTCATTGCCATTACTGTGCTGGCACACACATACACACACACACACTCACCACAACAAACGTGTCTACTTTGTCTCCTCCAAGTTTGGGCATGAGTTGGACGGGGGTAGGGGGAGAGCTGGAGCAGTGGCTGCAACAGACCAGCCAGCAAAGGGGGCTAAAGCAAGCAGTGGCTCCAGAGGCGTACCTAGGGCAAGCACTGAAATTGCACCCCCTGTCCAAACATCTGACACCCATCTTTCAGATAACTTTACCATAATATCAGCTGGAAAATACAAGTCAAGCTCGTTAATCTTTTAATATTTCAAAAACTATTTAGCAGTGGATGTAGCCAGATCAGAAAATGCTGGAAAACTACAAATTTCAGTATGCTGGGGCTCATGAAATACCCAAATACTATGTGGAGGTGTAGTTGGAAAACTAAACAGAAGTGCCTGTATAATTCTTTGCTATGCATTGTAGCATCACTATTACATCAGTTTTAAAAATCAGTGGAGAATTTGACTTTTCCCAGATACTCTGAAAATAATTTAAGGATATGTAGAGTAAACTGTGTCACTGCTTGGAATATATTCTAGTATTTCAGAAAGACAGTTATAATAATAATAATAATCTTTATTACGGTCGTTGACCAGCACACAGAAAGACAGTTAAAATGAGAGAAAGAGAGCAAGAAACTCCCAGTGGGCCTTAATACTAAGGATTTCACACTGATTCAAAGACAAACTCACCATTAATAGCCATATGATTAAGACATCACATTTAACTCACTTATCACAAGAAGCAAAGTAAGAGTGAATGAATACAATCCTAGCTCATAAGCTTCAGCTCAGTATTCACACGCCCTGATTCTCTGACCATAGTTCCAAACTGAATATGTGTACAGTGACTTATATTATATTAAATTTAAAATTATTTTTTATCTGTAGCCCCTTCGGGGGGCTTCCTAAAGGCCGTGGGGGGTCTTCAAAGGTCCCCCCCCACTGGCCTCTAGGGCCTCACAGGGACCATTTGAGCATGTGCAGTGGCCATTTTTTAAAATAATTTTTTTTTAAAAATGGCTGCCGAAAACAAAATGGCCACTGCACATGCTCAAATGGCCTCTGTGAGGCCTGGCATGGCCTAGGGCCTCACAGAGGCCATTTGAGCATGCACGGTGGCCATTTGGGTTTTGGTGGCCATTTATTTTTTAATTTTAAAAAAATGGCGCCCCCCTTCAAGTGGCACCCGGGGCACGTGCCCTGCCTGCCCCACCCTAGATACGCCCCTGAGTGGCTCTGACTGGAGGACAGAGTGCTCCACTGAAAAGACTAGTGAGGGGGAAAGGGCAGCGATCAGCACTGGGCTTCCAGTGCAGGGTGGTGAGGTGGGGCCAGGCCAGCAAGGAGGGGTCAGCTAAGAGACGGAAGGTAGCTGCAGAGATGAGACAGGGCAACAGCAGGCAGGTGAGGCGATGCTTGAGGAGGGAAGGGAGACTGCCACCATCCTGTGGCACACTCACTGCCTGAGGCCATCTCACTTGGCCTCATGGGAGAGACTACTCTGAGCAACATGATTGCCCATTAGAATTTAGCATGATCGACTTTCTTTCTTTCCAATCCCAGGCAGATAGCAAAAATGGAAGTCTTATGGAACTCCAGCTGGACTACCATATGGGGCTTGTGGGCTGTTTTTGGCTTCATTGTTCACAGGCTGTACTGGCCACATGGCAAAGCACTGTGTAAAATGGCTCCCTACATGGTTGTGGCAGTTTCAGCCATGCTACTACTAGCCCTGCAGGGTTCCATTAGCATGAATGAAGTTGTTCCATTTGGGCTGAAAGCTGCTTCATGCAAGTAAAGCACCCATGCAGTTGAATTTCAAGCTGCAACTACAACATGGATTACATGTATGGATTGGGCAGGCCTTATACAAGAATATATGCGCATATGTAAATCGGCCTTGGTAGAGTTCCACATTATCTACATTACCTTTCAATGACTCATATCCTCGCATGACAAAAATCAGGATCTGGGTCTGTTTTTGCTGCTGTAATTAATTCAGCTTGTCTTTGATGAAGGTGCTGAGTTGTTAGCAAATAGAAAATTTCCTCTCACTCCAGGGGAAGATTCCCCCCCCCCCCACTGATTGGGAATGGTGCCAAGGGAAGGCATTGATATTGTACTGTGCCTCCCTGTGGAGAAATAGATGATGTTAGTTAATAGGCTCTTAAGCCTTTCACTTCCTAAAGAAATGAGATGGTTAGGCTGCAAGGCAAACGAAGCACAGCAGAGGTAGGAGACTGGGATGGAGAAGCAAAGGTATTACAATCCAAATTAAGGTTGTTTTTGCATGGCCAGATCTCCATGGCTCATTTCATACAGGGCAGGGTTGGTCCAAGTAATTTTGCTGCCTGAGATGAAGGATCAAATGAAGCTGTCCCAGATCTGCCAGTGGGTGATCAGCATTCTCAGAACATGCTGCTGGGCACTCCCAGACTTATGCTACCAACCCAGGTAGTGGCAGCAGAGGTGCGGCCGGCTTGTGTCAGGGGTGGGCTGAGAGGAGAAAGAAGAGGTGCTTCCCAGTGGGGCAAGAAGGGGGAGACGAAGAGCATTGACCCAGCAGGGTGAGGAAGGGAGGTAGTAGCAGTGGCAGGAAGGTGGCCTGTGCCATGGGGCCTGTGGTAGGGCTGGCACTTGCTGCCTCCTTCACCCATTCTCATGGAAGGGCTGCTCCTGACTGTGGGTGAGTTTGCAGGATGAGCTAACAGGACAGCATTTTAAATTATCACCCCAGATTGAGCACTGCAGATTATTCCTCCTGAGCATTTCTGTGTGCTGCTTGATATTCACTCCCTACACCTCTGATCCCAGTGAGAAATAGGTCAAATACACACATCGGTACTGTGCCCCATTCTGTACAGAGAACCCCCCTATTAATGAATGTGTGGTGATGAGGTGGCCCACAGAGCCACATGAGGCAGAGTTCTGAACTCTAACTTTGCTTTTGTTTTGTTTTGTTTCTGGGACAGACGGTTGTCAGAGCCAGCACCTTTGAAGTGGAAGGATATATAACGGGGATACTCAATGACATCCAGAAGCTCTCCCTTATCAGTTCTAATACCCTGAGGGGGAAGAGTCCCACTAGTAGGAGACGAGCCCAATCACTAGGACTGCTGGGAGAAGATGGACCCACTGACATGTACCTACAGTACCCCGAAGCGGATTGGGCAGACAAATATGGAAACTACCTCAACTGCAATGGTGGCACCAAATCAGCTCGGAGGCAGACCTTATGGCCAGATTATAAACCCATGTTGGATGGTGAGGTACATTCCAATGGCCTAGTAATGAAAGCGCAGTCCCTCGGTCCTTCGGAATTCCAGGGGGCAAACAGTCGCTTTGCCCCACTCTCTTCAGGTTTTCAACAGCAGCAGCAATACATCCCCGTTTCTGAGGTAAACAGAGAACATTTTGGAAGGAGAAGCTCAGAAGAACACTATGCTCAGCCTTGCCAGGTGGGGCAGGCTAATACAAGGCCTTCTGGGGAAGGGAGTCCTGGTTCCAAATCAAGAGAAAACAGCTTGAAGCGGAGGCTATTACGGAGTGTTTTCCCCTCATCCAGTGCCTCAAACAAGACTGGAAGCAACCAACAGATAAAGGTAGGTTTATTGGGTGTTTGAGAAATGGAAATATTGGTACTTTCTAGATCGCTCCAAAGTTCAGTACACTCTGAAGGCAAATATGACTGTAGCTCCTAGCAGATTAAGTTTAATATCAGATGCTTACACTTGCATTATGAATATGGAGTAGCTATTGGCCTAAAAAGTTGCTGCTGTTAAGTAATCAGCGCAGAACTTGGTACATGCACCAAATATGCTGGTAAATCCTTTTCCACACCCATATTCCTTTTGTTAACTATAGGACAACTAACAAGGGAGTCAAAACAAACATGAGTAAACTGTGAAATCTGGCTGCTTACCAAGGCTATTGTCCTTGGACTCTCTGCTTTATTTTGAAAATGCCAATTTATCATGCTCATCATTGTGCAAAATGCATTGAAACGTACTGCTATATACTAAAGGCCCAGAGGTTTCTCCATTTTGAGAGGGGTTTGTCTGGTATCTATGTCTGTTCTTCTATGAGGAGAAAAGTAGCAATGGAGATGGATTTTGAGTGAAGAAACAAGCAAGAAGGAAAAGGGTTAATTATCTCAAACAGGAGTCCCCTAGATGATATTGGAATCCCAGCATCCCCAGCCAGGTTGACTGAAGGTTAATATTATTGGACCAGTTTCAGTTCTAAACTATAGTTCTTGAGATATTCTAAGACATTTCACTATTTTCTGCATGCAATTTGATTTGCCTGTTCAATTTTGGTTTTGGCTGGGAATGGGTTAATAATCTTTTATCAGTGCATCCATTCAATTCCTAAGCTATTGTTTGCACATGTATTTATTTATTTATTCTTATTTATTAGATTTATATACCACCCTTCCAAAAATGGCTCAGGGCAGTTTACACAGAGAATAACAAATAAATAAGATGGATCCCTGTCCCCAAAGGGCTCACAATCTAAAAAGAAACATAAGATAGACACCAGCAACAGTCACTGGAAGTACTGTGCTGGGGGTGGATATGGCCAGTTACTCTCCCCCTGCTAAATAAAGACAATCACTACATTTAAAAGGTGCCTCTTTTCCCAGTTAGCAGGGACTATTTAACACATCCTGAAGTTTTTAGCAAAGAAATTGTGTATGAAATGGCCATCTGGGCTGTTCTGGGCTGTTCCTGGATGTGAAGGGGTTAATCAAAATATAATATTGGAAATATTTCTGTTCTAGAACATTGATCGACATGCATTTTCCATTGTCCTGCACTGCTGCAGGCATCCAAGGCTGTCCTGTTTGTTTTGCACAAGAGCACAGTTGTGCAAATAATTAAAGTTGTGTACCTGTACTTTGGTATCACAACTCAGAGGCGCTCTTACCCCTGGACTTTGGGGCTGAAGTCCAGGGCCTCCACACCCCCTGGGCCCCCCAAATCCTCCTTAGTCTGTCCTGGGTGGTATGGTCACCGTGCTGCCGGCCCACACCATGGCAACCGAGTGTGATTGAGACCTGCGCTGGGTGCTTTAGAGACGGAGGGAGGAGTGGGGAAAGAAATATGTGGGATGGGGATATGTTAAGTTGTGTGCCCTCAAAAACCCATGTGTCAAAAATACTGTGTCTGTCAAGGTGTGTGTGTAGGGGGGTGATGTTTAACTTGCAATGGGTGGGGGCTCCAAAGGCGTTGAAGTCAAGGCTCCAAAATTACCTAGATGCACCTCTGCCACAACTTACATTGGAAACAAGCTGTCTTGGTACACAGTTATAAATATTTGTACAGTTCCAGTCTTGTGCAAGACCACCAGCACTGCCTGATGCCTTCAGCAGTGCAGGCCAACAGGAAACACAGGTGTAAGCATGCAAAATGTCGGCCAATGTTCTCAAGTGTCTCTAAAAGATCCTGCTATTTGGTGGGGTCCAGTTTGACTTTTAAGAGGTTGTTCCAGCACGTTCTGTACTGGCATTTACACCATCCCTGTGGGGCTTAGGTGCAAAAGGATGGCTCAGGAGTTGCAGCAGGGCTTGGTAACTGAGGAAATGCCCGTTCAAATTCTTGAGTTTGCTGTGTGGCTTTGGGCAAGCTGTTTCATCACAGGGTTGTTGGATGAATCAGATGACGTAAAAATTTGGTGTGTTTCATCCAACAAGAAATGCTGTGGAAATAATGAACAATATGAAACCTTCCACAAATGAGCTCTCTTATGAAGGGAACATAGGGTGTTGGGTTGGAGCAAAGGATGAAATAAGGGGTAATGTGGACCACCAGCAACAACAGCAGTGTGGTGCTGTGGATACAGGGCTGTACTTGGAACAGAATCCAGAGTTCAGTCTTTGTCCAGCCATCTATATATATATTTCTCCTGGGTGTGCCCAGGAAAAATGCGTCCCGGCAGCCCAGCTGATTGGCTGGACTGCAGGGGCACCTGATTGGTCCTGGCGCACCCAGGAGAATTGCCTGGCTGGGCGGCTGCGGAGGCAAGGCGGCGGGCCTGGCCGTGGTGGGCCAGGTGGTGGCAGGCCCGGCCATGGAGGCAAGGCGGTGGGCCCAGCCGTGGCGGGCCAGGCGGCGGCAGGCCAGGTGGCGGCGGCGGGCCCGGTCACGGAGGCAAGGCGGCAGGCCCGGCCGCGGCACAGGCGGCGGTGGGCCAGCTAGAGGCACAGATGCTCTGTGCCCGGGCCCACTAGTAAACCCAATTGTTCTTTCTCAGCCTTAAACTATTCCATAAGGCTATTGCGATAGTAACTCTTCCGTACCACCTTGAGAAAATTGGAGGAAGGCAGGACAAACATTTGATAAATAATATATTCTTGATTCCAAAGCCCCTCCCCCCCCAAGGGGGAGGCACCACTGTTAGTGATGATGTTTGCATTAATACACCATATACATTTCAAAACAGTCCTGCTACCCTTCCATGCTTCAATCTGACTCTGGATTGTGCTTTCAGGAATTCATTATTAAAAGACCAAGCAGCTGCAGATTGTTCTGAAGCTAGTTGTACAGGACTCCTGCAGTGTCAGCTGGTTACTGCTAATGACTAAGCGAGTCTGTTCTAGGCCAGCCAAGAGGAGGAAGCCCAGTTAGAAGAGTGTTGAGTCCTGACTAACTCAGGATGAATTCATAAATGCTAGAGGATGACACACTGTGGGGGCCCAGTAAGAGCAGATGGTGAGCAATAAGCAGGTTAGGTTGCAGCCCATGTCAATTTGACCTAGATTACAGGCATTCTCTTGCCTGCCATGGGCATCTGCAAAGCATGCTGACGCTTTCCTGGTAGCTCATTCCGTCTGTCCTTTTAGTGAAAGGAAACCAGCAGAACAGAATGTATTGCAAGTCAGTTTACTTCAAGAAAGTCATGATGATTTATATCAGTGGATGATTTGCTCCATTTTTTTCTCTGCAAGTTGTGGTAGGATAGGAAAGGGTAATTTCAGAGCCAGCATGGTGTAGTGGTTAGAGTGTTGGACTAGGACTAGGGAAACCTGAGTTCAAATCCCTGTTCAGCCATGAAACTCACTGGGTGACTCTGGGCCCATTGCCAGAGGCACTCTTACCCCCAGACCTTGGGGCCCCGGTCCATGGCCTCCAAGGTCCGGGGGGGGGGGCTCCAAATGGCCAGAAGGGGCCCTCCTGTAGCCATCCCATGCCCACCCTTCTGCTGCCCCACCATGCCACGCCGTACCTCCAGGTCCCCCCCATAATTTAAGCCGCCATGTGCGTGGCCAAGAGGTGGCAGCTGCGGGGGGGGGGTGAGCAGGGAGACCTTGCCTTGCCTCTCCTCCCCACCCCTCACAGCAGCAGCTGTGGTGGTGGCAGATGGAGCAACTGCTGGGCCTGTCCATTTGGCCCAGTGGCTCTTGATAACTGCGGAGTGTGATGTCACGGGCTTACGACGATCTATTTCAACTGCGCAGGTGCGCTGGAGCACCTTGCAGTTATTAAGAACCGCTGGGCCGGCCGGCTGGCCAGACCCAGTGGTTACTCCATCCGCCGTGGCCGTGGGGGTTGGAAGCGACACCTGCTTGGCTTACCCCCCAGCTGCCACCCCTCAGGTGCGCACATGGCGGCTTAAATTATGGGGGGAAACCCTGAGGCATGGGGCAGGAGCAGGGTGGCTGCAGGAGGCTCCCCAAAAGCAGGTTTGGGGGGGCCTCATGGTGGGAGCGGTCCAGGTGCCCCAATTACCTAGGTGTGCCCCTGCCCATCACCCCTGTCTCAACCTAACCTACCTCATAGGTTGTGAGGATAAACAGAACCATGTACACCACTCTGGGCTCCTTGAAGGAAGAGCAGGACATACATGCAAAAATAAATAAAATATTGTGTACACTTGGGAGCAAGGATATGTGTAACTGCAAATAAACTGACTGGGGAACAAGTGTGTACTATGTAGAACACACGTATATATCTGGTCATGTATGTATTCATTCATTTTTTAGAAAGTTTGGCATAAGGAATGTGCTAAATAGTTGGACCAACAGTTGCAAAGGCTCACTTTTGTGAGACACACACTTGTGAGAGGCTTTTTGTATGCTCTAGGTTAGATAAAATGAGTTTGTAAAACAAAGAAGGAGGTTCAAAAACAGTATTATGCCAGGAACATGTCTGAGCTGGAATCAAAGGGCGGTGTAAGTGGAAGACAGGGAAGTAATTTCCAACAGGCAGTTACTTGTAATTGTGAGTGTGTGTCCTCCCGAAGTGTTATGTGGAATGAATTTACAATTCCCTGTTTGTGCTGTGCCACAAGGGTCAACAAGGAAGGAATAAAAGGTTTATCTAAGATAATATTATATGTATAGTCTAGGTGGAGTATAGGTGCTAGGAAAACAGAAAAACTTGCCCTTTATTTTGGCAGCTTTCCAAAGCCACAGCATGAATGTACAACTATACCAGGGAAATTGCAAGTGTCCAAGCCTAGAAAAAGGAACCCATAATATACATCCTTGACTACAGTGGATGCATTCCTTTAATTCATTAATTTCTGAGATCCTGCCCTCCATTCTTGGTAGCCCAAGGGCTGTTTTCTGCTCTCTCTCTCTCTCTCTCTCTCTCTCTCCACTACTACTGTTCATTTCTCTAGGTGATGGTAATGTATATCCTATCCCTCCCATATTACTATTAGCTTCATCTCTTTTAAATAGTGCTCTAGTGAACTGATAGTTCTCTAGAGAGCCATAAGCTCTCTTAGATAGTCAGTCTTTTTCTATCTATCTATCTATCTATCTATCTATCTATCTATCTATCTATCTATCTATCTATCTTAGTGTGTTAATGTCCATATTCTGTAGGCCTGTCAACACCTAATCTGGGTTTATATTATATTCTAGCATAAAGCAGAACTGGGTCTTATCTCTTCCGTGGTAGTGTGGGAAATTGCTTAAAATTCCCGAGGAAAGAATTCAGGTTCTTTGTGAAATGCACCAAATCAATACAATACCAACATTAACTTCTACTGCAAGCCACTGTGCCAGAGACACTAGCATCACTTATACTTATTGAAACTGTCTGGCATTTCCCCTAAATTCACCACTGTATTATAGCCAATGCTCCAATCTGGGTAATTGCATTTTCTCCTACTTAAATCTTTCACTGAAGCCCCAGTTGATTTTTAAGATAGCACTTTTCATCCATCAGTCTTAAATTTATTTTCAGTGTGTGTGTTTGGTGGGAGGGGGAGGAATCTCTATTTTACATCTACTAGGGGGAAAAAGAAGTGTAGTGAATGAAAGCCCGAGAGAGAAGATCAAGGCCAGTTGTACTTGTGCAGAAACACTGTTTATGTGAGCAATCGACTTATGAAAGTGCTATGCCATATATCTTGTGTGAGCAAACTCTTCCACAGTTGCCTTTCCCTTTCCATTAACTGTAGAGTCACAGGCTGGGATTTTTCCAGTTCACAGAAGAAGAGTTTTGATCTTCAGATTCCAATGTTATGCTGTTTGTGTCATTATACTCCTGTGCTGCAAACAGAAGTGATGTTGATTGTTGGAACAGACTGTGAGAATTTTCAGAAAACTCAAAAATTTACTTCCAGAAAATTATGTCATTGCATGAGCAATCCAAACCAGCTCCACTGGACAATAACAGAAATGAAAAAGCAGAGCTTCAGAATGTCAGGGCCTGCCCAAGTCCATACTGATATAGTATCAGTCAGTTGTACTATACTTTTGATTACCCAAAGGGGCTCTGTATTAGTGGTTAAAGCAATATGTAAGATTTTAGTATGTTTACGAGACTCCTTGGGACACGTTTTAATTTCATATTTTAACTTGCTTAGCTTTTAAAAGTATACTTCTGGTTGCTCTTTTTGTGGTAGCTGCCTCCAAGAACAGACCTGACTTTGTTAAGGAGCATATGATTGATTGATTTGTTATGGGGAAACTTTATATGTGAAATATTCTGCGGCTCGGAATCAGACTATATAAGTTTGCTGTTCATATTTTGAAAAGGCAACTAGCTGAGACAAATATAACTGTACTACTATGTTTCTAATGCTCTAATTGTATTCTCTTCTCAAATATGACGCTAATGGCTTGTACAGACAACGTGTTTTCAGAGGTGGAAAAATGTTCTCGTCCTCCTCTGGTTGTGTGGGACATGGATACTTTCTTTCCTGTGGCATTTCCATAATGATATTAGACCAGTTTTTCATGGGTTTTGTAGAATAGGAGGTACCTCCTAAAATCTAAAACTACCCTCCAAAATATAAATAGCATCATTCTGATAGATGTGTGCACATTTTATGTGATTTTCATTGGCAGAGTCTATGATTAATTCTTTAAGTTTGATTGTGTGAACACTTACTCACCTTACCACATGAGCTCTCATACAGCCCTTGAAAAGTGGGAGGGGGAGGTTTAGGATTCCCTTCCCCTTCCTCCACAGCATTGCTGTGCCACTTCAAAAAGCCTTTCTTAATGTTTTATTTTATAGAAAGAGAGGCTTCTATTGCCACTGCAGCAATCTGTTTGCACTGTAATCACATTATTGGTGCAAGATCAGGGGAAGTCAGGATTAGCACAAAGGGAGAATTATTCCTGTTGCCCTCTGAAATGATTGTTCATCCATATATATTAGCACATGTGAATGTTGTTAATGTATGGCAGAGAGTGAAAGAGTGACATTCTGAAATCAAATGTGCATTTTAGCCAACTTTGGTTTTACATTCTTTTTAAAGATGCAGGAAACACAAAAACCCATGATCTTCATGTTCTACAAATGTTGTGTAGTCCACCCTGAGAGCAGTCTTGCATAGAGCTGCAATCATTCTTATTTTGGAGACAGAGGACAGAATTTTCGAGTTCTTGTTGCACCAAGACAACCACACAAGCCCATACCAGAGTAAGGATTTGAATTCAAATCTTACTCTTCCAAGTACCATATAACATCTGTTGCATTACAGTAGCTCTTGGGAGCAATTTTTTTTAAAATGCTTGTTGCCTTCCATTTCCTGTTCCTCTAATAATGCCATTTCCCCTCCATTCTTTTCCAGTCCAATCCCTTCTTCAGGCAGCCACAGCACTGGGGTTCACCAAGCAGCCCAGCAGCCAAATCCCAGTCACTTCCCTCTGACCAGCCGGTGCCCGATTATGCTAGGATTTCAGAAGCTGGCACCCCTCAGAAATCTTCAACAGCTGAGAATGCAACAGTCTTGCCCCAGGGCAGGCCATCACCTGCAGGATCCCCACGAAACAGACACACACAAACCAGTTCCAGCAACCTTCACCTTCCCTTGGACTCTAAAGCACAGCCAGCCAATGAAGATCCAGTAGTTGTGACTCATGAGCAGTTCAAAGCTGCACTGAGGATGGTGGTGGACCAAGGTGATCCCAGAACAATGTTGGAAAACTACGTTAAGATTGGTGAGGGATCTACGGGTATTGTCTGCATTGCTCGTGAAAAGCACTCTGGGCGGCAGGTGGCAGTAAAGATGATGGACCTACGAAAGCAGCAGCGACGAGAGCTCCTTTTTAATGAGGTGACTAAATCGAAAGGGATTAAATATATATATATTTGGCCAAAAAAAAAAGGATGGCAGGGAAGATATAGGTTTGTATCCTAAGTTGCTCTTGGAAGGTATGGGCTGTTTCTAAGCCCTCACATCCTCCTGTAGCCTCTATATACCTTTCTGGTTGAGAGGGTTCCCAACCCCCAAGAGTGGAGGTTTTGTGGGAAACAAGGGGTTGTTGAGTAGGGATGTGCCAAATTGCAGGGTACATCCTTTATAACCGGGGGCTTACACAGCCCCTTTAAAGCAGAGGAGAGCAGGTTCATACCTGCTCCTCCTCTGCTCATCACTACTGGTGTCATCCCGGCGCTCTTCTACTTATTCCCGTGTGCTGGCAAGGCATCTCCCAGCTGCCCCTGTGTGATGCTGGCATGCACATGGCCTCCACGCAAGCGAGGCGGCTATGTGCATGCCGGTGTTGCGCAGGGGCAGCTGGGAGACTCCCTCCACCAGTGCACGGGCATAGCTGAGGGGAGCCCTGGTATGACGCCAATGGTGGCAAGTGGAGGAAGAGCAGGTGTGGATCCTCCACTTTAAAGGGGCTGTGTAAGCTCTGTTTTAAAGGGATGTGACTCACAATTCGGCACATTCCTCTTGTCAAGGCAAGGGGGAGGCGGGGAAGCTCTGTTCCATCAATAGGATGGAAATGAGGAGGATCCACACTTACATTTCTAAATGAGAGATGAAGATAGTAAGGAAAAAGAAGATACATTACAGCTTTCAAGGGTGGCTGGTAAACTATAGGGCAGGGAGATGAATGAAGACAGCCTGAATTTCTGTACAGGCCATTGATTTGCAGTTCTTAGGTCCATGTGACCATCTGGGATTTATTTTTGAGTTCATGTGGTGATTTCAACAAGTCTGCAGATCAGGGTGGTTTGGTCTGAACAAAGACACTGTGAGTTGCAAAGGGAAAACGTGTCAGTAGAAGAACCAAAGATTGTTGGGTTAACTGGCAGTGATTTAACTTCTTGTGTGTTTCTCAGGTGGTGATAATGAGAGACTACCAGCATGACAATGTAGTAGAGATGTATAAAAGCTATCTCGTGGGTGATGAACTCTGGGTGCTGATGGAATTTCTCCAGGGAGGAGCCCTCACAGATATTCTGTCCCAAATCAGGTAGGAAAGCTACAGCAGCAATAGGTCAAGTTAAACTATCCCATCTGATGCAAGGCAGCAACCCTCCTGAGGCATCTGTCTCATCTGAGTTAGTGATGCTATCTATACAAATTTAAGTCACAGACACTATGGGCAACCTATGGCCTATAGATTATTATGTGGCCTTGGGCTCCATTTTGTATAATCTCCCATACCATCTGTAAGGGCTTGGCCACAACTGGCCCTCAGTCTAACCATTCGCTGCCACCAAAATAAGATTTTTCGCTAGTGTAACTGGTTCTACTTCTGGTCACTGAACCCTCTGTCTTTCAAAAACAATATCAAAACTCAGTAGTGGTAAATAAAATGGGCAAGTAAGCCTGAGGAGGGACTAAAATAACAGACAGAGACACCAGTGAAATAGTATAAAAGCAAGAACAGGTTTACTATAACAAAAGGTTGCAAAATTAAAAAAACACAACAGTACAGGGGCAAATGTTGGAAAGTTCAGTTGGCAAGAGTATAAAGTACAAAATATAAGACAACAAGCTTTCTAGCCCTCTCTCCCAAGGCCTAATAGGAGTAGGGCTGCTTCCAGTAGGAGCAGCTCCCCACTGCTTCCTTCCCGAGCGGTTTCAGCCCGACCTGACCCTGTTCATGTTCCAGCCTTTCTGCTCACACGACACTCAGCAGCACTCTCTCTCACCGAACTCTTCTCCCACAACCCTCCTCTTCCTGGTTGTTCAACCCTCCCTTTTATCCAGTTCCAAAGGGATACATTAACCGGTCAAGGAGTTTGTTCCCTCAGGCAGCCAGAACCCTCTGTCTCTGCCTGGAGACAACCAGTCACAATTCATTGTCACTTTCCCTCCCCAAACTCTGCAGCAGACCACTTTTACCTTGGACTTGGCTTTAAGAGGTTCAAGGGCAGATTAAACTTTTTGCCGCCCGTAGGCAGCCAAAGATTTGCTGCTCTGGAGGCAAGGGTTCCCCTTTACAAGTAAGGGGCTGGAGGGGAGACTTAAATCTGGTGTTTGTTTTTTTAACTTTTAAGACCACCGTTGTGGTGCAGTAGACACAGCGACGAGAGCTCCTAGTGGATCCACCCGCCTCCCAAATCATGACAGGTCAGGTGCTGGATGGCAATGGAGATGGCGGCGAGAGAGCTCCTCCCAAATGGCAGATCGGTCCTTTCAGGCCTCTGCACACATGCATACGCAAAGGCCCCAAATGGGCCAAAATTAGCCCAGTCTGTGTAATTTGGGAGGCAGGCCCGTGTGAGGAGCTCTCACTGCCGTTTCTGCCATCCCGGATGGCAGAGACAGCGGCGAGAGAGCTCCTCACATGGGCCCATCTTCATCCCAAAGGACAGAGATCAGGCCAATTTCAGGCCTCTGTGCATGCACACCTGTGCGTGGGCCCAAATCAGCCCGAACTGTGTCATTTTGGAAGAAGACGGGCCTGTGTGAGGAGCTTTCTCGCTGCTGTCTCCACCACCATCTAGGGCTCGACCTGTCATGATTTGGGAGGTGGCCCATTAGGAGCTCTCACCACCACCGTGCTGCCACTGTGCATGATGCAGATGCAGTTTTAAAAGTTTAAAAAAGATGCAACTACCCCCCCCCGCCCATCCAAGATTTGCTGCCATCGGCAGTTATCTCTATTGCCCATGTGGTAATCCACTCCTGAAGAGGTTATTATTTTTTAACCCCTGCACAGCCTGGAGGGGTCATAGAACAAATTAAAGAACACAAAACAATGGGAAGAAGGCATGCCTTCACACCATCTTATAGCAGCCAGGAGTTTCTTTTTAGCCAGGTATTTGAACCATAACGAAAATAGGTTCAAAGGAGGATGGAGGCCTTCACTTTTGCAAAGACATGGAGGTAGTTCAAAGCCCACACTACTCAAAGTTATCCTGCACAACAAGAAGAATGTACCAAGTTGTCATTGTGTCATAGAGGAGACTGGGGGAATGGGATCTCTCAGTTTCACCTGGGCACTCAGGAAGTTTGCTGGCTGTGTGAAAGACTCAATATATTCACCTGTCCTTTCTGCAGGGTTTTTAAAAAATTTGTAATCAGACACAAAATGTGCTGTTCCCCCCCCCCAAAAAAAACCCACAAAAAAACCCCAACCCAGTGCTAAAAGAGTATTTGTGCAGTTAAAAAATTCAAGTCATTGCAAAAGTTGTATTAGGTTAAATGTTATAAAAAGTGACAGGTAACAATGAGAACATTAAAGCAAGTAGTCCAGGCTCCTCTAGAACCCAGACACTGATCAAGTATACCTGTTTGTCCTCTGTCTGCCAAAGACACTTTCTACAGACTCCACTGCTACTGCCCAAAGAATCTGCACCAATAAATACAACACTTTTCTGCAATAGTGCTTTCAAATCTCCACTTCTGAGGATTTCCTCCTACCCTCTGTAGACTTCTAAATGTCATGTGGCAATAAAGTATGTGTGCACAGACAAGGAAAATGCAAGGAGAGGAGAGCTGGTCTTGTGGTAGCAAGCATGACTTGTCCCCATAGCTAAGCAGGGTCTGCGCTGGTTGCATCTGAATGGGAGACTTGATGTGTGAACACTGCAAGATATTCCCCTCAGGGGATGAAGCCGCTCTGGGAAGAGCATAAATTAAATTAAATTAAATTAAATTAAATTAAATTAAAAGGTTCTCTGTCCCCAAAGGGCTCACAATCTAAATAAGAAACATAAGATAGACACCACCACAGCCACTGGAGTGATCCTGTGCTGGGGATGAACTGATGATCAGCTACGCGTGCACATGCCTGACGTGCAAACGCGCAGAGGTACTTCCGCTTATTTCCACGGGGTGACAGGGAAGCCCCGCCAGATCGGTTTACAATGGAGCGCCGGTGGGGGGAAAGTGGAGGAGGGGTAAGTGCACCCTCCCCCGCCTAGTCAGTCCCCCCTCCCACCTTTGAACTTCCGCACACCAGTGCCTTGCACATCCCTATCTGGGCCTTCTCAGTTGATCCATATGGTCAGCTGCTAACATTGTCGGCTGCCTCACTCTTGCTCTTGGAAAGCAGCTCTCTGATGCAGGGGCAGGTAACCTTGGTTCTCCAGCTGTTGTTGAACTACAGCTCCCATTACTCTCTGCCACAATAAATTGGTGGGATGATGGGAGTTGTAGTTCAGTGGCAGCAGGGGAGCCAAAGTTGCCTACCCCTGTATAAGGGAAGAAAGACTATTTTTGCTGCAACACCTTTGGCTACTCCCAGGAAGGGATGCTTTCATTCTCTTCTAGCTTAATCTTTCAAACCCTAGGATAAGTTTAAAGTAGTGTGTTCTGTACTTCCACCGGTAGTCTCAAAGAGTTCCCAAGACAGTTGTGTGTGCAGACTTGGGACTCTTGAGGACAAGCACTACAAGAATAGTGTCCATTTGCATTACCACAACGTGTGCCAAAAAAGAAAGATATTTGATGTACTTGCCAGATCTTGGTGCAGCAAGACAGTAAACCTTTCCCATCTAGTCCAGTATATTGCTTTGAGTGACAGCCAGAAGATGTCACTGGGTGTGCATGAGCAGCGCACGCTTCCCAAACTAGCCCAGTACAGTGATGGAAATAAGTATTTGATCCCCTGCTGATTTTGTCCGTTTGCCCTTTGACACAGAAATGACCAGGCTATAATTGGAATTGTAAGTTTATTGTAGCTGTGAGAGACGGAATAACAACAAACAAACCCTCAAAAGCCCAGTGCCCAAAAGTCAGCGATGGATTTGCATTGTAGTGAGGGAAATAAGTATTCGATCCCTTCACAAAAGATGTCTTACTACTTGGTGGCAAAACCCTTGTTGGCAATCACAGAGGTCAGAAGTTTCTTGTAGTTGGCCACCAGGTTCGCACACAACCCAGGAGGGATGTTGTCCCACTCCTCTTTGCAGATCCTCTCCAAATCAGAAAGGTTTCGAGGCTGATGTTTGGCAACCCGAACCTTCAGCTCCCTCCACAGATTTTCTATGGGATTAAGGTCTGGAGACTGGCTGGGCCACTCCAGGACCTTCATGTGCTTCTTCTTGAGCCACTCCTTTGTTGCCTTGGCTGTGTGTTTTGGGTCATTGTCATGCTGGAATACCCATCCACGACCCACTCTCAATGTCCTGGCTGAGGGAAGGAGGTGCTCACCCAAGATCTGACGGTACATGGTCCCGTCCATAGTCCCTTCGATGCGGTGAAGGTGTCCTGTCCCCTTAGCAGAAAAACACCCCCAAAGCATAATGTGTCCACCTCCATGTTTGACGGTGGGGATGGTGTTCTTGGGCTCATAGGCAGCATTCCTCCTCCTCCACACACGGCGAGTTGAGTTGATGCCAAAGAGCTCGATTTTGGTATCATCTGACCACAACACTTTCATCCAGTTCTCCTCTGGATCATTCAGATGTGCATAGGCAAACTGCAGACGGGCCTGTACATGTGCTGCCTTGAGCAGGGGGACCTTGCGGGCACTGCAAGATTTCAGTCCTTCACGGCATAGTGTGTTACCAATTGTTTTCTTGGTGACTATGGTTCCAGCTGCCCTGAGATCATTGACAAGTCCCCCCCGTGTAGTTCTGGGCTGCTTTGTCACTGTTCTCATGATCATTGCAACTCCACGAGGTGAGATCTTGCATGGAGCCCCAGACCGAGGGAGATTGACAGTTATTTTGTGTTTCTTCCATTTGCGAGTTATCGTGCCAACTGTAGTCACCTTCTCACCAAGCTGCTTGGCGATAGTCTTGTAGCCCAGTCCAGCCTTGTGCAGGTCTACAACCTTGTCCCTGACATCCTTCGACAGCTCTTTGGTCTTGGGCATGGTGGTGAGTTTGGAAACTGAGTGATTGCTTGCTTCTATGGACAGGTGTCTTTTATACAGGTACTGTAACAAGCTGGGATTAGGAGCACTCCCTTACAGAGGGTGTTCCTCATCTCAGCTCATTACCTGCATATAGTGAAAAGACACCTGGGAGCCTGAAAACTTGCTGGTTGATAGGGGATCAATCAATCAATTAATCAAAGTTTTTTACGGTCTACGACCAGCACAACAAGGGGGGGGGAACAATACAATTAAAATATAAATAATTTTAAAAACAAACAAGCAAGTCAACAGTCTAACCCATCAACAATATTACAACTAAAAGGTTATAGAGCAGCACTAGGACTATTAATTAAAAACTGGCGCACTCTTCGAGCTGCTGCACAAAAGCCTGCCACTTTCCGAGTAGTGGCAGGTATGCTGTCCTCAAGCAGGAAAGCCACTTGTTGGCTAGACGAATTTCCTGGGAAACGAGCCAACAGTGGAAATATTAGTTCTAAACGTAAGTCCCTATAAAAGGAGCAATAAAGCAAAACATGTTCGATTGTTTCAACCTCCCCATCGCCACAGGGGCATAGACGATAGGGGATCAAATACTTATTTCCCTCACTACAATGCAAATCCATCGCTGACTTTTGGGCACTGGGCTTTTGAGGGTTTGTTTGTTATTCTGTCTCTCACAGCTACGATAAACCTACCATTCCAATTATCGCCTGGTCATTTCTGTGTCAGAGGGCAAATGGACAAAATCAGCAGGGGATCAAATACTTATTTCCCTCAGTGTAAGTCTGTTGCGGCACAACCATGAAGTGTCTTGTGGCCCCATATAGACTAAAAAGATTAATGGGCCAAAGCCAATTTCATCAGATGCATAAATTGCCCTAAGTGGGTATGTATAATATATCCTTACTACAGAGAGAAGGGGGGGGGAGAGATGTTGTTGCACTTTAATTGTGAGGGCAAAAGGTCAAGCAATGCAAGAGATAACGAAGTGTATCATAGTACTATGTGCACACAGTTTAATAAAGATCCAGTCAGCACGGATATAATTTACTCTTGACTGCCACTGCTTCTGGTGATGAATAGGCTTAGCAAGACCAACAGTGTAAATAAAAACGTAATGGAAACTATTACTTTTTTAGTGAGCTTGCCATATCCAGGATTTGCTGAGACCATTTTTGAGTTTGCTAATGAATTTCAATTTGGCAGCTTCATGCTGGAACAGGACATGAAGGTGATGTTGTTTGGCCCCAGCACGCTGCTGCTGAAGCATCCACTTAGCTCTCATGGCTAAATAATAGCCATTGATAGACCTGCCTTCTATGAATTTTGCAACTTTTTTTTTAAAAAAGGCATCTAAGGTAGTGGCCACCATAACATCCTGTGGGAACAAATTCCATTCCTTGCAATGGAGCAGGAATTTGCCTTAAATCTCAGGTTGCAACGTGAGTGCATTTTTTATTGTGCTGAATGAAGCAAAATCCTCTAGCTCACAGTGGTTTTTGTTTCTTGTTGTTATGTTTCAGGTTGAATGAAGAGCAAATTGCTACGGTGTGTGAGTCAGTGCTGCAGGCACTTTCCTACCTGCATTCCCAAGGTGTGATTCACAGAGATATTAAGAGTGACTCCATTCTCCTGACCCTAGATGGAAGGGTAATTTTAGCAGTTTTTGTCTTCCCATAATTCTCTCTCAAACCCGCTGGGCCATACCTCCATGGTAGAACATCTTTTGCATGCAGAAAGCACCAGGTTTTATCCTTGGCATCTTCTGTTAAAGGTGGATCTCTGGCTGGGAAAGATATCTGCCTGAGATCTTGAGGAGCCATTGCTATGATACTGGATGGGACAGATGAATGGTCTAATTGTATAAGGCTGCTTCATTTGTTCATTTTTACCCCCACCCCGCATCTTATGTTTTCCTTCATTTTGTTTTGTTTTTCGCTTTGCCCCATTGCTTTCCTTTGTTTAGGTTAGCCAGTGATTTCCTTTTTCCTTTTTTCACACAGGTTAAGCTCTCTGATTTTGGCTTCTGTGCTCAAATCAGTAAGGATGTGCCAAAAAGGAAGTCCCTAGTAGGAACACCCTACTGGATGGCTCCAGAGGTTATTTCAAGGTGTCCGTACACCACTGAGGTAATTATGGTTCTTAGAGTGCAGGAGAGGCAGAATATCAATGGGGCATTACAGATGCTTTCCTTGACCTATATAGACACACCTGAGATGGTGTGCCTTGGTATCTCTGCTCTCTGCTTTTGATACATTATGATTTGTGTGAGATATATAGCGTATACACTGGAAGTCATGTTTGACTATGGAATGCAAAATATTGGATTACATGACCATCATGTATTCCAGAAGCCCTACAACTCTGCCTCACTCAAAACCTGGCATCAATATGAACTATTATTATAGCTATGAAAGAGAGTTTCATTGTTCAGATCAGGGAGTTTAAAATAGAAATATGTTCAGCCAGAGCCATAAATTCAGGAAGAATAATGTCACAGAATAAAGAATAGATAATGCAAATTTACACTGAATTTCCCCAAGGTATTGCGATAGAAAAATATGAATTGTTGCACAATTTGCCAATTTTGGATGTTTATTGATATTTGTAAGGGAGAGGGATGATAAGAGGAACAAAGTGAAGACATCCTAAAAGCATTTTACAACTTCCTTCTTGTTCTTGAGTGTTTCCCATGCTATTTTGTCCTGATTATGGGTAGGGAAACATATTTTTAAAAGAAAGCAGAGACCATCTGGGTTCTATGACCTGAATTCTTCCTTGTAAACTGAAACTGTAGCCATGCATGCTCTCCTTGAATATTTGTTCATAATTTAGACATGATTTGCTGGACAAACTGTTCTTGAAACTGGCTACAGTGTTATCTTAACCTGTATACAGAGAACTAGAGAACTGAACAAAGGACAAGCTATGAGGCATGAAACATCTGCCTCTAAATAGACCAGCATCAGGATGGGGTGAAAGCGCAGTTAAATGTGATGAGTAGTATAAATAAAATAGAAAAGAAACAATACTCTTTATTTTTAAAGTTTAAAATCTTACACCACTGTTAACATGATGATGATGATGATGATGAAGAATCTTTATTATGGTCAATGACCCATAACAGAAACAAAACAATACAACTTGTTTGACAGAATACAAAAAGGGGGGGGGGATTTTTTTTCAACCAAATCATTCTATTTACTCAAACAATTTAGATCTAATCTTGACTGCTGCTGCACAAAATTTAGTCACATTAAGTGTTATACATTCACTACAGTCTGATAACAGAAAAGAAACATACCCATCCTCAGTTTTACCAGGGATATTCAGTAAAAGAGGGGAAATCAGTTCAGAAAAATATTCTTATAAAATGAACAATACAGCAAAACATGAGTCACCATTTCTACACCTTGGCCACAAAGACAAATCCAATTGTTAATGGGAGTTTTCTTATACCTGCCCTCTACTACAGCTGATGGTAGTGCATTTAAATAGTGCAAGGGAGAAGGCTCTTCTCTAAGACTTGGTAACTAAATTAAATAAATATGAACAGGTTTTGGATAGTTTGTGTACCTTCAGTGACTGTTGCTGGTGTCTATCTGATGTTTCTTTTTAGTTTGTGAGCCCTTTGGGGACAGGGATCCATATTAATTAATTAATTAACTAACTAACTAACTAACTAACTAACTAACTAACTAACTAACTAACTAACTAACTAACTAACTATATAAACCACTTTGGAAACTTATTGAAAAGTGGTATATAAATATTTGTTGTTGTTGAGGAAGTCCCACTCTGCCGCGGCACTCAGCTTCACGCCACGCCCAAACCATGAGTGGCGGGTCATGTGGCTGAGTGATGTGGTGGGGGCAGGACTTCCTCCCCCTTCCTCCCACTTGTACATGGCTACAGAGAGGCATTTTTCTAACATCTGGAGCTGCCTTTGGCCAGTCAGCATCCCAAGTCATGCATGTTGAGTGGCTAAATTACACTCACTGTGTGTCTCCCAAACACACACTGAACTTGGAGAGATGTGGGGGGGGGTCTGGCTTAGGGGCTTGCCAGCATAGGGTGCAGAGTTAGCTGGGGTGCTCCCATTTGCCCCGTACCACCAGTTTGAATGGTGTTTAAATGAGACTCAGGTGTTCAAATGTTCTCTTGCTGCCAATTTATCTCACTCTGGAAGCAGAATAGACCTTTTAACTTCAGTTTATTTGCTACAAGTTCTTAAGTCAAGATGCCATTATTATTCTGTTTCTCCGCTGGCAAGTTCTATGAACCCTAAGGAATTCCGGGCCATTTCTACAGAATATCTACACAATGCAATTTTATGTTTCTGTAGGTTGATATCTGGTCTTTGGGAATCATGGTGATAGAGATGGTGGATGGAGAACCTCCTTATTTTAGTGACTCTCCAGTCCAAGCAATGAAGAGGCTCCGTGATAGCCCTCCTCCCAAAATAAAGAATTTTCATAAGGTCAGTATATTTACAAGGAATTCCTGCTTCTGATAAAGAACCCTAAAGTACTTTATAGCAATTATATAATGTTACAAATGTTCTATATTAAACATGTATTTGGAAAAAGCAAAAAAACTGCTATTTCACTGCTTGTACAGTACACTACTGAGAAAGTCACCTTAAGTGGCTCAGCGGGGAATGCTTGACTAACAAGCAGAAAGTTACCGGTTCAAATCCCCGCTGGTATGTTTCCCAGACTATGGGAAACACCTATATTGGGCAGCAGCAATATAGGGAGATGCTGAAAGGCATCATCTCATACTGCGCAAGAGGAGGCAATGGTAACCCCCTCCTGTATTTTACCAAAAGAAAACCACAGGGCTCTGTGGGCGCCAGGAGTGGAAATCGACTTGAAGGCACACTTTACTTACTTACACTACTGAGAGGAGCTTGGCTACCAGTCCCCATTGTATGTATGCTGCATTGTATGTACACATAATTAAACAGATTTGTGGGATATAGTACACTGTACATGCCATCTTTGGGACAGAGAACCATCCAACCTGTGTTTGCCATTTACAGTAATAATAAGCAAAATCCATATTGCCTTCTCCCTTTATGGAAATTCTTTTGATGTGGGAAATTTTGTAATTTTAAAGAACTCTGAGATCCATCTAAATGCAGCTTCTGAATCTGCTCATCTCCAAATAGGTCATAAAAGCCAAGTACAGCGGGGCTGTTGCTTTATGATAGCTGCTTCCTTGTGCCTATATATTCACCAGTTTATAAATTGCCCAGCTGAATGTCGATTATAGCTGCCGGTCCTGCAGGCTAGTGCTGACCTCTACTGGCCAGTGCAAGAATTATCTGTTACAGGCCACTTCACTCACTTAGTCATTTGCTTTTCAATCAAATCTTCTGTGGTAAAGGCTAATGGTAAATGGTTTATCGAGTCTACAAATTCCAGGTTTTGGTGGGTTTAGTTTTCACACACATCTTTGATCAAGCAGCAATAGAATACAGATTGCTGCTCCATTGTTTTAGATAATCATCCAAATCAGAGCAAGAGGTATTTGCTTTTTGATTGACATAAAACATAATATCATGCCTAGGGAACCTTAACAAGACAGTGGGGCTATTCTCACGACCAACAAAAATTGGGCTAGCAGAGGCTAGCCCGATTTTTGTTGGTCGTCAGAACCACCGGGATCTCAGCCGAGCCCGGTGATTCTGGAGCGGCTAACCTGCTCGAGAACCCCTGGCAAAAAGCAGGTTTGTGGAGCGAGCGCTCCTGCAAACCTGCTTTTTGCAATCGTGAGTAGCCGTGGCGCACCTTCGCACCACGCCTACCCATGAGTAGACCCCCGGCCTGGAGGCTTAAAAGCAGCCTCCCGGCTCGGGGGTCTCCCCAGTATGCCCTGTGCGCTCGCATAGGGCATACTGGGGCTTGCGGGGGCCACGCGGCCCCCGCTCCCCCCACCCCCCGCTGGCTCCGTCTTGGAGCTGGTCATCGTGTGGGCGGCCGCCCAGGGCTCCCTGTCCACTCGTGAGCGGGGAGAGCGGGCTTAGCCCGCTCTTCCCGCTCACCAGACAAAACCGGGTCTCATTTTCTCCACACTATTACGCAAGTGTGGAATTGTTACAACTAAAGCCTTGAGACCCCTGCTAACTGGGCAGAGAGGCACCTTTCAAATGTGGAGATTCTCTTTGTTTTGCAGGGGAGGGGAGTAACTGGCCCTATCCAACCCCCCCCCGCCCCTCCGCACAGTACCTCCAGTAACTGTTGCTGGTGTCTGTCTAATGTGTCTTTTTCGCTTGTGAGCCCTTTGGGGACAGGGAGCCATCTTATTTATTATTTCTCTATGTAAACCGCTTTGGAAACTTTTGTTGAAAAGCGGTATATAAGTAGTAGTAGTAGTTGTTGTTAATACTATGAATAAGTCTTGTAAGAAAAACTTCTTCAAATTTATTGTATAGACATTTAAAAACAAAACCAGCTTCAAAGGGAGCTGGTCTTGTGGTAGCAAGCATGACTTGTCCCCTTAGCTAAGCAGGGTCTGCCCTTGTTGCATATGAAAGGGAGTCTAGAAGTGTGAGCACTGTAAGGTATTCCCCTCAGGGGATGGAGCCGCTGCTCTGGGAAGAGCATCTAGGTTCCAAGTTCCCTCCCTGGCAACATCTCCAAGATAGGGTGAGAGAGATTCCTGCCTGCAACCTTGGAGAAGCCGCTGCCAGTCTGTCAAGACAATACTGAGCTAGATAGACCAATGGTCTGATTCAGTATATGGCAGCTTCCTATGTTCCTAACATAGGAGTTCTCAAGCTTGGGTCTCAGACGCTCCTGTACTACAACTCCCATCAGCACCACTGGAAATAATGGCCATTGCATTGTGCAACTGTTGTGCAACTTTAATTTGGAGTGGAACAGTCCAGTTTTTACATGCGGCAGTGCAGGTTGTGCTCCAGCCACTCACATTTGACTGCGCAATATTTGGGCCATCAGGTTTGACTTGTAATTCAGAATAAAAACCAAAGAAAAGGAAACTGTGCTTTCATTACCACAGTCACTTACTCTCTAGGTTCTGATTCATGGCACCTAGTAAAGTTGTAAAGTAAAGGTGGGCCGTCAAGATTGTCTTTGATAGAATACAGGAGGGGTTTACCGTCGCCTCCTCCCGTGCAGTATGAGATGATGCCTTTCAGCATCTTCCTATATCACTTCTGCCCGATATAGGTGTTTCCCATAGTCTGGGAGGACATAACAGTGTATTAAAGAACATCAAGAAAAACTGCTGGGAGAATTCATTCAGAGATCTGGGTTGTGGTGTCACCAACATGTGGATGACACCCTGCACTTCCTCTCATATCCATCATAATCTTTGGGAGGCAGTGGAAGCCCTGAATAGCTGCCAGAGGCAATATTGATCTGGATGAAAGCAAACAAAATGAAACTTAATTCAGCCAAGATGGAGATGGCTGGGAATTCTGTTAATCTGGATGGAGGATGACATTTACTATTCAGTGGTGGTGTACTCTCTCTGAAGGTACAAGTTCGCAGCTAGGGGTTGATCTGTCCCTGGTTGACAAGTGAAAGCAGTGGCCAGGAGCATTTTTATCAGGTTCAGCTGATTCACCAAATGCAGCTCTATCTAGAGAGATTGAACCCACTACAATCCACTCTATGTAGGATTGCCCTAGAAAATAGTCTGGAAACTGCAACTGGTACAAAATGTATCTATGGGACTGCTGACAGTCCTGAGTTGTTATTAACTTCTCACCTGTTTTGAGCCAATTGCATTGCTTGCCAGTATATTCCCAGGCCCAATTCAAGGTGCCTGGTTCTTTCGTTTTTAAAGCCCTATATGGTCTGGGATCACATTACCTTAAGGAGTGCCTTTATCCATGTTTTCAATGTGAACAGCTTTCAGTAAAGTTTTCTTTAGAAAAGCAGTCTAGAATTTTTAAAAAAATATAAATCTACAGAGGAGGTTTCCTTGTATGAATGCTATATATTATGTCTGAGTGCATTCATAAGCAGAATATATGCACTTTGGGGAACTTCCTGTGATGATGAGCCTTGAAATGTCTTAACCCAACTGGTTCTGTTTCAACAGACGTCTCCAGTTTTAAGAGACTTCTTGGAACGGATGTTAACACGAGACCCCTTAGAGCGAGCAACAGCCCAAGAACTCCTGGATCATCCCTTTTTGCTCCAGAGTGGACTTCCAGAGTGCCTGGCGCCCCTTATTCAGCAGTATAGGAAACACACCTCCACTTGCTGACCCTAAACTGAAGGCGTTCCCAGTATCTTAGTATTTAAATGCAATCTTTCTCTTGGAAATACTAACTGGATTAGGACAGGATCAAGGGCAGCCTAGCCCTGTGAAGACTATGTGAAACTTGACAGTGTTCTTCTGAAGATGTGAATGTGAGGGAATTTTCATCATCCTTAGCTGCTTTTTAATGTTTACTTTTTGCTGAAGACAATCAAAAACTGGATTCCTACAAATCACAACAGTAATTATTATATTGTGAAATTTCTGGATTGCTCACGTTTCACTCAGACACATGGCATTTGTAAGATGACTCTTGCAAGTTGGGTTGTATATATCTGCAAGCTTCCAGAGATGTTAAGTACAACCTACTGAACTGAAACAATGTTCCTCAGAAGCAGAATTATGAATGATCTTTGTTCTTTAATATTGACTGTAAGGCACACATCCTCACTCTTACCCTGACATCTCACTTGAGAGTATTTAGCTCTGTTACATAAGGATCTTTTAACCATTTCCTTTCAAATAGTTTCCCCGTTGCTTTTGTTTCTTCCCACAAGAATGAATAATGTTGGACCTATGGTTTTTTCAAAAGTTTAAGAATGGTCTGTCATTTCACAACTGCAAACATCTGGAGAGCGGCACTCCATGACAGACACGTCTCCAGAAACACTAAAACCTTAAGCTTGAAACTTCATGGTATGGGATCACAGTGCCTTCTCTAGCAATGACTGAAATGGAAGGCAGTACAAGGATTGTCCAAATAAGAATATTGGTTTGCTAGTTATCAGGGCTGCTCGAAGTACACGGGACTTGTCAAGGAACACTGCTCTGAGGCAGCTATAGGGTGGTGTTTTATACCAGCTTTGAATTCTGTAGCAAGGTAAATGAAATGTTGAAGCTCTCCTGTTTATTCCATTGAAAGGTGTTTGTTTTGCTGATGAGAATGTTTAGTCTCTACCTCCCATGTTTCTAAGAGCAGGGGAAATGCATGGAACAGAGTTTTGTATGTGCTCATGAATCTATACACTCCTGGATGTAGGTGGGCCACTTTTAATATTCTTTTCTAAAGTCAATGCAGAAATTTTGTATGACACGTCTTATCAGTGTAAGGTCAAGGTCACTGGACACTTAGTTTAGGTTGTTATTATGTGCATTATGATGTGGAGAGTGATGGTGACATATCTGACATTCAGTCTTGTGAAACAGATGTTTGCATTTGAACTACAAGGGGTTGTAGAAAAGTGGGAGGGGGATTTGGAGAGGGTCAAGTTTCACTTCTACTGCCTCAGAACTGCGACAACAGTTAAAAAAAAAAACTTGAAATGCTGGGGACCTTTCTGTTGTAAAATATTTCTGTGTATTCCAAGATTCTGTGTAAAAAAGAAAAAAAGGGAAGGTTTCTTTTTTTAATGTCTAATGATCTGAAACGTTTCTTTTTTGTGTGAGTTGTTTGCATTTGTTGTTTTAAATTAAAATGACTTTTTGATTCTTCATAAACCCATTGAAATGCTGAGGTGTTTTAAAAATGTGGTTTTGAACTGCTCCACATTGCTCACTAGTGACTTCTTGCCAAAATTTCAGACCTGAGAGAGGAGAACCTCAGGAACAGAAGCCAAGTGGGCTCAACATAGTTCCAGCAGATAATTACTAAAAAGGTATTGGTGGGGATAAGGGGCATAGGGAGCTTGGCCCTGGCCGGAGGACAAAGGATCTGCATCTGACATCGGAGGCAAGGGGGTGGGGCCAATGCTGAGGACGGGGCCCGGCAGAGCTTTCCTTCCCCCGTGAGGCCTTCTCGAGGAGGTAGGGAAAGGAGCTCCCAGTCAGCGATTCCACAAACCACTGACTGGGGAAGGGAAGTCTGTTGGGTCTAAAGGGCCTGTCTTTGGCATGAGCCTCGCCCCTGTGCATCTGACATCAGAGGCGGGAGATGGGGCCAATGGCCAGGAGAGGGTCTGTTCGGACCCTCTCACATTCCTCCCCAGTCATCATTTCATTGAAACACTGATTGGCTGGGCTCCCCTCCGCCCGCCCCCAGCACAGACAGTGAAACACGGGCTAGTGAGGAGAGAGGCGTGCTTTGTGTTCCCAGCCAGCAAGTTCTTTGTGCACCGGGTGGGTGCGGGAGGGGGTGCCCTGGGTGAGGGTGTGCCTTGGCAGCCCCACACAAACTCTGGTGGCTGGGGGACAATCATCCCCCCTTGCTCCAGGGTGCCTATGCCCCTGATGGGGATGAAGCCCTTCTGACTCGGTGCCCTAGCAGCAATGGGTGTAGTTGCTTATAAATAAATGCCATTGACATCCATGGAATACAAGTTAACTGTAGAATCATTCAGTTGTTTTCAAAGGGATTTGGTCACAATGAATTTTCTGGATTGTGCCAATAAATAATTTGTGGACACACAAACATTAAAAAAGAAAAAACTGAAACATCCCTAGGAACCCAGCTTCTACCAGAAGTATCAAATGCCATATTGTTGGCCATCTTATGAAGGTCAACAAGGCCTGTGACTTCATGAAAACAAAAAGACACCCCTGCAATGGGCACCCTCAATGGGTGGTAAATTGCAACGGAATCCCTAAGATGAAAATGGAAAATTTCTAAGGAGACACCAGCTGATCTTGTTCCCATGGAAGTGGACAAGGAAAGTTGCTTACTTCAGTGGGGTCATTTGAAGCTAGTTTCAATTTGACATATTTTTAACAAAGGAAGAGTTATACAATGAGTAAGAAAGGCACAAGATGCAATCTGTTTTTATTGCATGTTGTAGAGAATGGTGTTGGGAAGCCAAGAAAGAACAGAATTAATCACATTTGAATGACAGTTTCTGAACTTATCTGTTGACAATGCAAGTCCAAATTACAACAGGAGAAATTACAACAATGAATGTGAATATGTGAGACCATTATGGCAGATGGTGGTTCTGACACTGCATGATTGCTTTATAACATATTTTTGCAGTGCACCTCTTTATGGCCTAGATTAGAACAAAGCACCATAATGTGTGTCTCAAAACCCCAATGCTAACTAGTCAGCCAATGCTTCCCAAAACTAAAGTGATGAAATTTTGGATTTTGTGGATCAAGCACTGTTGGATCAAGCACAATTTTGGATCAAGCACTGTTCGGCCATGGACAAGGGTGTAGTGGAGAGGGGATGAGCAGGGTCAGAACGCCAGTACTTCTCGGCTTCTGTGGCTGTTGCATGGGCATGGCCATTGGGCCTGTCATGGAAAGCGCCTGCACTTCTGAATTTGCACTTATATCACTGGCCATGGACTAATCCAGTTTCCACTAACACAGCCTCAGATCCCCATCTATACTAATCTAATTTCCAAAGATGCTGTAAGGGAAAATATATATAAAATTATCAAGCACTTGGTCCATTCATAATGCTAGCTAATGGGAATTTTTCTAAATGTGCTTTTCAAAGACACTGCCTTCATGTTCTCAGATTTAATTCTGAAAGCAGGAGGACTAGAATTTCCTAATTAAAAACTAATATTTTCAGAACTGTAATAGGAATTTTGGATTTTAACACACACAGCCCTCTAACATCTTCCCAGGGGGAAAAAGGCTAGGAGTTGCTCTTTCCTGAGCTGCTTTCTTACTTAGCTTTGTATATTTCAGAGTAAAACTAGATATGACATGAGAGATCTGTAATCAGATCTCCCAGTGTCTTTTTAATTGGTTAAATGCAGCAATGGGAGAGAGTGTGCGTGCAGGGGCGTATCTAGGGTGGGGCAGGCAGGGCACGTGCCCCGGGCGCTACTTGAAGGGGGGTGCCATTTCTTAATATTAAAAATTTTTTTTAAATGGCCGCCAAAAACAAAATGGCCACCACGGATGCTCAAATGGCCTCTGTGAGGCCCTAGGCCATGCCAGGCCTCGCAGAGGCCATTTGAGCATTGTGGTGGCCATTTTGTTTTCAGCGGCCATTTTAAATATATATATATATATTTTAAAATAGCCACCACACGTGCTCAAATGGTCCCTGCAAGGCCCTAGGCCTCGCCAGGCCTCACAGAGGCCATTTGAGCATGCGTTGCAGCCTCCAAAATGGCCACCACGCCAATCTTTGCAGGCCCGAATAGGCCTGAAAATCAGCCCGGCATGAGCTGTGGCGGTGAATTAAGAAGCCAGCAAGGGGAGGGGGAATGGTGAGTTTGTCTGAATCAGTGTGAAATCCTTGTATTAAGGCTCACTGGGAGTTTCAGAAAGACAGTTAAAATGAGAGAAAGAGAGCAAGAAATACTAGAATATATTCCAAGCAGTGACACAGTTTACTCTGGCTATCCTTTAATTATTTTCAGAGTATCTGGGAAAAGTCAAATTCTCCATTTATTTTTAAAACTTATGTAATAGCACAGGCACTTCTGTTTAGTTTTCCAAGCACACCTCCACATAGTATATGGGTATTTCCTGAGCCCCAGCATACTGAAATTTGTCGTTTTCCAGCATATTTTGGTCTGGCTACGTCCACTGCTAAATAGTTTTTGAAATAGTAAAAGATGAACGAGCTTGACTTGTATTTTTCAGGTGATATTATGGTAAAATTATCTGAAAGATGGGTGTCAGATGTTTGGACAGGGGGAGCAAGTTCAGTGCTTGCCCTAGGCGCTATTTTCCCTAGATACGCCTCTGTGTGCGTGTGTGGGGTGGGATGGGGATTGGACCCAGAGTGCACTTTTAGGAGTGTTTAGTCCCCCCAATTTGTGCCTTTCCCTGGCATAAATCCTCCACAATGGATAATTATTGTGAAGAGACAGGTAGTCCCCCCACCACCACCCATGACTAATAGCTGCTTGGAAGGGATGACTTAAATCCGGGATAGAGCATGGGAAGATTTAAGTCACCCCTTCCAAGCTGCTATTAGTCATGTGGGGGTGTGGGGGGATCTACCTGTCCCTTCTCATTTCCTCCTTGCAGCTATTTTTAATTACACCAAATAAAATGTCAGGTGACTGGAATAGATATCTCCCACACAACACCTAGTCTGGCCTTCTCCAGACATTTCTGGGTTCATAAACATGGTAAGGTAAGTAATTGCACAAAACCTGAAAAATAAGTGGCGGGGGGGGGATCCCCCAAACAGTGATACAACTGAGAAATCGAATTCCTACTCACCAGCATGGGGTGCAATATGTAAATGATAGCCACTGGAAGAGTCTGTCACATTATGTCTCATTCTGAGAGCAGTCTTGTATCTGGATCTATATTTGCGTCAAAAAATATTCCACTGAAAACAGTGGCTGACATCTTGAATAATGAAGCACCAGTGCAGCAAGAGAAGCACCATGCTTCTGAGAAGTTCAACTAACTCAGGTATACTGTTGGCTCAGTGGTGGGGACAAATTTCAATTACCTCCCCTTCCCTCAGAAAACACCCTGTGCCCCCTGAAAATATGTCCCTGAGGGTTGCATGACTACTCGGGGACCTATTTTTTGGATGGCAAGAGGGATTCTGAGGGAATGGGAGGTAACTGAAATTACACTTACACACAGACACCGGTGATGCATTAGTCTGGAATTCTTCACACTAGTACCAATGCGACACTAGAACTTCTCCCTTGCACTAGTGCTTTGTTAGTCAGAATGTTAGCCACAGAAACTAATTTCCTAGACCTAACTCATTTTCCTAGGAGTTACACATTAAAGATCAATGTTATACCTTGTCTGTATGTACAATTCAAAGTCTGTTTACACAGATGATTCCACTTAGGTCAACGGACTGACACAGGTCCCTGCAGCACCTTCTAAGAATCAAAATACACAGCTCTGAATATGTACCAGTCTAGACACTATATAGACTCTCTTGTTTCTTTATCAGAATGACTGATGCCTATGGAAAATTTGCATATATTAAATGAAAAAATTGCATTCTCTGAAGATGCAAAATTCATTTTGCAAAGATGCCCTTACACAAGGGACATTCTTTTTTTCACAGGAAGGGACAAAGTTGCTAATGATGCTCATATCACTTCATACTCATTTCTATTTTAGCTTTTCCTTATATATCATATAGTGATGATACACCAGAGGTAAACTTTTTCATTCAAGGGCTTACAATATGTGAGTACAGCAGGTGATACATCTTGCTCTGATGGTTCCCCAACTTGGGGGGATTTTCTACTTCCATTTTGCAAGGACTGCCAAGCAAAATACAGACAAGATTATTGTTGAGATGGCCAAGGGGAGCTCTATCTACAATTCTTTGGACCAATCAATGGACTTTGCTTAATGTTTATATGATAATAAGCATGACTCAACGAAATGTCCACTGATTTCAAAGGGAGAGGCTTGTGTCCTTGCGTCTCTTTCTGAAATGATCTAGAGAAGAGCTTATATTCGGCTGGACCTACAATCCTATGACACAAACACACAATCATAGCACTCTCTCCCTCATCTCCATTTCCTCAATGTAGAAACAAATACACCTACGACTGCATTTCCCCGATGCCACTGAATAGCATACAGTCTTCAAGAGGAGGACCTCGGCTGGGGCTCCTAATCCGCCTGCGAGGAAAGATGCAACTGCCAAAGTCTGGGGAGATCATGGTCACACAGACGAAGGCGGCAAAGAGAGGCCGAGCGCCCACGAAATTCCACAAAAGGATACGGAAGCAGCCGGAGAGGCGAAGGGGGACTGGACCAGGCACAGCAGGTGAGGAGGACGAGCCGAGAGATGCGCTGCGGCGGCGGCGCCTTCTCTGGGAAGAGCGTGGATTTCAGCCGGCCCCGCCCAGCAGGCTCTGGCAGTCGGGAGCCGTGGACCTGCGGATCAGCGGGCGGCCCCTCAACGTGGTCCCCCCTCTTCCCGCGTCGCAGCCGGCCCTGGCGGCGGGAGCCGCGTCCCGCTGGAGCCGCTCCTGCGCGGGCTGCTTCTCCTCCTCCTCCTCCCGCCAGCGCCCTCGCCCGCCGTCCACGTGGAAGGAGGGAGAGGGGATCGGATCGTCAGCACTAGCCGGGTGGTCACTGCGAGCTGGCGGCGACGGCTCCGGGAGGTTGAGGATCAAGGCGCCGGCGGCTCGCAGCGCCCGCACGCACTGGCCGTGGCCCCCGCTGGCGGCCAGCTGCAGCGCGGTGCGCCCTGCGCGGTCGGCGCGCTCCAAGCACAGCTGGCCGAGGCGGCGGAAGACGCGCAGCAGCCACTCGACCACGGCCGTCCGGCCCGCAGACGCCGCGTACATGAGCGGGCTCCAGCCTCGCGCGTCCACCGCGTCCGGGTCGGCGCCGTACTGCACGAGCAGCTGGGTGACCTCCAGGTGGCCGCGCTCGCAGGCCAGGCTCAGGGCGCTGCGCCCGGCGTCGTCGCGCAGGTTGACGGCGGCGCGGCGCTCCAGCAGCAGCCGCGCGAAGGCCAGGCGCCACGCCGGGTCCTTGAGCAGCGCGGCGTACATGAGCGGCGTGCGGCCCCGCTCCGCCCGGCAGTCCACGATGGAGCCGTCCAGCGCGTCTAGCACGAAGCGCGCCAGGTGCAGCCGCCCCGCGCTCATCGCCTCCAGGAAAGTCCGCGTGGACGCCCCCGGGCCCAGATCCCGCGGCTTCAGCATGGCCTGGTCCCAGTGGCTCGGCGCCCGGTGGCGACTCGAGTCGGCGACTCCCCAGAGCCGCTTTATAACCTCGCCTCAAGTCTCCATGGCGATCGCTGCTCCGAGAGAGAGAGAGATCCACGAGAGACACCTGCGCTCCCCGGTCTACACTGCGGAGGGTGGCGGGCCGTGGCGTGGGATCATCGGAGGGGTTCCTCCTCCTCCTCCTCCTCCTCCAGTGAAGTCCAGAAACTCCCCTCCCACCAGGTGATAGCTCTGGAATGAGATAGATAAAGCAGCTCCTTAGTACCCCCATCTCCCCTGGCTCAGCCATCTTGTTGTGAGGCTGTGTGGTCCGGAGAGATTGCACCTGCTGCACATCATTTCACACCACTGACTTGTGTGTGGGTGAAGAAGAGCTTGAGCTATATGCCCATTGGACTGTATTGCATTTGAGATGATGTGAGGGTGGTGGTTGTGGTTGTGGCTGGGGCTCAGGCTATGATGGCTGCCAATGTCACATACACAGATAATCAAGGACTGTACAGCCATTATCCCAAGGATGCAGGGGGAGGGGGACCCAGCATATGAATTCCCCCTCTTCATTTTACTGAACTCCCTGCCACACTTAATAATCTGTCTCTCCCTGCCCCCTCTACCAAAGTGTCTTTCCTTGGATCCCTGCAGCCAATCCTGTACCCAGTACAGTGAACCATAGGACACCTATGTGTTTTCCTCAAAAAACGCATGGCTTTCTACTCCAAAGAGCAGTTTGGTTTTAGAATAGGTAAGTGATGGGCAGTAGGATGTATTGCTAGGGAACAGTAACTGATGCCATGAAGTAGAAGCAGCATGGAGAAAGTGGAGAGAGAGAGATTATTTTCCCTCTTACACAACACTAGAACCAGGGGTCACTCCATGAAATTGATTGCCAGGAGGTCTAGGACCAACAAACAGAAGTACTTTTTCACACAACACGTGATCCACTTGTGGAACTCTCTGCCACAGGATGTGGTGACAGCCAACAACCTGGATGGCTTTAAGAGGGGTTTGGATGACTTCATGGAGGAGAGGTCTATCAATGGCTACTAGTCAGAGGGCTGTGGGCCACCTCTAGCCTCAAGGGCAGGGTGCCTCTGAGTACCAGCTGCAGGGGAGTAATGGCAGGAGAGGGCATGCCCTCAACTCCTGTCTGTGGCTTCCAGTGGCATCTGGTGGGCCACTGTGTGAAACAGGATGCTGGACTAGATGGGCTGTGGGCCTGATCCAGCAGGGCTGTTCTTATGTTCAGGTTAACATGCAGTGCACAGAGGGCAACAGTTAGACCAGTTAGTTGTGACTAAGCTCTGTTGAAATCAGTGAGGCAAGTTAATCATGATGGGGGCGGCGCTGTAGCTCGTGTTAGATCAGCTGCAGAGCCCCGTTTCTGAGCATCTTCAGCCAGCGTTGGGCTCCAGCCTGGCCAGGAACGCTTCTCCCTGGCTTTACAAGCAGGGAAAGGCGCTCGGTCAGCCACACGGCACTGGCTTTAATTTGCTATTTACTTGCAAACAGGGCCATGCGGTCCCATTTGCAGACACGCCCACGCCCTCTGAACGTCTGACATCCGATGCAGGGGTGTGGCTGGGGCTCCAGGAGCGGCCCCTCAACTCGGGGGCCTGGGTGCTTTGAATCCCCCCGTGCAATGGTGGCTCCGCCCCTGCATCTCCTGAAGTTACCATGGTGCGGTGTTTCCCAAAGACACCACAGATATGGTGTCCCTCATTTTTGTGCCCATGGAGGGACTACCAACTCCTGATGGGAGACCCTCTGCATCTGGAATGCTGTATTTTGCTTTCAAATGGTTGCTGCAAACGGCAACATTGCATGACCCACCAGTGCACAACTGTCACTACTGCTGCCAGAAAACATTCACCCCCACACTGAGGTCCAGCTGCTACGTGAACGTCAGCTTTTCAGACCACCACAGACACCCGAGATAATGGGGTGCTTGTGTTAGCATGCTGAAAGGCCGTGGGAGGCAACAACATTCACATGATCCCCCTTCTGTGCACATTAATGGAGCCAGACTGGAGTGTGGGCTGAGTGCTTTCCGGCAGCAGTCGCAGGCTGACACGGTCGTGATTGAATCAAAGTCCTCGCGATGGCAGCATTTTTAAATAGTGCTGCCTCTCCTTCGATTATGGCTAGACTTTTGTGTCCTTCAGCTAGTGACTGCCTAGAGCATGAGAAACAGAAGTAAAATGGCCATGTCACATCATTTTCAGTAATTTTCTGGGTTTTTGCGTTTGACTTTTGCTTGACTAACTGCTTGCAATGCTTGAAACTCTCTTATCACAGTGGTAGTACAGTAACTGCTTAAAGTGTCTGCTTCTGGCATTTTTAAAGCATGTAGAAGGTGTGCCACGAAAATCATTCGAATACAACAACAAGCCAACAAACATGCATTACTGGGGCGGGGTGAAGTGGCTTCTGTTTTTCCGATTGTTTACTGGAAGACAGTCTCCATCAACTTTTCCATATGTGAACAGGGAGGGAGGAAAACATAAAAGAGAGCTGTGTTTTTGCATCTCTTCTGCCTATAGAAACTGAAGTATTAATTTGACAGCTGTCCCAACTGGTAATCATGAACCAAGCAGTGATGTAAGGATTACGGAGGAATTTGCCTTTTAAAAAAAGTGGTCTTGTGAATGCTTTCCAGGTAAAGGTTCACCCCCTCTCACAAAGCTGTCATTGTTCCCAACAGGAATGATCTGGCTGTGACAAAAGTAGTTGTATGTACATGGCCCCCATGAGCGGTTTTTAGAAGGGCCAAGTACGTGTCAACATTCTGGCTTTCAGGAAATGGTAATTATGAATTCATACTAGCCTTCATATCAGTGGACCTAACAGGCACACAGTCCTTTCTGTTTTAAAGGATGGATTTGTTTATGAAAGCAGAATGGAATGGCTCTTTTAGAAGCTTGGAGAGTTGCTGTAATGAGCGTTATTGCAATAAGCCTGGGGTGATGCCAGATTGCAGTGTTGAGACTGCAAACACACATCAGCTGCAATTCTGCAGTTCATGTCAATAACTTTATAACCAATTCTCCAGCGGCATTTTACAGTGGCTGACATACAGAGCAAAGAAACATTGGTGCCGTAAGAGAGAAGCCTAACAGAACTTCCCAACTCACTAAAGTGTGGAGTTCCACAAGGCTCCATACTGTCTCCAGTGCTCTTTAATATCTACATGAAACCGCTGGGAGTGATCATCAGGAGGTTTGGTACAGGGTGTTATCAATATGCTGATGACACCCAAATCTATTTCTCCATATTTACCTCATCAGGAAATGGCATAAATGCCTGCCTAGAGGTGGTAATAGGCTGGATGAAGGATAATAAACTGAAGTTGAATCCAAATAAGACTGAGGTACTGGTGCAGTGGGGAAATGACTTGATTAGCAAGCCAGAGGTTGCCGGTTCAAATCTCCGCTGGTACCTATATTGGGCAGCAGTGATATAGGAAGATGCTGAAAGGCATCTCATACTGCGCAGGAGATGGCAATGGTAAACCTCTCCTGTATATTCTACTAAAGTTAACCATAGGGTGCTGTGATCGCCAGGAGTCAACACCAACTTGATGGCACACTTTACCTTTACTCACTGGGGGGGGGGGTTTGAGATCCAACAGGTGGTTTAGATCTGCCTGTTCTGGATGGGGTTACACTCCCCTTGAAAGATCAGGTACGTAGCTTGGGAGTGCTTCTGGATCCAAAACTTGCTCTGATTTCTCAGGTTGAGGCAGTGGCTAGGAGCACTTTTTATCAGCGTCAGCTGTTACATCAGGTGCACCCATGTCTGGAGGTGAATTACCTTAAAACAGTGGTACATATGCTGGTAACCTCCAGGCTTGACTACTGTGATGCACAGGGTATTTAAGAGAGTGCCTTCTTTGTCGTGAACCCTGTTGCCTATTATGATCTTCTGGAGAGGTTTGGATACAGTTGCTGCTGGCTCATTTGGTCTCGACTCAGGACCGGGCTTTCTCTGTGGCTGCCCCGGGGCTTTGGAATATGCTCCCTGTTGAAATAAGAGCATCTTCTTCTTTGTTTGCTTTTAGGAAGACCCTCAAGACGCACCTGTTTTCTCAGGCTTCTAACTGAAATTAATTTTAAACTGTTTAATTTGTTTTTTATTTTATGAGATTGTTTTTACTGGTTTTGTGAAATTTTATCTGGTTTTACTCTGTTTTATATGGTGTTTTAAATTTTGTACACTGCCTAGAGATGTAAATATCAAGCAATATAAACATATAATAAATAATTTTTTAAAAATAAAATAAAGTTTAAAGAAACAGCCACTTCCTCACTGCACGGGTACAGTTATTTGGGAAGTTCTGCTAGGCTGTTCTTTCATTGTCCTGGTGGATCCTTGCTCTGTATGTCAGCCACTGAACCTTCATTATGTATACAATCCAACTTATTGCCCTCTCCACTCAGTTGGAAAGACCATCAATATGAGTGAAGTTTTGATAATAAATCCTGGTACCTCTTTTGAGAATGCAGTGCCAGCTGATTAGCCCAACAGTGCAGCAAATCTCAAAGCCTTTTCCTTTCTATGTTGTGATTCTTGTTCTTCCATTCATGGTTGTTATTGTTCCATTCGTGCTGTAAGCCCCAATGGATGAAGTAGGTCTCCCAGGGGTGACTTTCCATGTGGTCCACTATCTCTACAACCATCCCCAGATACAGACGGCAAAGGAGTAATTAACATGTATCTAATTTTAAAGTATGTAATGCCCTGGGAGGCACTGATCATTTGTTAAGTGAAATCAATCTCGTTTTGGCTGGTAGCTGTTACAGGCTCTTGATTTTAGAAAACGGGAAGACACAGGAAGAAAAAAGGAAAGATATTGGCTAGACTGGAAAGTTATATGAATACATCTCTTTTGTCAGAAAGAAAAACTGCTAGGAGATCACTCTTAAGTGTGAAGAGAAGAAATGTGGTAGTGCCATGCTAGTGAAATGTTACATAGGAGTGGTAATCTTCAAATATGAATGTACCCCATGAAGTATGTACATTTATATTTTGCCATGTTCATAATTAATATAGATGCCAGAGATCTAAATTTAATAAAGACAGCAATTAACATTGTGGCCACTGTGTTCCACATTTGTATTGCATGTTTCATGCACGCACACTAAAGTTTTTATAGAAATGTAATGCCTTAATATTTTGGAAAATAAATACAATCACACACTTGTAAAGGGCAACTGTTCTCCTCTGGCCAAAAATCAGTATCATTTATGTGAAGAAAATGCTACGAGTTCCCGTCTAGTCACTAAGTATCTTGGCAATTATTCTTGGCTTGGTATGTTTCCCAGACTATGGGAAACACCTATATCAGGCAGCAGCGATATAGGAGAATGCTGAAAGGCATCATCTCATACTGTGTGGGAGGAGGCAATGGTAAACCCCTCCTGTATTCTACCAAAAGAAAACCACAGGGCTCTGTGGGCACCAGGAGTCGACACCAACTCGATGGCACACTTTACCTTTATCATCCGCACGGAGGTTTCAAAGCTGTATGGATTTTCCTGAGGAAACCTGTGTGCACTTCTTCCCTTGCATCGTCATCACCCTTATCTATCATATCTCCAGAGATGAACACATAATTAACATTTTTGAGCAGTGGGACTGTTCTGGAAATACTCTTGCCATGATCAGTCCAAATATACCTATTCCTTTCCAGGACTAAGCTCTAGGACAACAACAACAACAAAAAAAAGGCTGCACACATTTGAAGTCAGCAGAAGACACTGAACTTGATTAGCTTCCCTATCCATGATGTCACCAATGACTTTCCTTACAAATCCTTAGAGCAGATTTAACAATATTTCCTTTTCAATTTGCCTTTTTAATAGTTTTTTTAAAAAGATAATTAAAGTTAATAAGGTGATGAATAGATAAATGCACAAACATTAACGGGGCTCTTTAAAACATAAAAGGGGACAGTCTGCCTGAAGCTTGTGGGGAGGGGCAAGACCAACATCTGAGCCAGTATACAAGTAACTGGTGTGAACCTCTTGGCTTGTCACTGGAAGAAAGGCACTCGCCCGCCCCACAGCTAAGGAATGCATCAGGAGCTCTCTCTTTACAGTGCACCCATTGTTTCACTTAGGACAAAGGACCACGTTTGTTGCACAACAAATGCGCATGTGTTCCTGTTCCTCCTTGCAGTGCACAGTCCACATATTTTTGCCCACATAGTGGCACTTCTTTTGCAGGGTTATTGCATTTCCCCAGCAGTCAAACCACAGTATTTTCTTTCTGGGGAAATGTGATTCTTCCCTCCCTCTGATGATAGGCCATAGGTAGCTCAGTGGTTGTGCACATGCTCTGCATGTAGGAAGTCCCAGAAATAATACTTGGCAACTCTGGATGGTGCTGGGAAAAACTTCTGCCTGAACCTCTGCAGAGCTGCTGCAGGTCCATCTAGCAGGCTTACTGGGCTGCTATCAGGACAGTTATTCCACAAGTATCATGAATATCAATTGGTAATGAGAGGTATTGGGCAGGGAACTGCTGCTATTGCTACAACCTCAGAAGGAAGAGCAGACATTCCTGAGTATTGTGTTGTAACTCATGGGAGTGCCGTGCAAATGATAAAATATGGTGGGTTGAGAAGATACGCTCTTGTGAGAGCTCTATCCTTAGACATGCTTATGTGTGTATACAATAATCTGTTCTACTGCAGTCCCAGCAAAACCACGGCTGCTATTTTTTTGCCTTCAGAAACAGACCTCAAAAGGGCACTTGCATGATGTGAGTATATGGTTGGACAGAAACAAATACAACAGCCCCAACCACAACTGTTACTGCTTGCTTTTTGCTGAAACTGGTTGTAACATTAAGGTCATAGCAGGAAGGACCAATGAGCATCATACTGTAATGTTCAGAATCTAGGATTTTGTTATAAATTTGTTCTAATGTTACTGGTCACACGTGTCTGAATTTACAAGTTACATGGATGGAAGCTGAAGAGAAGTGATTGTGAAGAAGAGCAATTTGGGTGGCTCAGGTTGTATTGATTCATTTTTAGGGAGAGAACTGCCATTTTCTCTCTTTCTAGGCTCTCTGCTAAGAAAAAACCTCTGAAAAGATCCCTTATCTATCCAGGATAACTAGGAAGCATTATCGCTAACGAGAGGCTTCTATAGAGAGAGCTGGCATTTCCCCATTGTGGCCGATTTCCATTGCTCTGAGACCACAAAGCTGCTTCATTCAGAGCTGGCAAACTGAGGCCTGCAGAGACCCCCCTCAGCTCATTTTCTACAGTCTATTAGCACGTGGTCTTTTGAGGTCTGTTCGGTACCTAGGAAAACTGTTGAGTAGAATAAGTGGCCTCTTTCTAGCAGCCTTCTGCATTCTATGGAGAAGCTTCTCCCCAGAGACATACACTACACATTATGGCAGCAGATCCATAAATATGCAGACCCATAGCAAAAGGGTGCACATATGAGGGGATCTGAACCTTCCCTTTCTTCCTCCAGCTCTCTCCCTGTTCAGTTACTTTCCTCCTCTCTGGGGAGACCTATGACAGGTCTATAATTGACTACTATACATTTATCCAAAACTAGAACCTTCTTCATTAAACTGTATAAATCCATTGATTTGTATTCTTAGGTGGCGGGGGGTGGGGCGGACGGACATAACAATGCTGAACCTTTCTGTCTCCTCTCCTTCCAAGCTTCTTGCCTTTACTCTTGCACACTAATGCTCGCCTCCTTTGGGTACATAGGGTAACTAAAGTCATTGAGATGGACACCACCTTTACTTGTGGGCTTGGAAAATCTGTTCTCTTTTAAAAGGGAAATGAGACCATTCATACCTCAATCAACTATGAGCCCCAATAGCTAAATAAGAGTTTTCATATTCAGTCTGCAGTATGCCACTGAATACTAGTTGCTAGAGCATAGTACCACCATAGGAGGACTATTACCTTCATGCCCTGCTGGTCGGGTTCCTAGAATCAACTGGCTGGCTTCACCAGGAAACAGGATTCTGAACTGGATGCCCCTTTGGTCTACCAGAGCTGCTCTTATGTTCTGACTACAAAGAAAAGCCTATTTCTATGCTCTGTCTTCATGACAGATCCTATTAATAATAGAAACTAGATGCTTCCTTGCAGATGCAAAATAATCGGGGTTGCCAGATAAAGTGTTCAAAATATGCAGGGGCACTGTAGTAAGAGATAGCCAGTTAAGGTTTATGTAGCTGTGACATCTGAAATAAAATAAGTCTTTTAAAATTAGAAGTCCAGGTCATGTGGAGACCCTAACATGATTAAGTGGAGTCTCACAATCTGCTGACCTGCGTTTCTGTAGCGCATTCCTCATCCTCTGTGACAATCTCAGCCATTTGTGTTTCAAACCCAACAGGGTTCTCAAGCACCAGGTTGTTTTCTTGCAGGTTGTTTTCTTGCTTCAGGTCCTGATCTCCCTCACTGGCAGAATTTAGGACCTCATCCTTTACCATGTCAGGTTCCAGAGGGAAACAGACTTTCCCACTGTTCTTCACTAAATCTTGCACCTCTGCACTGAGAGTTTTCACTTTCTCTTCATATTCTTCAAATGCCTCTTGCTGGAGCTGGATAAAGATAAATGGCAACACCTGAGAAACAAGTTATGTTGTGCGTAGAAGAAGCAAGTTAAAATCACAGTAGCTGTTGCTTGTTTATGGGATTCTTCTCATGGCTCTGTGGTAAAGCACATGTGCTGCATGCAGAAAAACCAAGATTCAGTTCCCAACATGTTAAGAAAGGGCTCACGGCGGGGTGGGGAGTGCTTTCTGAGACCTCGGAGAGCTGCTGCTAAGCAAGGTAGACAACACTGAGCTAGATGAACCAATGGTCTAACTCAGTAAAAGGCAGCGTCCTATGTATGTGTCGTCTGATAAATGAAGTTGGGTACTCATGAAAATGCCTAGTTCAAAGAAGCCTATATTTTTTTAAAGTCAAAAAGCAGAGCTGGGTTTTCTCTGCAGTGGTTCCCGCACTACAGAGCACCCACTCTGGGGCAGCCTGACCGGCCCATCCATGGATGGCTTTTCAGCCCCTAGTAAAGACCTGGAATTTCCAAAAGGCTCCCCCCAACTGCCAGCTGGAGGTCCTTTACAAGGTGACCAGTAGCAGTCAAATGGTGCAACTGGGAGGTAAGGGGCAGGAAGACACTGCCACTACTGCATATGCTACAAACTGATAGTTGGTTTTATATTAGTTTAAACACCATGGCTTTTTCCAAAGGACAATGGGAAACATAGTTCTGCACAGAATTTTTTTGTTAGCAACCCTTAGTTTCCCTTATAAAACTACAGTTCCCAGGGTTCTCCACAGCAAGGGGACATCTCTTAAACCATTGAAACTTTGTAGAATAGAGGGGGTTGGTAATGTCAAGCTTCCAGACCCATTCTTTTGAACCTCTCTCTCTCTCTCTCTCTCTCTCTCTCTCTCTCTCTCACACACACACACACACACACACACACACACACACACACACACACACGGCTGCTACTTGAAAATGACTATAAACTGTTCCCTCCACAGGCTTTCTCCATGGGGCAAGCATTCATGAGCAACCAGTCATCACATGGATTAGGGGTTTACGTTAACATCACTGCAAAAAGTCCAGAAAAATGTGTTTTGGTATGGAGAAAATTCCATGATTCATGCAGGGAGCTACATTGCATCAAAAGCTGTTTCCATATGGAAATAGTTGTCGTGTGGTTGCCTTTTCATATGCACTGAATCCCAGTAATTCTCCTAAGCCTATATTCCCATGTAGGAGATATAGCTTTATGATAGCAAATATTCTTGAACAGGCAAGGCCTGTGAAAACCATACAAGGTTATCCATTACATGAAGTTAATGTATCCAGATGGCTCTCTTGTAATGAGGCTCTAGATTCTAAGGTGAGAAGAATTTGAAGGAGTGAGTAATGTGAACAGAATTTTGGTGGTTACACATGTGCCAGAGAACCAAGAACAGCTTTTCTTGGAGAGCCTTAGTGACTAGGACTACCATTTGGGTACACATTGTGGCCTGGTTCAAATTAGCACTAAAGCCCTATTTGGACATCACACTGTACTTGTACTGGGAAGCAATTTTCTTTCAAGGAAGGCTGACTTATAATCTGCCCTCACTTTCTTTGCAGAATATAACATGGCTTACTTACTCAAGCCACTGGCGTTATTTTACTACATGTTCCTTCAGCTGCAAACCCAGAACACTTAAACTAGTATAAAATTGATATTAATTTCTAGTGCAGATAGAAGGGAAACCATAAGCAGTCTCAGTTAAGCAAATATTTATTATTTGTTCTCTCCAACTCTGGATGCTTTGTTTGCTGTTCCTTTCTGTTTCTGGCACAGAACCACTGGGATGACATGATTGAATCTGTAGGGAAGTTAAGGAATATTATGTGAGGTTGAAAGGTAAATTGCTTAATGTGATGTGAAAGTTGCTTAATATGCACAGGAGGACATGGCTTTAGGGCAGGGGTTTGGGAAGATGATCTTTGGATCCATTCCAGACCCCTCTCTCTCTTTTTGTATTGCTGGTCTGCTAAATAACAACCCAAAACTTTTGTTGGGAACCGGTCACAAGATACCTGGTTTTCTTTTTCCTTGATTTTCTCTAGGCAGGCTGCCTGCTTTGCTTCCAGTATTTCTTGATACCTGGCCTGCTTTTCATTCATCTTGGAGGGGAAAAAAATGTTAAAAACCAACATCTTCAGTGTAGTTATAGAAAAGTAATGGCTTAGTCAACCAGTGCAACACAGAGCACACGGCAAAGGAACCAAGCTAGTACAACCAAGGATTGAACCTAGGACCTTTACTCCCCCACTGAGCTACAGGCCCTCCCCAAAGACTGGCCACACACTTGAAGAGGTAGGCTGACTTCAGTCTTACATGGTCTATTTTAAACACACACACACAACCCTAGAATCCATGTGATCCATCAAAGCAAGATGGCATACTCTGGATCTTTTAACAGCTATGGCATACTGCAGGCAGCCTGAGCAGACCCAGAGCTGGGTGTAGAGGACCCAGCTTGAGGGGAAATCCCTCAATGCATTGCACTCCTCCTCGCGTGGTGAATTAAGGGATATCTGGAGGCTGGGCTTCATTTTACCAGCCTCCAGAGATCCACACTGCTCAGACCAGAGCGGATTGTGTGGGCCGTGCTTGCCACGCACCGCACAGCAGATTGGTGTTCATTGGTGGGTGGGGAGGTAAGTTTGTTTCTGTCTTCCCCCACCACCACCCCGCCCCTGCCTGCCCACCCTAGAAACAGCCATGTGAACGACCTCTCAATGTAGCTGTTCCCACACTGCTGAGCAACTAATTACAGTGGGACCTTATGTGCACTAGGAAGTCAGTTTACCAGTGTGACAAGGCAAGGAAGCTGACAGCCCAGAACGGATAACCAAGTCTATCATGCAACAGGGCCTAGGAGACACATTGCCTGAAGCAAAGGAATGAAATATGACCATTTTTTGGTGTCTCATGCTGAGAAGTTCAAGAACCAGGCAGCAGTTGCTGGTGAAGCTGTATATAGCAGGCATGAGCCCTCTATTATTAACTTTCAATTTGTTTTCATCTTACAAAAGGAAATACAGAGACAGAGCTTGCCCATCCATGATACTTGCTGTACTAACTGCTGCTTGGATGTACAGAATAATCATCCTCACTGCTAAATCATCCGCCTGAGAAGGCTGTTGGATCCAGTAGAATTCCAAAGAGCCTTGGGGTTTTTTGGAGTTGGTTCTGTCGGTGATTCTGCTGATGCCCTGGTGGATACCTGGAACATGGAACTCACCAGGGCAGTAGACACACTTGCTCCTAAGCATTGTCTCTGACCCGCTTCAAAATTAGCTCCATGGTATATGGAAGAACTACGAGAGCTGAAGTGGCAAGCTAGATGACTGGAGTGCACATGGAGGAGGACTCATCTTGAATTTGATAAGACACAGCACAGTGCCCATTTGAAGACCTATGCTGTGGCAATATGTGAAGCAAGGAAGCGATTTTATTCTGCGCCTATTGCATCTGCAAGTTCTGGTCCAGCAGAGCTGTTCCGGATTGTTAGGGGTGTAGCTCAAGCCTCTTCTATTTCAAATTTGTCTCCAGAAACAATGTCTCACTGTGACGCATTCAGTGAGTTCTTTGCAGATAAAATCTCTCACATTCAGACTGATCTGGACACCAATATAGGGAGGTGTCCAGCAATCCCTCTTGCAAGATTAGATTGGATCAGTTTCAGTTTGTGACTCCTGAGGATGTGGACAAGCTAGAGTGGCACAGCTTACCACCTGTTCTTTGGATCCTTGCTCAACGTGGCTGATTTCATCTTGCAGGGAGTTTGTTTGTTGGAGCTGCCTTTATTGATCTCATTAATATCACAGGATGCCACCTTGTTTGAAGGAGGCAATGGTTAGACCTCTTCTTAAGAAGTCTGCTCTGGATCCCCTGGTGATGGATAATTATAGGCCAGTCTCCAGCCTCCCATGGTTGGGTAAGATGATTGAGGGTGGTGGCTGACCAGCTTCAAGCAGTCTAGACTCATTTCAAACTGGCTTTAGAGTGGGCTATGGGGTTAAGACGTTCTTGGTCGGCCTGATAAAATGACCTTCACCAGAGAATTCACAGAGAGAGTGTGACTCTGTTGGTTCTTTTGGATCTTTTGGCAGCTTTTGATACCATCGGCCATGGTATCCTTCTGGATCACCTGAGGGATTTGGAGACAGGTGGCACTGTTTTACAGTAGTTCCACTACTATATCTTGGGTAGATTTCATATGGTGGCACATGGTGACAGTTCTTCAAAACGAGAGCTGCCATATGGAGTCCCTCAGGGCTCCACTCCTTCACCATGCTTTTTAATATCTACATGAAATTGCTAGGTGAGATCATCAGGGGATTTGTTGCTAGGAGTTATCAATATGATGATGAAACCTAAATCTATTTCTGTTGTCATCAATATCAGGAAATGGCATTAGCCCCTTAAATAAATATGCCTGCCTACAGGCAGTAATGGTCTGGATGAGGGATAATACTGAAGCTGAATTCAAGCAAGATGGCGGTGCTCATTGTTGGGGGTCGTAATCTGCAAGGCGGGAACTTCCTGTTACACTACCCCAGAAAAACAGGTCTGTAGCTTGGGTGTAACTATCATACTTCAGACATATTATGCGAAGAACCAGCTCCCTTGAGAAGTCTATAATGCTGGGGGAAGTTGAAGGAAAGAGAAGAAGAGGACGACCAGCAGGAAGGTGGATGGACTTGATTATGACAGCAATGAATGCACCATTGAGAGACCTTAAAGGCCAAGTTGAAGACAGATCGTCCTGGAGAGAATCTATCTATGTGGTTGCTAAGTCGACACCGACTTGACAACACTTAATCAATCAATCAATCAATCAATCAGATTGGGAGTGCTCTTGGACCCGGGTCTCACTCACACAAGGTGCTGGTTGTCTTTAAAGCCCTAAATGGCTTAGGTCCAAGGTTACCTAAGAGAGCACCTTTCTCTATAAAATCCCCACCACTCATTAAGATCATCAGGAGGGCTCTGTCTTCAGGTGCCACCGGTTCATCTGGGATAGGGCCTTCTCAGTTGTTGCCCTTGGGTTGTGGAACACACTCCCCATGGATATAAGAGGATTCTCTTCCTTGGAGGCCTTCAGGAGAGCCTTAAAGATCCATCTTTTTAGCCTGGCCTTTAATGATATCTAGTTTCAGTATTAATTATAATCTGGTTTAAATGGGTTTTTAAAAATTGTTTTATTATGTATTTTTTATTTTAATGTAAATTGCCCTGAGCCATTTTAGGAAGGGCAGTATAGAAACTGAATGAATGAATGAATGCACCCAGGCCATCTCCAGCTAATCATTTGGCAATTTTGAAGGAAGTGTAAACTTAGCTATAGCTGTTCAGTAATGTGGCACAGGACATGATATCAACCACTTCCAGATTAAGCCTAGCAAATGCATTACTAGCCTCTTCAGGAGGTTAGGTGACAATATAAATTGGTGCCCCTGTGAAAATAATCAAAGGAGAGGGCAGTGCAGATTCAGGGGAGGAGATGGAAGCTAGGAGTGAGAAAAATGCAGATTAGGCGGGCTATGGGGATTGCAAATATAATAGCCACATAGCCAGGGTTCTTACTTTGTTTGTTTGTTTAACACATGTGTATACTGCTCAAAACGTTTGTTTCTGGGCGGTTTACAATAAAACAATACAAATTAAAACAAAATTAAAACCTTAACATGTTAAAATAATTTAAAATCTAGCACAATAAAACACTATCAAAAACTGTACATCTAATTAAAAAGCCTGGGTATAAAAATGTGTCTCAACTGCCTTTTAAAAAGTTGTCAGAGATGGGGAGGCTCTTATTTCAGCAGGGAGCACATTCCAAAGCCTCGGGGCAGTAATGGAGAAGGCCCATCCCTGGGTAGCCACCAGACGAGTCTGTGGCAACTGCAGACAGACCTCTCCAGATTATCTCAGCGGGTGGTGGGGTCATGGTGAAGAAGTCGTTCTCTTAAATACTCAGGGGCTAAGCTGTTTAGGGCTTTATAGGGTATAACCAGTGCCTTGTATTTTGCCTATTGGCAGCCAATGCAGCTCTTTCAATACAAGAATAAAATGGTCTCTTCGAGGTGACCCAGAGACCAACCTGGCTGCCGCATTCTGTACCAACCTCAGTTTCCGGACTACGTACAAAGGCAGCCTCACATAGGCAGTCCCACATATACAAACATGACATATGTCTGTCTTAAAACTTCTTTTACATTGCACAATGGTACGTGTCAAAAGTTTCAGGTCTTGAGCCTGGTTCCTTCAGTGCCTCTCAAGGCACTCCACAGAAGACATTGTGCTTGGGGTAAAGCTTCAGAGAGGACAGCTGTTAATTCTAAAGGCAAAAAGGACAAAGCTCTTGCCTTGCTAAATCTTTTGTCAATTGCCATGTTCTTTCCATCATTCATTGACTAGACAAATACCTTAATTCAGGGGTTCTCAAACATGGGTGTGCCCAGATGTTGGACTACACCTCCCACCATCCCTTTGGCCATTTTGGCTGGAGTTAATAGGAGCTGAAGTCCAACAACATCTGGACAGCCAAGTCTGAGAATCCCTGCCTCAATGGGAGTCTATATTCCAGATTAGAGCTCAGTGTCTTCCGTGCGATAAGGAACATTTGTAAGGCAGAGAACACAGTTTTTGTTCAAGTCAGTGGGGCATACCTAGTGAGGCAGTAAAGCTGGAGCTGGAACTGGGGAGGGGGGATTCGGAACCGAGGGGACTACACAGAGGATTTGAGGACATGCTTACCTGTTTGACCATCTGTACGACTTCTTGAATGTGTGCATTATTGATTTCTCTCTTCAATCTTTAGAAAAGAAACATATCAGGAATTAAACATAAAATCCTTTATCTGTCATCTTTGTGGGGGGAAAGACTTCAGAGAGTGATAATGGCCAGAGCTTCCGTGAACGGCAGCTTCGGGTGATCCAAGTTGCTGCTCATAGAAGCACTGGCCATCACAGTTACGACACTCCCCTTTTCATACAAACTAGCTGGGCCTCTGCCAGCCTGGCCAGCCCGCTTCTGCCGCCGCCGCCTGGCCACCTGGCCTGCTTCTTCACCCCTGCCTGGCCTGCTTCTCCCCCCCCCACCCAGCCTGGCTTCTCCCCGCCCGCTTCTCCCCCCCACCCTGGCCCACCCGTGGTTTCGGGCTGGTGGATAGGTGGGTTGGCCCACTTCATTTTGCCCCCATCCCCTGCCTGGCACTTTCTGGCTGGCTGGCGGGCCGGCCGGAAAACCGGCCCGCCACCTCCTCCTACCCTCCAGCCAATTCCCAGAGGCCGGGCCAGCCCGCTGCCGCCTGCTCCCACTGGCCAGTGGCCAGCATCCCTATTTTCTCCCCCGTCCCCATTGCTAATCGGCCATTGCTTGCAAACTCTCATGAGAGCTGCCATGCATGGGATTAGCAACGGGTACGCCTAGGAGAAATAAATATATAGATAGATGGCACCATGACCATAAGCACCTGGCAGGAGGGGATGAGTGACAGCCCGGGGGGGGACTTCCTCCCCACTTTCTCAGCTGTAACTGTAAGCACCACTGTGCTCAGTAATGTCTGAAAGAGCCTAATGACAACTGTGGCACTAGAGGGTCATTAAATGAAAGATATAGAGATGTGCAAATCGATTTGAGTCAAATCTATTCAAGCTTGAATTGGGGTGATTTGAGTGATTTGAACTCAAATCAAATCAGCCTTAGAATAAAAGGCCTGATATGAGTTAGAATAGAATAGGCCCTGATTCAAGCTCAAATCGATTTGACTGCCATTTTGTCTCCGTGTTTTTCCTTTGCTGGTCGGTTTTCTTGCACTGGCTGCCAATTGGCTTGAGATCTCCTTGCTTCTTGGTTGGCTTGTTTTCATTCAAATCAAGTGTTGTCATGAGCAACATGGGATGAGGGGAGGCAGGAGGGAGGGTGAGCCAAAAGGAGGGATTTTCAAAATGTATTTAAGGGAGTGTTTGGAGGCAGAGAGACAATGGTGTCTCAGGAAAAGAGAAGGATCAGAGAGATAGACTGCAGCAGCACTGAGAGCAAAGACTGGTGGTATTGGTTAGGGATGTGCCCAAACCGGTTCGGAGGCCATGCTGGAGGCCTCCGAACCGGTCCGGATCCGAGCCGGTCCGGCGGCTCGGCACGGAGGGGGGTTGTACCTTTAAGGGCGGGGGGTAGTACTTACCCCCCCCCGGCGCTCTTCCCCCTCTGGCGCTGTGGTTTTTTGTAAAGTTTCTGGGGGGGCAGCGTTCCTCCCTGCCGCCACTGCCCCCATCGTTAGCCTGCCAGAGCCTAAGTAAGTAACACGCATGCGCCCGTTCCAGCGCGCGTGCCGGCGGTGGGTGCACACGCATGGCGGAACGGGCGCATGTGTGTTACTTACTTAGGCTCTGGCAGGCTAACGATGGGGGCAGGGGCGGCAGGGAGGAACACTGCCGCCCCAGAAACTTTACAAAAAACCACAGTGCTGGAGGGGGAAGAGTGGCGGGGGGGAAAGTACTACCCCCCCGCCCTTAAAGGTACAACCCCCCCCCCGTGCCAAACCGGACTGGTTCGGAGCCATGCACATCCCTAGTATTGGTCTGGGCCTGCCTGCCTAGACCAGTGAGTGGAGATAGAGACAGAGACAGAGACAGAGTGCCTGCTGGATTATCTGTCTCTCTTCTTATTCCTTTTTTGCTGTGCCAACAACTTCTTTCTTTCTGAGTTTTGTTAATTGTACCAGCGGCTCCAGTATGGGTGCTGCTTTGAACTTTCTTCTTCTTCTGTGCATTGTAGCATCCAGTAGCTGTAATAACTTGGGTACTGCGCTTCTCCCTCCCCCCTCTGGTAGCCCTGAGCGCTCCTTTACTGCTGCTCCTGTCTGTGTGCCTGGTGGATTAATTTTTGGTTTTTGTAGGCTAGTGTGTTCTGTCTGGTGTCCCGCCTGCCAGGCTCTCTCTGATTCCCTTTTTTGGGTTGTTGTTTTTTTAATTGTTTGGGTGGGTGCCTGAGTGGTGCCCACCTGCCCTCCTCCAGCTGTTGAGTCCTAATGTCTGCTTGGCCCAAGAGTGCCTCCGAGAGCAACACCTGGCAGACTCCAGCTGAAGATGCCAGAAGGTAGACCCCTACACCTTGGTCAGGTTATAGAACTTAAAGTTCTTTAAATAGGGCCTAGTTTGGGGAAGGAAGGAATTAGGTACTACTAGTAGGACTGTAGGACAGGAGAATGGGTTTAGGTTAGAAAGGCACAGTAATCCCCTGCCCTTTGCCTTCCCTTTCCGTTGACTTGCCCCATTGTTGCTTGATCCCCTCCAAAAAATAATAATAATAAAAAAAAATTCCCCAACTCAAATAAAGCCTGCTTTTTCATTAGGAGGGATTTTATTTTTCTAGCTTCTGAGTGTGCACTACAGTGCTATAAATAGCACTGTGTGTGGCACTCATAGCAAAACCCTCATGGGGGGTTGGGGGAAAGGTTTAAAAAAATGTAATCACCTGCTTGCCCATTACTTTTGTGGGTTGGGTGGTAGGTAGCACCCATCATGTCCTACCACCCAACCTACCTTGGTGTCCCTGGGACCTACCTATGGGGAACAATGGGGTGATTCAGTTCCTCATTCAAGTTCCTCATCCCTATGGCCAAATCACTTCAATTGATTCGTTGAAACAGCTGGCAAATGGCTGCTATTTTGATGAATCAATTTGAGTATTTGTGATTCAATTCAAGCTCAAATTGAATAGCAAAATGCAATTCATGAACTTCTCTAGAAATATAGGCTGTGCATTTGCAAAGATGGATTAGATAATGGCCTGGCTTGCTATGTCCTAGTTACACAGATGTTAGGAATAAAGTCTTCTCTCAAATTCTACCCAGTTCAGAACACAATTTAGATCTATCTTTCTTCTTCTTTAGTTGCTTCTTCTATTGGAGGTTAGCTATCATTAAAGCTACTTGATCTTTTGACACTGCTTCTCTGAATAGCAACGCAGTGCTTCTACCATACCATTCTCTAAGGTTTTTCAACCATGATGTTTTCCGTCTTCCTGCCCTCGATCTTTCTTTGCAATATTAATTGCAGAAGACGATATCTCTGATGTCTCATCACATGTCCCAAATATTCCAGTTTCCTTTCTTGTATTGTTTTTAATATTTCCATGTTTTTATTCATTAAACATCATGGATGTTGGTTATAAAGCTTCTATCTTTCAGAAATTTGAATTTCTTCTCAGTAGAAAGTAAAAGCAGCTCTACACAAGATTGCTTTATCTGCTGTCACTGCAGCAAAGATCAGATTATTAAAGTGAATGCTATTAGTTGTAAAGCAAACTTACTGGAACAATGGAAGATTCTTTTTAATGACTCCTACTGATGCAATTCTATATTGATTTTCCCAGTTGTCTTATTTTTCTATTGCTGTGGCTTATGGCGAAACAATACATTTGACAGACTAACTGATCGGTAATAATAAACAGAATCTCTGACAGGGATGCTCGACATAAATAGACTTTCTGGAGTGAAGAAGCAGAATATGGAGAAGCTGAGAGAGCAAAATACATGTGCTTGTTATCCAGGACTGACTTTGAAACAGTTTTCAAGCTTCAAGATCTTTTCAAGTGTTGAGAATGGCTTATAACTAATGGATTGTCTGGCCCTGTGAAAAAACCAGTCAGTACAGACAAAGTCAAAGAGAGCAGGCTATCTATTGAAGTACCTTTCTTGGGCACCCTTATCACTGGTGTTCTTAGCCATGGTTTGGATTCGATCCTGTCTCTTGGCCTCCAGTTTTTTCTTCATTTCTTTAGTGTCACTGCAGAGGAAAAGATTATCAGGTAGAGCTGTGTCAGGAATAACACATTTTATCAGTGTAAAATTCTGCCCCCCTTTTCGAACTAATGTTTGCTTATTAGTAGTACTGGACACTAGAATTAAAAATGATGATTATTATTAATATGGACCACACAGTGTGAAAGGCAGCCCTATGGTGTTGTGTGATGGGGCAGCTGCAGAATGATGTAAAACAGCTTTTGAGCAGTCACTTAACACCACTCCCATTGTTTTCAACAGAAGTAGTGACAAGTAGCTGCTTGGAAGCTGTTTTAAGTCATTCTGTAGCTGCCTTTCCCATTCTATAGCTGCCTCTCCCCCACACTGGTGGGGCTGCCTCTCCCATTGTTAAGCAGCCCCGCAGGTCCCTAATGCCAAAGTTGCACTGTGCAGAATGTCGGCCATCCAGGGGTGTAGCTATAATTGAGTGGATGGGTTCAAAGAACCCGGGCCACAGAGCTCCTGAGGCCCCCCCCCCCGCTCCACTCCTCCCTATCTTCTTCATTATCTCCCTCTCACCAAGGGGCCATTGGAGAGAGGAGTAGACATGGGCCCCCTTTCCCCTAGCTACACCCCTGCGGCCACCTTGAACATTTACATATCACCTTTCAACCAAAAAGTTCTCAAAGCAGTTTATAGAGCAAAAGGAATAAGAATGTGCTTTCCTGTCCAAAAGGGCTTCACAATCTAAACAAAACAAAAGAAAATCACAAGGAAAACACTAGAGACAGCCATTGGGAGCAATGCTATGCTGGGATGAATGAGGAAAGTTCTTTTCCTTCTGCTAAATATAAGAGAGTCACCACTTTAAAAGATGCCTCTTTGCCTAGTTAGGAGGAGGCTTTGAAGAGTTTCAGCCCTGAAGCACAAGCCTGTTAGCAAAAGAGACATTACTTTAAGCTCTTTGTTTACTGGTTTGAAAATGTTCCTTGCCCAAGATAAATGATCCCAATGGACTAAGAGGAAATGCACACCTGTTATATGCAGGTTACATCATGCAAATCCCTTTTGACAATTCTCAAACACTTCATGTTTTGGGCTTCCTCTGAGTGTTGATTGATCCAACTACTTTAGCCAGGTTGGCCCAGTAAACGACAGCTTTAGACTAGTGTCCTGATTCAAAGGACTATGCCTTTACAGGCAGGACTGCAGGCATGGAGCCCTTTCAAAACAGTGACCTCTCTCCCTATCAGCTGCAATCTAGCCTGTGGTCTGAACAGCTGATCAGTGGATGCATGGTGTTTTGAAGACAAGTGCACAGCTCAGCATGACAGTTCCAGATGACCAAAGTAACTGCATGTGCAAGACCTTTATATGCAGGTGGGCTCCTGTCAGGGGCTTGTAGTGTGGGGAATCTGTCAAGGCCTATGCCTCAGCAAGGGGGAGGGCTACTGTCAGCCATTGGAGCCATGTGGACAAGAGTGAGCAGAGAAGAGGAGTAGCCTCTACTTCCCTCCCCTTTGCCCTCTGTATGGACATGCCAATGGGGCTCAGAGAAAGAGGACAAGTTAGTAGGCAGCAACAACAGCAGCAAAGAGAAGGTGGACCCACTTAAGCAATGAGGTCATCCTGCCTAAGAGTCCCCAAAAACCTGGAGCTGGAAGTGTTTACTTTTTGCTCCCCATCCACATGACCCTAATCAGGACCGGGGCAGAGGTTAAAAAATCCCAATATATTTAATTGGATGTCATTTAAATGTTGTGTGTCCTTTGAAACTTTAGAAGTTTTTCTTCAGTTTTTTCTTTCTACCCAGTTTTCCTGGGTAGAAAAAGCACTATCCAGAGTAAACATGAAATAAGACAGATCATCAAGGTCTGTGAACAAAGGCGATGACACAATACTGATTCAGTTCGCAGTTCACTTGGCCATATTCAAAGAGATAGCTTGGGGTTCCTTGAACAGATGCTTACATGCCAAAAGTGCTGTTTCTTACATATGCAGAACTGGAGAAGTGAATCCACTCTCCCCTTCCACACACCCCGAGTTGGATCCAAAGAACTGTGAGCAGAAGGGAAATAGCCGCTAGTGCTGTTGTACAATTGCTTGCACAAGAATGCTATAATCCTAAGACCTGTAGCAGTTTTCATGATTTTGCTTGTGCAAGACCTTGCATAAGCTGTTGTGCCAGTGGAAGAGCGGATCTGGATTTAGTTTCAATTTTTGAACAATTTCATGTTGCCAGTGAAAAGCAGCCTTCCTGTGAGCAGAAGACACAAGGGCAACTTTGGATCTCTGTGGCTTACTGCATGCAGTAGCTTCATGCTTTCATGAAAAGTCAGATCAAGGGATCTCAATTTCCCCCCCATATGCAACTGGACCCATGTAGATTGATGAATGTGGAGCTGTGACCCAAGAGGATGTGATGGGAGATCAGTAGGTCAGGGTGAAAGCTTTTCAGGAAACAGTGACAAAGGACAAACAAAAGCAGAATGACGTGATTCTGAGATTTAGGAGCCAAGGAAAAAAAAGTGAGGGAATTAATAAGGAATATTCATCAGTATATTAGCACATGCAAAGTTATTAGGCTAAATGCCATAGCAGAGTATTTTATTTTATGATTTACCTTTCCGAGGACTCCTTTAATGTCTTCAGCTCAGATGCTTGCCTTTCTCTCGCAAGTTCTATCATTTTAGCAACTTGCTGTTTAAAGGAGTAACACATATGGTTCAATGTCAAGATTTGGCTTTATTTTCTTTCATTATTGTTATTTCTAGCCTAACCGTCACAAAACACACATGTAAGGAGGTTTTGCTGCCTGACCACTTGTAGACCTTACAGCCGCCAATTAATCCAACAACTTTCGGAATTTGCGACATTCTGTCTCTGACGTGTAGCCTTGGCAGGCAATAGCCAGGATGAAACAGTGAGCTGACATGGTGTTTTTTAAAATCATAATTTACACATAAGTAAATGCTTGTGAATTGCACAGGGGCCACAGCTCAGTGGTAGAGCACATCATTTACATGCAGGCGATTCCACATTCAGTCCCTGGCATCTCCAGGCATGGCTGGGAAAGGTCCCCATCAAAGGCCTTGGACAGCTACTGCCAGTCAAGTTCTAGATCAGGGCTGCACAACTCAAATGCCCTGGTGGGCCGGAACCATCCGCAACTTGGTGTGCAGGGGCTGAGATCAATTCTTCCCACATTATTACATTAAAATTAAAAATATTATTAGTTTCTTGTGGATCTATTCCGCCTGTCAATGGAACCATAGTTTTAACCAAGGACAGTGGCCAGAAAATAGGTCCTATCCCTGCTCAATCAGTGGGGGCCCTGGAGAGCATGCCAGCCCCAAACAAATGCCAAGTCATCTTCCTATACTAGCATTGCTTTTGGGCTGCAATCCTAGGCATGCTTACATGAGAGTAAGCTTCACTGGTTATACCATGGAACATATTTCTGAGAAAACATGCATAGGATGGCATTATAAGGCAGTTTCCAGCTCCAGTGCTGTTGCAGGATACCTGGGGGGCAGTAAAATAGTCTCTAAATACTGAATTCGGCCCCCGGGTCTTATGTTGTGCAGGCCTGTTCTAGATGGACCAAGGGACTGATTCGGTGTAAGGCAGTTTCATTTCTGCCAGATCTCCATTTTACCTTTGTCTTTTACCTTTCATTCTCCCACAGACACATTTTCTTTGGGAAGGTGCTACTGCATGGCCAGATTTATTTTTTATCCTGTTTTAACTGAACAAGGGACTTGCTTTTAAAAAATAAGGTGCACAAAAACCTGAGGAAATATACATTCAATCACATGGGGGCACTGTCACACATGACAACTTTTCCTGTCAAAAGTGCTAAATGCAGACTGACTTCACTCTGGCCTTGTCAAACCATGAATGTTGAGAGACAGCCAGGTTTACAGACCATCTGACAAGTCTATATGTCATGTATATGTAAAAGTATTTATTTCTTGTTTACACAGTCAGACAGGTGTTATTGACTGGTTTGTTTTATCCAGACATTGAGTCCCTCCCAAGGACCTGGGATGCCAGAATTTTATTGTCAATTGTTATAGATATTGTCGCAGAATATAGGCTGTTCCCAGTAAAGCTGCTTTTTGTAATTGGCTGATGGTTATTTCTGTGGCCCCTATGGTGTTGAGGTGCTCTTCAAGGTCTTTTGGAACTGCACCCAGGGTGCCAGTTACCACTGGGATTATTTTGGTCTTTTTCTGCCACAGCCTTTCAATTTCAATTTGTAGATCTTTGTATTTGGTGATTTTTTCTATTTCTTTTTCTTCGATTCTGCTATCCCCTGGTATTGCTATGTTGATTATTTTAACTTGTTTTTCTTTCTTCTCGACTACAGTGATATCTGGTGTATTGTGTGCCAGATGTTTGTCTGTTTGTAGTTGGAAGTCCCATAATATTTTTACATCTTCATTTTCTTCAACTTTTTCAATTTGATGGTCCCACTAATTCTTGGCTACAGGTAGCTTGTATTTTTTGCAGATGTTCCAATGTATCATCCCTGCTACTTTGTCATGCCTTTGTTTGTAGTCACGTCTGTGTGATCTTTTTACAACAGCTGATTAGGCGGTCCACTGTTTCATCTGCTTCTTTACAAAGGCGGCACTTGTTGTTTGTGGTGGATTTTTTGACTTTGGCTCTTATTGCATTTGTTCTTAGTGCCTGTTCTTGTGCAGCCAGTATTAAACCCTCTGTTTCTTTCTTCAAGTTGCCATTCTTAAGCCATTGCCAGGTCTTGGTGATGTCTGATTTTCCACTTATATTGTGCAAATATTGATCATGCAGGGGCTTATTTTTCCATTTTTCAGCTTGGTTCTTGACTTGTTCTTTCTTGTAGGCCTGCTTTGTTTCATTGGTGTTGAATAGTTTTTCGTTCTTGACCATTTTAAGTGCTTCTTCACTGTCCTTGATATATTCTTCAAGGCCTCTTTTCTCCTCCTCTACTGTTTGATGGACTTGCAGCATTCCTCTTCCACCTGAGCTGCGAGGGAGGTAGAGCCTTTCTACATCACTGCGGGGGTGCAGAGCATGATTGATGGTCATTATTTTCCTGGTCTTACAATCTAGCGTCTCTAGCTCTGCCTGGGTCCAGTCTATTATTCCTGCAGTGTATCTGATAACAGGTATAGCCCAGGTCTTTATGGCTTGTATGGTGTTCCCGCCATTGAGTTTGGACTTGAGGATTTTTCTAACTTATTATTATTATTATTATTATTATTAATAATAATAATAATAATAATAATAATAATAATAATAATAATAATCTGCAACAATATCTATAATATTAACAGCAACAAGAATGATAATAAAATTCAGCCATCCCAGGTCCTTGGGAAGGACTCGATATCTGGATATAACAAACCAGTCAATAACACCTGTCTGACTGTGTAAACAAGAATAATAACAACAATAATATATAATATAATTAATAGTGCAATTCCAAAACACCTTGAAGAGCACCTCAACACCATAGGGGCCACAGAAATCACCATCAGCCAATTACAAAAAGCAACTTTACTGGGAACAGCCTGTATTTTGCGATGATATCTATAATAATAACAACAATATTGATAACAAAATTCTGGCATCCCTCCTTGGGAAGGACTTGATGTCTGGATAAAACAAACCAGCCAATAACACCTGTCTGTCTGTGTAAACAAGAAATAATAATAAATAAATAAATAAGAATTAATCTTTGTTAGCCGCCCCATAACAAATTGTTCTCTGGGTGGCTCAAAACAATTTTGCATCCTTCAGGCTTAGTAGATTATACCAGGTCTCCACTGGTGGAAGGATCCCAGTAAATCATGATGGAATGTGTTTATAGTATTGTCCAGTGAGCTTCACTAGGTTGGTGAGATTCAATAAAGAGTTTTTAGTTACTTTTCATATGGGTTGTATATTGTTTTCAGGCAGACGTGCAACGTATGCAATCCTAAGTTACGTTTACTTGGACAGAGTTTTGGCAACTTTCTATGTTTTCAGGTGGACATGCAGCTTATGCAATTCTAAGTTATGTTTACTTGGGCAGAATTTTGGCATTTTATGCCAAATTTGGCAATTCTATGCCAAAATAGAATTCTATCCTATTTTGGCACAGAATTGTCTATGCCTTTCTGTTAGGATGCCTTTGAACATTCCAAAAATGCAATAAAAAGCAGATGTGCAAGGGATGAATGTGTCTGTTTTCTACACCTCTGATATAATTTTCAAAAAAAGGGAACTTATGCACATCCCCTAGAGTGAGATGCATGAGTTCCACACAGTTTGGAAATGATGCATCTTGATGTGGGAAAGTTGTGCAGGTTCCCTCTTGGCATGTTACACTGGAAGTGCAAAAGGCAGAAGCACGACCCAGTTGTACGCATTCACTTTTTGTCCCTTCTTGCTGTGTGTGAAGTTGCTCTCAGTCTTGTTATTGAGCTCTGTATGCAGCTATAATAAAATAATGTGAGTTGGCAAAGGCAACACCTCTGCCTGCCAGGAAAAGTAATATATATATACAAATGATTACCTCTGTGGCATGCTGCTCTTTCTTCTTCCGAATCAAATCATACTGCTCTTCCCCTAACTGGATTAGTTCTTCCTCCAGCTTCTCTTTCAGCTCCAAGACTCTGTTGTCAGGACTTTCGGCCATCTCTACAGCATTCCCTCCTCCACTGGGGTCAGCCAACCTCCTGCAGCTGCAGACACGGAGGAACACTTCTCATTGTACAGCAGAGGTGACCAACTCACTGAGTACACTCACTCTGTCAAGCCATCAAGGAACCATTTTCATTCATTCTTTCATTTGATTTCTATCCTGCCCTTTCAAAAATGGCTCAGGGCGGTTTATACCGAGAAATAATAAATAAACAAGATGGATCCCTGTCCCCCAAGGGCTGACGAACTAAAAGGAAACATCAGATAGACACCAGCAATAGTCACTGGAGGTACTGTGCTGGGGGTGGATAAGGCCAGTTACTCTCCACCTGCTAAATAAAAGAGAATCAGCACTTTAAAAGGTGCCTCTTTGCCAAGTTAGCATGCAAGGCACCCTCACGCAGTATGTTGTTGTCATTCTATTACATGGAACCGTTCTGCCTATGCCCTATAAGGGAAATAGTGAATGATGGAGCTCTTATCAGTCCTTCATCATTCCCAGACCTGCTTCCTTAAAAATGCTCTGCAGGTGTTATATATAGTAAGACACTATGCAATAGAAGGACAACATTATTGTTCTCCATTTGAGCCTTTTTATCTGGTAAATGAATCGTTGGCACTTACCTGAAAGGTCATTCTCCTTAGTGGTCAGGAGTGTATCCATAGGTTGGGCTACCCCTCGTACTTGCTCCGGAGACAGTGGGGAGATTCACATGATTGCCCCGGGAGGGTGGGAAGGGCATGGGGGGAAGGCTGCTTTCACCTTACCTTCCCCGCAGACGACCAAGCTGGTCCTCTTTGGTGTGCCTCCTGCATGCCTACATGGACAGCCCTGCTTCGTGAAGTTCCATGAACCACAGAGCAGGGCGGAGGGATCTGGGGCCAGAACTTATTGTTCTGGCCTTTGGACATCCCCTCAATGCAACGCGCGGTATGCACGTTGCACTGGGGATTCTCCCCATCTCTGTGTCTCCTCGGGCTGCAAGGTAGCTGGGTTAAGGGTGCAAGAGCACCCTTAGCTAAAAGCTGGCTCCGTTAAGGGGGTTAGGCAGGTGGGGAGTGGAGGGATCCACGAGGATCCCATTGCTTCTCACGGCCAGCCTAACCCTGCCCAGGTCAGCCCAGGCTACTCATGAGAACAGCCTCAGGGCCAATAGCAAAGCAGCTCAGATAACCCATGAAGCAGGGGCATACCCACTGCCTTCCAGTCTCCACCCTGTCTAGCTCCAGAGCAAGAGCCTCTGTGCCTTGTCTGCCCCGTGTCTCTAGGAAAGAAAAGAAGAAGGGATACGGCTGCTTCTTTTTTTAGATTGTGAGCCCTTTGAGGACAGGGAGCCATTTCCTTTCTTTCTTTATAACTATGTAAACTGCTTTGGGAACTTTTGTTGAAAGGCAGTATATAAATATCTGTTGTATTCTTAACAATTATAAAGGGGCTGACCAGAACTAATGCAGTGGCTGGCACCTGCCTTTTAAGGTGGGTCTCAACCCCACATCCAAGCCCTTCTGTAGCAGGGCAAGAATTTGCACTATGGAGGGAAACAGAGGTTGAATGTTATTAGACCTGCACCACGCTATGAAAACCATCCATGTGGCCTGAAATATACGCTTTGTGGAAGGCCTTCGAGATGCCAAAATTGTGTCTAAAATCTGTGCAATGTACCATTGGCCCTCAAGCGTCCAGTCACACAGCTTTATCCAGTCCAGATTAGTGATGTGCATGGTCCGGAGCAGTCCGGACCAGCACCAAAGGGGAGCCTATCTTTTAGGGCGGGGAGGGCTTGTTTACCCCTCCCGCGCCTCTTTGCCCCCACCAGTGGCCGTAATTTACTGTAAAATTGGGGCGCTGGAAACCAGCCGCCCCAGCCGCCGCCGCTTCCGCCGCCCCCCCCCGCGAGCAAATTAGAGGGGGAAAAGGCTACTGCCTACAAGGAAGGGCTACTGCCGCCGCCACCCGCCACCCCCCCACGAGTGCTCACCAAGTTAGAAGACTTTAGAGAGGAGCTCGCAAACAGAGCTCCTCTCTTATCGAAGCCTCCGGCCCAACTGGGGCCTTGGGCGCGTGCGCACGCGCGCTAGAGCTCTTCTTCCACTAGAGCTTTTGCCGGAGGCCCGGTCTACCCGCCGGGAGGAAGCCGGGTAGACCGGGCCTCCGGCGATCGGAGGCCCGGTCTACCCGCCGGGAGGAAGCCAGGTAGACCGGGCCTCCGGCGATCGGAGGCCCGGTCTACCCGGCTTCCTCCCGGCGGGTAGACCGGGCCTCCGGCAAAAGCTCTAGTGGAAGAAGAGCTCTAGCGCGCGTGCGCACGCGCCCAAGGCCCCAGTTGGGCCGGAGGCTTCGATAAGAGAGGAGCTCTGTTCACGAGCTCCTCTCTAAAGTCTTCTAACTTGGTGAGCACTCGTGGGGGGGTGGCGGCTGGCGGCGGCAGGGCGGCAGTAGCCCTTCCTTGTAGGCAGTAGCCTTTTTCCCCTCTAATTTGCTCGCGGGGGGGGCGGCGGAAGCGGCGGCGGCTGGGGCGGCTGGTTTCCAGCGCCCCAATTTTACAGTAAATTACGGCCACTGGCGGGGGCAAAGAGGCGCGGGAGGGGTAAACAAGCCCTCCCCGCCCTTAAAGCAATACCCCCCCCACCCGGACCGGACCAACCAGGGCAGAACCGGTCCGGCAGTTCGGCCATTCTATAGAATGGCCGCCGGACCGGTTCGGACACACGCCTAGTCCAGATCCAGATGAACCACAGAGTCCTGGCATAGGAGACAAGGATTGTAGCCTAGAAGTCTACAGGAGAGATTCCCAGGAGATTGCTATGAAATGTGGACTGTTTGGTGCCACCAAGATTCTGCTTACTGTTTGGGGCCATATAGCTGTTGGAGAGAATGCATATGGTAGAGCCCAGGGCCAGCTGGTTGTCGGCACCTCTCGCTTCCACACCTCCTGCACATGCCTAAGGAAGTGGGACAACTTGGTATTCTCCATGTGGCGAATAAATCCACCTCAGCTGGCTGAACATGCGCACTATGCATGCCTGGTCTGATCAGGCCTGATCCCTGAAAACCATTCTGCCTGGCCAATCTGTGGCTTAACCAGACTGCTAACATATTCAGTTCCCCCTGCAGGTTGACTATGAGAGAAGACACATTGGCCTCTGCCCATGTTAAAACCAGTTGTGCTTGGCAACATCAGTGACCTGGACCTCGCGCTGCCCCACAAGTTCATATTGAACTTGGGGGTGAAGTTGTCGGTTCTGATGAACACATGACAATAGAAACATAGGAACATAGGAAACTGCCATATACTGAGTCAGACCATTGGTCTATCTAGCTCAGTATTGTCTTCACAGACTGGCAGCGGCTTCTCCAAGGTTGCAGGCAGGAATCTCTCTCAGCCCAATCTTGGAGAAGCCAGGGAGGGAACTTGAAACCTTCTGCTCTTCCCAGAGCGGCTCCATCCCCTGAGGGGAATATCTTGCAGTGCTCACACGTCAAGTCTCCCATTCACATGCAACCAGGACAGACCATGCTTAGCTATGGGGACAAGTCATGCTTGCTACCACAAGACCAGCTCTCCTGCATCAGCATCAGCACCAGCTGCAACTTCAGGAGAACATTTTCGATCACCCGGAGTTCCAACCAGTCAAAGCTGAGTTGGCCTCCCTGGATCACTGACCCTCTTTGAGCTACCAGTTGCCTGCAATGGGAGCCCCCTCCCCACAGACTTTCATCAGTGGTAAACTGAATCCTTTTGCATGGGTAGAGGGTCTATCACCTGTAGGGTTGCTGGGGAGGACCACCGCTCCAGAGATCGCACTACCTGAGGTGGCAATGTGGCTCTCCTTAGAGATCTGGTCCTGACAAGGCAACAGAGACCACTGAAGTGGGTGTGCTAAAGGTTTTGCCCAAGGAACCATCTCTATGAGGGAAATGATGGACCCCTGGAGATGAACATAGGGCTGGCATAGTTGAGAATTGCAGATCTTTATTGTCCCTTTGCCTGGTAGGCAGGGATACCAGGCCCCTGCTCTTGTCTATAACAGCACGCAGGTGCTGGACCTCTTCTGACTGTTTACAACAAATCCACTTGCGTATCTCTAGGCAGTTTCGTGTCTGTTGGACTTTCTAAAGACTTTGCTGTCTGGAGGGTGTTTGGATTAATAGATGTGAACTGTGAGATGAGATTAATAGATCATCCAGAGAAGAGATGATTAATTGCCTGAAAGATTTTTCTCCCTCCTGTGGGATCTCGTATCTGCTTGGAGGCTGGAGACTGAATACTAAGGAGTACCCGCGACTGAATGTCTGCTGCACCCTTTGGTCAGATGTTGATAGGTTCCAGTGGCTGAGAAACCTTTGATGTCTGCTCCCCAGTGGAATGACAGTCCCATTGTCATTGGGTGATTTGTAGACTGAACCCCCTATTGGGCTGAGGGATCTGGATACCCTTAAAGAGAGCATTGTCCCTAGTGGATGGCCTGAGCCTATTTCACTGGCTTTGCCCCTGCCTGGAACAGTTGAGAAAGAGGGATCTGGGTGTCCAAAAGGAAGAATTGGGCATTTTATTGGTTTTCTTATCCTCCTTGGAAGAAGATAATGGCATGGCCTTTTTTGTCCTTAGTTTCAAGCAGAACCAGGTCAAAACATTCACCATAGAACTTGCCACTCTTGAAGAATGTGGTAGCCAGGTTGGAATGAAACAACTGATTGACTTCCCAACTCTTGAAGCTCAAGTGTCTCCTATTAGTCACATCACATGCCAGGGCTCTGGCAGAAATCTGCATGGCATTCAGTGTAGCGTCTGCCATGAAGGCAGCAGCTTTTGCCCAGTTTGCTCGACCCCTCCCTCAGTTTGGAGTTGCCCCAGTGCAAAGGTTCTTTAACCATCACATGGATGCCTGGGTAGATATGGATGAAGTTACAATGGCTTTCAGGGCCAGGACCAAGGCTATCTGCGACTGCCTCGAAATGGCAGTGTACCCTTTTATCATCTGGACTCTTTAGTAATTCATCCCCATCCTAGGGCAATACCTGGCCTTTAACCAAGGCAGCCATGGGCACGTCGACCAAAATAACCCTCAGCATGTCCATGATAGCCTTGGGGACCAAATAAAAGCATTTCATGGTAGCTGAAGGGCCCCCCTTGTCTGGGTTAGACCATTCTGAATGGATGTTTTGTGTAATAAGCTGTAGGCATGGGATAGTATCCTCTGTGGGTGGGGAAGGTGGAAAGACCTCCTGGTTACCCTCTGGTTCTACGGATGGAGAAGACGCTTGCCCTTCTAAAATGAGGGTCCTGTGGGCCTTGTGCAGTAACCTGGCAAAATCTCCCTCGAAGAAAATCCTGAGAGCAGCAGAAAATGCCAGACCAGCTCCAACATCCCATCATCTCAACGTTTGAGGACCCTGAAATAAAACCCAGAAGCAGCAGCATCCTCATTCAATAAAAGCTGCCAGAGCATCAAACAACAGTTAAAACCAGCCATTCAACATGCTGGAATGCCTGGGCAAATTAAAAAGAGGGAGAGGGAGGGAGACTGAGACTTTGTCTGGTGTCAGGAGGCCATCGAGGTAGATGTCAGGCTTTGTGATTCAATAACCACATAAAATGCATCTATAATTGGATTTTCTTCAGTGCATTGGACCTAAATCTTTGAGTTGCTGTTGTTGTTTTGTTGTTGTTTTGTGTGCTGCTCCCCTTGTGTTTCATTGCATATTTGTGTGGCAAGCATGTATACCACTGGGAATCAACTACCAAGTTCTAGCCATCTCACAAGGACAGTTTCACACATTCTTTTCTAGCACTGAGATTAATATTAACACAAATAGATAACACAGTCCCAGGCCTCACACCACCTGGTGTTTTTTTTTTAATGCAACACAGAGATTAATTTGCATTGTTTGTAATAATATCTGACATGGCCCCCAGGGTGGGAGTAGTGGAAAGAGGTAATGGTTATATTACTTATACATGTTTATCCCACCCTTTATCGATGAAGCTCACAGCAGCATACAAGGCTCTCCCTACCTCCTCCATTTTCACAACAATTTTGGGAAGCATTTAGGTCATTGTGGGAGAGTAACTGACCCAGTCACAGGGGCCTCCCTGTGAGCTTCATAGCAGAGCAGGAATTTGAAACCAGGTCAAATTTGAACCCTTCAGCAAAACCTGCAACAAGGGAACATGAAATCACATTGATATGAATGCCAATTCATGGCTTCTGTTTTCTTGGGGAGAAGCAACCTTACCCCTTACCCACATCTCTGTCTTAGGGATAGGGTTGCCATATTCTGGCTTTCCAAATCTGGGTGCCTAATTTGCATATTAATTTGCAAAACAGAAGTACATCTGCTGGTAACCTCTAGGCTGGATTACTGCAACATGCTTTATGTGGGGCTGCCTTTGTATGTAGTCCGGAAACTGCCGTTGGTTCAGAATGTGGCAGCCAGGTTGGTCTCTGGGTCCTCTAGGACTGTGATTCCCTCTCATTTCCGTCATGTGACCATTGTTCCCTCTAGCAGGGATTCCCAGATGTTGTTGACTACAACTCCCAGAATCCCTAGCCAAAGGCAACTGCAGTTGGGGATGCTGGGAGTTGTAGTGTACAACATCTTGGAATCCCTGTTAGAAGGAACAGTGCTTGTGACTGGCCTCAAGAAGTTGGGAAAGGCAAACTTCAATCAAAATGAACACATGTGGCATGCCTTCTGCTTGAATCCCATGCTTCATTAGGATAAGTATTACACTAAAGTAAAGGTAAGGTGTGCCATCAAGTCGATTTTGACTCCGGACGTCCACTGAGCCCTGTGGTTTTCTTTGGTAGAATACAGGAGGGGTTTACCATTGCCTCCTCCCACTCAGTCTGAGCTGATGCTTTTCAGCATCTTCCTATATCACTGCTGCCCGATATAGTACCAGTGGAGATTTGAACCGGGAACCTTCTGCTTGTTAGTCAAGCATTTCCCCGCTGCGCCACGTAAGGTGATACAAGTATTACACTAGTTCTTCAATAAATGTTAAAAAGCAAGTCATTTGATTGCCAATAAAGATATATTTCATTCCCAGTCCAGCACCTACCTTTTCTTTTTCTGGCATGGGATTTTCTTTTTGTCAGCCTGGAAAACCAGCTCCACGAATAAGACAGCATATTTCTGCAACAGCTCTTCCCTACGTTTCAGCATTTTCCGCTCCAGCTCCTTCTGCTCCTTTTCTTGCTTCTTCAGCAGTTTTCCAAAACTCTTTATCTGCTGCAGCTCTTCAATGCTAACTGTCTGGGGCACTCACGCACAACATGAAACAGAAGCCCATTTGTTGAAATAAGCTGCTTACTTTCTTTATGTACTTGAGGGGCCCTTTAGACTTTATTAAGCACATCTCTCAAGGTTGCCTTCTTTTGCACAAGTATCATGTTTCCTCAACATCCTCCAAACTACAATATTTTATTCTTGGGTGTCATGTTCTGACTGATAAGCCTTCTTAGACCCTGGGAAAGTCCTGTCCCAGGGATCACCCATTGGTTCCCTCTGAAGCAGAACGGATAAGAGGCTTCCTCTCTGAGGCAGGTCTGGTATGTGCATTTCCTGCTTACTTCCTTAAACTGCTTGACCTCTGCCGTATTTCCAATCTTTGGCTATTGGTTTGACCTCTGATTCCTGACTGTCTACTCAGCTGGACCTCTACCTATTGGGTGGGTCCTTGAGTCCTGACCGATTGCCTGGCTTTCCTGGCTTATATCTTGTGCGACCTGGTGGCCACTGCCCATGACTCAGCCTTAACACTATGAAAATACAATTCCCTCCCGCCGACAAGAGCACTGTGTGGAATGTGGTTGTGCAGATGTCACGGGAATAGTTGTATATTGTTTGTGATGTTGGCCATTAACCAAAGAGCCATGCATTGTTTTTCACATGTGTCCTGGGGCTTTTCTGGTTGCCTTCCCATGGAGTCTCTTGCACCCTCTGCAAAGTCATTCTTAAGGGCCAAGGAACCCTTTGGGGTGCCATGCGATGCAATGTGGAAGAATGAAGCTAGGGGTGGAGCTAGTTATGCTCCTGCCTGCATATTTCACAATGTTTGTTGTGAGCCGCCCCAAGCAGTAGTGTACTGGAGGGAGAGTATAAATATTTTAAATAAAATAATAATAATAAAAATACCTGGAGCTTTTTGGATCCTGGAAATAGTTCTCTACACCCTCTTATTTTATACACACACACACACACACACACACACACACACACACACACCTCTAGAGCAGTGATCTTCACTATTTTCCAAATGGGTGCCACTGTAGCAAAAAAAACACCCTTCAATGTGACGGCCATTTCCCTCTGTGGTGACCTCCATACTGTGCTTTTCTCAGTGCTGCAAGGACCCTTTAAGAAAGATGGAGCTCTCTCTTAAGAGAGAGAAAAGGAGGAAAGCACTGGGAAGGACTACATTTCCCAGCACTCCATGCATACTTTCCAAGATGGTTCTGGGGCTCAGGTGTGCTCCCTTTCCCTTAAAGGAGGCCCCTGTTGCTGGACTAAATGCAACACTGCATGGTGGTTGCCTCCGCATGGTGCCAGAGGGGTCTGTGCAGAATATTCCGCTTTGGCCAAAGTTTCACACAGGCGCAATAAACAAGTAGTCAGGGAGTCACACTTAGGGTTGATGGGTCCCCCCACTAGCCCCCGGGCCTTACAATGAAGGAAATTGATTGGATTTTTAAAGTGTGTCAAATTTAACCTGGCCAACTCCATATTTTTAAGACCTGGAAAATCCCATTTTCCAGCTGCTGCTTTGCACACACATATGTGTGCATGTGTGCCATTTCTGTTGTGAATCAAAGTCTGTCACCCAACAGCAGATATCTTCAACTACCTCCTGCTCATTGTCAGCTGCTTGTCACTGGGCTCTGTGTGTCTGTGTCTTTGCGCATGCTCAGAGTCAGCTCCCTGTTGGAAGGGCTGTCTCACACAGGTAATTCACCATACTTTTCTAATTCAGAGTTACAGCACAGGTCTCCTCTGAACATAAAAAGTAAAAGCTTTTTCCTGGGGAAAAACCCCATCTTCACCCCTTGTTCCCCTTCTGATTTGAACTGGGGCAGTGATGTGTGTAGAGGTCTTAACCCTTTCCCCCTGCATAGCAGCCCTAATCCAAATTGCCCCTCCCCTGGCTTAAGAAGAAGAAGAAGAAGAAGAAGAAGAAGAAGAAAAGTTGGAAGTTCCAATCACAGAACTCCTGTGTTACATCAGGTCTGGCCCTCATTCTCACTGATTTGACCTGTCAGATCCCTAACAGGAATATGATTAGAATTACCTGTAGTTCCTTTTGCAGGTTCTTTTGTAGTCTCTTCTTTCCTTGTGGCCGAAGTTCCTGGAGGAAAAACCATATTACAGATTTTTCCTCCCCCCCCTGCCCCCAACATTTGTATCCCACCTTTATATCATAACATGAAAAGGTGGTTAACAGTAATCTGAGTGGGGGGAAACCTCACTCAAATAAAAGACAATAATCCAACAGCAATATCATTCAAATTAATCTAAAATGCAATTCAGCAAGCAAAAGTTAAAAGAGCAGCAGACAGATTTTATTTATCATTTAAGATAAGAAGCAGAATCCCAAAGAGCCTGCTAGAACAAAAAGGTATTTGCTGCCTGATGAAAATCAAGAAGCAACGTCCCACAGGACATCATTACAGATTCTGGGCACCACCACAGGAAAGACCATGGGTGTTCCAGGCATAAGGGGCAGCAAGGGAGAAAGGACACCATCATTTAAGGAATCAGGAGGCCTTCCGTGGCTGTGGGTGGTGAAGCTAAAGAAGCAAAGGTCATGGGTCACCACTTTAATTGGCTATGCTATCTGTGGCCATTTAAAGACATGTACCAAAGATATACTAAGAGAAGGAACACCCCATATGGCTCTATATAGCATCATAGCCAGTGGCAGCTTCCAGTTATTAAAGCTGTGTATCACTCTAGCTTTCCCCTTGTCTCTATGAGCGCTCTGTGCAGCTCAGAACTACCTGGATCACTCCCCATCCCCAGAAACAGGCTTTCCAAATCCTGCAGTTTCATTGAATCCCATTAGTTATTGAAAGAGATGGATGTGGGAGAGGGGAATAGTCCTGTCTCCCCGCCGCCCATCTGCCGTACATTTGATGAGACTGGGGTGCTTGGAGCAGGGCCTCAGAAGTAGATCTCAGTGCTCAGGCAGGTTCATAGGAGAGGAGGCCATTCTTGAGATACTCTGTCCTCAGTGGTGGCTGGTGAGGGTGGCACAGTGTGGGGAGCGGGGTAAAGGTACCTTTAAAAGTCTTTCCCAGTGATACCACCAGCACCTGGAAGCTGCAGGGAGCGTATGCTTGGCAGCCAGGTGAATGGCATAGGCAGGGCAGCCACCACGTGGGGCCCTGCTGCTCCCCTCTGCTTCCAGGTACTGGCAGTATTGCCGGTAAAGACTTTGAAAGTTAGCTCTCGCCCTCTGCCTCCCTGACACCACCCACACCGCCCTCAGTGGCCACCACTTCCTCTCCCAGGCCATTTAAAGATCAAAAGCAGCATCTTGTATTAAGCTGATAAATGAACTGATAGCTAGTGTACACGGCATAAAATGGGAGTAGTAATAATATTATTACAGATTAAAATGTCTATTCTGTTTAATGGAAGAAATAATAATAATAATAATAATAATAATAATAATAAATATTTAATATTTAATATTTAATAATAATTATAAATAATAATTAATAATCAATATTAACAACAACAGCTGACATCCAGACCAGTGCTGTACTGCACTAAGGGAGGGGGTGATTTTCGTTGATCTCCCCTTCCCTCTGTAGCCTACTGAGCTTAGAGGTGTGCATGGAACCGTATGGCCTGGTTCGGTTCGAGGCTGGACCAGCCTAGAACAGAACCGGGCCAGTTCGGTCCGGCCCCCATCGAACCCCCACCCCCCCGGACCGGTCCATGATTTAAAAAAAAAAATGTTAAAGAAGTACCTGTAGCCCCTTCGGGGGGCTTGCTGCAGCCATGGTGTGTGTGTGTGTGTGTCTACGCGGGTTCCCTCTCCTCCTGCCAGCCTTCCTCATCACTGCCGTGGCTGGTAACCAAAGCCTTTTTGGCCCTTTTAAGCCTCCATACAAGCGAGCAGCCGCCATTTTGGTGGCCACCGCGCACACACAAATGCCCTCTGCGAGGACATGGCCTCGCAGAGGGCATTTGAGCATGCACAGCAGCCGCCAAAATGGTGGCTGCTCGCTTGTACACAGGCCCAAAAGGGCCAGAAAGGCTTTGTTTACCGGCTGCGGCGGTGATGAGGAAGGCCGGCGGGGGGAGAGGGAACCCGTGCAGACCCCCCCCCCATGGATACAGCAAGCCCCCCGAAGGGGCTACAGGAACTTCTTTAACATTTTTATAAACAATTTTTTAAAATTCGTGGACCGGTCTGGTTCCGGTCTGACAGAACCGGGGGTGGTGGTGGTTCGGTTCGATCACGAATCCACGAACCCCCAGACCGAACCATCAGACCGCCGGACCGGTTCCGCACATCCCTAACTGAGCTACAGAGCATTATGCAGCATTAGTCCAGATGTCAGCCACTAATCTTAATACAGTAAATACTTGTATACCACTTTTCAACAAAAAATGGTTCCCTGTCCCAAGAGGTTTCAAAATCTACACTCATCCACACACACCACCAGCAAGAGTAATTCCAGAAACAGCCTCTCACTTCCTAAATATAAGAGAGCTGCTACTTCAACAGGTGCATCTTTGCCTACTTAGCAGGGATTAATAATAGGTACTTGACTTGAATAGAATTTTAAATTAGTCCCAATGAAATGAAGTGATGATCCTTATCCCGGAGCAACGCCTTCTCTCAGAATCTGAATAATGTTTATTCCCACCTACCCTTTCACCTGTTGGTCTCAGTCAATCACACCCACAGTATTACCTGCAAGTCCATTGGAAGGAGGAATACTAAAGGTTCCGGCAGGATTAGGTAACCCATTAGTACTGAGCTGAGCAGCTGAATGACTTTTTTGCAAGTTGGGCCTCTAAAAGAAAGATCAGTAACACATAATTGCAATAGACAAATGAATCCCTGGAAACAAATGACTGCTTGTGTCTTTGCTTTTCAGCTATTTTAAAAAATTCTTTCTGGCATTGAAAAGAGAGAGAGAGAGAGAGAGAGAGTAGAAGCACTGTGCATGGTGGCTCTGCAGAAGATCTTGAATCTTCTTGCAATAAATCATTTCTTGCATCACTTTGGCTTTTATGTTTGGAGTCTCTGGTGCTGCCCTCTTGTCCCTACTGAAGGGTAAGCACAGCCTGCTTGGCGTATATTATGTGGTCGGACAGGCAAACAGAGCAATGTAAAATACATTGGAAATGGGGTTTCCTTGTCCACAGGTTTCTCTTGCAATAGATGGCAGGGAAAGTGTTTCTCTTAGCTATTAGCACTGCTGCTGTTCACAGCCAATAGTGTACAACAGGGCACTGGAGCCACTCGGGGGAGACTATATTGTTCCTTTTTAAAACAAATCAAATATTTCATGAATTAATCAGTTAAAGCAGTTTATTGATTTCAAAGTTCATTGATTTCAAGCCTTTAATGCCTGTGTGCTGGCATAAGGTGCCTTCAAACGTGATGCTTCGGTCTCTAACCCTTTCAAGGGAGCCTGTGGATATGGTTAATGAAGCATACCATGCGGGAAACCACTGTTTTAAATTAAAATGAGGGCCCCCTAAGTATGTGCTGTTTGAATTAAAAAGAATCCAGTGGATGTAGGTTTTCCTGCCCTTGTGATCAGACATTGGCAATTAAAAATGCATATTTATATAAGACATTTTTAATTGCTCTTAGCCATCTTACTAACTAATGCTCAGACTTGCCTTGTGGGAGCATAGTCTCTGGCTCTCTAGAAAATGGGCCTGCTATTTCACTATGAAAATGGATACATTTTCAAACATGCATATTATGGATTGGTATTATGTCACAACAGAAATGCAGGAAATTAAAGGTGTGCATGTTCATTATTAATTTGAGTCAATTAGGTCAGTTAGTCAAGCTAGCTCTGTAATAACCAGGACCTATGGGTAGATTTGTTTTTTTAGCTATCTGGAGCTACAGCCAACTTATATCCCTCAACCCTTCCTTGAAAAAGTTTTTTTTTAAAAAAGGATCCTGCTTCTTGCTCCTTGATATGTATACAATCTCCGCACTTCCCTGTTAATAATGCAAAAACAAGAAAATACCCACTTCCACCCACCCATCATTTCAGACTGGGCATGCAAAAACTTTTGTCTACATATCTGCAGGACTCACCTCAGTATTTTTCTCTTGGTTCTTTGGTGACTTCTTGTCATGCGCATTAAAAAACTTTATTGGGTTGGAAAGGGCCATGGTCAGATCTAGGAATAAAATCCAAGACTTTTAATAAAAACATCCTATTTCCTCCTCCTCATTCTTTTTTATTTTATTTTATTTTAATTTAGTTAGATTTATATGTCGCCCTACTCCCATAGGACTCAGGACAGCTTACAATTAATAACTATACAGCAACACAATTCTATAAAATACATCTTACATAATGTCATAACCCCAATCCCATACAGTACTCATTCCACATGACATAGTAACCATGGATTAAAAGATCACTCTACAACTAGCTAGCTTAGGAACCGAACACCCAACAGAACATTTCAGTCTTACTTGCCTTACGGAAAGCCAACAGACTGTGGAGAGCTCTGATATTATCCGGGAGACCGTTCCATAGAGCCAGGGCCACCACTGAGAAGGCCCTGGATCTCATTGATTGAGGTTTAATATCCCTAGGGCCTGGGATCACCAAGGTATTACTTGTGGCCGATCTCAGGACCCGGCGAGGGACATATCGAACAAGGTGGTCCTGGAGGTATGGAGGGCCCAAACCGTGTAGGGCTTTAAATGTTAAAGTTAATACCTTAAACCTAACCCGGAACTCAACCAACAACCAGTGCAGCTGAAAGAGCAAAGGTGTCACATGTGCTCACCAAGGCGCCTTAGTAAAGACCTTGGCTGCTGCATTCTGCACCAGTTGCAATCTCCGAATTAGGCGCAGTGGCAACCCCACATAAAGTGAGTTGCAATAATCTAACCTAGAAGTGACTGTCGCATGCATCACAGTGGCCAAATCCGGAGAGGACAGATAAAGGGCTAGCTGCCGTATTTGGCATAATTGAAAAAAGGCCTTTCGACCAACCTCCATGATCTGAGCCTCCATATTCAAAGAGGCATCAAGAATCACACCCAGACTCTTCACTGTGGGCTGAGGTATCAAGCAAGCACTATCAAGGGTCGGTAATTGGAAACTCCCCTCTGACCTCTTTGGGCCCAGCCACAGAACTTCAGTCTTATCCAGATTAAGCCGTAGACGACTTTTCTTCAGCCAGTCTACGAGTGCCACCAAACACCTGGTCAGGTGTGGTCAGGGGTCAGGGCTGGTCAGCCTGGTCAGGGCTATGGTGTCCTCAGCCCTGCCGTCCATTGCCGTCCATCAGCAGAAAAAGCTGGGTGTCATCCGCATATTGATGGCACCCTAGCCCAAAACTCCTCACCAGCTTTGCTAAAGGCCACATATAAATATTGAACAGCAAGGGCGAGATAATAACCCCCTGGGAGACGCTACATGTTAATACATGAAGTGAAGACCTCTCATTGCCCATTGCCACCCTATATCCCTGGTCTTGTAGAAAGAACGCAGCCACAACAAGGCCACGCCTCGAGTCCCAGCATCAGCTACGTGGTGGATCAGAACATCATGGTCCACAGTGTTGAACGCTGCTGTGAGATCTAACAGCAACAGCAGTGCCGACCCTCCCTTATCAAGCTTTGCTGCTTCTGTTACTAGTAATACAGGGCACTTTCCAGATTAGACCCTGCAACGGGGCCATGACGTATCTCTGAAGTGTGCTTCCACGCTTCCTGTGTTGTGACATCGCAGTCCCTACACTGACAGCAGGGTTACGTTCATATTTCCAATGCACTGTTTCAAATTTAATTGCTGTGATATAGTGCTATAACGTTGTATATCCGGTGTAAAAGAGTTGCTGTTTTTTCGGGTTGTTAGTTTTCGCAAGACTGCTCCCCCTGATGGGCACTTGCTATTTACATATTGAATGTGATTTGCCTGAATGGAAGCATTTTGCCACTGTTGAGCGGCTAATCTGGAAAGCACCCAGGTGAACTTTGGTATTTGTGGGGGGTTCCATTCCCCCAAAATTACCATGGATAACAAAATAATTAATATAGAGTCATTAGGTCAATGGGATTGCTGGGGTTAGGTTCTCGGAGGCCTAAAAATTGTGGGAGAAACAATCAAAATATATTAAAATGGGAAAAATAAAATGCCCTACCATGCTCCGCAGGCCTCCAGCTGCCCTGAAATGCCCCTAGATGTCTGAATCGCTGCATTTCTCTGAGATTTTTCACAGGGAAAAAATGGTGGCTGGCAATGACCTCCAAGGTCATTTCCAGTTGTCTCCAAACAGTAAAGTTGGTAAAGTTGTGTCATTGAGTCGGTGTCAACTCCTGGCAACCACAGAGCCCTGTGGTTGTCTTTGGTAGAATACAGGAGTGGTTTACTACCATTGCCATCTCGCGTGCAGTATGAGATGATGCCTTTCAGCACCTACCTTTATCACTGCTGCCCGATATAGGTGTTTCCCATTTTCCGGGAAACATACCAGTGGGGATTCGAACCAGCAACCTCTTGCTCCCTAGGCAAGTTACTTCCCCACTGTGCCATTAGGTGGCCCATCCAACTGTGTATATGTAAAATTAACTCCTTTTTGGCTGTTTTTTTGCACATATGTCAAGGTCGGGTGTCAATTACCTGACTGCAGATACATGAAACTGAGGATGCTGGATACATGTTTAGTGAGGTCCACCTGTATAGCAGAACTCACATAACCTGAACTTTTATTCTGTTAGTTGTCCAGATTCATGCATAGTTGTCTAAATATACTGAGTTACCTGCTTAGGTGTGTGTCCTTTTGTTTTGTCAGTATAACTTGTGCAAGAAGTAAAGGGCCATGCCATCCAGCCACTAGTGTTGCAATGGAACTCTAGCATCCAACAGAAGCCACATCCAACACAGGGAGTGATACCTTTAACCCCGCAAAATGCTGCAACTGATACAGGTAAAAAGGTAAAGTGTGCCATCAAGTCGATTTTGACTCCGGGCGCCCACAGAGTCCTGTGGTTTTCTTATGGTAGAATACAGGAGGGGTTTACCATTGCCTCCTCTCATGTAGTATGAGATGATGCCTTTCAGCATCTTCCTATATTGCTGCTGCCCAATATAGTACCAACGGGGATTTGAACCGGCAACCTTCTGCTTGTTAGTCAAAAATTTCCCCGCTGCGCCACTTAAGGTGACTGCAACTGAGATATATATATACATATTCTGCAGTACAGTACCTGCCCATGAGTCGGGAATGTAGTCTTTTATCTCCACATACACAAAGAGAGAGGGCATAGTTAGTGGCATGTTGCTCTCACTACGAAGGCAAATATGTTGATAACCTAAAAAGAAAGAAAGAAAAAAGCACCACATAAAATAGCCCAGCAGAAGAGAGGAAGAGCCCATCTGCTTCCCATCCAATGCTGCCCAGTGTGAGAGACCTGGTGGGTGCTGTTGGTTTCTTCTGCTGCTGCTGGCTGCTTCCCCTGTGAGACTGCTGTTTGCTGCCTCTGTGAATACCTGTGGTGAGTGTGCAGGATTGGGGCCAGGGGTGAGTGACTCAGCAGTTCCTGGGGTCACCTGCCCAGTTCTGGGCCTTTATAGGAACGCTGTCAGTGGTGGCGGGCCAGACACCGAAGGGGTGACACCAAAGGGGGTTGCCCCTTTGGGGGATAATGAGGGCGAGGGCCAGGCTGTTTAGCTCAGGGTCCCTCGTGCTGTGTAAAGGTGGGTGAGTATTTTAAATCGGCTTCTGTTTGAAATCCTGGGTGAATTGAGTTTTAATGTGTCTGGAGATGGGGAGAGAGGTGGTGTATCCACTGGGGATACACCATGGGGCAGCTATTCCAGTGGTGGTGGGGAATAGATGAAGTAACATTGACAGGTCAGCAGGCCATTGCAGGGGAAAGGAAATCAGAAACATAATTGCTGTTTCCCCTTCTGGCTGTCCTGCCAGCAATTTGACCTTGGAAAACAATGCCAACCACCCACAGAGCCTCATCTTGCTCCTTTGTAGTGCCTGGTCAGTCCAGAATAAACCTGAAATCATTCATGATTTGATTCTGGATGAAGGAGCTGATCTGGTATGTATTAGAGAGACTTGGTTGGGGGAGGCTAGTGGCCCAATCTGGTCCCAGCTTCTCCCTCCAGGGTACTCCGTTGAGGAGCAGGGGAGGAGACTTGGGCGGGGAGGTGGAGTGGTTGACGTGTCTGACCATATTGAATGTTTGTACCTAAGTTTGGGAACCAGTGATAGACTGGGACTTCTGTTGGTGTACCAATCGCCCTGCTGCCCAATGGATTTAGTGTTGGCTGTGCTGGTGATCCTGTCGACACTCTGGTGGAAAATTGGAATCATCAACTCACCAGGGCAGTGGACACGATCGCTCCTAAGTGTCCTCTCCAACCCACATCAAACCTGGCCCCTTGGTATATGAAAGAGCTACGGGGGCTGAAGTGGCGAGGTAGACGACTAGAGTGCAAGTGGAGGAAGTCTCGACTCAAATCCGAAAGTTTACTACTACACAGAGTGCATTTGAAGATCTATGGTAAGGCAATATGTGCAGCAAAGAAGCGATTCTTTTCCTCCCGTATCGTGTCTGCAAGTTCATGTCCAGCGTAGTTGTTCAGGGTTGTGAAAGGGCTAATGTAAACCCCTTCCCCTTGAATCAGTACTTGGAACCAACAATTACTTGCTGTGATGTTTTTAATGATGTTTTTGTGGACAAAATCTCTCGTATTTGGGCCAGCTTAGATTCAAACTCCACAATTGTTACAGAGTCTGATGCTGAGGTGTCCAGCAGTTCTTCTTATGTGATGACCCTGGATCAATTTCACTTTGTGACTCCTGAGGATGTGGACAAGCTGCTTGGAATGGTGCAGCCCACCATGTGTCCTCTTGATCCTTGCCCGACATGGTTTATACTATCTGGCAGGGAGGCTGTTGTAGAAGGCCTGGTAGAGACTATAAATGCTTCTCTGAGGGAGGGCAGGATGCCTCCTTGTCTTAAGGAGGCAATCATTAGACTGCTTCTGAAGAAGCCTGCCTTGGATCCCTCAGAGTTAAGCAACTACAAGTCTGTCTCCAACCTTCCATGGCTGGGCGATTGAGAAGCTGGTGGCCTCCCAGCTCCAGGCGGTCTTGGAGGAAACTGATTATCTAGACCCATTTCAAACTGGCTTTCAGGCAGGCTATAGGGTAGAGACTGCCTTGGTCAGCCTGATGGATGATCTCCAACTGGGAACTGACAGAGGGAGTGTGACTCTGTTGGTCCTTTTGGATCTCTCGGCAGCTTTCAGTACCATCGACCATAGTATCGTTCTGGAAAGTCTGCGGGGATTGGGGATTGGGAGGCACTGCTTTGCAGTGGTTCTGCTCCTACCTCACGGGCAGATTCCAAATGGTGTCTCTTGGAGACTGTTCTTTAAATTCTGAACTTCCCTATGGTGTCCCTCAGGGCTCCATATTGTCTCCGATGTTGTTTAACATCTACATGAAACCACTGGGAGAGATCATCAGGAGATTTGGTGCAGGGTGTTATCAATACACTGATAACACACAAATCTATTTCTCCATGTCATCCTCACCAGGAGAAGGCATAACCTCCCTAAATGCCTGCCTGGAGGCAGTAATGGGCTGGATGAGGGATAACAAACTGAGGCTGAATCCAGATAAGATGGAGGTACTTATTGTGTGCGGTTGGAACTTGGGAGACAATTTTGATCTGCCGGATCTGGAAGAGGTCATGTTCCCCTGGAAGGAACAGGTACACAGATTGGGGGTGCTTCTGGATTAGAGCCTCTGCCTGTTGTCCCAGGTTGAGGCAGTGGCCATAAGTGTTTTTTATCAGCTTCGGCTGTTATGCCCGCTGCATCCATTTCTTGAGATGAATGACCTCAAAACGGTGGTACATATGCTGGTAACCTCTAAGCTGGAAACTGCAATTGGTCCTGAATGCGGTGGCCAAGTTGATCTCTGGGTTATCTAGGAGAGACCATATTACTCCTGTGTTGAAAGAACTACATTGGCTGCTGATACGTTTCTGGGCAAAATACAAGGTGCTGGTTATTACCTATAAAACCCTAAACAGCTTAGGCCCTGGGTATTTAAGAGAAAGTCTTCTTCGCCATGAACCCCACTGCCTATTAAGATCATCTGGAGAGGTTTGTCTGCAGTTGCCACCAACTCGTCTGGCAGCTATTCAGGAATGGGTCTTCTCCATTTCTGCCCGTGGACTATGGAACATGCTCCCTGTTGAAATAAGAGCCGCCCCATCTCTGGCAACTTTTAAAAAGGCACTGAAGACACATTTATTCACCCAGGCTTTTAGTTAGATTTATGGTTTTAATTTTTAATGTTGGTTAAGTTTGTTTAAATGATTTTAATTGTTTTAATGTTTTACGTTATTTTAATTGTAAACTGCCCAGAGACGCAAGTTTTGGGCGGTATAAAAATATGTTAAGTAAATTAAATAAATAAATAAAAGATGGCAAGCAGAAAGCTATTGGGGGACTTTTTAGAAAACAAAAATCAGACAATTGTGAAGACAACTAGAAATGGCCCTAAAGTGATGCAAGGTGTAGCAAGTCGCCTTCAGTGGCAGATTTTGCATATGATTATTATGCAAATGCTTATATATCACTCTTCAACACAAAAGCTCTGAAAGCAATTTACATAACAGAAGAACCCTGGGTGGGGTGGGTCTGCTGCACATATGGAAGGCAGCCCCAGCAGCGTTGTGCGAGGGCACACTTGTGCAACTACTTAAAACAGTGTGTGTACAGTTGTGTAGCATTGCTCCCATTGTTTCCGAAGGATGTAGTGCTGCATAACTGTGTGTGCGTGTGCACTGTTTTAAGCCGTTGTGCAAGTGCATTCTTGTGCAACACTCAGGGGCTGCCTTTCAGATGCACAACACCCCTCCATGTCCCAAATGCCATTAATGTCGATGGCTATTATTAAAATGCATGGATCCTGATAAAGGAGTCCTGGAGTTCGGTCATTTATCAGGATCAAATGTGCATTTAGATTGCACAGATTCTCAGCCCAGGCTACCCCAACCCTCCGCCCACCTTTAGTGATGCCGTATGAGAGACAGTCTGAACATGCAGAAAGAACATTGCAAGTAGAGGTTATTCAGGATCACACTGTCATGCTTCCACTTTCACACCAAAGCAGTGTGGGAAATTGCCCATGAGGAGGCACCCCAAGCTTCAGGAAGTCAGAAGATGAGAGGATGTGAGAAAGTACTCCCATATTGCCTTGTAACTTAGATTTGTTTGTTTGTTTGTTTGTTTAGCAAATTTATTGACCGCATGACTTCCATAGACTCGATACGGTTTACATTAATTAAAACAACAATGAAGACAAAGGGGCAGGGGGAGAAAAAGAAAAGAAAAAGAACCACCACCCCAACATACACATGTTAAAAACTAAAAGCCTGGCAAAATAGATAGGTTTTCAGGACCTTCTTAAAGGACAGAAGGGAGGGGGCATTACGAATCTCAGGAAGCAGAGTGTTCCATAAGGAGGGGGCTGCAACATAGAAGGCCCTCCCATGAGCCCTGGCCCCACACACCTCTCCTGGGCCCAGAACTCTGAGAAGGCCCACCTGAGATGACCTCATAGGGCAGGTCGAAGTTGGACAGGAAAGGCAGTCCTGAAGGTACACAGGAGCCAAATCCTGAAGTGTTTTATAGGTGATAACCAGCACCATGAATTGGACCTAGAAAAGAACTGGCAGCAAATGAACCGACCTCAGCAAATGTGAAACATGATCATAGTTTCTACTGCCCATAAGCAGCTGCCATGGCATTTTGGCCAGTTGAAGCTTCCAAGTTGTCTTCAAAGGCAACCCCAGGTAGAGCTCATTTCAGTAGTCCACCTGAGAGGTGACGACAAGAGCATGAGTTACAGTTGCCAGGGCCTGGGGGTCGAAGTAAGGCCGCAGTTGGCACACCAGACGAAGCTGGGCAAAGGCTCCCCTGGCCACAGCCTCCACCTGCTGTTCCAGCAGGAGCTGTGAGTCCAGGATGACCCGCAAATCGCGAGCCTGCTCTTTCAAGGCTCTTTCATTTTTATATATGCTTCCATCTGCAGCACTTGACCAGGAACGAGATCCTGACTTAGATACACCATTGGTTTGACCTCTTGCTATTTGTATGAACACATGAAGGACATAAGGATTCATATGATGAAATCACTAGCCCTTCGAATGATTTAACCAAAGCCATTTTCAGCAGCCACAAAAATGGCTAATTCGTACCTGTACGCACAACAGTGATGGGAATGATACGCTGACCGATGAACTTTCCTCCTTCATCCAAAGCCACAATTCGGAGAGAAGCAAGCTCTGGCATCAAAATCTGACAAGAAATAATATACAATGGAAACTTCAGAGGGCTTATCTTTAATTTCTTTGGGAAATTAAACCACCACAAGCTTCTGTCATGCTGAGGACCTAATCTAAGGCAGCATGTTTGAGAAAACAGAGCTCTCAGGAATGAGGAACTTCTGTTCTCTCCAAGTCTTTGATTTTGGTTCACTTTTTCTGGTAGAAACTGATATTTCTGTTCAGACACTTATCCCAATCCTCTTTTGAAGTGGTAAAAGATTTCCTTGCTTGCCCTACAGCGGCTGACATACTGAGGAAAATTACACAAAGTAGTCCCATCGAAAGGACATTGCAAGGCATTGTATGTTTACTCAGAAGAAAGTCCTACTGTATTAAATGGGGCTTACTTCAAGGTAAGTGTGCAGTTACAATATTTGCCCTTGGCCTGCCTCTCTCTCTCTCTCTCTCTCTCTCACACACACACACACACACACACACACACACACACACACACACACACTTCAGGTTCTGTGAATGCTTTCAAGTTCTCTGTCCTCCTGCCTAGAACCAAATTTATAATATAACAATGTACGGGTAAATTCCCATCATTAATTTGATCAGCTAGTTCCATTTTTAAAGCATGTAATAAAAATGAGGGGTGGGGGGAGGATGTGTTTCATGAAATAAGAGCAGTGGGCATAGATCTGGGAAATCTGAGTTCAAATAACACCTTTAGACGAGAGCTAATGGGAGAATTTTTAAAAGAAACAACCTCTCTGCTTTGTCCCCATTTATAAAATAGCAGCATTAATAATTTACTTCACAGGGTTTGTGGGAGGAAAAAGGAAATGACGACTGCAAAGCACCTGTGCATTAAATGTGTCGTAGCAATTACCTCTCATAATAACAGGCTCTCATCCCTGGAATCTTTGAGGAAGTCTCAGATGACTCTTGCTAACACCTGATTTATACAGGTAGCATCAGTTACACAGGCAGCATCAGAATGAGGAGCAAGGGTAGCTCGGACAGGTGGGTGGGGAGTCGGTGGATAGGCAAACATCCCCTCAGAAAAGTAGTTTCTGTTTCAGAAATCTAACATGTGAGACACTTCTTGCCCACCCAGAAATGCCCGTTGCTTCTTATGTGCCCCCCACCTTGGTGCTTGTTTCTGCTGTCACCACTGATGAGGTGGCAGAGGGCAGGGGCAGTAGAATGAACTGTGCCACTTCAGACTGCAAGTGAGTGATCCTACTGGAGTGGATGAAACCTCTCTCCTTGCTGTGCTAGTTCTCTGTTGCAGGAAGAGTGTTTTTTGTTGTTGCTTGTTTTGTTTTTTTAGATTCCCATTCAAAACCAGAATCCACCAGTGGTGCAATCCATTCTGCCACCTTAGCATTCTACTCATTCATTCTTCTGCATAGGTAGACCTAATTGTGCCTCTGACTCTGCCCTCCCTGCTGTGTTCACACTATGGCTCTGTGTTTCCCAGAAACATCCTTCTGCTGATCTGTAGAGGATGCTGATCTTAGTCCCTGGATGCCTGGGACCAACAGAGAACGTTTTCCTTAAAAGAGAGATCTTTTACATTGAGCACTGTTACCTTTTCAAATACAAAAGCATCCTCCTTCCATACAGGGTTGACTGAGTTGGCATTCGGTGTCAGTTTGGTTCTGTATTTGCGTTTTGGGTCACCTGGAAGCCCAAACAACTCCACTTCGACATATGATCTCACACTGCGCTCTGAGAGGAACTGGCCAGAAATTATCTAGGAATAGAACAAAACAAGATCAGCTTTGTAGCAAATGAAACCCAGCTTCAATAACATCAATGTAGCTTCTCTTTGTCTGATCTATTTCTCCATAGTGCACTGTTTAAGTCCTTCTGACACATTTTCCACTAGTTCAAAGGTTCCCAACCGGTGGTACTCCAGATGTTGCTGAACTACAACTCCCATCTTCCCTGGCCACAATAAACTGTAGCTGAGAATGATAGAAGTTGTAGTTCAGCAACATCTGGAGTAGCACAGGTTGGGAACCCCTGCACTAGTTCATGTGTGTTTGTCTTATTTCCCTTTTCCTTTCCTTTATGGATTGATTTACATCAAGCTGCACAACCCTCCAGCTGCTGTTGAACTACAACTCCATAATCCCTAGTCACAGTGGCTAATAGTAAAGGATGATGAGAATTGTAGTCCAACATCTGCAGGTGGGCCAAAATTGTGCAGCCCTGATCTACATGTTCAAAAAAAGCATGCTACAGTGGTCCCTGGGACCAGGGTTTCTTAATCTTGGGCCCCCAGATGTTGTTGGACTACAACTCCCAGAATCCCCAGCCAAAAAGGCCATGTCTGGGGATTCTGGGAGTTGTAGTCCAACAACATCTGGGGGCCCAAGGTTAAGAAACCCTGCCTCGGACCATATTACTATGGAATACTATTGTAGGAATCACCTGACTGAATGTTCCAATGCACTGAAGTCTTCCTGTCCATGGAAAGCTGTTATGTCAGGGAGAAGAGTTCTAGCCTAGTCTTCTTCTTAACCTGCTAGATTTCTATGTGCAAGGAGTTGTATTTATTAGTGGTGAGTTGAAGCAGAGAGTGCTTTAAATTATCACTTATAACACCTGTGAAAATAACCTCCTTTCCAGCAATTTTTGCGGAAGTCTTAAAAGACACAAAAGATGTTGTGGATTCACAGTGACGTCAATGTGATGCACAAAGCATTGCCTCACTCTGAATTGGCTTTATTTGCCCCCAGTTACACTGTCACATAGCCTAACCCAGAGGTTACTAACTTTGGGTTCTCAGATGTTGTTGGACTACAATTTCCATCATCTCCAGCCACAGTTGAAGCCATTGTGGCTGGGGATTATTTATTTATTTAAAATATTTATACCCTGCCCCTCCAGTAAACTACTGCTTGGGGCGGCTCGCAACATTAATCACAACATCAATCACATTAAACATGATGGGAGTTGTAATCCCAAAACATCTAGTGACCCAATATTGGGAACCCCTGGCCTAATTGTTTGGCTATGTGATGACATCACTGTTCCAAGAAGACTGATATTTTTAAAAATGGAAATGAAGCAGCAGCCAAATTAGAGAAGAGAACAAGAGCAAGCAAAGAGAGCAAGGGGAGTTTCAGAGACAATCTCTGGCTCCTGGAAAGCACCGATCTTGCCCTGAAACTGGTCGAATATGAACATTTGGTGCAATCCTAGTTTTTCCATGGAGGAGCATTCAAACATGTTAACCCCACCTACATGTGAAATGCCATGGTCCCAGAAAGATTTATATCACATGATTTGTCTGAAGATATAAACTCAACTACATTGCCCTTGGCTCCTTTGGTAGTACCTGTGACATCCTCTAGGGATGTGTGAACCGGTTCAAATTTGAACCAGGGTGGTTCGGTTCAAATTCGAACCGAACCAGCCATCAGGTTCGAGCTGCAGGTTCGAATTCGAACCGAACCAGGGGGTGGTTCGATTCGAACTGGTTAGAACCAGTTCAGACATCCAAAAATTTGTAGGATGGTAGCTGGCACCCAGGGGTACCTGCCACCCAAACCCCAAAGCAATCGGACACTCATACGATTTTTTATGAATTTTTGAAATTTATTTATATTTTTTTCTCATAGGGTATAATGGGACTCGAACCAGGCCATTATACCTTATTGTGGAGCACCCATGGGTGCCAACAACCACCCAAACCCTGAAGCAAACGGACAGTCCTACGATTTTTTATGAATATTTGAAATATTTTTAATTATTTTTCTCATAGAGTATAATGGGACCAGAACCAGTCCATATCACCTATTGTGGAGCACGTAGGGGCACAAAAGAGGGGTGGGTGGTAGACAGACAGGGATGCCTACCACCCACAAAACCCCAAGGTAATTGGACACTCCTCTGATTATTGGTGAATTGTTAAAGTATTTTTGTATTCCTCATAGAGAATAATTAGGATTGCAGCAAATGTATAGCTTCACGTTGGGGGGAAAGGGGTGTTGTAGAGTGGAGTGTGGTCGGTGGTAGTTCCTAGGGTGGGCAAGGAAGCTATCAGAATTATTTGAAAGGAATTGGGCAAAGGGCTGATTTTTAAGTGATTTTTGAAGTTTACGTGTCTTTAAGGTTTTTCTCCATAAAGAAGCATGGAGGTGTCAGCAAATGTATAGCTTCACGTCGGGGGGTGAAGGATATGGGGATATGGGCTGGTTCGGGTCCTATTATACTCTATGAGAACAATAATTAAAAATATTTCAAATATTCATAAAAAATCATAGGGGTGTCTGATTGCTTAGGGGCTTGCATGGTTGTTGGCACCCATGGGTGCTCCACAATAAGGAATAATGGGCTGGTTGGAGTCCCATTATATCCTATGAGAAAAAAATAAAAATAAATTTCAAAAATACATTAAAAATGTACGAGTGTCCGATTGCTTTGGGGTTTGGGTGGCAGGTACCCCTGGGTGCCAGCTACCATCCTACCAATTTCTGGGTGTCCAAACCAGTTCGAATTTGAACCGAACCAGGGGGAGTTTCGAGCAAAACCAAAACTGAACCACCCCCTCCTGGTTCGAACCTGGTTCGAATTCGAACCGAACCAGGCAAACTGGTTTTGTGCACATCCCTAACATCCTCTTTCTTCTCAGTGCTGCACCCGGAATTATTCAGTAAGGCAAATATTTATTTTTCATTTTTACATGGCTCATTACATCTAAACACTGAAAGAACTGAACACTACCCTTCTATAAAAGTCACCGTACATTTGGTTTTCACGAAGGGCCCTGCTGGCGATAAACATGCAGAGGCCCAGGTATTATACCCATAGTTCAAGGGTCGTAAGTCCAGGAGTAACTTGGTGGTTAGTACTTGCCGTTATTGACAATGTGCTTGCCACCACCACATCAATGCGATCCACGGAGAAAGGATCAAATTGCTTATCCTGGCGACGCATGAAGTCATGCTTGAGGAGGTAACCACTCTGCCCATTGAATTCAAATAGCGCCATGTTCTGCTGCATGGGGACATCTGTGGGAAGAACAGTCCAACTGGGATAAGCAAGGGTAGGAATGCCTGTAAGCAAGTATGTACATTTTGATGACAGATTAAATTGTGCTTCTGCAGCATCTTCCATCCTATCCATATATGTTACATAAAGAGATGAGCCCCTCCGTGCCCATGTGACAAAAGCTATTCATTCACACCTCCTTATAACTATGGGAACAGCCTTGTACCAAAAATTCCTGTGACATCTTGCAGACTCTCTGATTTATTGTGGCAAATGAAACTGGGTCAGCCTATGCAAAGCTGTAGCTATGAGAGAGATTGCAGGTGCTGCTTTGCGCCCTCAGGACCTCTCTACAGTTCATCATGACCGCAGGTCAGGGCTGCATCCAGGCATCTACACTGTGCTCTGACAAGCTGGGTCAGTGTTGTAAGAAGCATCTGGCATCATCATTTGCTGTACCAACAACGTATGGTGGAACTGCTATAGGCAGGCTGAAGTGCCGTGTCAGTACTGTCAGTGGCACCAGACTCCACTTCTTGAGAATTCCACACCTGGACTGTTGTACCTGCCCATTCTCTTTTGTATATCAGGAGAAATGCGTGGCTAGTCCCCTTGTCCCTTGATTAGACGGTTGTCTCTATTTACTGCCCTGAGTATGCTGCCTGCCCTGCCTTCCTTTGCTTCTGCAGCCTATCATTATAGTACTCATCCGGAAGTGTTGGCCCTATCTTCCTAGAAGTCCAGATTCTTTTATCTATTCTTCAGAGTTCCTGGTCCCCCCCTACCTAATTAACTTTCCCTGTCTCACCAGTTTTAAGGCGTTCTGACTTCTAGGGTGACCGTGTGTCTATACCAGGGATTCTCAACATTGGGTCCCCAGATGTTATTGGACTTCGATTCCCATAATCCCCAACCAAAGTTCACTGGGGCTGGGGATTATGGGATTTGAAGTCCAATAACGTCTGGGGACCCAACCCTGAGAATCCCTGGTCTATACAGTCAATTTTACAAGAGAAAAAGTCACCATGACGTGACTCATTCTTATCATTCTTGGGAATGTGTTAGATATATATTTAACCATATCTGAATAAACAGAAAAACTAACCTTTGGCATAATGTGGTTAAATATATCTGACCCCATGGAGGCACACTCATAAGAATGTGGGTGAATAAAAGGGAGAAGTCACCATGAAGTTTTCCACACCCGGCTTTTAACTCAAATCTCCTCCAGAATGGAGGGTGTTCATTCACATATCGGGCAGATTTATCCTGAAGTCTCTGTGAGCTATCGGGGAGCACTTCACAAACAATTCAGGTTTTTCCTTACACGTTAAGAGTATAGCCTGATCTATATCCGGGGTAAAAAAAAATCCACTTTTTGCGTCGGCTTTTTTGGGCAACTTCGGACTCACAGTAAAGCCTGCTGTCTGGGAAAGCTCTATGTGGTAATTTGTTCCTATCAAAAGTGACCTTGTAGAAGAGCCACCACAAATAATGACTTCCTGTAGTTTTAGTCCTCATTCTAGCTTTTTCTGAATTGCATGAACTCCCCCCACCCCTTTTACTCTCTATCTCCTTTAAAAAGTCTTTAAAGGTGCTCATGGTCCTTGGGCTCATCCCTGACACAAAAAGCAAATTCATGTACAGCCAGTTTCCAAACTATGCTTCTGCTGAAAGGGCTCTCTGTCTTTAAAACAGAAAAAAAAAATCCACTAAAGAACCAATAAAAACCAAAAGAATTAGGAAATACAAGTAGATAGGGAGAAAGAGGAGAACACATACAGGTGTTACAGGAAATAGCAAAGCAAATTTCTGGAAAATACATGCAAAATCATGAGAGTCAGAAAGTTAATAATAACGAAGCCCAAACCCAAACTGTAAGAAACTGTTCATCACTCACCTGTTGTCTGGAAATTTAATGCCGCCATTTGGCAGCCAACATTCCAGAACATCTGAGGCATGTAGTTAGAAGAGTCCATCCGAGTGCCTTTGGGATAAATTCGGCTCATCTGCCTCTTATTATAGCTGAAATTACTATATAGGAAACTTTGCAATATAAATGCCCTGGAAGTCGTTGATCGTTTTTTATGGGGGCAAGGGTTACTGGCATTTTATGAGAACAACAGTTGCACACATGTTGTAATAGAGAGCCCCTTTCTCTACTGGCTCCAGTACCACTTAACACACACTGTACTGAATAAGAGCATCTAAAGACACTTCACACATTTGACTTCCTATGTGGAAGTCACTTCTGTTTAGGAAACTGTACATAGATGATCACACCTGAGGATTATATGCACATTAATTTTATTGTTTTTATATTGTTTCATCTATTTTACTAATTTTGTGAGCTGCCCTGAGCACTGTTTGAAATAAAAATAAAATAAAATGTCTTTCGTTTCGTCTATACAGGTTAGAAAGGAATGCTTGAACGTAGCTCCACAGCACATGGATTCTTCTAGTCCAAACCCATGTCATAAAAATCAGGCACTCAATTGCTCCCTATCAACCTTTGCAACCCTGACCTCAGTGTGGCATAAAGAGCAAACAGATTCTTCACAGCTCCATTGTCCACAGAGAAATAGCTCCATTTAACTCAAAACAGTCAAGCCAATCCATATGACAAGAAGTAGGCAAAAACTCCAGTCAATAGTCAACTAACCTGTGAAAAAATGCATTCTCCATCCCCAATATAGTAAAATGTCAAAGACTGACCCTTAGCAAAACTCAGCTGCAATGTCTTCCCGCTGAAATTTTACTGGGACATAACTTTGCACTACCCAACACCTTGTTCCTTGTTGTCAGGTTTCTCAGTCCCTTGCAATTGTTAATTGCAGGACACTGCAAAGGATTGTAATATTTTGACTGAATAAGGTCCTGTGGTGAAAGAGTTATCTAGAGTGATCGTGCTCATTTAAGGTTCAAACTCACTTATGGATGGAGTTCCATTATTCTTTCCTCTACATTTTTTTAACCCAAAGCACCTGACAAAGGCTGCACCTGAGTGGAAGAAGAAATAACCCCTTCTGTTGTTTTCCAGTGCAAAATCATCTTTTGAAAGCTGTGCCAGAACCTAAGGGGTCTACTCGGGGGTCAAATGGGCTGTAACCCAAAATTTGGCTTAAAATAAGCCAAATCTGGCAACAGAGCATTAAAAAAACCCTATAACAGGGTCAATACGGATCTCCTAAGAGTGCTTCCGTACATCCTGTGTTGTGACACCACAGTCCCTGCGCTGACACCAAGGTGCCGTTCACATTTCTGATTTCTTCTTTTGGATTTTATCATTGCGATATAGTGCTATAACGCTGCAAGTCCATTGCAGAAAAATAGCTGTATTTTCCCATTGTAGGTGTTCGAGATTGTGGGGGTCATTTTCAATAAGATCCTGCCAAGCCAAAGCATTTTACCCCATTGCAGCATGTAATCTGGAAAGTGCCCTGTAGGACAAAGATAGATATAGGGAAAATACAGAGACCTGGGTGCTTTCCAGACTAGCTGTTCATCAGCAGCAAAATGTCTCCATTTGGACAAGTCACATTCAAAACGTAAACAGCAGGGGGAGCAGTCTTGCAGCAACTAACAAACTTTAAAAACAGCAACTTTTCCACGCCGGAAATATGATGTCCTAGCTCTATATCACAGCGATTAAATTCGAAACAGAGTATTGGAAATATGAACAGTACCCTGCTGTCTGTGTAGGGACTGTGGTGTCATGACACAGGAAGTGTGGAAGCATACTTCTAAGATACGTCCTGACCCCGTTGCAGGGTCCAGTCTGGAAAGCGCCCTGGTATCTTTTCCCTCACAAGTGAAAAAGCTGTTTGAGGAGGGTGATCTTAAGCTGAATAAGGACTAAAAGGATTAAACAGCCTCTTTCTGCTTGCCTTCCTTCTGCTCAGACACAATCTGCCTCAGACTTCAAAAAAACAAAATGTGAGGGAAAGATGCAGAGTACTCTGCTTAATTTGTAGCTTAAGCCTACAATACAGAAACAAAAACTGATGCCATCTCAAAAGTCAAGCTCTGTATCCTGGTCCAGTAGGTGAAGGAACACAGGAGCGGTTACGCCAGGAATCTTCAGAAAACACATGAGAAAAATATTTTTTTGGGGTACTATGGTTGTTTTACTTAAGAAAATAGTAGAGAGAGTTGAAGTCACCTTAAGTGGTGCAGTGGGTAAATGTTTGACTAACAAGCAGAAGGTTGCCGGTTCAAATCCCCGCTGGTACTATATTGGGCAGCAGTGATATAGGAAGATGCTGAAAAGCATCATCTCATACTGTTTCCATCTTTAACATCTCAAAAGATTTTTTTAAAGAGAGTATAAAAGAGAATTCATACTTTCTCTAGGCTATTAGGTTCATTGTTGAATTGCTTTTAATGGAAAGTTATTCTCCCGAGAGTTTAACCTTGTCACAACGTAACAAAGCTGATACTATCTCTCTGGGAATCCCATCAACAGCAACTTGTATTCCATAAATGTGACATGTTCAGGAAAACTCAGTTTTGCATTAAGTCATGAAAGGTGCAGTCATCATCGTTTTTATTTCCAGTGAGCAAAATTCTGATTTGTGTGCCTAAGTGAGGCATAACATGGAATGCACTGTCTGATAAACAAGGAGTACTTATCATCAGACAGGTGCCTTCAAAAAGGATACTCTACAAACTGGATGGGAGATTTGGTCAGTAGCTCATAAGCCTTCATTTCGGTAAATGAGGAAACAACATAGCTTCGGTTCTTCTCTAGAAAAACAAGCAAAGGAAACATAAAACTCTCAATACATAGTTTCTAAATCTTCTTATTCAACCCTTTGTTTTCCCTATCAATCCCCACACTAGCATTCATAATTGAAGGCACTGCCTATGCATGCTTCTTTGACACTGAGCTGAAAGAAGATATAGATGGCCTTTGCTGGAGGCTGAGAGTCTAGCTAGATATTACTTTAAGAGCATGCTGGAATCTAGTGACTGGGACTCTTCACATTTTTCTTTTCTTTTACAGAAAGCAGAAGCAGCAGCCCCACCCATGCCCGGTCCATACTGGGTCCAAGACGTGAGGTTTTTCCCCATTTGTGTTCTTTTCCCACTGAAAAATCATTCCCTCCTCCATCAAAGCTGCTATTAGCCTAGATTGGTAAAACTTACAGAACAGCTGCTGCCAGTAGACAGTATTGAACCTAGATGGACCAAAGGTCTGACTACATATAAAGCAGCTTCCTCAGCTATATGTTTTGTCAATTGGAGCAAACAGCAGCTGTAGGGGAGAAAGGGTTAAATAGCAGCTGAGGGGTGAAAGGGTTAAAACAAACTCTCAGCACCATAGTCTCAGTCTAGTTCAGGGGGCTCATGGTGCTCAAGGTAAAATAAAAAAATGTGGGAATCCCAATCACGGGATTCCAGCACAGTCTTAAAACAACTCATAGCTTGGTCCTGACTGTAGACCCTTTCCAGGCATGATAGTTTACCCAGAGTGACTGCAGAGGCATCACAGAAACATCAAGACAACATTATCCCAACCCTAGCAACCCTAGTGTTTGCATTGTGGGAGGAACCAGAGGACATTTGCTAACCAAAGTGACTGGTTAACTACATTTATTGTCCTAGCAGGCATGCCAATTGTACGTGTTTTGCAGCACAATCACTCTGCTAGTTTCATGGGGCACCTAGTGGATAGTTCCCATGCCATCACTGCAAGGTGCTTCACTGTATACTTTCCCCACTGACTCATGCCATTTCTATTCTTCCCCCACCACCCCACCCTTTCTTCTTTACAGTATGGGCACATCCTGCTTACTTATATCTCCTGATTCTGGAGGCACGTAGTGTAGAAGACCTTGCCTCATAGAGCAGAGGCCTCCTTTGATAATGTGACAGTGGGCCACTATTTATGTGTGAGGAGGCTCTGAGGGGCTTCTTCAGCACTGCTGAACCTTTTGGAACTGTTGAAACCCACTGAATTCTGGGATGTTTGAAGATGGAATTAGAGCTCCAGAATCAGGAAGGGGGCAGAATACTTGGTGGTCACTGTGGTGATCTATCTGCATCTGCTGAACCTTTTTTCAAGTGGAATCAGCTGGTTTCCCCCATCTCCAATATTTTTCGAAAATCAGTTTCTTTTGTAGCAAAGGCATAATCATAAGTTGCTCTTTGTTCAGATTCCAGACTATGTGGAAATTTCTTTTCCTGTTATTTCTTCACCTGGAGGAGTTCATGCAGCAGGAAACAGTACACATTTGTATTTCATGGAAATGTATGAGGGCTCATAAGCCTCTAGCTTTTTTTCTTTTCTTTTTTTGCTTGACACTGATTCACTTGGAGTCAAATTTGGAGGGACAAGTTCTGTATTGCATCAGGTTTTTGCATTAGTTCCATAAGTCCTCTCAAGGTCACTCAATACTTGGTCCAAATGCATGAGTGCTTTGACAGACTTTGGCAGATGTAATGAAAGCACAGAACATGATGCATGGTTTCAAGTACACAATCTTCTCCCTCTTCAAAGAGCATGATGATAGCTATTGCAGAGGAGATACAGACAGGGACAAATTCAGCTCTTAGTCACTCCAGAGGACTCACCCCTGAGCTACACTGACAGCAGGGAAATGTCTCTGAGTTTAGACAGCTGTACTGAACAAAAGTTGACCCACTGGTTGCAAATACCTACTGAGCGTCAGGATTCACTTCTCTGCCCAGCCCTGCCTTCAAATGCTGGCTTGCCTAAGGCCACTAGACCTTCCCTGATCCCAGTTGCACGGGAGTAATGGCAGGAGAGAGGGCATGCCCTCAACTCCTGCCTGTGTCTTCCAGCGGCATCTGGTGGGCCACTGTGCAAAACAGGCTGCTGGACTAGATGGGCCTTGGGCCTGATCCAGCAGGGCTGTTCTTATGGTCTTATGTTCAGTCCCCCAAAAGTATCTATAAAAAGAAGTGGCTGGCCAGCATCTCCAGGTACAGTTCCCTGGCTGTGCTTGAAGCCTGTTCTGCTTCTGCTTCTGTTCCTCTGCTTGGATCCTTCTTGAACCCATGCATCTTCTGTGTTCTACTTGGTCAACCCACCCCCACACCCTTTATCTGTTAGCTGAGACTATGTCATAGCCCAGGATTCAGGATCCCCTTTCTGGAGATAAGGCAGACAGTTCAGGGGAGCAGACAGGAGGGCAAGAACCTACAGCCCAGACCCCAGATGACCCCATGCCACTTGGACCTCCCAGACCAGGAGATCTGGGGGAACCCAAGTCAGCACCTCTATCACAACCTGCCTTCATCCTCCAATTCAGAGGAATCCTCTGAGGACCTGCTAGTATTAGCTGAGCTGCCCCCACCTCCTGCAATCACTAGAGCCAGTTATTATGAAATTGGGCAAGGCCCCTTTAAGAAACAAACCCTTTCCTAGGGGAGGGGAGGGGCAAAGTCACTGCTGAGCAGCTGCCTTAAAAGCCAGAAGTCTGCTTTAAGAAACTCCTGGAGCAAACACTCTGTTAAGGTTGTAATACCCGGCTCCTGCTTGCTGATAATTGAGGTTCTCATGCTTGGCCCTTGAAGTTGTCCAAGATTGGTGGTGCTCCTGGATCCTTACCTTGGGGGTGACCCTGGCTCAGCCCAGAGTAGCTGGGCACCCACAAACTTCTGAGTACCGCTGCCCTAGGTGAAGAGCCCCCAACAGTACAGATTGGAGCGTCTCTCTGGGCAGTAAAGGGTTTCCATCCACCCAGGCTGACCACCGGTTTTCCTTGATAGGAATGGCTACAGAGTCTTCCTGTTCAGGCAGGGACCTTGTGTGGGCAATGATTATCTTCCTTGGCTCTTCCTTGTTCTGACTACTTAGGACCTCTTGGCACTGATGCATGGTTTGCAACTAACTCTTGGTTCCTGGCTCCTGGTTCTCTCTCACAGCTGCCTGTGGCTCAGTTCTGACAACCCTGATCTACATCTGACTTGGCTGCCCTAATGCTAAGTGAGCTCTATGACTTGTCCCATTAGCTAAGCAGGGTCTGCCCTGGTTGCATATGAATGGGAGACTTGATGTGTGAGCACTGTAAGATATTCCCCTTAGGGGATGGAGCCACTCTGGGAAGAGCAGAAGGTTAAGAGCAGTCCTGCTGGATCAGGCCCAAGGCCCATCTAGTCCAGCATCTTGTTTCACACAGTGGCCCACCAGATGCTACTGTAAGCCTACAGGCAGGAAGCAGGGGCGTAACAAGGCTGGAGTGGGCCCAGAGACAAAATTTTAAAATGGGCCCCTCGCTGATACACACACACACACACACACACACACACACACACTTACTTCATAATATATCGTCATGTGACTTGCCTCTGGGGGGCCCCTCAAGGCTTGGGGGCCCCCAGGCAGCCGCCTCCCCTTGCCTAATAGTAGTTTCGCCCCTGGGCAGGAGTTGAGAGCATGCCCTTTCTCCTGCTGTTACTCCCCTGCAACTGGTAATTGCAGGGGAGTAACAGGTTCCAAAGTGGCACAGTGGGGAAATTCTTGACTAATAAGCAGAAGGTTGCCGGTTTGAATCCCACTGGTATCGGGCAGCAGCGATACAGGAAGATGCTGAAAGGCATCATCTCCTACTGCACGAGAGGAGGCAATGGTAAACCCTTCCTATATTCTACCAAAGAAAACCACTGGGCTCTGTGGGTGCCAGAAGTGGAAATAGACTTGACGGCACACTTTAATTTAACAGGTTCCAAGTTCCCTCCCCGGTGTCTCCAAGATAGGGCTGAGAGAGATTCCTGCCTGCAACCTTGGAGAAGCCGCTGCCAGTCTGTGCAGAAAATACTGAGCTAGATGGATGTATGGTCTGTCAGCTGCCTATGTTCCTATGTAAGTACACCATACTGGCTCTCATGTTAGCCACCCAGAGAACAATTTGTTATGGGGCAGCTAACAAATAAAGTTGTTTGTTATTATTATTTATTATTTCTTGTTTACACAGTCAGACACGTGTTATTGACTGGTTTGTTTTATCCAGACATCGAGTCCTTCCCAAGGACCTGGGATGGATGAATTTTATTCTCAATATTGTTGTTGCTGTTATTATAGATATCATCACAGAATATAGGCTGTTCCCAGTAAAGTTGCTTTTTGTAACTGGCTGGTGGTGATTTCTGTGGCCCCTATGGTGTTGAGGTGCTCTTCAAGTTATTTTGGAATTGCACCTAGGGTGCCAATTACTACTGAGATTATTTTGGTCGTCTTCTGCCACAGCCTTTCAATTTCAATTTGTAGATCTCTGTATTTTGTGATTTTTTTCTATTTCTTCTATTCTGCTATCACCTGGTATTGCTGTCAATTATTTTGACTTGTTTTTCTTTCTTCTCGACTACAGTTATATCTGGTGTATTGTGTGGCAGATGTTTGTCTGTTTGTAGTCAGAAGTCCCATAATATTTTTGCATCTTCATTTCTACAACTTGTTCAGTTTTATGATCCCACCAATTTTTGGCTACAGGTAGCTTGTATTTTTTGCAGATGTTCCAGTGTATCATCCCTACTACCTTGTCATGCCTTTGTTTGTAGTCCGTCTGTGCATTCTTTTTACAACAGCTGATTAGGTGGTCCACTGTTTCATCTGCTTCTTTACAAAGGCGGCACTTGCTGTTTGTTGTTGATTTTTCAACTTTGGCTCTTATTGCATTTGTTCTTAGTGCCTGTTCTTGTGCAGCCAGTATTAAACCCTCTGTTTCTTTCTTCAAGTTGCCATTCTTAAGCCACTGCCAGGTCTTGGTGATATTTGATTTTCCAGTTATATTGTGCAAATATTGACCATGCAGTGGCTTATTTTTCCATTTTTCTTCTCAGTTCTTTACTTGTTCTTTCTTGCAGGCCTGCTTTGTTTCATTGGTGTATTATTATTATTATTACCCCATATTTATTTATATATTTGCATCTTGTTGTATATGCACAGATTGCATATTAATTCCTACACAGAATTGCTTTCAATGCAGAAATATTGTCATGTTTGAAATAGCTTAGGGGCCAGCTACATGTTACATGCAAATCTGTGTAACAAAACCCCAATTGCTGCCCCCCGCCACTTCTGGAGTGGATAATTTGAAACTGGAAAGCAGAGAGGGTGAAAGTGTTCCATGGCACCTCTCTAGGTTACATAGTGTTTGAAAAGCATGTAATGCAAGGCTGCACAACTTTGCCCCTCCAGCTGTTGTTGGACTATGACTTCCATGATCCCCAGCCACAATGACCCATAGTCAGGGGTAATGAGAGTTGTATTCCAACATCTGCAGGAGGGCCAAAGTGGTGCCACCTTGATGTAATGTGTAAAAAAGCCCTTGCAAGAGAGCAAGCAGATGCCAAGTTCCTGCAAATGCAAGCATAGTTAACATAGCTGACTCTTGGTCTACCTGAAAGCATTCAATTTAATGGGGAGAGAAAAATTGTCCTTACGTGCTGAGATTTCAAAACACTCAAATTTGATTGGCTGGATGTAATTAACCAGGCTAGACATTTCTTCATAAGCTGTCACTTCGAGACCTGCAGTACCCTAAGCAAAATTAGAACAGTTAGGGGAAGAGGCATTTCAGAAAAACGCAGATACATTGAACAGTTTGTATGAGCCCTAAGAGTGGTAGGAAGAATCCTAAAGAAGACTTTTACAATACTGTGTAGAAGAATTCAAAGCAGTAGTCAATGAGGACCACACAGTTTTCTCCCTGAGCAATTTTTGCTCTCTGCACTCCATGATGACTTTCTATTCAGTAAAGGTTCCCAAAGAATGCAACATGCACCCGATCCAGTCAGGGAGGCATATGCATACAGAAGCAGCCCTACTGATCAGCTGTTTGGGAGGGCAGTGTAGGGGGCAATATTTCATCTCTGTCCCAGTATCCTTCCCTAGAAGGCCCCATGGCTCACTGATGGAGCACATGCTCTGCAAGCAGAATGACCCAGGTAGAGTTGCCATGCCCCCTGGAATTCTGGGTTTCACCTGGATTTTAAGCATCTCACCCAGATTGCTTAGCCCACTCAGATTCGCTTGGATTTCAGCTTTCATTAAAACAAACAAACAAACAAACAAACCTAAGCTCTAGCCCTTGTAGAAGCAGAGTTATGGAGCAAAACGTGCAGTCACTATTCTGCTCAAAAATTATTTTCAAGCCAATTTACATAATATGCAAATTAGACACCTGGATTTGGAAAGCCAGAATATGGCAACCAGCTGACTTTTATGATCAGGTATCAGATGATGAGAAAGATCTCTGCAGGAGAGCTTGGAAAGCCGCTGCCAATCAGAAGAGACATTAATGGGCACATCTGATAGGACAGGGCTACACACACCATTGGACCGTGACCCATACAAATAATTATGGCCATGATATGATCTTATGGCTACTTTGCTGGGGCACAGCCCATTCATTTCAGCTGATCTTTCAGAGCAGCAGTACTGCTAGGACAAGGTCTTACATTTCCCAGCAACTTCCTGAAGGAGGAAATGATTAACATTCACTATTTAGTAAGAAAATAAAGGGATAGCAAGTTTAAACAAATCATTCAAAGTCTGCCAGTAACAACTTTTTCTAAAATCCTGCCTTCCAGTTAAGGAACTTTATCGCACACATCTAACATGGCAGAAAATTGGCTTAATATTAATCGTCTCATCATGGAGCAAGATTTTTGTAGCGCATATTAGTAGTACAGAATAAGCAGCTTTGCATTCAAACTCAGAGTACCATTCCCCAAAAAGCAGGGGAAGCACAAGGCCAGGGCTGCATAATTTTGGTCCTTTAGCTGCTTTTGGACTACAGCTCCCATCATCTCCAGCCATAGAAGAGGTCAATTGTGACTCAGGGATGATGGGAGTTGTAGTCCCACCTCTGCAGGAGGGCTGAAGTTGCGCAGCCCTACACAAGGCTATTCCTAAAGCCGCAGCTTTCATTCCTTGTCACTTAAAGAGAAAAAGATCCTCGGCAGAGGCAGAGCCCTTCAGAAGAGATCCCCAAACTAAGATACCAGAATGATAGTCTCCGAGCAGAAATGGCACACGAGAGCAGTAATCGTACCTCATCAGACTGCAGCTTTTCCATCTCTTCTTCATTCAAGGTTCCCAGGTCTCCCTGCACTTCGGGCACCTCTTCAGCCACCTCACCTGCCCTGGCTAATTGTTCAAAACATAATCAGTACACATTCATCCCCCCTCCCCCACCACACACACATTATTTCACATGAGGCATTACAATATAATATAACAGTAGAATATAAAATAACAGAAAAAAGAAAAACATTAATAATGTAATGAGGTCATTCACACAATCAAAACCTGAGGTCAACTACGCAATCAAAAACTGTGTTCTGCCCGAGTTTGGGAGCTGTGTGTGCTCCCTATTTCCGGTTGTGTGGAAGCAAGGCAGGAGCAAAACCTGGGAAGTTTTTCCTCTCCTACTTTGCTAATCCTAAGTGATAGGGAGACAGCAGAGCAGTGGGTTGCAGGAGTGCCACGTCGCATGCCAGAGGGTAGAAAGCGGGCAGAATCATGGAGGCAGGCAGCAAGAGTATGGCGGAATGCGGCAGCAGCAGGAGTAGCTGGCCAGCAAAAAAAGGGGAGGGGAGGGAGGCTCAGGCGACACCAGAGGCAGGGCGGAGATGTTCCTGAGATGCCTCTGTACGACTACACTACCCTGCCCAATTACAGCTCCGCCCCCAATTCCCTTGCTATCAGATGTGGGGATGGATACCGTTCCTTATCATCAAGAGATTTAAAATGTTTTGAGACATGATATTCTTTATGCTTCCTCCTATATGTCCCTGAATTCCTGTGTCCACACAGAAAGAACATCTCTCTTCCTTTCTTTTTTTATCTTCAAGCAAAGGAAGAAAAGCCATATAATAAATCTGGGATGTTGGAAGGTCTTTATGAATGAATAATTCTCCAAAAAGAGAACAGGAGTTAGCCTCAGAGAACAGATGAGCTCAGGTCAGACTAATCCAAAGATAACTGGATTTCATCAGACCTGTAGTCTGCATATGAATGCTCCAGATAGTAGTACCATCCCAGGGGAAACTAATGAATAGTAAAGTCAATATTAGTTTGGAGAGGCCTTTGAAACACTAATAAAACTTTAAGTGCCATTCTGTTCTAATATGAAAGTATCTTTTCATATTCAGAAGGAGAGCTGGACTTGTCCCCATAGCTAAGCAGGGTCTGCCCTGGTTGCATATGAATGGGAGACCTGATGTGTGAGCACTGTAAAAGATTCCCCTCAGGGGATGGAGCCGCTCTGGGAAGAGCAGAAGGTTCCAAGTTCCCTCCCTGGCTTCTCCAAGATAGGGCTGAGAGAGATTCCTGCCTGCAACCTCGGAGAAGCCGCTGCCAGTCTGTGAAGACAATACTGAGCTAGATGGACCAATGGTCTGACTCAGTATATGGCAGCTTCCTATGTTCCTATCCTTCTATTTGCATACTGAGCCATTTGACCTTTGTTAGAGCTTTAAGAAACTAACTCTCAGCTAGGCAACACCCAATTCCTATAAAACGTAACTTTTGAAGAAGCCTACAATAGATTCCTCAGAGCCTAACAATTATAGGCCAGTATAGTTGGGCAAGGTGACTGGGAGGGTGGTGGCCTCCCAGCCCTAGGTAATCTTGGAAGATACAGATTACGTTTCAAACTGGCTTTCAGGCAGGCTATGGGGTTGATAGTACCTTCGTCAGCCTGATGATCTCCAACTGGGAACTGAAAGAGGGAGTGTGACTCTGCTGATCATTTTGAATCTCTCAGTGACTTTCAATACCATTGACCATGGGATCCTTCTGGATTGTCTGTGGGGGTTGGAAGTAGGATGCACTTCCACTCCTATCTCTCAAGGCGATTCCAGATGGTGTCGCTTGGAGGCTATTCCTTCTCTAAATGAGCGGGTTTATGTGGTGTTCCACATGAAACTGCTGGGGGAGAGCAGGAGATTTTGTGCTGGGTGTTATCAGCATGCTGATGACACCCAAATCTATTTCTCCATGTCATCTTCATCAGGGAATGACATAACTTCCCTAAATGCCTGCCTGCCTGCTGTAATGGGCTGGATGAGGGAGAACAAATTTAAGCTGAATCCAAGTAAGATGGAGGTACTTATGGTGGGGGTTGTAACTCAGGAGATGGTTTAGACCTGCCTGTTCTGGAAGGGGTCACACTCCCTCAGAAGGAACAGGTCTGGGAGTACTTCTCGACCTTGGCCTCTCTATGGTTTCTCACACTGAGGCAGTGGCCAGGGGTACTTTTTATTAGCTTAGGATGACAGGCCAGCTATGACCATTTTTGCAGGAGCGTAAACTAAAAACAGTGGTACATGTACAGGTAGCCTCCAGACTTGACTACTGCATTGTGTTCTATGTGGGGCTGCTTTTGTATGTAGTCCAGAAACTGCTGTTGGTACAAAATGCAGCAGTCAGGTTGGTCTCCGGGGCAACCCAAAGAGACCACATTATTTTATTTATTGTTAGATTTATTTATTATTCCTATTTTAAAAGCATTACACTGGCTGCCCATACATTTCCAGGCAAAATATAAAGTGCTGGTGATTATCTATAAAGCCCGGCCTAAATGGCTTGGGTCCATGGTATTTAGGAAAGCATCTTGCCCTTCAGGACCCCCACCACTTATTGAGATATTTGGGAGAGTCTGGCAGCAGCTGCCACCAGCTCACCTGGTGACGACTCAAGATTGGGCCTTTTCTATAGCTGCCCTGAGGCTCTGGAACAAACTCCCTGTTGTTGTAAAAGGATCTCCATCTCTTACAGGCTCAACACACATTTATTTCACCAAGCCTTTGATCAGCTGTAAGTTACATAGGAACATAGGAAGCTGCCATATACTGAGTCAGACCATTGGTCTATCTAGCTCAGTATTGTCTTCACAGACTGGCAGCGGCTTCTGCAAGGTTGCAGGCAGGAGTCTCTCTCACCCCTATCTTGGAGATCCCACCATGCCAGGGAGGGAACTTGGAACCTTCTGCTCTTCCCAGAGCGGCTCCATCCCCTAAGGGGAATATCTTACAGTGTTCACACTTCTAGTCTCCCTTTCATATGCAACCAGGGTGGACCCTGCTTAGTTAAAGGAACAAGTCATGTTTGCTACCAAAGACCAGCTCTCCTCTGTTGGTTTTTATTGTTGTTTTGCTGTTTTATATTGTTTTAATATAATTAATATAATTAAATTTTGTTGTGAGACACACCCCGAATAGTAGTGTGCTGAAGGGGTGGAGGTCTAAACATATCAAATAATTAATTAATTGGGGTTTTGAATGAATGAATGAGTGGAAATCCTTATAACTGTTTTAATTTGGTTTTAATTCTGGTTTTATCATTTGCTTTGTAAACTGCCATGACATGTTGGCATGTGGCAGTATAGAAAAGCAAGCAATCAATCAAATATGGTCCTACCTGTGCTGTCCCCCTCTATCGGTGTGGGCTGGTCAGTAACTTCCTCCTCCAGACTCCTCCCTTTCTTCAAAGTGTCCTGCTGGTTCTCGCCGGACATGAACTGGTTCTTCTTGTTCTTAATCAAGATTTTCCCCATGAGTTCCTGGGGGCTTGGCAGTGGAACTCCTGGTTTTAGCTGCCGGGGGCAGGAGCAGAGAGAGGAGAGTCATATAAATGCAGAGTTTATGCCTTTGTATGACTTCTCTCCCTGGAGAGGAGATATGAGGCAAGGTGAGGCAGTTGCCTCAGGCAGCAGATTATTAGGGCAGCAGCTGGATGGCAAAAATAAGAGCAGTTATTTGGGAGTAACGTGGTCTTTGTGAGCCCTGCAAAGAGTGCCTCTCCTCACTCTCCTTGCAAAACTTGCAAGACGTATGAGGAAAGGCATGGAGGCCCTTGGCACCTTCCTTCCTCCCCACCCCCACACAACTTTCAAAGCTTGCGAGGTCTGGTTTTGAAAGGAGCCTGGCCTCCACATGGAACGTGGGATCAGGTGGCATTTGGCTTCCCACTTAGACACCACAGTATCTTGGGCCGCCCCTGCCTCTTACCAAGCTGCAATGCCAACTGCCAAGACTATGCTTCCCCAAAGCCAACGTTTGATTGCTTGATGGTTTGAAAAACTGACCAAATATGCAAAATGCAATAAATCTGAATCAATAAAAATATAACTATATGTCTCAATAAAACTAATACAAAATGATCATTGAGATACTCTCTGTTGCCAGACACATTTTGGCTATATCAAGTCTTCTTCAGTGGCAATTGTCTACTCTTTGTCTCCACCCAACATTAGGATTGAACTGCTGCTGACTTCTCCCTTCAATGTCTGGAAACAACACAAGAGGGATCAGATGCTGGCAAAATCATGGCATATTTCATCTTCTAATTAAAACATGATACTGGGAGCATTCATCCATACTTCTCCCATTTCATCAGCGAATTTGGAATGAATGATTGGGCTTTCCAGTTGGACACAGAGAGTATCTCAATGATCATTTTGTATTAGTTGTTTTGAGACATGTCATATTTTTATTGATTCAGATCTGTTATAGTTTGCATATTTTGACAGTTTTTCAAACCATACAATTTTATTACTACTATATTAAAATATTCATATATAATATTTGGATTCTTTTTTGATGTTTGGATATATTGGTGAATGCAAACAGAGTTGTTTTCTTTTGCTTGCTTGATGTCATCATCCCATATAGCCATTTAGCATCCTCCTTCACTTACTGGAAATTTTTCCAGTGGTTCGGTCAGCAGCATGTCCCCAAATATGGTTCTGCAGTACTCAGCCATCTTCGCCTGCTGCCTGGGCCTATAACAAAAATACAGCACAAGACACAAACAAGGTGAACCTTGATAGCCGCACTGAAGACTGACATCATCCCTGTTCCACACCAAAAGATCCGTCCTTGTTAGAGTACACATGACTGGCTCAAATTTGCTGACCCAGCAGGGAAATTACCATCATCCCCTGCTTCTGTCATCATATACGAAGCAGCTTAACAGCACCACACAAAATTATTAGCAGTTAGTCCTAAATACTAGCATCTTCTTTTCACTATTAAGTTCATAATGTAATTCTCACACGATTGTGCTCCATACTAGTTAACTGGAATGAAATGCCATTAAAAAGGGGGGGGGGAGAGGGACCACTCCAAGGTGTTAAGAAAGATTATATTGGCACAGCTGTGCCAGTATATTTAAGATGAGGAGTGTTTTCAACATCCTGCCATATGCTGAATGTACAAGAAGCACAGAGAGCCTTTGTAAACAATGTACCAAGAAACACCTGGTTCTTGGTAATTATTCAGTTTTCAGATGTGCAGATTGGCCACTTTTGTAGCAACTCATACATACACACACACGTGTGTGTGTGTGTGTGTGTATCTCCCCACACACATTCAGATGTCACTCTGCATACAGCCACATGTCCCCAGAGACAATAATGACTGAGCAGGGCTACAATGGTAGTGTCACTTAGAACTCTGCAGATTTTCTTTTTGCATGCCACTGCAGCAGCAACTACTGTGACTTGTCCTCTAAGTCAATTAGACTCCTAGTCTCCTGTGATTTGTCCCCTAGTCAACTGCAGCAGCAATTCCTGTGATCTGACCCCTTGTCAATTTCTCACCCAAATTTTGTCCTAAGTTTAACAGCCATGAAAATACTGCTGCTACTACTATAAATAGGCAACCATATGATCTTATATCTTTAGAAATATTGAGTAATTGAAAGCCGTGGCTCTCCTAATCTATCTTTACATGATAAGAGACTTCTACATTCACATGACTTGCAGTCAGGGGCGTAACTATAATAGGGCAAGGGGGCCCAGTGCCTTGGGGGGTCCCCCCAGAGGCAAGTAACATGACTGACTCCCCCAGCCGCGCACTGGCCCGGGCTTCCTTCAGTTGTGTTCATCCTCCGAAATTGATGTGAGTGTTAAGAACTGTAGCTACCAGAACAGCAGTACCATTAAATGACCTGCATCGTCCACAATTTACAAAACCTTTTTAACAATAATTTAGGATGATGTTCAATCGTGGCACATAGGTGTTTTTATATATATATATATATATATATATATATATATATATATATATATATGTGTGTGTGTGTGTGTGTGTGTGTGTGTGTGTGTGTGTGTGTGTGTGCTTTTTGTTACCACTATTCAGCCTTATTTAAGATTTCTTTACTTCATGAACTCAGGTTCAGTGGGGGGGAGGGGCATGTTAAAATCTTGTCTCTGGGCCTACTCCAACCTTGCTATGCTCCTGCTTGCAGTCTTTAACTTGGCAGCCCCCAAAGCGTTTGAGTTTTGATTGCCTAGAGAGAATGGGGAAGAGGAAAGGAAAGCTCTTGCTGAACTCCAGGATTCATGGAGCAGTCAAGGCTGGGTTTCACTTTTTGCCACAGGGCGTCATTTATTTTTGCCTCAAGAAAGTTGCTAATAGCACAACAATAGACCTTTTAAATTATCTTGAATGAATGCACTCTGCTCCCCAACCTCCCTCCAATTTTCCTCTCAAAAAGCGAACAGCTTACTCGGCGTTTTCTGTTATCAGCAAGCACTTCATACTCACGAGTCCACATGGTTCTCAAAAGACAGGATCACAGGGTAAGGAGAAGTTTTGAAAGCACTTTCTGCAATAGCTTCAATTGCATCCTGTGTGAAGCAAGAAGCAGAGAGAGCCTTTGTAAACAACATATCAAGAAACACCTGGTTTTAGGTAATTATTCAGTTTTCAGATCCACAGAATGGCCGCTTTTATAAGAACTCTTTTAAATATTCACACATTCAGCTGAATGTCACTCTGCATACAGGCACATGTACATACAATTCTGTATTAGCTGCAAATATATATTTAAAGGAAGTGGAATGCTCAACACTGATAGAGCACAGGAAACAGTGTGGACTGCATTAATTCATTGCATGATTACCAGTAGCAGGCCATGTCAAAACAACACTCCTCTGCTAGATTGGATCCTAATTGTACAGGGCTATAGGCAAAGGCAGACCCAGGTTTGATTTGGTACCAAGGGCTGAACTTGACATTATCTCAGCAAGTACTTGGTACCAGCCAAGATAACGGGAAAATAAGGGTGTAGAGTTGCCATGCCCCCCCCAAATTCTGGGTTTCACCCAGATTTTAAGCATCTTACCCAGATTGCTTAGCTCACCAGATTTGCCCAGATTTAAGCTTTCATTTTTTTAAAAAAAAAGTTAAGCTCTAGCCCTTGTAGAAGCAGAGTTATGGAGCAAAATGTATAGTCATTATTCTGCCCAAAAATTATTTTCATGCCAATTTACATAATATGCAAATTAGGCTCCCAGATTTGGAAAGGCAGAATATGGCAACCCTAGATGGAGGGCACATATAGAAGAAGATTGAGAGCTCTGCTTAATCCTTCCCCTGAAAATGCCCCCTGGGAGCTTTCCCACACACAGCTTCCAGCTCTCCAGGTAAATGTTGAGCAAAGCCACTTTGAATTACACTCACAGCATGAGGGAAGCAGCCCCCAGCCCCTCCCCTCCCCTCCCCTCTCTTTTGGTGCAGGTTCACATTGCATGCCTCCTTGTTTTCCTTCTAGCCAGTGGGGAGAGGGAGAGAGAGAGTGCGCTCCTTCGGTAGGAACACAATGTTGCCTTCAAAACCTCGTGTCCTAGACTGGGAGCATTTGTATACACTAACAGATTTCTTCCCTTTTTCCCAACATGTGTGGTGTTTTCACCAGCGAAAACCTTAAGCAAGCAGACTAATATTGTTCAAAAAAGTCAACTTCAGCAAACAGAGAGGTTTTACTTTTGTAACTAGAACTTAAAGAGTTTCCTTCCTGCAGCCAGGCAAGCCAGCTCGATTTGCATTTCTAAAGAGCTATAACTGCATTCCTAAAGAGTGTTTCCCTCTTATCATGTTAATGATTCTAGGTCAGTGCCTCTCCCTATTTACCGGGAATACATCGAGATAAACTAGAATTTTGAAGATAAAGCCCGATTTGGGTGTGGAGTGCTTCCAAGGAACTCAAATGGACTTCGGGGTAGGTTTGGCAGGTGTGTGAATGCATACACTCTCTTCGGAAGGAGATTCATGGTAACAGCCTTGTGTGGAAATGTTCCAGGCTGTTTTTCCTCAGCTACAGTCACTTCTTATTTTGTAACTGGCAGAACCAAAACAAAAATCTCTGGGGAGGGCATTTGCAAGGGAGAACTGGTATGGGGGTGTGTGCTTTAAGTTCCTCCTTCTGTTCCCTGGAGCTTTTTCCCATGGTGCTTTTTACCTCAAATCTCTGCTGGAGCAGAGCATGTGCATTCTCGCAATGGCCAGATTCTCACTGAAGTTGGTGCAAGATCTTTGGGTGTGTTTCACACACAACTCAGTTTTTTCCTTCCAAATTTAAGCTTAGCCTGATTTATGTCTGGGGTAAAAAAATAAATTTTTTAAAAAGCCTGTATTTCAGCTATTTTTTCTGGATAAAGCGAGAGCAGTCAAGTTTTTGAGATGCAAGCTTCTGAGATGCAAAAAGGAAGCTGCCTTCTACAGATTCAAATAGTGGAAAAACCAGTTTTGCTGGCTGGCTTCAAGAAGTCATTTGCCAGAAGGAAAACCTGAAAGCAGGCAGTACAAACACACACAAAAGAAAACTCAGAGAGGAGCTGTTTCTGCAATGCCCGATTCCTATTTGAAGTGGCTTCACTCATCAGGTATTTGAGAGCTGAAAACATGGTCTGAAAAAGTTCCTATAGATTCTTCCCCAGCACCCGTATTAGCATTACAAGGGTTAGGAATTCCGTATTTCCCAAACAACACATAATCTGCCCTCAATTGACTCTTTAACAGTGAGCTGTAGTCAACCACAGCCCCCTAATTGTCATATGTCTGTTTCTAAGCACCTCTTTGTTGAACTCACATTTCCAGTGATTATAAGCACACTTAAACATCTTAGCTATGTGTGCACCTAAAAAATGCAATGTTCCTCAGAGAGCAACAGTATGGGCCATACAGCACCAATAAGCCGCTATCATTCCCAATGCAAACCCAATAGGCAAATTCTCAGTATCTTTTATTTACTTTTTAACAGAAATAATATTGGTGCTAAGCCTTTATTCCGCTGCCATTAACTTTTCTTTATTTTCCACACACACACACACACACACACACACACATATATACACGCACACCCCGCACTGGCAATTGGTAGCTTAGGGTAACATTGCTTTCTCTATAATTATCTGCCTTCTCTTTCTCCTGCTCCATTCATTCTGTGACATCATGCAATTGTATACCGTATATACCATTATTATTTTTTAATGACACATAACTCTTCTGACTGCGGCAAACCAAACCTTGGTGCGCAGCTTCAGGAAAGCCAGTTGCCTTTGACCAGGGATTGCCATGGCCCAGGACTTCAGAATACCTCTTGCAAAGAAAGAAACCCTTTCTGCCTGAACAAGCACTGCTCCTGGGCCCCTCCCCTCGATCTGCATTTCAAAGGCAATTGTTTCAGGTTCAGCGCAGGAGTGGGTCACCTCCCCCACGCACAGCTATTTTGGAGAGGAAACAGCCCTAGGAAGGCATGGGAGAGGGGAGGATCCATATTGTTCTACACACTATAATGAAAGGTGCATGCTGTGCTAATGCCCTGTAATTCCTTTGCAAGCTTCATTGTTGTGGTGCAAAGCAATCCTTCCATGAAATTATAGCTCCAGTAATGCACAATAGCCTTTATTTGCCCTGTTGATTGTAGGGTGCTGTGTAAAGGTAACTGTGATGTCATAAGATATGAACTGCGGAATTATCCATGCAGAAAAATGCAAGCATGTCAGGGAATTTAAGCATCAAAGAGGAAAAGGGGGAGTTTTGTTCTTGTCCAGACCTTCCTGTAGTCACTTATTTCCCCCTGTATGCTGCTGGAAGTCACAGGACCTATCAGTCAATATGATTCACCCATATGTGGCTTTTAATCTGCTCCTGTCAAGTAAATGACCTTGTTGCAATTGACCTTGCAATGTTGCTCCTGTCCAACAAATGACCTTGTTGCAATGCATCTCAATTCAGGCAGCTGCATCCAATCCAGTAGTCTGCACGTAAATTGACATTACTAGGTGTGCAAAAGCTAGCTGTGAGGGTGGGATAGGAAATCTAAGGCAGTGCACACGACTGTAACCTGGGTAGGAGACAGTTTCGGGAGTAGGGTGCAATTCTGTTTTGTGATTGTGCACTTGGAAAAAGCAAGAAACCGGAGGAGGGGAACTTGATCACCTAGACACTTTCCAGATTACACGCGACAACAGTGGTAGTTTACTTCAGCTTGGCAGGATCATATTGAAACCGTAAATAAAGTGTGTTGCGCAACACCACCAGCAGGGGAAGCAGTCCTTTCTAGCTTGCGCAAACTCCCTACAATAGGGAAATATAGCTTTTTTTTTTGCAATGTTGTAGCACTGTAAGGCAAAAATAAAACCCAAATGAAGGCATTGGAAATGTGAATGGTACCTTGCTAACAGTGCAGGGACTGTAATGTAGAAACATAGGCAGGATGGAAGCACATTTAATGGACACGTTGTGATACTGTAACATGTAATCTGGAAAGCACCCTGTCAAGCTCCAGCTGAGTAGGATGATTTCCCCTCCTATCTCATTCCAAAGCTGGGGATGAAATCTGGGAATCTCAGATTTCATTTCAAATCTCATTCTTTTCTGCTGGGGCTTGACAGATGATGAAGCTTCCCATCTCCAACCTTGCTTTTTACAAGCATACAAAAAGCAAAACAGGAGCACGTCAAGCTCATCTCCTACCCACTGTATGGTCGAGTGAACTGCCCCATTCTCTATTCAGAACGCGGTTAGCACATGCACAACTGTGTTAAAACCTCCATTCAGAAGTTATCTTGTAAGCACAGCAGGGAACACACCTATTGTATGAAAGGTCATAATATAAAAACACTTTTTTGGTGGTCTCTGCCGGGAATCAGGAATATTTAAATCGACTCTGAATCTTAGAACATAAGAACAACCCTGCTGGATCAAGCCCAAGGAATATCTAGTCTAGTATCCTGTTTCACACAGTGGCCCACCAGATACCTCTGGGGATCCCACAGGCAAGAGTCATGTCCATGCCCTTCCTTCTGCTGTTGCTCCCCTGCAACTGGTACTGAGAGGCATTGTGTCTCTGAGGCTGGAGCCATTGATAGACCTGTCCTCCCTGACTTTGTCTAAGCCCCTTTTAAAGCCATTTGAGCTGGTGGCCATCACCACATCCCATGGCAAAGAATTCCATAGATTAATTATGCGCTGTGTGATAAAGTACTTCCTCTTGTTGATCCTAAATTTCCTGACCTCCAGTTTCATGGTTCTAGTGTTGCGAGAGAGAGAAAGAAATAGACATCTTCTCAGTGTCTATTGCCATCACATTTTCAATAACCTCTCCTCTGTAACAAAGAGGCTTTGGGACGTTCTTTTTTTTTTTTTAAAGGAAGGATTAAGATTTTAAGGATTCTATCATCCACTTAAAGGCCATATATTGCCCATAGCAATGCAGTACTATAGACAGCTGCTAACTGATGACAATTAACACATATGAACATAAGAACAGCCCTTCTGGATCAAGCCCAATGCCCATCTAGTTTTGCACAGTGGCCCACCAGATGCCGCTGGAAGCCTACAGGCAGGACTTGAGGGCATGCCCTCTCTCCTGCTGTTACTCCCCTGCAACTGGTACATGAAGCTGCCTTATCCAGAGTCAGCCGATCTAGAGGAGAGCTGGTCTTGTGGTAGCAAACGTGACTTGTCTCAGCTAAGCAGTGTCCACCCTGGTTGCATATGAATGGGAGACTAGAAGTGTGAGCTCTGTAAGATATTCCCCTCAGGGGATGGAGCTGCACTGGGAAGAGCAGAAGATTTCAAGTTCCCTCCCTGGCATCTCCAAGATAGGGCTGAGAGATACTCCTGCTTGCAACCTTGGAGAAGCTGCCGCCAGTCTGTGTAGACAATACTGAGCTAGCTGTACCTGTGGTCTGACTCAGCATATGGCAGCTTCCTATGTTCCTATGTTCAGTACCTAACAGCATCTCCCCAGCTTCAGACACAGCAGGTTCTCTACAACTGAGCTACTGTTTATACTGCCTATCTCTTATTTTTTAAAAAATATATTTCTTGCAACCTTTTCTTGAACTTGTTTGGCATTTGAGATGGTAGATTTGCCACACAACTACATTTGTACTTACATAAGAACAGCTCTGTTGGATCAGTCCCAAGGCCTATCTAATCCAGCACCCTGTTTCCCACAGTGGTCCACCAGATCCCTCTGGGTAGCTCACAAGTAAGAGATGAGGATATGACCCCCTCTTCTGCTGTTGCTCCCCTGCAACTGGGATTCAGAGGCATCCTGCCTATGAGCCTGGAGGTATTCTACAGACATCAGAACTAGTAGCTATTGATAAGAATTGTGCGCCATGAATTTGTCTACATTCTTTTAAAGCCATCAGGCATACATCTGTTGCATTTGAGCCTACCTGCCCACATATATATATTTGAGAACCTCATACAGGGGTTCTTCAATTTGGTCCCCAGGTATTGTTGGACTACAACTCCCATCATGATGGAAGGTGAAGGGCCAACAACATCTTGGGATCCACACATCTGAGAATCCTGCCTTAACACATGGTTCATATACACTAAGGTGCTCCATAGAACTAGTGCCATGTAATGTTGTATTGCTGGGTTTGAATGGGAGAATCCCAGGTTCAGATCCCCACTCAGTTGTGAAAGTCACTGGCTGACTTTGGCTTGTTAGATCTGGCCACAGTTACCCATGCCTTAGTCACGTCAAGGCTGGATTACTGTAACATGCTCTACGTGGGGCTGCCCTTGAAGAATATCCGGAAACTGCAGCTAGTGCAAAATGCGGCAGCTAGGGTTTTATCTGGAGCTGCCCAGTGGGAGCACATCACACCCATTTTGAAAGCGCTGCACTGGCTACCAGTTTGTTTCCGGGTCCAATTCAAGGTGCTGGTCTTGACCTTTAAAGCCCTTAACGGTTTGGGCCCGGGATACCTGAGGGACCGCCTGCTCCCAAGGGTTGCTGCCCGCTCAACGAGGTCATCTGAGGGGGCTCTGCTCCGGGTGCCAACAGTGAGGGAGGCTCGGTTATCATGCACGCAGGACAGGGCCTTTTCTGTTGCTGCCCCCAGACTCTGGAATGCTCTCCCAGTGGCTATTCGCTCCTCAGTCTCCATCACAGCTTTTAGAAAAAGTGTATAATCTTGGCTTTTTGCCCAGGCATTTATTTGATTCTCTGCTGCTGCTCTTTATAGTCTGTATTGCCTTTATGCTTTCGTTTTAAATTTTTAATCAGATTTGTTTAATCCCCCCCCCTTAATATTTTAATTGTGTCTTTTTTACCATCTTGTGTTTAAATTTTTTTGTTGTAAACCACCTTGGGATTGCTTTAATGAAAGGCGGTATATAAATTTAACAATAAATAAATAAATAAAGCACTCTTCTGAGTTCCCTGGAGGAAGGGTGAGCTACAGTAATGGGATGAATCAATGAGTAGACCAAAAAAGATCGCCTCCAAAGAGATCTGTACCTTGAATAAAATCTCAGTGGTCATGGTGAACCCATGGGTGATGATGGGCTCCTCATCCGGAGGACGACCCTTCCAGCAATCCAGTTCCACACAGCGGCAACCAGCCAAGAGAGTCTGGCGATACATTTCAGGAGATGAGATGCCGGAAAATTGCCCAGCTACAGAAAAAGAGGAAAATATCTCATTTTCATATACATAGCAGGACATGAGAGGGGAAACTGATTTCTGTGCATGTAAATATTTTAGGTGAGTATGTTATAAGTGCCTCAGTTGGGCAATTGAGAGAGGGGATGATATCTGATGGGTTCCCATTACCCGCCCCCCATGCAGAAACCACATGGAATTGAAACACAGCCAATAGCTCCTGGAAGGAATGATCACAGCTCCCAGCATTTCTTGCAAGCTGGCTTTTAGCTAGTAGATTGGGTCTGGTAGCAGTCATTGCCAATCATTGCCCTGTCTCTGCCTAACATCCCAAGAATTTTATACCATAACAACTGAGCATGGTATAGGGTGGGAAAAGGAGATCTTCACTAGGCCTTACGCAACCCCTATATGGATTCCTGTAGTGCCATGCCATGCTAGCCCGCAGGGCCACAGACAGGGGAGAAAAGAACTTCCCATATTGGGTCCAGAGAGGCAGTAGGGGGCCTGAAAGAGGAAGCACTGCACCACCTGCCTGCACCTGCCTGCCCACCACTGCCCCTGTTCCTTGTCACCTCCACTGCAAGGAGGCCAGTAGAACACCTGGAGCATCTGCAGAGATTCAGGTCAGCATTCTACTGGCTGGAATAAACTTCTGCTCCAGCTCTCTTTGTCAAAGAAAGAGCAAGAGACTGGAGTGGATGGAAAGGATGCTGCCATAGAAGATAGGCCCCCACCAGGGAGGAAAGGAAGGATGGAATGGGAGGGCAAGCAGGCAGTCTGTATCATGGGGGGTGGAATAGCTGCTTGGCACACTCTATGCACTTCAGACCTTAGGAAAGAGGCCTGGGGCAGGATGGCAGAAAAAGCTGCTTGGAGTGCTTTATGCAGGGGGAGGCGGAGTTGCCCACTGCACAATTGCCAATACATTGTGGGGTGGGGGGGAGGCAATCCACATGCAGTGGACTGGATTCAGAAAGTCCTGTTGACACCCCTGGTAGCACATGAAGTCCCACTATTCTTCAAACCCAACATCGCTGGGAAGTATGCATTGAGGCAATTGTTACCTTCCTACAACTGAAAAGGTGGCAGAAATTGACATGCGTCTGTATGGAGGCATACCTGTTAGATAGGTGTTGTGAGATGAGTTGATGAAATAGTGAGAGAGCGGTTGGCTCATATCCTGGTACAGCAACAGTTTGTCCTGGGAGACTATGCTGTTTTCAGGGCCACACAGGAACCAAACCATTCCCTCTGGAGACAGTTGCCCTGCAAGATAACGCAAGATTCTATTACTGGTAAAGGGGCTGAAGGAACGGAGCTTGGATGTTGCTGTCACCGTGCTTGACTGGGTCCGGAAATCAAAAGCCACAAAAGTGTGGATGGTTGGTTGACCACAACCTCAGGATTTCATGAGGCAATTCATACGGTTTCAGTTTTCCAGTCATTCAGGATAGCTGACCATCTCTTTGTGAAGCCAATCATCACTTGAAGATGGGCCGAGGGGCCTAGAGAATGTTCAGAATAGTTGTCAATGGCTCTGAGATGGGGAAACTAATCAAGAATCTGGCAGGTATAGCAAGGAGTCAGGTCTAACACAGAGAAGGGGCTCATGGGAAAATACAAGATTACCTCATCCCCTCCTGGAGAATTAGTGAAAGAAAACAGCAGGCAGCTTCTGGCAGACGCAGGCTCAGGACTGTGGGTGAGACCCTGGCTAGGTGAGATGGCTGGGGAGAAAGCCATTTTAGGATGAAAGGGCTGGCTCTCAGGAGAATGGCATAACCTCTTGCTGACTTCTAGGAATGATCTCCTATTTTCCAATTTCTCCAGAGCTCAGCCCATATATTTATGTAAATAATCCAAATATAAAGATAAATTGGCCTGGTATGTATCACGGAGACCTGGTTGGGAGAGGCTAGTGGTCCAGTTTGGTCCCAGCTTCTCCTGGTGCGTTACTCCATGGTGGAGTGGGTGAGAGGATGTGGGCGGGGAGGTGGAATGACTGTGGTCTATAATACCATCTCCCTTACCAGGATCTCTGTCAGGGAATTGGCTTTTACTGAATGTGTGTACCTAAGCCTAGGGACCAAGACTGGGATTTCTGTTGGTGTATTGATCACTCCAATGCCCAACAGAGTCCCTAATGGAGGTGACGGATCTGGTTGCAGGTTGGCATTGGAGCCACCCAGGTTGTTGTTGGTGGGGGAATTCAATGTTCATTTTGGGACCAGATTGTCAGGAGCAGCTCAGAGTTCATAGCCGCCATGACAACAATGGGCCTGTCTCAGTTGGTCTCAGGACTGATGCATGATGCTGGTCACATGCTCGATTTGGTATTTTGCTCTGATTAGGGTTGTGCTCCATGGGTGGGGACTCCTATCATCTCCCCTGAATGATATCTCTCCCATGGACAGACCACCGTCTGGTTGATTTAGGATTTGCAACCACAACGCACCACTGGAGGTGTAAAGGACTTATTAGACTGGTCAACCTGGGAAGATTTTTGGATCCAATGGGATTCCGAGAAGCCTTGGAAGGGCTTAGAGTTGTCTCTGCTAGTGATTCTGTCAATGCTCTGATGAAAACATGTAATAATGAACTCACTAGAGCAGTAGGCACAATCGCTCCTAAGTGTCCTCTCTACTTCAAAATTAGCTCCATGGTATTTGGAAGAACTACGGGAGCTAAAGTGGTGAGGTAGATGATCAGAGCATAAGTGGAGGAAGATTCGATGCAAATCCAACAGTTCACAACACAGAGCACGTTTGAAGGTCTATGCCCTGGCAGTGCAGGCAGCAAAGAAGCGGTTCTTTACTGCCCACATTGCTTCCATAAATTCACATCCAGTGGAATTGTCTAGGGTTGTGAAAGGGCTAGTACATGCTCCCTCCCCCTTGAATTTTAACTTGGAACCATCCATCACTCACTGTGACATTTTCAATGTCATTCAGGTCAAACTGCATTTCATATTTCAAAATATTGGGTCAAACTGCATTTCACAGTTATTGGACTGCACAAATAGTGAGTCACTAAAGGAACCAGCTACTGTTGCAAATAAGAAACAAACGGTTATCAATCTGAATTATTTAACAGAAGACAAGGTTCATCCAAGCATTCCTCAAAAAATTATGCTCCAACCTTCTTTAAAAGTCAAGTTTCCAATTACTTCCTGGAATCCCAATTCCAATTCCTGGAAAGTTTTAATACTTTTAAATAATGACAAATCAAGCATAATTAGCTACTAAAATCAAAATACAGCCCAGATTCTGCTTGCTAGGTTGATGATGACAGGACCTCAGGAGTTCCATGGGGAACTTACCTATGACCCAAACCCCAAAGATCATTCACTGTCATGCCTTCTCTGGCTTTTGTTTTCCTCTTCTTGTTGCTCTCATTCACTGCTGTCATGGTCAAGTTAGGAACTGGAGAGTGTGAAGCACTTTCCATGCCAACTTCACAGATGTGGAATTATTATGACAAAAGCTTGTTCTGATGGAAGAAGACTCACCTCTCTGAATATTCATCCCACTGGGCTCATACTTTTCAATGAGGCTCTGCACTTGCTCTGGCTTGGCATGGGGGAAAAGCATGTCATTGAGGCGGGAATCTCGCTGTTTCTTGTTGATAAATTTGGTCAAGTGATCTTTGGTCATGTACGGCTTGGCTTTTGAATGGCTAAGGATAGAGAATGGAAGGAGGACAGAGAATGTCTTTAGGTGTTCCTGGAAAACTATTCTTCACCAGTAAGTTACTTATCAGGCTCTGTTAAACTCATGTGGGTGGTTCTGTGTTAATTGGTTCCTTCTTATCATTTCCTGGTCTACCAGACTTATACATAAAGTATGCTTTCAGCACTATGATGACCTGACTCATTCTATCAATCAATAGTATTTTATGCTGCTGAGAAATATTCTGAACACAGACTAAGGGACAGTTCACACTATCTATCCCATGTCAGGTAAATGAAAACTAGAGTTCCCGACAACACACACACACTCTCATGGAGCATGTTATGTGAACTCAGAATGTTTTGCCAATCTTTGTTTGGCACTACTACTATTATTATTACTATTACTACTACTACTATGGATATTTATATATTGCTCTTCAACCAAAGTTCTCAAAGTAGTTTACACAGAAAAATAAATCATAAATAAATAAGATGGCTCCCTGTCCCCAAAGGGCTTACAGTCTAAAAAGACAAACTAGAAAGATACCAGCAACAGCCACTGGAGGGATGCTGTGCTGGGGCTTGATAGGGCCAATTCTATCTAAATATAGATAGCAGGGTTATCATATAGCAGGGGTTAGAGACTAAACACTGTCACCTTAAGTGGCGCAGCAGGGAAATGCTTGACTAACAAGCAGAAGGTTGCTGGCTCAAATCCCCGCTGGTACTAAATCAGGCAGCAGCAATATAGAAAGATGCTGAAAGGCATCAACTCACACTGCGTGGGAGGAGGCAATGGTAAACCCTTCCTGTACTCTACCAAAAGAAAACCACAGGGCTCTGTGGGCGCCAGGAGTCAGAATCGACTTGATGGCACACTTCACCTTTACCTTTAGAGATTGAACCTAGGATCTTAGGCAAACAAAGCAGAAGCTCTACCACTGAGCTACAGACCCACCCCCAATGTGAAAGCCAGTGTGGTATAACCACTGGAATATCCGGATAGGACTAAGAGGACTAAGATTCAAATTCCCACCCTGCCATGAAGTTCCAGGCCAAGCTACATTTTACCTATCTAGTCCTTTTCCAAATACAAATACTATAGCAGAATAGCACATCCACATGAAATACTCAGCAGGGATAGCCTCGCTGGTTTTCATCACCATTTTCTGTAAATACAGTTAGTTATGCACCCAAGAGAAGAAAAGCACAGCTCCATTTGCCAATTCAGTATCTTTCCCTACACCCTACACCCATGCATGATGGAGGCTTAGTTAAAGGTAAAGTGTGCCGTCAAGTCAATTTCAACTCCTGGCGCCCACAGAGCCCTGTGGTTTTATTTGGTAGAATACAGGAGGGGTTTACCTTTGCCTCCTCCCGCGCAGTAAGAGATGATGCCTTTCAGCATCTTCCTATATCACTGCTGTCCAATATAGGTGTTTTCCAATAGTCTGGGAAACATACCAGCAGGGATTCAAACCCGCAACCTTCTGCTTGTTAGTCAAGCATTTCCCCGCTGCGCCACTTAAGGTGTTCTAATGATGGAGGCTTACTGTGAGGTAAATATCTCATCAATCTCCGGCCGAGGACACAGGTTCATCAGGAATGTTTTGAACACTGTTTCAGGGAAGTCCTCTGGATTGATGCCATCATTCTGGAACAAAAGAGACACTCATGGTGTGAAACACTTAAGCCACTGGGCTCCATTTCAAAAATGAGGGGAACTGGGGGTCATGCCTGGGGGAAAGATTATTAGTCCCATCAGCCACTACTCCTTCCTCTTTACTGCTAGCAGCATGCTATTTTTAGTGGGGAGGAACACCTGCTGGGAGTTTTCCAGACTACAAGATTTGCACCAGTTAAAGCATTGCAGAGTGTGATGCAATTGTACAACAGTTTCAACCCAAGAATAAAGGGTTGTTCAATGATTCATTGTAGTCTGGGTGGCCATTCATATTTTCGGTCCACTCCAACATATTTTCAAGGCATGGCGTTTTCCAGATTACATGCTGCCTAATCCCTCAAACTGTGCTGGGGAAGAGGGGGGCGAGGAGGAGGAGGAGCTATGCCCTGAGGGATGCGAGGCTCCGGTCTGACTGAGCGGGCCCCGCTTTGCAGCACCGCCCAAGGGCAGAGGAGAGGAGGTGTGGTGGCAACCTCCCATGCCTGTGCCTGGCAAGGTGGAGGCAGCCAGGAGGCAGCCGGGCCCAGGGGAGCCTGTGGTGGCAGCGGCAGCAGTGGCGGAGGAGGAGATGGTGACAGAGAGCAGGAGGGGGAGCTGCAGCGCAGCCAGCCTGGGTGGGTGCAGATCTCCTGCCCCGCTTTGCCCTTGCCCCACCCACAGGAAGGGCAGCCAGGCAGCAGGCAAGAGAGTTGCACTCTCTGCTGCTCCAGCTGGTTTGGGCCACATCCCTGCCCTCGCTCTGCTCTGTGGACCTGCCCCAGAGGTCCTGTCCTCTGTGGTCCTCTCCTGCTTGCCTACCTGCGCCACCCACCGTGCTTCTCTCCTGGCTCACTCTTTCGTCCCTCCTCTTCTGGATCCAGCCTCACTGAGCCCCGTCCTGTCCCCTGCCTTTTTCATTCTACTAAAATAGTCACAGTGTTTTGAACCGTCCAAACACTTCATCGCAGCACATTAAAAAAAGGGCAAGCCTCCTAAGCATGGAAAAATACAGCTACTTCCCTGCAACTCATTTACAACGTTCTAGGGGTGCGATGCAGCAACAAAATCTGAAACAGGGCATAGTAAATATGAACGGAACCCTGCTGACAGTGCAGCGAGCACGATGTCAAAACACTGGCAATATGGAGGGGCACTGCTGGGACAAGTTGTGAATCTGTGGCAGTGGCTAATCTGGAAAATGCCCTGCTGCATCTTTTTACATGTGAGGGACACATCAGGGATGCTGCTGTTGCTCTGGCTCATCCTGTGGGGCTGGTAAGTAAAGGGAGGGAATTATTTAAGGGAGTTGTTCAGCTCAGATCAGTTTATTTACAGTCGTTGACCAGATAAATATATACAAACAGCTATTTAAGGGAGGAGAGCTGGCCTTGTGGTAGCAAGCATGAATAGTCCCCTTTGCTAAGTAGGGTCTGACCTGGTTTGCATTTGAATGGGAGAGCACATGTGAGCACTGTAGGATAGTCCCTATAGGGGGTGGGGCTGCTCTGGGAAGAGCATTTTCATGCTTGCATGCAGAAGGTCCAAGTTCCCTCCCTGGCATCTCCAAGATAGGGCTGAGGGAGACTCCTGCCTGCAACTTTGGGGAAGCTGCTGCCAGTCCGTGTAGACAATACTGAGCTAGATGGGCCAATGGTCTGACGGTATAAGGTAGCTTCCTATGTTCCTATGTTTTCCTCTTGCTTCTTCTGGAATGGAGCAGAAAAGGATGTGAGGGAGAGTGGGTTAGATTATCTCCCCATCACTCTCCTTTCCTCCACTTCCTTTTCTGCTCTGTCATGGAAGCAGCAAGAGGGATGGCGGCAGGGTCGGAGTCACCATTGGGTGAATGGGTTCAAAGAACCCAGCCGTGCCTTGTGGCCCCAGACACACACCCACGTCTGACGTCAGATGCGGGCGGGGTGATTTCACTCCCGAATGGGGCCTTGTGGCTAAACGCTCCCTGCATCTGATGTCAGATTCAGGGGGCGGGGCTAGGGGGGCCGCCACTGGCCTCCCTCCACCCCTGGATGGTGGGCATCAGTCAGCACCACCAGTGAGGGACATGGCATAGTGTTGGGTGAGTGGAGGTGTCTGCTCCCCCCATGTACCCTGAAACATGCCACCTGAGGTAACCTCCTCAGTGTACCTCATGAGTAGGGCTGTCCTTTGGAGGAAATCATGACCATTAAATTGGTATAAAACTGATCTAAGTTTGTAAGGTAGATGTGCCCAGTGACTTATGAGGTCTGGGGTTAAGGATCAAGGAGTGCAGTTCTTCTGAACATATGGGAAAGCAAGAATATACTCACCTTGCCTTTCGGAAGATGGCAAGCACTTAGTGCAGCTTCTACTCTTTTTCTGTCTGCAGGAAACATTTGAAAAATACTGAAAGGGAAGGAGGGGGGAAGGCAAAGTTAGAGGAAAAGCAAAATTGTATACAGCAACTTGGAATTGCAAACAGGTTGAATTTTCATTGGGAAAGGTTGTCCTCCAACAGCAAAGAACAGATGATATGCCAAGAAACTGGGGCAGACAGAGAGCAGGGAGAGACTAATATCAAGAATGCAAGCGTTGTACACATAACAGTAAGATGTTATTATGGTTGGCAGATCAGATTTGGAGTATTCCCTGTTAGCTCTGTTAAGTCAAAGAATGAAGATGGTGTCTCTGTCAGCCAAATGTGTGATTATGGGTTTTCTTTTCCCTGACAAACCTCTGAGAAGTAAACACTTAACTTTGGGGGACCTTGTTTTCTCCTTTAGCAGGGTAGGAAGAATCAGGGCAAGAGACTTATTTAATGCAAACCTTCTGTCACATCATCTTATAGGGAATGATGTAACACAGCAGAGTTTGTCTTGGGATTTGAACTCTGACAAAACTACCATCATCCCTTTGTGGATAATGTACATCAGATTGGACCATACTACACATTATCTCTCAAAATAAACTCTGGAGATAAGGATTGACTGGGTGGCTCCTTGGCTAAGGGGGCCTTTTGCCACTGCATTCACTCACACTTGTCATATAGGCTTGTCATCAATAGTCCAACACACAAGAAAATGCAAATGCCATACTCACTTTCTAACAGGAATTTTCCCCTCTGGATTCAGCTGCAACTTCAACTTCACCATTCTGTAGAAAAGGTCAGCATAGAACAATATTGTCTTACTGCTGACCTATTAAAACTTTTGATTTCCAAGGATTTACATTGTAATTATCATCTTATAAAACAAGAGCAAAAAGCAGGAAAGTTCTGGAGGTGCAAAGAGTAAAGTTAATTGATGGCTGCTTACATTTTTTCCAGGAAGGTATAACGGGAAGCATTGTATGTAAATGGGTTCCTAGCAATGGCCATGATATCGTCTGCCCAACTCTGAAAAACCAATCCAGATACATGTCAAAAAATGAGAAAACTGTACTCTGCAACTTTCACACCTTCAATGCCTTTGAGCACTGTGATTTAGCCTTGTTCCACGTGGGAGCAATGCTCATTCTTGGACCTTCTATCTAAAGGTGTGATCCTAATTGTTTCCATCATTTTTTTGGAAATAAATGAAATCAATAAGATTTACTTCCCAGTAAATATTGTTAGGAGAAAAAACTATAATCTTAAATGAAAATGAAATAATACTTCTGTACATTTCACAGGTGCCTGTCCATAGTAAATACGGAAAAGATATGTCAGAAGTTCAAGTTGATTTGAGACAACAGCTTATGTTTATCATCCTATCTCCCACCTTCACAACTAGTGTTCAAGGTGGCTTCCAATCAATCACAGTATAGCCTCACAACCATCCTGTGAGACGAAGGGATTTTCCAGACCTTGGTTTATTGCATTTCTTTTTACGTTTCCACAGTGGGCTCTCATGCAGAATCTAAACACCGGCCATGGCTTCTGCAGAATCCCATTCTCCCTACTTGTAAGTTTCAGTACTCTGGCCAAATCGATGCTGAGTGCCACTCTTGCTCCATATTTACATCGCCATCTGCTGGCCAGCTCATACTTTCCCATCTCTCTTCATAAACACCTATCCAGTCATAGGTGATGGCTCAGTGGTAGAGCACATGCTTTGCATGCTCAAGGCCAAGTCCCTGGCATCTTCAGGTAGGGCTGGCATAAACGCTTGCCTGAAACCTGGGGAGTTGTTGCCAGTGAGAGAAGACAATACTAAGCTAGATGGACCAATGGTCTGAGCTGGCACAGGGCAGCTTCCTATGTTCACCGAGTAAGTGTTATGATTGTGTGATTGCAATCTGAGTCCCCACTTCCAGTTCCAAACCCAGGACTTTAGCCACTCCATCACATTGGCTCTCTCATGATAGTGACTTTGCAAGGCTGTTTCATTTACTCTTTTGCTTGCAGTAACTGCTAGGGTGTTAGAGGAAAACTGAAGATATGAGCAACTTGAGAGTAATTTGTTACTACACTTTGAAAAATAAAGCTGCAATACACAATGTGCATCTTTCCCTTGCTTTGCTTTGTGTCAATTCTACTACGACTAAAAATATTCCAGAACTTTTCATAGAGCCCCATCCTGTATTGCTTGCAAATACCTTTCCAACATTTTCTTTATAGGAGACAAAATTGTGAAAGGTAAGGTCCACCATATCAGGACCAGAAACCACTGTCAAAGCCTTGAGCAAGAAGGTGTTGTCTGGGAACTCTAAGTTGAAGACCTCTCGGAGCTTCTGGCTCTGCAAATGAAAACAACACCAGCGTTCTAAATAGCGGTGCATAAGAGAGAACCTCTCTACACAAAAACAAAACCTGACCCCACCTTTTATTTGCAATTCAAAGTGGGATTTTGTTTTTATAAGATCAGACTGCATTAAGGGTGGGCTCACACTTAACGCAGAACCTGAGGTCTGTGCTGCCCCTCCCATCCGGGAGCATGTGCTGCCCCTCCCATCCCCATACACATGCCTACTTCCTTTCTGGATTACAATATGCCAAGAATGGTGGGTTTGGACATCATGAACACTCTCAGCATATCATAACTGACAAAGAAAATTGGAGGGGGAGTGCACACTGCTGGGGCTTTGGGAAGATTACTGTACTTCTTACAGAAACACTCAGGATGGAATTAGAAGTTACAATAAGCACTGCACAGGGCTGTCACAAAAACAATCATTAGGGGCATAGAGAGATGGGTTTGTGATCTGTGTGTAGACCGCATGGTGATTAGCCTGCCTGGTATAAAGGTTGCATATATCACACAACATCTGGATAGGCTGTTAGGCAGTGCTGGGGAGGAGTCAGCTGGCACCAATGATGTTGGGAAATGTAGTCTGGGGCGGGGGGCGGTCCTGAAAGTCAGATTTAGGCTGCCAGGTAACATATTGAAGTCCAAGAATCCCAGGGAAGCGTTCTCTGAAGTGCTATCTGTTCCACACACAGGGCCAGCGAGACAGTCGAGGAGCTGAGGAGTCTCAATGTGTGGATGAGACAGTTGTGCTGGGAGGAGGGGTTTAGATTTGTTAGGCACTGGGATACATTTTGGGGCAGGCAAAGCCTGTACAAAAGGGACGGGCTGCACTTGAACCAAGACAGAACCAGACTTGTGGCACTTAAAATCAAAAAGGTCACAGAGCAGCTTTTTAAATGATGCCTAGTGGATTTCCGACAGGAACTGGGTGGTATCTCCTTTGGCAGGCAAAGGCCCCTAAGGTGTGAGGGTGCAAATGTTTCAGATAAACCAGAAGGGGACAGAGTAGAACCAGGAATAGAGAAGATGGAAACACATGACAGCTGGTCAAAACAGTCAAATGACGGCAAGGGAGATAGCACATGCCAATGCCAGGTAAGAGAATCTGTATATAGGTGTATATATGCCAATGCCAGAAGCCTGCAAGCCAAGAAGGGCAAGCTGGAGTGCTTGGTTGCTAATGAAAAGTAGATATAGTGGGCATAACAGAAACCTGATAGTATGGTAAGAACCAGTGGGATACTGTTATTCCTGGATACAAACACTACAAGGAGGGAGGGGCAGATCGGGAGTGGACTAGCACTGTATGTTAAAGAAGGGATAGAGTCCAACAAGCTAGAAATCCTAGGAGGACAGGAGGAGTCCTCCACAGAAACATTATGGGTGACTATAAGAGGTCTGGAATGAAACGTGTTACTAGGGATGTGCTATTGCCCTCCAGATAAAAATGCTGAGAGTGACCTGGAGTTAGGAGAAGCCAATCATGTTGGGAATGCAGCTCCTGATGCCATCGACTCTTAGCACCAGAAACCCTATTGGCCACTAGGGGCATTAGGGGTAAAGACAACCAGTAGGGGCATTCCTCCCTCTGTCTATGCTTTCTCAACTCTACTTCTCCTTAGTTAGACTGATAGTCTCCAGTTTCATTCTCTCACCTGAGAGAGAGACTTCTGTCGTCTCCCCATCCGTCATTTCCTGTATGTGCTGGCTTTAAAAGTGGCTTGGACAAATTCATGGACGACAGATAGATCAATGGCTACTAGTGTGGTGGCTATAGGCCACCTCCAGCCTCAGTGGCAAGTTGCAGGGGAGTAACAGCAGGAGAGAGGGCATGCCCTCACCTCTTGCCTGTGGACTTTTCAGAAGCATCTGGTGCACCACTGTGTGAAACCGGATGTTGGACTAGATAGGCCTTGGGCCTGATCCAGCAGGGCTGTTCTTATGTTTAAAAAAAAGGCAGCCCGTTTGTGTTGGGTTTGCCTCCTCCATAACCTGTAGTGAAACCCGCATGTGTGGTGACATCATCACAATATGAGGCTATTCTCACGGTCATGAAAAATCAGGCTAAGGGAGACTAGCTGGATTTTTCATGACCGTGAGAACCACCGGGCTCGCAGCCGAGCCCGGTCTCACGGAAGCGGGTCACCCGCTTCAGCAGCCCTCCCCTAAACCCAGGTTAGCAGAGCGAGTGCTCCGCTAACCTGGGCTTTCTGATCATGAGTTGCCGCAGTGTGGCTCCACGCCGTGGCAACTCACAAGTAGACCCCCAACTGGGAAGCTAAAAAGCAGCCTCCTGGCTTGGGGGTCTCACCAGCATACCCTGCGTGCTCACGCAGGGCATGTGGGAGCTTCTGGGGGCCGCATGGCCCCCGGTCCTCCCAGCCCCCGCCAGCTCCGTAACAGAGCCGGCAGTTGTGTGGGCAACCAGTTCAGCCTCCCAGAGCAGACTGTCTGCTCGTGTGCGGGGAGAGCAGGCTAAGCTCACTCTCCCCACTCACCCTCCCCAGGCGGCTCCCACTGATCGTGGGAACCGCTTCTATGTGTTTCCTCAGGATACATGTAGCTTAAAGATAACATAGTTTAAAATAAACTGTGGTTTTGCATGATCACAATGCAGATTGTCATGGAACAATTTGGAAATAGAATATCAAGAATTGGAATGGGGACTAGTCTACACACACCATGTTACACAACTTCCATAGAATACTTTTCAAGGTACAGCATAGCCATGAAAAAAGTGGACCATAACCATATATCACCATAGTAAGATCAAACTGTTACACTGTAGTCACCAAGGAAACTAATGAATTAATCATAGTTCTCATCCAATACATTTTCCATCAATGATTTATAAAACTATTATTAACATGTGACTGAGTTTGCTGTACAACATATTGCTGTACTTGCCTCACCACCCCACCCCCACTCTGTGGGAGAGCCGACAGCCTTGGGAGGAAGATTTAGAAGAGGGGAAAGAGTAAAGCAGGAAAGGGTTAACTATCCTTTCCCAGAGTGCCACTTGCCCAGTTAGAGGGGGGAAACTGTGGGAGATTGTAATCAGAGTTCTCCACATCACATCTAGCTTGGCCCCAATAACCTACTATATCTTGTTATCTTGCACAGTCCCTTATGGCCCAGTCCTGTGCATTGCTGATCCTTTGGTTTGCACTGGGATGCAGCTAGATACTCTTTCACTAGTGCTTCTCCTCAGTGTGTGTGCATGACCCAGTTGTGCCATACAAGGGGTTTATCTGGGGTGTGGCAGGAGAGGGAGGGAGAAGACGATGGGGCCACCACAATATCACCAGAGTAGTGTGTTGGTACTGCATGTGAGTGAGCAACCTTGAAGCCAGTTCCAAAGGGGCCATGCATTGTGCCACAAACTCACCTTGGGAATCTTGGCAAATTTTCCTACTCTAGTGTCTCGAATGCTTGTGATATCCAAAAATTCCATGTCCTGGGGAGGAAAAATTAACATTCAAGAGTTGAGCAACTGTGAAGGAAAACAGAGTACTTAATATAAACTTAAGTCTCATTAACAAACATGTTTCTAATCACATCTGGAACTTCTAGGGCACAAACAGCTTGCTCAGAGAATTAAACACACACATAAGCATTAGAGCTACCATCTTTTCAAAATGACTAAATCAAAAGGTTCCATTAGGACCATGCCCAAAGCACTTCTTCATTGGAGGGCAGAGCAGTAATCTGTGAAGTCTGAAAAAGGGCAGTTTGGTGGGGAAATCAGATTGACATTTGGACCTCATGTTCTGTGGGGGGGGAAATGACCTCACCTGAGCACAGTGTTTCCTTTAACAGGGATTCCCAGATGTTGTTGACTAAAATAAAGTTTTTCGTCAAGTCGATTTCGACTCCTGGTGCCCACAGAGCCCTGTGGGGTTTTTTGGCAGAAAACAGGAGAGGTTTAGCATTGCCTCCTCCCATGCATTATGAGATGATGCCTTTCATCATCTTCCTATATTGCTGCTGCCCAATATAGTACCAGCAGGGATTTGAATCAGCAACCTTCTGCTTGCTAGTCAAGCATTTCCCCACTGCTCCACTTAAGGTGCCGCTTAAGCCACTGCAGCTGGGGATTCTGGGAGTTGTAGTCAACAACATCTGGGAACCCCTTTTAGAGGGAACAGTGCCTGAGCAAAGCATTTCCTGGGAAAATCAAAATTATTGATAGCTATAACTAGTACAGCTGATCCTGCATGATTATTATGCAGAAAATTGTCCATTTTTTCAGGGGCTATTTGCTGCACACAGCTTTACAGGGGGTGGGGAGAGGAAATTTTCAGCAGAAAAATGGCAGAAGGGGAAAGACGAGTTAATCTCCTGCTCTGTGTGTCTCATGGTCCCAAACTGGACTGGGCCCCCATATCTGAATTTTGTTTTGAAAAATTGCTGGCCAGTCCCGAGCACATTACGTGAAAAACACATTTAACCTCACATATAGCTTGTCCATAAGTCTCCCTTGTTCGTCAAAGGCTGGTAAGTATGTTTATAATGACATTACAATTGTTCAGCTTGCTGATCCTGTCAGTTTCAGAGGCAAACTGAAACATGCAAATGTGCATAAGAATCCCAGCTCTGTTTTTAACCTACTTCCTGAAGGGAAGAAGGCTTATGAAGTAAGTGTGTGTGTGTGTGTGTGTGTGTGTGTGTGTGTGTGTAACTACCTCTAACAGTTTGATAGCAATCTGAGCATAGGAAGCTTGCCAGAGGCTGCGGGATGAGCTCAACTGGCGGCCCCCTTTCCCTGAGGTTGTGTGCATGCTAGTGTGGGCTAGCCACACCCCCTGCATATGAAGGCATACACAGGGGGCGTGGTCACCAGCAGCAAGATGGGTGAGCTGCTCGCCTGCCTGCTGCACTGAGCACTTTGTCACACGCTGTTGGGTTTAGGACAGATGAATTCTTTTGCTGCCCGGCCGAACTCAATGACATGTGAATGAAGTGCCCAGGGCAGTGTGCCCAATGGAATGGATGAGCAACTCTGGTGCCCCCCTGAAGATATGGGGGAAAGCCGGGGTGAGCCTCTGGTGGCCCCGGAAGTGCTCGGGGTCGCAGTGGCCAGAGGACACTCGTCTCCCCATGCGCAACGGTGGCCACGCACCTGAATCTGATATAAGCTAAATTTATAGTACATGGGAAGGGATCCTAGGAGATCCTCCTGACATGACTATTTTTATTTCAATCTGTCATCTTGAAACAAGATGTCCGTGACTCAAAGTATAAGCTCCACCCTTTAAAATGGAAGTGTTTGCAGTCTGATACAGATCACATTTACGGGATTGAATAATTCAATATTATCATATAACTAAATTAACAATTACACTTAAATCTGATCCAAGCTGGCTATAGACAACAGTCTGTTTCACAACACCTTCACAGAGTGTTGTAAGACTCACCTTGTTGAAAGAAGCAGAAGATACTAGGTACCATTAGTTCTACCTAGATCTTCTTGCTTTAAAATAAAAAGTCACTTAAGAAAAGGGGGAATTGGGAGCAGAGAAGCTGTATGTGTGCTTTCCCTAGGCCTTTCCCTGACAGCAGGTTTTACTGTGGGATTAAGAGGGGTGAAATACTGTGAGTTACAGGACATATAAGATATTTTGAATTTGCCCCAAAACCCAAAGCAAAAGGTGGATTTTTTTACTGTGGACTATGCTCCAATGTGCAATGAAAAAAGTGAATTTTCTTTGGAGTGCTCCCTGATAGCTCTCAGGGATTTCGACATAAATCTTGACAATTTATGACGATATGTGAATGCATACCTGCCCTTCTAAAGTAAAACTGCCATCCGGCAGGGCTCCTGCTCACCAATCTCCTACTCCACTTAGTTAATATCATGACTTACTCTCACAAACACATCTGAAAACACAGAGGAGAGGGTGCTACTGCTGTGTGTGCTGGGCTGGGGGAGAGAAATGTGGAGTGGGAAAACACTTGGTTGTTCATCAGCACTTCCCCCCACCATTACAGAACATGCTTCCTGCTTGAGGGACTATCCCCAGAAGAGCCACACAGATAATTCATTCTGATGGAACTGTTGCAAATGCATACATTCGTGGTGTCACTTGAAAAAGTCATCCTATTAATAGCAAACTTGCTTTTAAAAAAGCTTCCTCGTCAGTTTTTAAGTTCATTCTCTCCTCACCAACTCTCTTTGTGGGCAGGAAATCTGTCTGTCAGCTGCCTCTGCCAGGATGGAATTAAACAAACCATCATTCTACTCACAGATTTGTTTATTTTGCTTATATTCTAATCGAAGACATTGCATTTCCCAGGCAAATTAGACACCTGATTCTTCATTACTTTTACAAAATGCCACCACTTAATTTGACAGTATTAGCATTCCATTTACAAGCAGCTGCAACAGCATGCAGGAGGCCCTAGTTCAAAAGAAATACCTTAAGATGCTTTCTAGATTCCTAGAAAACCTCTTCCCAACTGAGGGTTGGTCTACATGATATTAAACCTATAATTAACAGATGGGCTTAAAGCAAGAAGTGGCTTGGAAGTGGTCTCTTTAGGCCCCAGGGGTGTAGCCATAACTGAATAAGGCAAGGGGACAAATGTCCCTGAGCCCCTGAGGGAGGGGGGGTCAGCTGGGCAACAGCTCACTCTTCACTTTCCCCTTCCAGCTTCCCTGATTCATTGGCACACTGTTGGCTCATGATCAAAGCTCTAGGGACCCTTCTGAATTCTGCCTCCATTAAAAGAAAATGGTAAAAACATAATACCCTTTTTCTATGTTTTCCATCTGCCCTCAATCTTCCTTAGTAATTGGGTTCAGTTTACCCCTAAATCCGGGAGCAAAATCTGGGACTCACTTTTCCATGGAAAACTTTGACTTCTGTGTGTGTGTGTGTGTGTGTGTGTGTGTGTGTGTGTGTGTAAGAAAGAAATGTTGTTGATGTAGCAAGCATATATGAGGCCATTGCAATAGGCGTCCATGCTTAAAAAATGTCTCTGAGCCTGGACAATGCACATGCACAAGTGTGTGTAAGTGTGTGTGTGTAATTGTCTCTGTGTGGGGGGAGTGTGTGATATTATTTGCATAGGAGTGAGAGGCAGGGTGTGCCGAGGATGTTTTGTTTTTCACCATAATCTCATTCCTTCTCTGCAGCAAAGCCATGGGGGGCAGGGGGGAGAAGATGGACCCATCTTCACTTCTTGTCTCAAAGTCCACTCCAACCTTGCTATGTCCCTTACTTGGACCAGAGGCGTATCTAGGGAAAATAGCGCCTAGGGCAAGCACTGAAATTGCGCCCCCTGTCCAAACATCTGACACCCATTTTCAGATAACTTTACCATAATATCAGCTCAATAATAATAATAATAATAATAATAATAATAATTATTATTATTATTATTATTATTATTATTATTATTATTATTAATTCAATTTCTATACCGCCCTTCCAAAAATGGCTCAGGGCGGTTTACAAAGAGAAATAACAAACAAATAAGATGGCTCCCTGTCCCCAAAGGGCTCACATTCTAAAAAGAAACATAAGACACACACCAGCAACAGTCACTGGAAGTACTGTGCTGGGGGTGGATAGGGCCAGTTACTCTCCCCCTGCTAAATAAAGAGAATCACCATGGTAAAAGGTGCCTCTTTGCCCAGTTAGCAGGGACAAGTCAAACTCATTAATCTTTTAATATTTCAAAAACTATTTAGCAGTGGACTTAGCCAGACCAAAAAATGCTGGGAAACTACACATTTCAGTATGCTGGGGCTCATGAAATACCCAAATACTATGTGGCGGTGTACTTGGAATACTAAACAGAAGTGCCTAATTCCCTACTATGCATTGTAGCATCACTATTACATAAGTTTTAAAAATAAATGGAGAATTTGACTTTTCCCAGATACTCTGAAAATAATTAAAGGATATGCAGAGTAAACTGTGTCACTGCTTGGAATATATTCTAGTCTTTCAGAAAGACAGTTAAAATGAGAGGAAGAGAGCAAGAAACTCCCAGTGGGCCTTAATACTAAGGATTTCACACTGATTCAAAGACAAACTCACCATTGATAGCCATATTGTTAAGACATCACATTTAACTCACTTATCACAAGAAGCAAAGTAAGAGCAAATGAATACAATCCTAGATCATAAGCTTCAGCTCAGTATTCACAAGCCCTGATTCCCTGTACATAGTGCCAAACTGAATATGTGTACAGTGACTTTTATTAATTTTTTAAAAAATTACCTGTAGTCCCTTTGGGGCTTCCTAAAGGCTGTGGGGAGGGTCTGCAAAGGTCCCCCCTCCCACTGCTGGCCTCTAGGGCCTGGCAGAGACCATTAGAACATGTGTGGTGGCCATTTTTAAAAATAAATTTTGTTTTTAAAAAATGGCCACTGAAAACAAAATGGCCACCGTGCATGCCCAAATGGCCTCTGTGAGGCTTGACATGGCCTAGGGCCTCACAGAGGCCATTTGAGCATAGATGGTGGCCATTTTGTTTTCGGTGACCATTAAAAAAAAATTTTTTTTAATGGCGCACCCCTTCAAATGGCACCCAGGGCCTGCCCTACCCTAGATACTCTCCTGACTTGGACGGTCTGCTGAGGAAGCTTCCCATGTTGCTTATTACTTTGTTCTCTGTATATTGTTCCCACAAGACACTGCATCTACCATTCTTATGCTAAATAAAATATGATATGCTATCATGCCCTTGACAGCGATTTACCTGGAATATGTATCATCTATATCTATCTATCTGTATCTTGCTTGGATTATATCTGTAACTGAATTGTGTTTTGTTTCATCTTTGAGTTTTTGGTTTTTTTAGTTCTTGTATCTGCATTTTATCTTTGCTCACTCCCTATGTACAAGCTGAGGCACAGGAAAATGGTAATGAGCAGCTTAGGTGCTAAGAGGATGGTGCTCCCACTGGGAGAAGGGGTTAAAGAGCCCTTTGCCTGGAAGTAGCCCTTCAGACCTTGCTCCAGATGGTATTTGTTAAACATGAGTTGCCAACCAGGGAAATAGCATGGGTTCAGACATCACATGGGATCATAGTTTATTCCATCTTACTGTGGTTATTTTGTATGTCTGAAACCATACCAGTCAATAAATTGTGGTGTATTTGGGGCAGTCAAACCACAATCTGAACCCAAGATTTGAGGTTGGTTGGTTTGTCCTAATCATGGTCTCATATGATGTCTGAACCCACAATTATGGTTTAATCTTGGTTATTTCAGTAGTTCTGCCCTCACAGGGCTCTCACATAAAGAGAGACAAGCCTAGAGCATAAGACGTAAGAACAAGGAGTGGAACTAAAACAAATTACAGGATGTTGATACAAAGCAAAATTTGGTGGTCATCTTTGGTGCCAATCCTGGTGTATTAAATAAATCTTAGTTAAAATAAACCATGGTTTCACATGATGTCTGAACCCACTCCTAAGCATTCCCAGGTCTCCCATCCAGGCAGTGCTCAGGGCCTGATCCACCTAGTTTCAGCAATAGTAAAGCTACGTCATATGCCTTTAGACCATTCTCTGGGCCATCTCATGGCTAAATCAAATAATATAATATTCTCCCTTGTCATCTAATCAAAGAAGACACAGTTCCTAGCCTGGAAGGGGCACACCTTGTCCCTCATGCCCACCAGGGGCGTAGCTAGCCTGCCGGGCGCCCCGATAGCCCCGCCCCTGCGTCTGACGTCAGACGCAGGGGATAGACACGGCCCCGCGTCAGACATCAGATGCGGTGGGCGTGGCCTGGCTCCCGAACTGAGCCTTAAGGCTTTGTTTGGGACTCAGCTCAGTTGTAACTGCTGAATGGGCTGCGCGGCCCCTTCGGCAGTTAGAAGAAGGCTGGTGCTGCGTTCGCAGCACAGCCCAGGAGCAGCTCTTCCCTGCAGGGAAGAGCCGCTCCTGGGCTGTGTTGCGAATGCAGCACCAGTCTTAGCTCCTAAAGGGGCCACGCAGCCCCTTCAGGAGCTAGTTAGGCTGGCGCTGCGTTTGCAGTGCGCAGCCAGGAGTGACTCTTCCCTGCCTTTGCAGGGAAGAGCCGCTCCTGGCTGGTGCTGCAAACGCAGCACCAGCCTTAGTTTATTTCCCAAAGGGGCTGCGCGGCCCCCGCTCGGGAGCTAAACTACCGCCCCCGTGTCTGACGCGGGGGGCGTGTCGGGGCCGCTCTCGCCACTCCTGATTGGTCACCGACCCGGGTTCTTTGAACCCGTTGGCCCAATGGTGGCTCCGCCCCTGATGCCCATGCATCTGTAGGGAGGCACCCTTCAAACTTTGAGAAATATGATGTTAAGGAAACCATTGGTATTGGAGAAAGCCAAGCCAGTCAGGATCTGAGCCAGAGTTTGAATGGCCACTATCTCCTTGAAGACGCAGACAGGAAAAATGTCAGCAGCAGGTGAGGGAATTACGGAAGTGTAGTTGACTGGCAAGAAGACAGCCGGAGCCGGATTGAATCTATGGCAGCTGGCGGGGGTGGAGTGTTGATTAAGTGCACGTGGCTGCTGACTACAAATCGGGCAGCCTGTGCCTTGGACAAACTCCTGGAAACAACACATCAAATTGGCTGTGAGCTTTTGTTGGAGAGATTGTGACTTTGGAATTTGGGCTCCTCACTTCTGTATTCCTGGTGAGTGCCTTACCTGCCAGCTACTCCCCATGCTGCTCACCACCTTCCTGGCATTCAGGCATAGGGTTTTAAGAGAAGGGGCAGGTTGGGTGGGGCCAGCCTACCTGGACCAGTCCCTTGATGCTGGTGTCTGCATCAGGCATGGCAAGTAAAAGGGGCATGGGTGACCCAGTATCATGTCACTGCTGCAGATGTTCTGTGTTGAAGTTCCAATCATGAGTCAAGAACATGATCCCAAGGTAAGTGCTTGACCTAGTGTGGTTTGTTCTTACGGGTAAATTTATGGAGTGTAGGCCTATCAGTGACCATTGGCTCCAGTTTAGAGGCAGCATGCCACAGAACACCAGTTGCTGAAGTGAAATGGCAAGAGAGGGCTGTTGGCTTCATGCCCTGCTGGTGGGCTTCTAGAAAGCAGATGATTGGCCACTATAGGGAAGCAGGGGCTAGCACAGAAGGCCTGATTCTGTAGGGATCTTTTTATGATATTACGTGGCAGTTGACTAGGCCCCTACACTGGTTTTACTGTGCACAGTTGCTGCTAAAATCCTCTCATTATTTCTTTCTTTGTTATTTAAAAGATGTACAGCCCTCTTTTCTCAAATAAAGTTCAGAGCAGTTCACAATGTTGCATTAAAACATAAACCAAGCTAAGCTACAGCAGCCAATAAAACACAAACCAAAAAGAAACCATAGAAATATGTGGTCTTGTTTTCAGACTTCAGTTAGTGTTGTGGCAAAGAGGAGGAAGCAACTGTGAACCACAATCTCTGACTTAACTGGAAAGCAGAACTATGCAAGCCTGCCCTCTCTCTCTCTCTCTCTCTCTCCCCGGGAGTAACTGAAATCCTTGCTTTCCCTGTGCATTATTGCCAGAGATGCTCTTACCCCTGGACTTCGGACCAAAGTCCAAGGCCTCCACACCCCCTGGGGCCCCCCAAATCCTCTTTAGTCTGTCCTGGGTGGTGTGGTTTGTGCCCTCAAGAACCTATGTGTTAAAAAATGATGCTTAACTTGCAGTGGAGGGGGGGGGGCTCCAAAAGCCTTTAGGTCCAGGCTCCAAAACTACCTAGGTGCACCTCTGATTATTGCTCTTCCAGCAGTGAATCACCCAGTTTCCCCCTCCATTACCAAACACCCACTCTTTTGTCCTCTCTTCCACATATGCACGACAAACATCTCCTTGTCCTAGATTCCCAAGACATCTCCATAACAGACAACATCTTGACTTCATAGCACCCAGCGATAGTACAACATCAAGTGACCTCAAGCACAGGAAAAAGTGACATGCTCTATCCAGGTGAGAGTGGGAAGTGGCTCCTTAAAACTGCCAATTGTTAATTATTATTGTTATTATTGTCCTCCTAATAGTGCGCTTGCTCAATGAACAAAGTTGTGCTTGTGCAAAGAGACTGCAGAGCTGCACAAAGTTGTGGTGCTCTGTGATGTTGTGCAACTGTAAGTGTAAGATCCCACAGCATAGAAAGGGTTGTGCAACGAGTATTGTGCAACCTGTTGCACAATGAGTGTTGTACAAGTGTTGTTCAATGGTTGTGGTACAACAAGTGTTGTGTACATAAGAACAGCTCTGCTGGATCAGGCCCAGGGCCCGTCCAGTCCAGCATATCTCCTGCTGATACTTCTCTGCAACTACTATTTAGAGGCATTTTGCTCCTGAGGCAGGAGGTGGCCTATAACCACCAGAGTAGTAGCCATTGATAGACCTGTCCTTCGTTCAACTTGTCTACATCTTCTGCTAGTGCAAGGACTAGTCTCAAGCAGATTTCCTTTGTTTGCACAACATCCTTGAGCATTAAAAGTAAAGTGTGCCGTCAAGTCGATTTCCACTCTTGGTGCCCACAGAGCCTTGTGGTTTTCTTTGGTAGAATACAGGAGGGGTTTACCATTGCCATATCTTGTGCAGTATGAGATGATGTCTTTCAGCATCTTCCTATATTGCTGCTGCCCAATATAGTAGCAGTGGGGATTCGAACCAGCAACTTTCTGCTTGTTAGTCAAGCATTTCCCTGCTGTGCCAGTACAACAGCATTATGCTACCACAACATTCATTTGGAACATAAGCTCTTGACACAGCAGAACTCACCTGCACAAGGTGCTTATGCAAGTGGACTATTAGGTCAGGATTTTGGCCATCATCTTTTCTTTTTTTTTTACTACTATTACTATTACTACAGTTCCTTGTCCCCAAAAGGCTCACAATCTAAAAAAGAAGCACAAGAAAGAGACCAGCAACTTGAGGTGCTGGGGGTTAATAGGGACAATTGCTCTCTCCCTGCTAAAGCTCCAAGTGCCTCTGTATCTGGGTGAGCATTTTCTTCTCTTGCACAGTAACCTTCTAAGAAATTGTTAGTTGCCAGTTCCATGCATATTAAATCCAATCACAGGTTTCTACTGCAGGCAACCCTAAATGGGATGAGGGAAGCAAAGAGAAGCTGAAGATGAGAGGGAGGAGTCTAAAGAATAGGTAGTGACTTAAGGAGAGGAGAGCTGGTCTTGTGGTAGCAAGCATGACTTGTCCCCATAGCTAAGCAGGGTCTGCCCTGGTTGCATCTGAATGGGAGACTTGATGTGTGAGCACTGCAAGATATTCCCCTCAGGGGATGAAGCTGCTCTGGGAAGAGCAGAGGGTTTCAAGTTTCCTCCCTGGCATCTCCAAGACAGGGCTGAGAGAGATTCCTGTCTGCAACCTTGGAGAAGCCGCTGCCAGTCTGTGAAGACAATACTGAGCTAGATAGACCAATGGTCTGACTTAGTCTATGGCAGTTTCCTATGTTCCTATGACTTCAGACATGACACAGATGTGGAGGAACAGGAAGCAGAAGTGCCTCATATCTTCTCTCCCTACCCTATATGCATACTCTGTCACACTTGAACCTAGAGCAAATGGCACATAGGAGCATCAGAATGATTAACTGCTTATTAGCATCTATGAGGCCCCTTCATGGGATGGCCAGAAACATATCAGAGGTGATTTAGGTTCAGAGGAACAGGCAGGTTTGTTTGTTTGTTTGTTTGTTTGTTTGGTTGGTTGGTTGGTTTCTATACTGCCCTTCCAAAAATGGCACAGGATGGTTTAAAGAGAGAAATAATAAATAAATAAGATGGATCACTGTCCCCAAAGGGCTCACAATCTAAAAAGAAACATAAGATAGACACCAGCAACAGTCACTGGAGGTACTGTGCTGGGGGTGGATAGGGCCAGTTACTCTCCCCTTGCTAAATAAAGAGAATCGCCATATTAAAAAGGTGCCACTTTGCCAAGTTAGCAGGGATCAGGTTTGGCTGTCTGCAGCAGAAACCAGTTGTCAAAGTGCAGATGGAGCCATTCACACAACCGGGTGGCTGGGGGGTGGGGAGCCCACAATGCACCGCACCGTGAGCATGGTTCATTGCTGAGATTCCCCATAAGATGCGTTCTCTAAGCGCCCATCTCTATGTCTCCTCGAGCTGTGTGAGCTCAAGGAGACACACAATCCCGGCAGACGGGTTAAGGGGGAGCTTGCTCCCTTAACCTCGGCCAAGAGCTGGGCTTGGGGGCAGGGGTAGGCTGGGCGGGAGCACTGGCATCCACATGGATCGACACTCCACACAAGCAGCCTAGCCCGGGATAGGCTGCTTGTGAGAACAGCCTCAATATTTACTTCTATGATTTTAAGAAATGAGTAACTAAGGATTTCTTAGAAGGCTACTGTGTGAGAGAAGAAATCGGATAGACATACATTAGTCCAGTGCAGGCCTTTGAACTCTTACTCTGTGTTGACTCACTGTTTTCCTCTGGAATTCCCCAGATGCACATGTCAGTCAGTCAGTCACAGAAGAACTAATAACATTTCAGCTTGAGAAGCCACAGGGCATCTGCTTTACATCCAAAAGATTCAGTCACTGGCATCTCCAGCTAAAGTGATCCCAGAAAGCACAGAGTTGGAAAAACTTACTCAAAACTGCATGTTTAAGGCAGTCCCAACGGCTACTCTTTTGGGGGTGGCGTGGGGGTGTGTGTGGCTTTGGGAGGGACCTATTTTGAGTATTAAAAGGTGGAGGGTCACCATTTTTCTACCACCCAAGGTGTCTTCTCCCCTTGCAGGTTACCAAAAGTGGACAGAGAAAAAGAAAGTGGAGGCAAACCCCCCAAACATTTCTGAAGGCTGTGTGGGATGTATTATAAAAATATGATTACTAGATGCAGCATCTAAAGATCGTATTTTAAAAATAAATCCTATACATTGTTCTCTACCTTTGCCTCCGCTATTGTTTGGCATGCCTGCCCTTTCCCCTTCATTATCAGATGTGGGCAAATGTGTGCTTGGAGCCTCACAAGGGGGGAAGCATGGAGAGTGATCGATTTTGAGCATTAGAATGGCCAGTGGGAATGGTATTAAGCACTCCCACCAAATCTGCTGTTTCTTCACTCCCAACAGATCCCCCTCAAAGCTGCTTCTCCTCAGAAAAGGTGGCTATCAGGGGTGCTTCACATGCATTTGTATCTAACATATAGGTTGTCCAAAGGCCTTAGAGAGTCACTGCCAGTCACAGAAGACAGTACTGGACTAGACGGCCCAATGTTTTGATTCAGGTATGTTTCCTAGACTATGGGAAACACCTATATCGGGCTGCAGCGATATAGGAAGGTGCTGAAAGGCATCATCTCATACTACGTGGGAGATGGCAATGGTAACCCCCTCCTGTATTCTACCAAAGACAACCACAGGGCTCTGTGGTCACCAGGAGTTGACACCGATCCGATGGCACACCTTTACCTTTTAAGGCAGCTTCAGATATGTTCAGTAATCTTGTGTGATTTGGACCTTAAATATTCCAGCCTCATTGATATCACCATTTCCAATGAAACACCAAAGGTCAGGCGGACTTACCTTACTCTGAGAGGTCCAGTATAGATAAAAGCCCTTTGGATCAACCCGTAGAATCACAGGAGAAGCATTTGTGTTGTCCTGAGAAAACCAGAAGGGTAAATAGATCAGAAACTCATTTTTGTGTACAAATGCATTGGTGAGCAGGGGCAGAGGAAATTTTTACCACAGTGCATGAAATTGACTGGCCTTTAATGCTCTATCCTAGAATTCTATCATTCTGCTCCTGTTCACACGCATTTATGTAGTTCAGTAAGACAAGGAAAGTTGTCTTTCATTAAAGGCAAGCAAGCTTACCTACTATTGGTCTGGGGAAAGGATTTGACCTGTTCTTATTCCCATCCCTATCCTGTCCGGTTCCCTTCATTATCAGAGTATTATTTTATTTATTTATTTATTTACTTACTTACGTACTTACTTACTTACTTACTTGATTTGTATACTGCCCTTCCAAAATGGCTCAGGGCAATTATTCAATATAAATTAATAAACAGATGGTGAATTGGTACAATTCGTTGGTTACCGGTCTGCTTCCGGGCTAGATTCAAGATGCTGGACTTGACCTTTAAAGCTCTACACGGCTTGGGGCCGGGGTACCTGTTGGACCGGATTCGCCCATATGAATCTGCCAGGGCACTCCATTCATCATCTCAGGCCCTGCTCATGGCCCCGCCACTAACAGAGATCCAGTGGTGGGGACTAGAGACAGGGCCTTCTCGGTTTTGGCCCCTTAGCTTTGGAATGCCCTCCCTGAAGAGTTTTGCCATGCTCCCTCCCTCAGTGTTTTTAAAAAACAACTAAAGACACACCTTTTAAAGGAGGCTTTTTAATGCTCCATCTTTGGTTATATCTGGTAGGTTCTTTAGTTTTTATAAATTTCAGTTGTTAGCTTTTAAAATAACTTTTAATTTGAACTTGATACTGATTGTGGTTTTTAACCTGACTTTTAACTTGATTACTCAATTTTGTTACTTTTATTGCATATTGTATCTATGTTATTGTTGTGAGCCACTCCGAGCAGTAGTGTACAGGGTTGGGGGATAAATATTTTAAATAAGTAATAATAATAAATATCTATTTGTCCTAACGTCTTCCAGCATTTCATATGATTATTTCTTTTATAAAGAAATATAGCTGGCTACTTAACAGTCCCAAAACCAGCCACATCTCAGTGCAGCGAATATATTAGTGGACGTACAGGTGCACAATTGAAATTGTGCAAATTCAGTGGCTTATGTTCTGACTAATGAAGCACCAGTGCAATGGGAGGAACATTGGTGCATTGGTGCAAAATTCAGCTGACTCAGCTCCATTGCTGGCTCAGTGTTGGAGACAAATGCCAACAACCTCCCTTTCCCCATGAAGCGCTCTGTGCCACCCAAAACATGTCCCCGAGGGTCATGCAGCCCTTAGGGACATGTTTTCAAGTGATACAGGGGGCTTCCAGAGAAGGGAAAGTCACTGAAATCCCCCCCGCCCCCGCCACACACTTACACAAGCACCAGAGCAGCATTAGTCTGGAACTCTTCTGAAGCACTGGTGCTTTTCCAGTGCTTCTCTCACTGGTATTTGTACCAGTGCTTTGTTAGTCAGGATGTCAGCCAGTGTTAAAACTGGAGCCCACAAAATCCTCGTAACTAGAAGTACATTTATAGACATGAAACATGCAAGATTATTAGTTCTGAAATAGCAACTGGCAAAAGTGAAATGAAGTGTGACAACACATTGGCTGCAGGTACACTCGAAAAGAAAGGATCATGGTTTCTTCTTAAGCTAATTTAAGACTTCTTTGTCTTGGGAAAGGACTGGAAGTCAATATGGAGCAATGAAGTCAATACGGATCATCATGTGAGATCTGTGGTCTGCCTTGTTCTGTGTGATCAGCTCCATTCTGCATCTGATTTTAATTCTGAAAAGACCTATAGGACTCAGAGGTACTGAGCTGTAGTGCAGAATACAGAATGAAGACCATGATGGAACCTACCCTAAAGAGCTTTCTGTTTAGCCAATGAAGCCACAAAAGAACAATCTAGACTCGAAGGGCCGTTTAAGGAAGCTTACAGCTGCTGATTCAGCTGGCAGCGGCAACAGACACAGCTGTTACCTGAGAATTAAAGGGCAAAAATAATTTCAGAGAGTCCTCAAGGGGAAAAAACACACATTAAAAATGGCATAGTTAACTTTCTTTCAGAGGCATCTCCTTGACTATCATTTGTATCTATTTAACCTGGACTGACTTCTTTAGACACTCAAAAATACATTTGGACATGCAAATGCAAATTGCAAACGATTTTAGCAGTTTCAGCCAGTTTTTCACAGTTGCTTAGAAGAACAGAATTAAGGAGTGCAATTTCAAAAACAATCAGTACATGCATGTTCCTCTGACACTGATGAAACAGAAATATGGCAAAGATCCAGAGGGATTTAAAGAGATGTGTTCCATTATGTAAGCAAGTATCAAAATAGTAGTGATGTTTTTAATTATAAGTAAAACATATATACTGTTTTAATTTAAGTAGTAATTATGTCGATCTAGATATAATTTTTGTTCCACAGTATTACACAAAGGGCAGAGCCTGAGTTCTTAGAGCTGCCTGAACCTTTATTATCCTGCATTCTAATGTATCTCCTTTCAGAGAATGCTAAAATCCATATCCAAAGCTCAGTGAAATGGAAAGGAAAAGCTTGATATATTTTAAGTACACTGAAACAGCTATGGACAGTTATATTTCATATTTTCCCTCTGCACCATATCTTCATGCAACAGAAAGCATGACAGCAACTTGAAGATGAAGATAGGGGATGCATGATTCCACTCTGGAACGATTTCAGCAGAACTGCACTTTCAAATTTGGATGCTATCAAAATGTCAGGATGTGATCTAGAATCAAGGGTGTTGCTAGGTATTTAACCTGGGCCTGGGCCTACAGTCCACCTTTTGATAGTTAAACTCAGTCATACCCTCTGCTCAAAGCATAATTATGTATGTTTCTGAAAGTCTCTAATATGATAATACAACACCTATGAAGGTGGCGGCAGCAGAGACCTTGGTGAGGGTAAGAATGCTCTCCCATGGGCTGTGCCGGTACCTCCAATGCTGCACTTCCTTTCTGAAGAGCTCATGGAGGAGGGAGGGGGCTGATAAGATTTGGGGCTCTGAGCAATTCATTTGGGGCCTGTGCCCAATGGGGCCACCCTCTATTGATGCCCCTGGAATGCCTGGAATGCAGGTCTATAATTTCACGGTATTGTCACCTGATTCTTTGGAGGTTTCTGTTTGTGTGCCATGTGGCTTAGTGCAGCCAGGCATATAACCGCCCTGAGCCATTTTTGGAAGGGTGGTATATAAATCAAATAAAAGTATCCATCCATCCATCCATCCCTGGGCCATACTAGATTGTGCAACACATGCACCAAAGCACCACATGGCAATGACCAACTCATTTCCCCTCTGGGCACGTAAAGGAGACCTTTCAGTCTGGGGACATTCCCAAAACAGGCTAAGGCTGTGCCCAGAGGGAAGGTGGGACGCAAGAAGCCTAGGACAGGGAGCTGCCTCTTGCTCCCAAAGAGATCCTCAATGGCCCTAGAGAACTCTCCTGTTTAATGGCTTTGTCTTTTGAACCATTTTGTTGTTTTCATATTTAAAATGGTAAAATGAAAATGCAAATTTAAATACAATGAAGTAAGGAAAATCAGGCTTATTATGCACCCACAGCAGGTTTCTGTGCTAATGTAGGATGGTGACAATCCCACACCACGTCGCCATACAATATCATTGAGCCTTACTGAACATATATCCATTTATTTATTTATTTGTTGCCTTTCTATGCTGCCTAAGTGGTCGGTCTACAGGTGGCATAAGAATAAATGGAGTGGGGCTGCTTAGTGCAGCCCTGAAATCTACAGAATGGAACCACACCTGATTCCATAAATGCCCAGTTCACATCCACAGTTCCAAGGCAACACGGAATTCCATCTGGAGCAGAATTACAGCAACATGACATAAAGGGAATTATCATGTCTTGAAAACCAGCATATTTACCTAAGTCCAAAGTTTAATCTTTCCAAAATATTCCAGTAATAAATGGTGAGAATATTTGCCTATCTTCTTCAGTGGTATCATTTTCAACTTTGAGTTATAGCCATTTCATTCAAAGTTTGATACTAACATTGCACTCCTTTATTTGAAAATAAGTCTCACTGTATTCAGCAGGGCTTACTCCCAGGTAAGTGTGCCCAGAGTTCAGGGCTACTTCCAGGTTTCGGCGGGGAGGCTCAGCAAACTGCACTCAATGGCCTCCTCTGTTCTGGGTCCCAAGAGAGTCACTCCTCCTTCACCACCATAAAGGATAGAGGCCCAGGCATGGCATCAGAGATCAGCAGTGAGAACTTAATTTGAGGGCCCTGGCCTCTCAGCAGCTACCCAACAATGCCAGCCTCTGATGCCTTGCCTAACAAAGCTCAGGCAGGCAAACGGCAGTGGGGAAATGGGTGCACTTTGATTGATTGATTGATTGATTGAACATTGTATATCCCGCTCTTCCTCCAAGGAGCCCAGAGCAGTGTACTACATACTTCAGTTTCTCCTCACAACAACCCTCTGAAGTAGGTTAGGCTGAGAGAGAAGTGACTGGCCCAGAGTCACCCAGCAAGTATCATGGCTGAATGGGGATTTGAATTTGGGTCTCCCCAGTCCTAGTCCAGCACTCTAACCACTACACCACGCTGGCACTTTGCCAGAGCCTGGAAGTTTAGGGGACTTAATCCAAGCTGCAAGCCCATTATCATGAGGGAAAAACTGAGGCTTCAGTTGTAGATCATGCTTGAGGATGGTCATGCAAACTTATTTCCTTGTAGGTGTTTATCCATGGATACCACCACCACCACACTAGGCAAGGGAACAGCAGCCAACGTCTGACTCTAGACCTGACAGAGTCGGAACCATAACGAATGTACATCTTTCATTAGTACTAGATTATGCAATAAATATGTTATCTTACTTTTGAGAGATTCCTTTAGAGATAATATATATAAGAGGCTGAACATACAAAAGAACTGCCTATATAATAGGCTTTTTCAGCTTTCCAGTGAATATTCTGCCACTTTTGTATGTGCATGTTCCTGAGTAGCAAAGTTAAGAGTTTGCAGTTTGATTCTCTCCCCATCGTAACAGGAACCGAGGATGATGAAACTACTGACAAACAGGCCTGCTACCAGACACCCTAAACCCTTTCAGCAAGGAAACAAAAAAAGAACACAGTTCATAATCTGATCCCCGCCCCCGCCCCCACCACCACACACCACTCCCTCATTCTTAGGAACATAGGATGTTGCTTTATACTGAGTCAGAGACCATTGGTCCATCTAGCTCAGTATTGTCTACAAGGACTGGCAGCAGCTCCCAAAGGTTCCAGGCAGAAATCTCTCCCAGCCTTACCTTGAGGGGCTCACTTGGGACTTTCTGCATTCAAAACAGATGCTCTGCTACCACTGAATTATAGCTCCATCCCCTTGCAGTAGTCTTCTGCATAAGGAGTCGAGCCACCCTCCCCAGAGATTCTCTCAGCACAGGATCACATACAGCACCCCATGCATATTTACTTGGTGCTGGGAAGCAGAAGGATGGTAGCATCTCATATAATTCCTACCATCAAACAAGGGTGAGGTGGGAGGGAGCTTGAGGGAAGCATCTGGGGTATCCAAAAGGTTCAGTCACTGGCATCTCCAGCTAAAGTGATCCCAGAAAGCACAGAGTTGGGAAAACGTACACAAAACCGCATGTTTAAGGCAGTCCCAATGGCTACTCTTTTGGGGGTGGCGTGGGGGTGGGAGTGGCTTTGGGAAGGACCTATTTTGAGTATAAATAAAGCCTCCCTGGCTTTATGGTGAAGATGGCTGCTGGCAGCCCAGGAGCCGCTGTTGGCAGAGCAGGCACTCACACGAGCAGAGAATGGGGAGCATGCTTGTCATCCTACCTCACTTCCTGCCTGGTTTGAAGATCAGGGCTACCCAGGGGAGAAGCGACAGGATCAAGAGTGATCCCAGGGATTCTCATGACCAGCCCTACCTGGGCTAGTCCTGACCTACGCAGGTAGGCTGGTTATAAGAATGACCTGATTGTTTTCTTCTCAGACTTAGTCCAGACTTTTGAATCTCACACGCACAGAAGGCGCAAGCAGGGCGGGTCCAATATATTTTACTGTCCCATCCACCCCATGCCCTCAAAACACCCTATCCCTGCATTGTCCCCCTGTGCCACTCCACCCTCCGTTCCCCAGTTTCCCTGCATGGGGAGGGGGAGATATGGAAGGTGGCGGCAATGGGCCAGCTGGGCAATGCGAGGCTGCTCCCTCCCCACTTCCCACTTGGTGAATAGGGGGATAAGGCATCACTGCCTTCTCCAGTGGATCATTAGAGATTGGGTACAAGTACATGCTACCACCACCCCTCTGATAATCCCTCACCTGAGTCAATCAGCTCACCTCTGGGCCTGGAAGCAAAGTGCAGCACCCAGAAGCTGTCATCTTTCCCTGTGTAGTGTATATGCACAATTAGAAGCAAGAGTCCATGCAATACTTGTTTGTTTGTACATCCAAACAGTCCTGACTATTTCCAGGCACACACTCATGAGAACAAATGTATTGTGTGAGCCAGGCAATCATGAATATAATCAACAGCAATGGCTACAACTACTTCATTCTCCACAATGATTGAATTATTTTATTTTATTTTATTATTTTTTTATTTGATTGATTGATTTACAGGTGAAACTCAAAAAATTAGAATATCGTACAAAAGTTCATTAATTTCAGTAATGCAAATTAAGAGGTGAAACCGATATATGAGATAGACGCATTACATGCAAAGCGAGATAAGTCAAGCCTTAATTTGTTATAATTGTGATGATCATGGCGTACAGCTCATGAGAACCCCAAATCCACAATCCCAGAAAATTAGAATATTACATGAAACCAATAAAACAAGGATTGTAAATAGAACAATATCGGACCTCTGAAAAGTATAAGCATGCATATGTATTCAGTACTTGGTTTGGGCCCCTTTTGCAGCAATTACTGCCTCAATGCGGCGTGGCATGGATGCTATCAGCCTGTGGCACTGCTGAGGTGTTATGGAAGACCAGGATGCTTCAATAGCAGCCTTCAGCTCTTCTGCATTGTTTGATCTCATGTCTCTCATCCTTCTCATGGCAATGCCCCATAGATTCTCTATGGGGTTCAGGTCAGGCGAGTTTGCTGGCCAATCAAGCACAGTAATCCCATGGTCATCGAACCAGGTTTTGGTACTTTTGGCAGTGTGGGCAGGTGCCAAGTCCTGCTGGAAAATGAAGTCAGCATCCCCATACAGCTCGTCTGCGGAAGGAAGCATGAAGTGCTCCAAAATCTCCTGATAGACGGCTGCGTTGACCCTGGACTTAATGAAGCACAGTGGACCAACACCAGCAGATGACATGGCTCCCCAAATCAACACAGACTGTGGAAACTTCACACTGGACTTCAAGCATCTTGCATTGTGTGCCTCTCCATTCTTCCTCCAGACTCTGGGTCCTTGGTTTCCAAATGAGATGCAAAAGTTGCTCTCATCAGAAAAGAGGACTTTGGACCACTGAGCAACAGACCAGTTCTTTTTTTCTTGAGCCCAGGTAAGACGCTTCTGACGTTGTTTGTTGTTCAGGAGCGGCTTGACAAGAGGAATACGACATTTGAAGCCCATGTCCAGGATCCGTCTGTGTGTGGTGGCTCTTGATGCACTAACTCCAGCCTCAGTCCACTCCTTGTGAAAGTCCCCAACACTTTTGAATGGCCTTTTCCTGACAATCCTCTCCAGGCTGCGGTCATCCTTGCTGCTTGTGCACCTTTTTCTTCCACACTTTTCCCTTCCACATAACTTTCTATTAATGTGCTTTGATACAGCACTTTGGGAACATCCAACTTCTTTTGCAATTACCTTTTGAGGCTTTCCCTCCTTATGGAGGGTGTCAATGATGGTTTTCTGCACAACTGTCAAGTCAGCAGTCTTTCCCATGATTGTGATTCCTAATGAACCAGACTGAGAGACCATTTAAAGGCTCAGGAACCCTTTGCAGGTGTTATGGATTGATTAGCTGATTGGAGTGGGACACCTGGAGCCTAGACTGTTGAACCTTTTCACAATATTCTAATTTTCTGGGATTGTGGATTTGGGGTTCTCATGAGCTGTACGCCATGATCATCACAATTATAACAAATTAAGTCTTGACTTATCTCGCTTTGCATGTAATGCGTCTATCTCATATATCAGTTTCACCTTTTAATTTGCATTACTGAAATTAATGAACTTTTGCATGATATTCTAATTTTTCGAGTTTCACCTGTATATACTGCCCTTCCAAAAAAGGCTCACGGTGGTTTACATCAAAATAAAAACAATTAAAATCAATTAACAGTTAAAATCAAAATTATAAAAATAGCATAAAACTAATTAACAGAGCATTTAAACAGTTAAAAACCCTGTAGAACCAGGCCAAACACTTACAGCAGTTAAAAACAATTTACAACAAATTAAAAACCCTGGAAGGCCAGGCCAAACAAATAGGTTTTAAGGGCTCTCCTGAAGGCCATCAATGAATTCAGATTACGGATTTCTGCCGGGAGTGCATTCCACAGCCTGGGAGCAGCTTCAGAGAAGGCCTGCCTCTGAGTCTCCACGAGACGAACCGGTGGTAACTGGAGACGGACCTCCTCAGATGACTTTACTGTGCGGTGGGGATCATGTAGAAGGAGGCGCTCTCTAAGCTAATTGATGCTGAGGGTGCCCCACTGGATACACTTTCCAGTGTTTGTGCTAATCTTACGAGGTGGAGTGATCCCCTCCCCCACACAGATAATATCTCATGTGAAGTTGGCATTATTTGCGGAGGCCCATCTCCTCAATGATCTAATTTGTGTGATCTCTCTGTTTTAAAAGGGGGAAACTATGCATTTTCTTATCACTATTGTTTATGCAAAGTAGGCTGTCAGATATGTAGGCCTCTGCCTGGAATGCCTGCTTCAGCTGCAGTGTTATCTGGGTAGGGGAGGAGGGGGCCTCATGCCATCCTGATACAATACAAATTCATTGAGTGCCAGCCTCAGTAAGTATGAACAGGGGCTATAGCAGAGAATGCCCGATTCACACATCATATGCATTTATTTATTTTAAACTTTTTCCATTTCACCTTTCTTCAGACAGAATATAAAAAACAAATCCATTAAAAATACAACTCATGCTAACTCCATTTACAGGAAGAATTACCCTCAGAAAGAATCTCAAGGAAGCAGTGGAAATAGCTGTTGAAATAAAAACATATTTACTAGATGCCGGAATATCATGGCGGGGGGACCAAGTCTCCTGGGAGAAGGAATTCCACATGGTGGGGGCCACCACCAAGAAAGCCCTCTCTTGCATAACCATCAAGTGGGCCTCAGATGAAACAGGCTTTTGCAAGAGGGCCTCTCTGAAAGTTCTCACAAGATGGTGGGGAGGGGGGTATAGTGGTTAGAGTTCTGGACTAGTACTGGGGAGACCCGAGTTCAGATCCCCATTCAGCCATGATACTTGCTGGGTGACTCTGGAACAGTCACTTCTCTCTCAGCCTAACCTACTTCACAGGGTTGTTGTGAGAGGAAACCTAAGTATGTAGTACATCACTCTGGGCTCCTTGGAGGAAGAGCGGGGATATAAAATGCGATAGATAGATAGATAGATAGATAGATAGATAGATAGATAGATAGATAGATAGATAGAATGTAGGGAAAGTACATTCAAGTACCTCGACCTACTACTACAAATATTTATATATTTGGATGGATGGATGAATAGATGGAGAGAGGGGGGGGATCCCTGTCTCCAAAGGGCTCACAATCTAAAAAGAAACATAAGATAGACACCAGCAACAGCCACTGGAAGAACCTCAAACTGTTTAGGGCTTGTCTCCATGGTGAAGTAGGCAGATTGAAGGTGGCCCAGGTGCAAACTCCAAGGCATCCCACCTCCCCTTCGCTCACCATTTGTCGTTCCCCCCCCCCTCAACTGCTTTGCTCCCCCCACTATGTGTGCTCACTGCTTCCCCCCCCTCCACTCACCACGTGTTCCTCTACCCTCTCACAGGATTCTTCCTTCCCCCCATTCAGTTTTGCTTGCCACTTCTCTGCCATGTTTGCTCACCACTTCTCCTTGCGTCACTTTGCTTGTTTCCTGCCATGGCCACTGCAGTGCAGAGTTGGGGAGAGCATAGCAGAGTCAGCTGGCACAGAGTTGGGGTGAGCAATATGGGGGCAGGCAACAAGAGCGGCCCTCTGGGGCCCCATGGCTCATGTTCTTAGGACATAAGAAAAGTCCTGCTGGATCAGGTCCAAGGCCCATCTAGTCCAGCATCCTGTTTCACACAGTGAAACTGTGGCCCACCAGATGCCTCTGGGAAACCCACAGGTAAGAGCTGAGGGCATGCCCTCTCTCCTACTGTTGCTCCCCAGCAACTGGCATTTAGAGGTATCTTGCCTCTGAGGCTGGAGGTGGCCTATCGCCCTCAGACTAGTAGCCATTGATAAGCTAATTGCTACAGGCTTCACACATGTCAAGATCATTGCCTTGTTCTGGACCACCTGAAGTTTCCAAAGGGCTTTCAAGGGCAGCTCCATTTAAAGCTTCGCGGTGATCCAATCCTGAAGTAACGAAAGCCTGGATAAACATGGCCAGATCTAACAGAGACAGAAATGGACACAGCAACCATAAATGGGGAAGGGCTCCCTAGGGCTACAGCCAACACCTGGACACCAATGTCTGAGAACTCTCATTGAAGAGCCCCTGGTACAAAGGACACCTCAGGCATGAACTTACAGGTGACCTCAGGCAAGCCATTGTTTCTCAGCCTCAACCCAATCACACCTCTGCCATTTGAGCATAATAATACTGTCCTACCTTACAAGGCTGTTGTTAGAATTACTAAGATAATGCATGTGAAGCTCTCTGAACACACAAAAAGCTAGGGATTATTAATAGATTTTGGAATGCCCTCCCAAGGATATCTGCTTGTTTTTCACAAGACAACCAAGACGGTTTGCATCAGCAGGCATTTGGCTGTCAATGGACTTCTTTTATATAAACTTGGTTGGTATGTGTTGGAAGATGCTGTATATGATCTATGTCATTGTTTGTTGTATATATGTTTTAATATGAGAAGTGTACTACAGGTTGTTTTAGATTTTAATCTTGCTCTTTTATTAAGCTGCTTTGAATACCTTGTACAAAAAAAGTAGGATAAAAACATAAACAAACAATAACTCTTGCTAATTGTTCATAGTTAGATATAGTTGGAATAGTTCAAATGCACAGGAAAAAACAAACAGTGACTGACTTCCAGCCCAAACTCAAATATATAATGATACAACTTGGTTCACTCTTTCCTACCCACCACCCAGTTCTCTCCCCATATCATTCGCTACCTACAAACATTCATATAGTGCCTTCAGACATTAAGGCAGCCGCTTATTCATCCACACACATAGGTTGAATGTTCAGAGCCTTCCTCTTCTTGGTCTCCAGATCCCCAGACTAGGCCGTTGCTACTCCTAGCACATACAGAGACACAGTGAAAGCTGTAGTACTCACATCATCCCACTTGATAAAGCGTTCGCCCTTGGTCAGGTACTCCTTCACCTCAGGAGGTGTCAGGATAGGGTTAAGCCCTGACATGTTGGCATGAAAGTCTTGCCACTTAATTGTGTGGCTCTTGTTCTTGGCTGCCTCCTTTCTGTCCTCTGACACACCTCACATAGTGCTGCTCTCTGCTTCTTCAGAAACCAAGCATGCTTTATACACTAGAGGAAGCACTGGGATAGCTCCAGAAGATGGATGTGGAGATACTGATCTGCATGGCAAATTATCAGCTTTCCAAACAAATAGGTGAGCTCCGTGAAGCCAACCATCCAGAGATTGTGGAAAGGGCTGACAGTGCCACTCAACAGACGACTCCTTAAAAACGGAAGAAACCCACTTCCTGCCATCAACTTCCTTATAAATGCTTCTGCTTACTTCCTCTCGACTTCACTAGCTGATTCATAAAGTATTTCAAAACAGGGGTTTCACATTTTTCTGTTTGAAATTGCCATTTTGGTATGATCTATTGTCTTACAAGCAAAGAAAGAGGTATGCACCCAACACAAAGCCAGACACACAAGCCACTGAGGCTGTGTGTGGTGACTGAAAATGCCTTGCTGTGTGAAAATATCTTACTAGCAGTGAAACACACGTGAGTAGACAAAACAAAATAGTTCACAAGTGAGACTAAGAATCCAGTAAAGTATTCTATGTTTATACATAGACATAATATAAATTAATTTAAAATGGCTTTACTCTGCCTTCAATATTATAGTAACAGTGCTGAAGATATGGTTGCCTATCATTCATTGTTGCAGAGGATCCTGACATCTTTTCTCAAGGTAGGGCTCCTGTTGTGGAGACTTTCCCAGCTTTCAAATTGCAGTATTTTATTACTGTGGTTTACCTCCTGAACATACACAGATACAGGTGCATGCACTCACGTATACATGCATGCACACGCACGTGCACACACACATACTGGAAAGTGGCTGCACAAACGTCATTCCTGTTGAAGTGTGCTTGTGAGAGAATTAGAGAGGGCCCTTTAGAATCCTTGCTACTGTTTGAAAATTTAGAAGATGAATTTTATTGTTTTTATTGTTGTTTAGGGGTGTTGGGGGCCGGGTCTCATCTGCAGTACCATACAAAATAGGAGCATTCATGAACCCCTTTAAAACTTGTCAGCAAACACTGACTGACAAGGCTACCTTTAGAGACATACCGCCTCTGCTCAGCAGTACCCTACAATTTCAGGAATGGGCAGGGGCAGCCCTTCCGTGAGGCAAGGTGAGGCAGTTGCCTCAGGCAGCAGAGCAGAAAACAACTTCGGGCATGACTAGATTCCATTATTTATCTCTATTTGCAGTCCACTGGGTTGTGTCTTTTTCCCCTTGATGATTTTCCTTGCTGATTGGAAAGACTGTCTTTCATCTGGGCAATTGCCCCCACTTCATCATTACAGCCTTTTGTTTAGGTTTAGGTAAGTTTGCACTATCGATATATATAAAATGCTTAGGGCGTACGTGGCAAGCCCCACCCTCACAGTGCTAAACCAATCAGCAGCCTTGGGGAGAGAGGGAGGTGTGCCTGGTGTGATCCGGCCTGCTGATTTGCTGGGGAGCAGGGACAGGTGCAGGGGTGGGTGGTGAGAGCTTTTTCGGGGATTGGAGAATGGAAGGGGGGCATGCTCAGTGAGGGGAACCTCTCTCACCCTCTGGCTGCTGGTGGGGCAAGGAAGCTGCCACTGGTGCCGCTAGTAGAGAAGCCAGAAGAGAGCACACATGCACAGGGCTGGTCATGGTGGTGGAACTGGAGGAGAAGGAAGCCCCACCCCACCCCACTGGCGCCAGCAGCACAACCGCAAAGTGGTGAAGACAGTGCTCTGCCCTGCTCAGGTTTGCCCATGAAAGTGTAGGGCACCAACACGGCTTTTTACAAAGTGGTGGAAAGGAGGGAGGGTTGCCATGGAGACCAGGTGGGGCAGGGCTGAGGAGTTCCTGGTGGGGGCATATGGGCTCTGGGGGCACAAATCAGTTGCAGGGGGGCTTTGGTTAGCCAGAGCGGGGAAGCCCAGAGCATGTGAGGAGTACTGAGGAGAGGGAAAGAGGCAGGGCGAACTAGCGTGCAGATGCTCTATGCCAGTCAAACTATTTACATTTATTTACCTAGAACATTCATTTATTTCACCTACAAAGAATGTCCAGACACTGAAATTGGTATAAAATGCTGTTCCAGATTTCTGATGGGGACAGGTCATTGCTAAGCATATCACTGTGGTATTATCCCAGCTGCACTGGCTGCCTATTTGTTTTATTTTATTTGTTTATTTGTTTCCAGACTCAATCCATGATGCCGATTCTTACTTTTAAAGTTCTAAATAACTCAGGACTTGGGTACCTCAAGGATGACCTTCTTCCATATGCCCCCCACCATATGCTCCATTCAAGATCTGATGCCCTGCTCCATGTCCTGGTGCCACCTCAAATTTGACAGGTATCTAATAGAAGTAGAACCATTTCTATGTTTGCACCAACTTTGTGGGACAGCCTCCCCAAAGAGGTCTATAAAAATGCCTTCAGACTAGGATTGTGGTTTTGCTGGACAATTGGATCTTGTATGGCTGTTTTGTTGATGTATTGATAAGGTTGTGTGGCACAAGCTGCTTCGAGTTACGTGATAAGAAATGTGAGAAATAGTTTTTACAGAATGAATAAAAAATAATTTATTTAAGCAGAAGCTAAACCTGGTTGCTTCAAAATTCTGGGACCAAGCTACTTCATAACTCCATCTCACAGTTCCCACCATCTTTCCCCTATAACAAACTGCATCAACTTTAATAGAAAGTGGATGGATGGATGGATGGATGCATGATGCAAATTCACTATTCATTAAGAATATATACATTTTGAGTCAGCTAAAGCCTGCATCAACAAAAACAAATAAACATTAGTTTGTGTACAGTGAAGGACAACAATGCAATGCAATACAATGCAAGAGTGCTGATCTGGATACACCCTTAGAAGTATGCTATAGATGTCTTAAATTTAGATTGTGAGCCCTTTGGGGGCAGGGAGCCATCTTATTTATTTATTATTTCTCTATGTAAGCCGCTTTGGAAACTTTTATTGAAAAGCGGTATATAAATTGTTGTTGTTGTTGTTGTTAAACTGGTTTACTTGCCCTATAGGACCCTGGAAACTGTAGTTTGGACAGAATCCTCAGCACCTTGCTAAACTTCAGTTTCCAGGATTCTTTGTGGAAAGCCATGACAAAGTTCTAGAACACTGACATAAATATGCAGGGTAGGTCTTCACTTACTGAATCACACACTACTGTGAGGCTAACATCATCATATTTCAACCTGGAACTGTGCTTCTTATTTCCAGTCCCTGATTTATGCTTTTAGTCAAGAAGGAGATATGCTCCTTAGCTGTAGCCTGAAGTAATTTGTGTAGAGTGCTTGCTTTATATAAAAGATAGGCAAGCACAGACACCAATAATGCATAAAAATTATTTTGCCCACAATGAAGCAAGGAGGTAAAGAGGGCTCATTATATTTTGGCGTCTCTCATGTCGATACAAATATAATAAAAAACTAAATAATGGCTATTTATTTATTTATTTATCTATTTATAATATTTATACCCCGCTCCTCCAGTACACTACTGCTCAGGGCGGCTCACAACAACAAAATAGACACAATGTAAAATAAAATTAATCAAATTAACCACATTAAGTAAAGTTAAAAGTCAGGCTAAAATCACAATCAGAACTAAATTTCAAATTAAAATTAAAAATTGAGAATTATAAAAACTAAAAACTAAATAACCTACCAGGTATAACCAAAGATGGAACATTTAAAAGCCTCTTTAAAAAGATGTATCTTTAATTGTTTTTTAAAAACTCTGAGGGAACATGGCAAAGCTCTTCCTGGAGGGCGTTCCAAAGCTGAGGGGCCACAACTGAAAAGGCCCTGTCTCAATTCCCCACCAACTGGATCTCTGTTAGTGGTGGGGCCATGAACAGGGCCTGAGATGATGAGCAGAGGGCCCTGGCAGGTTCATATGGGCAAATGCTGTCTGATAGGTACCTTATTTTCTGGTGGAAACAACGCATTGGCGTAAACACTACACTGAAGGGAAAAGGCTGGAGTTTCTTTTAAAAATCATCAGAAACGCTGCATAGGTGTAAATGCAGCAGCTATACAATCTTCTTTGTTCCCTTTGGGAGGACGGGGGGAAGGAGGCTGGGATTTGGAGGCAACAGTGTAGCTGCAGGTAAGGGAAACCCCGGCCATGTGCGTGCCGATGCTGATTCGGGCTGTAGGAAGGAATGCTGCAGCCCCGCACGTGTCCTTCAAACTCAAGAGCTGGGGGGGGAGCAGTGGGGAGGGGGCGAACAAGTAAGGAGTGCCTTACCTGTTCTTTGAAGGTACACCAACCCTGCCCACCCACCCACCCCCTGTGTGCCACACCAGGAAGTGCACAAACTGTTCGGCCAAATGTCACCCTTTCTCCAACCCTTTCTCCCAGCTGAACAGAAAAAACCAGCAGAAATGCCGCCTCAGCAGAAATGCCACAGGTGGTGAAAATTAACTTTTAAAAACATATGTGCCATGGCATTTCCACCAGAAAACACAGTGCTACATTTTGCCACCTGAAGTGGGCTGCCTCACCCTGCCTAATTTTAGGGCCCCCCTCTGCATGGGGCTTAATATATTTCCAATGTAATGTTTTCTGCAGTGGAAGGGAATGATTTCTCCACTGGTCCAGGTAGATGAACAGTGGGAGATTTGCAGGAAAGTAGCGAAATGAGCTAAAGTGGAGCTTGTAAAACACATTTAGCCTCTTTTGAATAAAGCAAACATCAGGTTTTTTAATGCAGCCATCTTGCCATGTAAGTGATTTCCATATACAAACCAGGATTTCATAATAGCTCCCCTTATGAAAATCAGGTGTTACTTTACCAGTTGTGATTGGGACTATATTCCATGCAAAAACATCAAATCACAAACTTTGAAGTGCAAGAGATAAAGCCCCTGATGTTTTCTAACAAGACCAAACGATTAGCAAAATGCACTCACTCTTCCATTACTGTCATAAATACTTTAGGCCTGGTAAATGATGTTTCATTTACACTCTTTCTAAAGATTATGAACAATGTGGAAATGAACTATCTGCCTGTTTTCACTATTTTCTGTGCCATTGGATATTCTCTCCTGGAGTTTCTGATCATTAGCTGCCTAGACACTTTCCAGTTGCCACATAAATTCATCCAAAATTACGATGCTTAGATCTTCAGAGATGATGTTGCAGAATGCTTTATGTTAGAAAATGTGCACATAGCAGAACATTTCATTTTATGGGGTACATGTTGACCTAAGCAAAGTGTGGCATATTTGGAACAACTCCTTAGATGACTTAGAATCCTTAATCTGAGGGATTCTGCTTTTCCTGGCTTGTTCTGAATAATGATGCTACACTATTATCAAGACATATGTAGAGGTTTAAATCAATTCATAAGACCTTCTTGCTTGATGTGTTGCGAAATAGGCAATAGTTCTTCACTATTCACTCAGATCGCCATGTAGCATACAGCTGGATGAGTTGACCATGATAGAGGACCAAGTTTGAGTAGAAGATAGTTCTTCTCTTCTCCTTCTGTTCTTACCAATATTTCCAACTGTCCTACAGCTATATCTACCTGGATGTTACATCATTATCTCAAACCTAAAATGCAGAAGACAGAATTGATTGTTTTTCCCCTTTCAACTTTCACTTCTCTTTTTCTTGCCTTCTCTTTCTCTTTCAATTAGTCCTTCTCTTTCTTTTTGATCCTTCTCTATTTTTGGCTCAAACATCTGTCCTAACATCTGTTCATTCTCCAGCATTTCCCAAATGGGTCCTTTGTTATCTACTGACTCTGCTAAAACTCTTAGGCAGACCCTCCTTCTGTCTCATGTTAACCACGGTAATGTTTTGTTCATTGATCTTCTTGGCTCTCAGCTTAAGCCTAATAGCTCTGTTCTCAACTCTTCTGATCATTTAACTTTTTTCAGAGTCTAATCGTGTTCCATCTGTATATATTCCCCTCCCCTGCCCTCCCCTATTGCTTTGTATCAAATTCAAGCTCCTTCTCTTTTGAAGATGAGAATTCTCCTTTATAATCTCGCTCCTTCGAGTCTGTCTTCATTACTTTCTCTCTATTCTCCTCCTCAGTCCATCTATTCTTCCTCCTAAATTTCTTGTGCTATTTTTCATCTCCATGCTTTCTCTTGTGGCCCCTTCTGTGTGGAACTTACTTCACAGGGCCAGCCAGGGCTGTCCTGAGGACATGGCAAGCAGGGCGACTGCCACGGGTCCTGCTCTTTTAACCCCCATTAGAATTAACTGGAAGGGGCCCCCGCAGGGGCGTAACAAGGTTGGAGTGGGCCCAGAGACAAGATTTTAAAATGGGCCCCACCTCACTGAAGCTCAGCTCATGAAGTAAAGAAATCTTAAATTACTGTGGACGATGCAAGTCATTTCATGGTACTAGAGAAAGACATGCTGTAGCTCTAGGGCTTAACACTCACATCAATTTCAGAGGATGAATACAACTGAAGGAAGCCCAGGTGGGTGTGCGGCTGGGGGAGTCAGTCATGTGACTTGCCTCTGGGGGCCCCCCAAAGCAGTGGGCCCCCAGACAACTGTCTCCCCTTGCCCTATTGTAGTTACGCCCCTGGGCCCCTGCCCTGGCTGATTTGCCTCTGATTTGTCTCTAAGGACAGCCCTGAGGCCCGCATCAGGGCTTGGCATTGTTCGGCAGCTGTCGAAGGTCTAAGTTCCTTAGAAGCCACTGCTGATCTCCCAGACCATCTTTCTGCCCACAAGTCTTCATGTGGTGGTAGTGACATGACTCTCTCAAGTCTACAAAGGGGCCCATGGAAGGCAGTTTGCAAAGGGCCCCCTTGAAATCTGGAGCCAGACCTGTCTCTTGCTTTAAACATTTGGTCCACCTCTCCTCTATCTCACTACAACAGTCCTTAACAAATTTTCTTTGACGCTAGGAGCCAACCCCAAAATTTAGAAGCCAGACTGCCCTGCATTTTGTGTGGGAACAGACTTACAACTTGGCCCCAACAGTGCCCTGGGTTCCAAAGGGAACAGCAGATTCCTTGCCTTGCTAGCTCACTCCTCCCTTTGGACGTGTACGTTTGGCTCAGGCAAGCAATGGACCAGTGTGGCCAGGAAGAGGAGGGAGCAACCACCTTGCTTGCTCATACCTCCTGGTAGCATCTATCTATCACTTGGCTCAGGCATACACTTAAATTTCCAAGCATCTTGAGAAGCTGGTGCCTGGGAATTATCGAGCCCTGCACTACAGGAAATAAAAACATCTTTACTCTTTTGCATTTCCCCCTTGATGTACCATTTGGCTTGCTTGCTTGCTCTCTTTCTTTCACTTCTTACCTCTTGCTAGGTTAATTCTTGAATTCTCTAGCTCTTCTCTCCTCTTCTCTTCCTTTCCCTTCCCTTCCCCCTCCTTCCTTTCTTCCTTCCCTCACTCTCAGCTTGTCCCCATTCCTTCTAACTCCCCTCTCCTTCCATGTTATGTTTTTTAGATCGTGAACTGTGGGCAGAGAGTTGTGGTTTTTGCGCCTAAGGCATATTAAGCACTTTATGAACAATCAATGATGAAGATATGATGTGGAGGAAATATTCTATTATGACAGAAGTGTAGCAAAGAGGGAAAGGACTATTGCTCAGTAACAGAGCACATGGCTCAGAATAAAGAGGTTCTTATAAATATAGATACAGATGTGCATTTGGAAGGGAAAGGGTTGCATGATTATGTGAATCACTGTTAAATGTTGTTACTTCGTGTTTATATGGAAACTGATGGCAAATGGCTCTGTGTGTGTGTGTGTGTGTGTGTGTGTGTTGTTGTTTTTTACCAATTCTTTGATTATAATTAGGGATGTGCCACAAATCATGGCGCACATGCTAGCCACGGAAATAGCCTCCATGCATGTGTGGAGCATGCATGGAGCATGCTGCCACCATGCAAGGGAAGCTGGGGGGAGCACCAGTGCCATGTGAGGGGTCCTGGGGGAGTGCCGCTTCCACAGGAAGCAGCGGAGGAGGAGCAGGTACTGGCCTGCTCTCCTCCCTTTTAAAGGGGCCAGGGCTGTGGGTCAAATTATTGATCAAATCGTGGTTGTGCACATCCCTAATTATAATGAGGCATGCTAAGAAAAATTGTGATTTTTCTACTACTCAATTCTCACAGAAGTTCAACCAAGTCAATAAAAATTGAAACATTTTACAAGCCTTGGCTCCCAAAACCAATTAACGCACAAATGTTTCCCTGCAGTCAGTGGCTGACATCCCGACTAATGAAGCACCAGTGCTTCTAAAGGGTTCAACTAACTCAGTTCCAGTGGGGGCAAGGTTTGACAGAACCCCACCTTCCCCCAAAATGCCACACAAAAATGCAGCCCTCAGGGACATATTTTCAGGTGACACAGAGGGTTTCCAGGGGAAGGAGATGGTCCTCAAATCCCCACACAGACACACTAGCACCAGTGCAGCATTAGTCTAAAGATCTTCAGAAGCACTAATTCTACACTGGTGCTTCTGCCATTGCACTGGTGCTTTGTTAGTCAGGATGTCAGCCATTGTCCAAAGGGTGGCTTTACACATGACAGAAAAAGCACTGGTGTGTGTGTGTAAAATCCACAGCGGAATTGGGGTTGGGATGCAAAGAGAAATATGTAGGTTGTATGTAGATCTACAGTCTGTGCACTCCATTTGAGTTCATCCAGAAGTTACAAAGAATTGCTCAGGATGAGAGCACAAGATTTGCATGCACAAGGTCCAAGATTCAATCCCTGGAAGTGAAGGGATGAGGAAGACAGGGGGAAACCCCTGTCTGAGACCATGGAGAGTCACTGTCACTCAGTATAGTCAATATTAACCAGCACCAATGGTCTGGTTAAATATAAGGCAACTTCATGTGTTGATTTCCTTACACAGGAGTCTTCAGGGTGCTCTCAGCACCCTCAGCGGTCAGTACTACGAGTTGACTTCCTTAGTACATATCCCAAAATTCTTTCCAAGGTATAGAGGTCCCATTTGAAACTTGCAGGAGTTCATTAGCAGACAGGGAGAGAGGGTTCTTTGAAGGTCTCCTACAATTGCGGTAGGAGAACTGCCACTCCCACCAAAACACTATGCTAGTAGCTACCTCTGAAGAGTAGGAGGTCTGCTGGGTTACCCATGGAACCTACTCTACTCACTGAAGAAACTCGCCACAGATTACAGAAGGGGGGAAAGAGTGAAGAAAATGCCAAAACATGTGGCCATGTAGGACAACTAGAACTATGGCCATAGGCTGTGTTGCTGCCCTCTTTACACCACTGATGCAGTAAAATCCTAAATTTGGAGTGGAGGGATGCTAAGAATTAGTGACTTTGTTTGGCTTCTATTTCATTCTGGTGGCAGCTGCTATACACAATGATAATACTTCTTTCTCTGGATTCCTGTCTCTTATTTGTACTACAGTACTACCACTCTGATAGCTGAGAATGCGGATGATCTTCAGGCTCTATTAATGAAAGTCAAGGAGCACAGTGAAAAAATGGGACTATGACTAAATATAAAGAAGACTGAACTAATGACAACAGGTACAGCAACCAGCCTCAGAATTGACAATGAAGACACTGAAGTGGTGGATAGCTTCTGCCTTTTAGGATTGACTGTCAACAATAAAGGATCCAGCAGTCAAGAGATATGCCACAGACTAGCACTTCGTAGGGTTGCAATGAAGACCTTGGAAAGGATATTTAGATGCCATGATGTGTCTATACCTGCAAAGATTAGAATTGTTCGGACAATGGTTTTCCCCATGATACTCTATGCATGCAAAAGCTGGACTTTGAAGAAGCAAGATAGAAAAAGCATTGATGCTTTTGAACTTTGGTGCTGGAGAAGACTTTTGAGGATACCACCATGGACAGCCAGGAAAACAAACGAATGGATCATAGAACAAATCAATCCAGAATTTTCATGCGAAGCACAAATGACCAGGCTCAAACTATCATACTTTGGACACATTATGGGAAGACCCAGCTCCCTTGAGAAGTCCATAATGCTGGGGAAAGTTGAAGGAAAGAGAAGAAGATGCTGACCAGCAGCAAGATGGATGGACTTGATTACAACAGCAATGAATGCACCACTGAGAAACTTTAGGCCAAGTTGAAGACAGATCATCCTGGAGAGAATCTATCTATGTGGCTGCTAAGAGTCGACTTGATGACACTTAATCAAGCAATCAGTACCTGCATAACACTCCTAAGTCGCAAATACCTTTATTATGGAATCTTCTCTACAACTCTATCAGGTCAGTGACTTTGCTTTAAAACCAGATCATGAGTCCATAGCAGAGACAAGACTTTAGTTTAGGTTCCCCAGAAATGGGTTTCCTAGCTTTCTCTTCACAGGATTTCATTAGCTCCAGGAAACTCCTTTCCATCTCTCTATTTTGAGATCCTCCCTTAACTGATTTTCAACACAAGACCTGTACCTGGTCCTGTGGTAGCAAGCATGACTTGTCCCCTTTGCCAAGCAGGGTCCACCCTGGTTTGCATTTGAGTGGGAGACCACATGTGTGAGCACCGTAAGATAGTCCCCTCAGGGGCTGGAGCTGCTCTAGGATGAAGAGCACCTGCATAATTGCATGCAGAAAGTTCCAGGTTCCCTCCCTGGCATCTCCAAGATAGGGCTGAGAGAGACTCCTGCTTGTAACCTTGGAGAAGCCGCTGCTGGTCTGTGTAGACAATACTGAGCTAGATGGACCAATGGTCTGACTCAGTATAAGGCAGCTTCCTATGAAACTATTTGGCTTTGCAGCTGTCCTGAGAGAATGCTTGGGCTCCCCACCTATGTGAAGTGAAGGTGCTGGGAAATCCAGACTTACTTCTTCTTGTTTAACCAAACTCTTAGTTTCAGGTTTCCATTCAACTGTGTGACAACTACAGTAGTCCTCCCAAAGAGGAAGAGAAAGAGGAATCAAGCACATAAAAATTCTGTGTAAATTGAAATCTCTGATCTATGAACAATAACAAGTTTTTACATTATCAAACATAGGAGTTGAATGATGCTCTGTTAATCCGGCCCGTATTAGCGTCAAGTTTAAAAGACTGGCTGACATGAGAAAAATTACTCAAAATCGACCCATTGGAATTAAGAGGACAAGTGAGGCAATGAGAACTATAGGCCAGTCTGGTGGCTATAGGACACCTCCAGCTTCAGAGGCAAGATGCCGCCAAACGCCTGTTGCAGGGGAGCAACAGCAGGAGAGAGGACATGCACTTACCTCTTGCCTGTGGGCTTTTCAGAGGCATCTGGTGGGCTACTGTGTGAAACAGGATGCCTGGACTGGATGGGTCTTGGGCCTGATCCAGCAGGGCTGTTCTTATGTTCTCAGAGTAATTTTCCTCATCATGTCAGCCATTTACATTGGACTTGATTTCCGTGAGCTTTCGAAATGGCAGTTGATTGCAGCTTCATTCCATGGGCTGGGGGGGAGTTCATATGAGGGAACCATTTACAGTGTCAGGACGGCAACAGAAGGGGCTGTTCACACAGCCAATGGCATTATTCAGCTTTGCTCCTGACGATTCACGTTATATGAATCCTTAAAAAGTCGCACCTTGGTAACAGCTTAAATTTAGGCCAGGGATTCTCAAACTTGGGTCCTCAGGTGTTATTGGACTTCAACTCCCATAATCCCCAGCCTCAGTGGCCTTTGGTTGGGGATTATGGGAGTTGAAGTCCAATAACACCTGAGGACCCAAGTTTGATAATCACTGCTTTAGGCACTTCCTGCCACAGTAAAGCTGCCCGCCTGGGAAAGCTCCAGGAGGAGGATTGCCAAGCTGCAAGCCAGAGAGTGAGCATTAACCAACAAGGCATTAGGAGGACAGCACCAAAAAAAGGCATGTGGGGAACTTAATGACATAACAGATTTGTTGTGGGGTGAGGTTTTATGGGCTAGAGCCCACTTCACCAGATGCATAGACTGTTGATCGTAAAAAGTGGGACCAAAACGCCTTGAGTGTCTTGAAGGTTCAGTAGGACTCACTTTTGTGTGTGCTGTAGCAAACTAAATGCTGGGATTTGTCACCAGTAATGCAAGAGAAGCCTCTCTCTTGCCCTGCTTGCAATCAGGCTGGCAAAGTGGAGCCCTGCACACTACCACAGGTGTGGGAAGAGGACAAGAGGAATGACAAGGAGGAGGACCCGGCAGGAGTTGGTACTGCTGTCTCATCTTCTTTCTTACCATGTTTACATTTTCTCCTACAAGTGGCAATACCACTAGTGCAAAAATGGCATTTCACCCAGTACCAGGCCATTTGTGCAGCAGCCATGTAATGGAGAGAGAGAGAGAGAGTGTGTGTGTGTGTGTGTGTGTACACACACACACATATATACTGAGCACCTTCATTATATTCATCAACTGCTGCTAAGTGAGCAAAGAGGCACCTTTAAAGTGACAAATTATTTTATATTTAGCAGGAGGAGAGCAATTGTCCCTATCCAGCCCCAGCACAGCATCCCCTCAGTGGTTGTTGCTAGTGTCTACCTTGTGCTTCTTTTTAGATTGTGAACTCTTTTGGGACAGGGAGCCATCTTATTTATTTCTCTATGTAAAGCACTGAGAACTTATGTTGAAAAGCAGTATGTATCTATCTATCTATTTCTACAGCAGTAATAAAGGTAAAGTTGTGATGTCGAGTTGGTGTCGACTCCTGGCGACCACAGAGCCATGTGGTTTTCAAATTCTCCATTTCAGTTCTCTCTCTGTTTCTCCTTAGCTGAAAATAGCTGGCTATATGCTTGCTAAAATGTCCCCTCCAAAATTTATTTTAAATAGTTGCATGAAATATTGACCTCTAGTGGCCAACCTGTGAAATTACACATACTACAATGAAAGCAGCATGCAATAGGGGTGTGCAATTCAGATTTTCGATTCGGATCCAAATTGACACCCCCCTGATTTTTGGGGTGGTCTGAATCTGACCCATCCGAATTACCCCAGATTCGATTCGGATCCGAATTAATCCAAATCCGAATCGATTTGGATAAAAAAACAGGTCCTGGGGCCAAAAGGGTGGGGTGGTAGTGCCTAATGGGTGGAGGCTACCACCCCAATTGCAGAGGGATTGGGCAGAGGGCTGATTTTTGGTGAATTTTTGAAGTTTTAGTGTCTTTGGGGCAGATTAGGGGCATAAAGTGGGATCTGGGACAGAAGAGTGGTGTGTGGTGGTAGTGCCTAATGGGTGGAGGCTACCACCTGAATTGCAGTGGGATTGGGCAAAGGGCTGATTTTTGGTGAATTTTTGAAGTTTACGCATCTTTAAGGTTTTTCCTCATAAGGTATAATGGAGGGTGTATTGCTTCACATCAGGGGGAAAGGAGTGGACTAGATAGATGTGGGGTTGGGGGAAGTGCCCAAAGGGGGGCAAGGAAGCTACCAGAATTTTTTCAAAGGATTTGGGCAGACATCTGATTTTTGGTGAATTGTTGAAGCTTACGCATCTTTAAGGTTTTTCCTCATAAGGTATAATGGAGGTTTCAGCAGCTCCATAACTGCACTTGGGGAGTGATGGGGTCGCCCAGAGTGAGTGGTGGTGTAGTGCACATAGGGTGCCAACCACCCCCATGGGTTTCTAACCCATGGGGTACAGGGTTCTGTTGTTTCTGAGGTGTTCTATGATAGCAAATGAGAGTGGATTCATGGTGTCTCATTGAAAATCTCATTTGCTATCATAGAATCCACACTCAGAACACCTCAGAAACAACAGAACCCTGTACCCCATGGGTTAGAAACCCTTGGGGGTGGTTGGAACCCTCTGTGCACTACACCATCACTGGCTCTGGGCCACTCCAGCACCCCCCAAATGCAGTTATGGGGCTGCTGAAACCTCCATTTTACCTTATGAGGAAAAACCTTAAAGATGCATAAACTTCAACAATTCACCAAAAATCAGCCCTTTGCTCAATCTCTCTGAAATTGGGGTGGTAGCCTCCACCCATTAGGCACTACCACCCCACACCACTCTTCTGCCCCAGATCCCACTTTATGCCCCAAATCTGCCCCCAAATCTTCAAAAATTCACCAAAAACCAGCCCTCTGCCCAATCCCTCAGCCTCCACCTATTAGGCACTACCACCCCACCCCACTCTTACACCCCAGGTACCCCTTTTCTGCCCTAAAGAACAACACACAGCGCGCGCGCACACACACACACAACTGCAGAGCTTTGCAAAGAACCAGGTTTCCAAAAGCAAGCATGATGTCACACAGATGCAGCAAAGCAGAAGACTAGGTAGGCCGTAGCTCCAACAACAGTGCCCTGCCCTGACCCTCCCACAAACATTTTTTGTCCACCACAGTCAACAGAGAGGCACAGCCAGGAACACGCATTCAGTGAGGAGGATGCAAAACAACATTCTGCAAGCAGAGCAGCGAGGCTTGGCACGAGGCCCCCTCCCAGCGCCCACACAACTTTGAAGAGTGATGAATTGATGATGACAGACAACAACGGCAGCACACAAGTTTTTGGCGCATTTCTTTTCCGCAATGGATCAGTGCCTGTGGCATGGCATGAGCTGTGATCATTGTGCAGTGCACAACTATGCAGATGCAAGCAATCTTTGAATAAAAATGCTGACAACTCACAATATGACCCAATCTTCATTGCAAATAAAAAATTTAAAAAATCTGCATGCGCACAGACGCAATGTCCTGTCCTGTCCTGTCCTTTGCCCACACCACACCATGATAAGAGGTCCCTCAAAAAAAGCCAACTAAGATAGGCACACAACTGCGTTTTGGGATTGCATTCCTATGCATACTGCTGGGGCAGAGGAGAATGTTGGAGATGAACTTCCAGTGCATCGACCTTTTGCACCAACTGTCCTAATGACCACTAGGGGCATTGGGAGTAGAGACAGTGAGTCAGGGTCTCCCTATCTGTCCCTACTCTATGACCCCTGAACTGACTCTGGAGCACTTCCTGTGCTGAGTCACAATCCTTCCTTTCCTCCTAGAGAGCAGATGGAAACATCTCTCTCTCTCCTTACCCATCCACTATGTAGTCCTTTAGATTAGAGATAGGTCTTTCCTATCTAAGTGTATTTAACCAATAAATATTTAGTGTTTAGTCATACAAGGATCTCCATGTGTTTTCTTTAAATAGCTGCAATATCCAAACCATCCTCTGCTACCTACTCTGTAACTGGAGTGTGTGCTCAATCCTTAGTGCTCTGCTTTTTTACCTATTGTGGGTAAAAATCAACAACCTTTAACAGAGAAAGACTGTAGTCACATGTCATTACTTACTTACTATTATTACCTGTGCATGCGTGCGTGCATGCTCTGTGAAAGGGTTAGTGGATTTAGGGCTGAAAATTTGGCTGTGTCACCTCAGAATGCTATGTGTGCTCTCTCTAAGTCTGTGTGAGACAGACATTTGTGAGGGCCGCACAGTGTGGTGTGTATGTGTGTGTGTGTGTTAAAATATAAATGGCTGGGCCACTCTCACTCAGTCGAAAGCTGCTCCAACACTGGGTCTCTGTAGTCCACCTCTGAGGATCTGGTCCCACTCTTCAGATGGGGAACCTCTCTGGAACATTGGTGGCCACTGGACAGGTTGTTGGTCACAGGACGGCGTGCTGGGGCTGGAGTGGAAGCTGCTTCAGGCAGGGGCAGACAGTAGTGATGATTCTCTCCGCAGCAGGAAAAAGTTGCAAAAAAATCAGTAAGAAAAAAAAAATTAAGGAGAAAAAAACCTCTCCTTTTCTACCAATATTCTCTCTTTCACAATTAAAAAGAGCAAAAAAAATTGCAGAAGAGAATGGCTGGCACAAGCAGCAGGCTTGACCTCGAGCTGAATCCCCTGAGCTGGCTCTGAGCCAGTTTGGGGGATATAAGTTTTTTTAAAAAAACAATTACGACTCACTGCTGGGTCTGGGTTGGCTGTGGCCATGGGAGGGGGTGTCTCTTCCATATCCCCCTCCTCCTGCTGGTCTTCTCCCACTCTAAAGGGGCCAATTTGGCCCATTTTGGGGCCGTTCCAACCCTTTCTCTGGTGGCAGCATCCATTTTGGAGGCTGCCGCACATGCTCAATGGGCCTCTGTGTGGACTGGGTCATGACCCAGTGTGGGGAGGGGGATATGGCAGAGACCACCCCTTGCCACCACCGACCTGGACCCGGTGGTGAGTCGAAAAATATATATTATTATTTATTTATTTTAGAACCCCCAAACTGGCTCAAATTCAAGCTGAGCTGGGGGTATGTTCAGCAGGGGGGGGGGTGAGCACAAAACATAACATGCCCAGTTGGGTTCAAGCCTGGTTCAGACTTGAACCAAACTGGGCAAACCGTTTTTGTGCACACCCCTAGCCACTGCCAGTCTGTGTAGACAATACTGATCTAGGTGGACGAATGGTTTGACTTGGTATAAGGCAGCTTCCTATGTATATGCTCAGTGTCTGGCAAGCGAATTGTCTTCTCAGTGTGTTATCTTATGCCAGATATCCTCAGAATGTACCCATTAAATGCTGAGCCAAAATGATCTTACACATTACTGGAATACCACACTTCTTCAAACACGGTGGATATCATACTTCTACCTCTGTGACTATTATAAGGCAAGATCTTCACATAGTTAATTGACAGAAGAACTCGAGCAGAACTGGTGGTATTGCTGGGTAATGGCTGAAATGTTGCACAACATTCCACATGTGTTGTAATGGAACATGCATGTACATTGTGCAAGAGCACTCTTGTGCAACTGCAGAAATGGCACAAATAGAGTTGCATGATGCTACAAGCCATTGGAAATAATGACCATATCATAACACAGTTGGTTTTGCAGAGGTTTTACAGTTGCCCAAAAGGGCTCTTGTGCTACTGCACATACATTATTACAAAAAGTGCAGAATTGTGCAGCATTTCAGCCACTGCCCCCAACTTTGCTTGTGGAAAGTTTAGGATGTGACATAGACTCACAGTGTTTACCAACTTTGTTCCTCTACTGCCTTAGAAATAAAAGGCTTCCTTCGATTTGCTTTGTGGTCTAGACGGTTTCTCCTCCACTCCACCTTTGAGATGAGCTACTCATCATACTCCCTCCCCTCTGATAGCACTCTGCAGTGTGTCTATGAAAAGCTGATATGCACCCTTAAAAGCGCAATATGCCATTTTCCAAATTGGTGTGAATTCCTATAGTGCAAATAGCTTAACAGCAATCCTTGCCCATCACAGCTCCCTCCTCACCCTGCTGGGGCTGCTCTTACCTCTGCAGGAAAATCCATGTTTCATAAGAGACTGCAAGCATAACTGAAACCAAAAAAATGGTTGCTTTCCATTCAGAGGCAGTGATTAAAAGGTGGGGATATGAATAGTGCAGCAACTATGCTTGTGTGCACCCACATTTCCAAAGAGTTAAAACCGAATAGCCCTCAGCAGCCTGCTGTGTCCAGTTTGTAAGATGCTTTGCCAATAAAGTGGTTCATATTCATTCCAACTGAGACTCCACTTAAAGAGCAGATTCCATGAATGCGCCCTTGGCAACCTCTTGCCCACTGTGAATGGCTATGCTGCATCTTGAGGATGTGGACAGGAGACTAGGAGGCCTGTGGCTGACCACTTGCCCTCTTGACCTTTGCCCTTCCTGACAGATTAAGGTGGGGCTCCCTTCAGCCAGTGTGGCATGATGGGAGTTGTATCTCCCATCATGCCACACTTCCTGTGGCTGGGAACCCTTGGGCTAAGGCAACCAGAGTGGGACTAACTAGTAGGGTCAGTACCATCATATATGCTTCCCTGAGAGCAGGTGAGGTACCAGCTGTATAGAAAGCATTGATAGGACCTTTGTTAGAAGAGTCTTCTTTAGAGCCTACCTTTTCAGACAATTCCCAATCTGTCTCAAACATAATATTCTTGGGCACAGGAGCTGAGCTTGGCTGGCGATGGCCTGTGTGCGGCCACTGCCATGGCCCCCTGACCCCGCTGCCCATGTCCGATGTCAGACGTGGGGTCCGGCTAGCCACGCCCCTGTGTTTGACGTCAGATACGGGGGCTCAGTCTCCCTTCCAAACGGGGCTGCGCGGCCCCATTTGAAAAGTAGATCGGCCTATGCTGTGTTGGGCAGCGGGGGCCGATCTCTCTCTTAAACGGGGCCGCACGGACCCGTTTGGGAGGGAGATCGATCGACCCTGCTGAGTTGGCAGCAAGACCAGGAGCAACACCTTTAAGGCAGGAAGAGTCACTCCAGCCGTGCTGCCAATGCATTGCGGGCTGATTTCAGCTCCCAACGGGGCTGCATGGCTCCGTTTGGAACTGAAATAATGCCCTCACGTCTGACATCAAATGTGGGGGGCATATCTGGGGCCACGCTCGCAGCCTCTGATTGGTGGCAGCCCAGGTTCTTTGAACCCATTCGCCCAATGGTGGCTCTGCCCCTGCTTGGGCAAGTTGTCCATGGGGGAAGTGGTCAGCCAACTTCAAATTTTCCTCATTGCACCAATTATCTTGATCCTTTCTGGTGTGGATTATGGCCCAGTTTGGGGACTTTGGTCACCCTGGTGGATGGCCTACCTTGGAAACTAGAAAGTGGGGGTTGATCACGATTGGTTCTGCCGGATCTCTTAGCAGCTTTTGATGCCATCAACCATGGTATCCTTCAGGGTTACCTAGCTGGGATTGGGCTAGGGAGCACTGTTTTATGGTGGCTCTACTCTTTCTTAAAGGGCAGATCCCAGAAGGTGGTGCTGGGATCCACTGCTCAACTCCTTTACCTCTGGCCTATGGGATCTCATGAGCTATCTAGGGTGCATTTGTTCATGACAAGTGAAAAACTTTACTGAATGGGGCTCAGTCAGTTCAACTTTCACTTGATATGAACTATACATGATGTGCAATGAATGGGATTCATTTTGGGAACCCTGTTCATGTTGCACACTTTACCTTTACCTTTTCATGTTATACATTCAGCATTTGCGGTGAGGGGATGGTTACTTTGTCTGCAAGCACTAGAGAACCTCTGCATTACTGCCACCTGGTGATCATAATTTTATTTCCCCAGAATGTCCCAGATGCAGCATTGCCATGAGGCATTTTGGGAAAATAAAATAGCAGGAACAAAAAGATAACAGCTCCCACTGTTGGCTGCCATATTTTTTTCCCCTGCCATATTTTCCCCAGTCCATAGTGTTCTGGACTGACACGATGTCTGGGGCATTCTTGGGAAATAAGATGGCAACAGCTAGGAAGCAGCTGTAGAGAGGACCTTCACTGCCCCCACATGGCACTGAAAACTAGTAAGAAAGAAAGAAAATACAGAAATAAAAGGAAGAGAGACACACATGAAGGCAAGCAATGAACTGAAAAACAAAGAGTTATTAAATAAATGAAAACAGAAGCTTTTAATAAGGAAAACAAAATTAATAATGAAACAGTTGGTTTCTCCCTTAGTCCTCTTGTCCAGCTGGGTAAGATGCCCTCTTGCCACCCCCCCTTGAGGCCACTATTAGAAGTATTTTAAAGGAAGGGTCCCCCCCCCGCTTGTATAGGGGAATCCTCACCAGATTCCCCCTACCTCAAGCCAGTTCCCAACTGGTTCTATTTTAATCGGGGTCAGTTCGATCTGAACTTGGACCAGCCCCCCTTTGGGGGGGCTGGGCCAGTTCAAGTTCAAACCAGTCAAACTGGCCCAGTTTGAACCGAACCAGTTCCACACATCCCTACCTCAAAATTGCAACTGGCAGCCTAATTTTGAGGTGCACAAGCTTTACAGGGTGTTACATTTTTAGCTCTGCATGGTCTTAATTGCTATAACATGTTTAAAATAATCTTTTCCTCCGGAAAAATGTAGCCTTCAAAAGAGGTTAATTTCTTATTACATAAGATCACTGAGCAGAACAAACACTGTAAAAATGGCTACACAGCAATTCTCAGGGGGCGGGAAATAGCTTCCCATAATAAGACCATAATACTTTACCTTGGGACTGCTTTTGTCATTTCCATTTAAACATATAGGATGGCTTTGGGAGGCCACTTCCATGTCTGCCAAAGTGTGCAAACAATCTTAGAATGAGATGTGTAATAATTTGGGTTCCACACAAGGACAGGCATTTGAACAAGAAAAGAGAACTTCTTTATTGAGAGAGAATAACACTAAACTGTGCTGAGTACAGCTGGCACAAACTGGTACTAAGTGGAATAGGCTCCACCTTCCCTGTTGCTCTGTCAGTATTTCAAAATTACAACAATCATTACATCTTCCCTCTTAACACACACCAGCCAACAACAATAGGACAGCCATCTGCCTGAAGCACTTCTACAGAGGAGAGGTTACCAGCACTTCACTCTAGAGTGGGCCTTTATTACTGATGGCCCTGCCCTATGTCAAACTTTTTAGCAGCTTTCTATGAGTCTTGCTGGAGCCTCCATCTTTTACTGGGATTGCTGTGGTGGCTGCTCTCCCTTAATATCCATGGTCTCTTGTGGATGTTACAGCTGTTGTTCTGCCTGTTCTGGCACTGCAGCCAAACCAGTTAATGGAGAGCAATTTTGAGGTCCATTTCCAGTACCACACAGAAGCCATTTTGGTAGTCTTCAAAGATCTCTTGGGTTACACTGATAAAGTTCCCCTTAGTCTATCTGAATCAAATAAGATCGTCTTAGCACTAGGGATGTGCAAACCAGCTTGATATTGAGCCAGTTTGACATCGAACCGGTTCAGTTCGACAGTTTGGGGTCGAACCCCAACACCCCCTGTTCGGTCCGACCCCAGAACGAGCCCCCTGGCGGTTCAGGGGAGTTCGCGAACGTTCATGACAGTCATGATCCAGCCACACAGAGGCCCATAAGGGCACATGCAGCAGCCTCCAAAATGGAGCGTATCCTCCTTCCCATCAATAACTGTGCTGGGGAGTAGCTATTGTCCAGAGGTGTACTTTGGTTAGCCAAAACTGCTTTTTAGAGGTGTCCTCCACCATCCTTGTTTTTTCTCAGCAAATTTTTAAGTGTGAATTGATCTTCTTACAAGACCATTAGACTGGGGGTAATGCAGACTAGAGGTAAAATGATGAAAGTCCCACTCCCTAGCAAACCATTATATCTACTTGAGTTCCATGTGAACAGATCGGTGCCAACTTTCTCATATGCCCTCTGTGGCGAAGGTGTGGGTTCAGGGACTCAGGCCATTGGCATGGCTGATACTTCAAACAAGTGCAGCAGGTTGTTGTTGTTTTTTTTTACAGGATTGACAATATCTTGATTGATTCTTGACCAAAACATAACATCCCATGGTCTTTTTTCACATTATTCAATCCCTAAATGGCCTTCATGAGTCTTCCAAAGAATGCCATGTCGGAGACTCCATGGAATCACCACTTTACTGCCTATGAAAACAACCCCATAGCTGATAGCTCATGTCTACAGTTCCAGTAGTCTCTTATGGCAAGATTGAAGCTGCTGCAGTTTGCTGGCCAGCCCAATCTGTTCTCGCAGTAATCGCATTGATCCATCAACATCTGTTTCATGTTGGATTTGTTGCATTTTCTGGTCTGCTTTGGGCGTGGCTACACTATCATGTCAACATATGCTTGCACCTCAGTCTGTGATCTTTCCTCAGGTTGCATAGATGGGTGTGTGGCCCTTGAGAGTGCATCTGCCATGAAAATGTATTTAGCTGGTGTGTAGGACACATGTAAGTCTTATTTTTTGCAGCTTAAGCATCATTCTTTGAATGCAAAAGTTAGTCATTCAGTGGCTTCCCAAACAGTGCAATTAGTGGCTTGTGGTCAGTTTCGACATATACTGTTTACCCATAAATAAACTGGTGAAATCTTTGACAGGCAAACAGGAATCCTAACCATTCCTTTTCAATTTGTGCACAATTTGGTCTCAGCACCTGTCATCACTTTAGATGCATAAGCTACTGGTAGCCACAGATCATTTTGGTTCTGTAGCACTGCACCCAGCACAAACTGTGAGGCATCTGCTGAAAAATTTATTGGCTTCTCTGGGGTCTAGAACTTTAATACAGGAGCTACCTTCAGCTCTTGTTTCAAGACAGTCTATGCTTCTTCCTTCAGTACATCTCAGCAACATTCATTTTTTCTTTCAAGCGGGGCCCACAGAAGTGCAGCTTTAGTGGACAAGTTGGGTATGAATTTTCCCAGATAATTTACCATACCCCCAAATCTTTGCACATCCCTCTTTATTGATCTGAATGTTATGTTCCCTGGCAAACAAGCCTTCAAATACATCTTGATATGTAGAAAGTAGGTGTTGGAGATGCAGCTCCTGATGGCATTGACTTTTAGCACCAGCAACTCTATTGACCACTAGGGGAAGAGACAGTGAGCAAATTGATCCCCTCTCTGACTATGCTTTCTCAACTCTACTTTCCATTTGTTAGTCTGATAGTCTCAGGTTTCATTCTCTCACCTGAGAGACTTCCGTCTTCTGCCCTTCCCCACTTCCTGTATGAAGCTAGAAACCAAGCATCTAGGTCTCAGTCTATCTCCCTGATGGATTTCCTAAACAAACTACTTCATCTGGAACTTTAACTCCATGTCTCCAGACAACATTAATTAGCAGTGCTCCCTTACCCATGCAGTCCTGAGCTCTCTAACAGTAAGTAAAGTAAAGTAAAGTAGTGCTGTTGACACTTGGTGACTTCTGGCAACTACAGAGCCCTGTAGTTGTCTTTGGTAGAATACTGGGTGGGGGTTACCATTGCCATTTCCCGCACAGTATGAGACGATGCCTTTCAGCATCTTCCTATATCACTGCTGCCCAATATAGGTGGAAACATACCAGTGGGGGTTCGAACCAGCAACCTCTTGCTCCCTAGGCAAGTTACTTCCCGCTGCACCAGTAGGGAACCATATTCTGGAGTAACAAGAGTTTGCAAGGAAAATACACACTTAACTAGATCAAGTTTATCACAGACAGCCACACCCCAAATGGGAACATTTCATTCAGGTACAATGAGAGCTGCCAGGAGAGGAGAGCTGGTCTTGTGGTAGCAAACATGACTTGTCCCCATAGCTAAGCAGGGTCTGCCCTGGTTGCATCTGAATGGGAGACTTGATGTGTGAGCACTGCAAGATATTCCCCTCAGGGGATGAAGCCACTCTGGGAAGAGCAGAAGGTTTCAAGTTCCCTACCTGGCCTCTCCAAGCTAGGGCTGAGAGAGATTCCTGCCTGCAACCTTGGAGAAGCCGCTGCCAGTCTGTGAAGACAATACTGAGCTAGATAGACCAATGGTCTGACTCAGTATATGGCAGTTTCCTATGTTCCTATGTAATTTGTATGTGATTTTTTTTGTAGGTAATGCTGACAATACATTGTCCCATAATTGGTGTTTGCAATCCTAAATGCACAGTGACCCATACATTAGTTGGATGACGTTTTGGCCTAGGCTTCAGTCTTTTATATTCATATTCTGGCATAATGTTGACATGGGCACCATAATGGTGACATGGGCACCAAATAGTGCCTAGGGCAAGCACTGAAATTGCGCCCCCTGTCCAAACACCCGACACCCATCTTTCAAATAACTTTACCATAATATCAGCTGGAAAATACAAGTCAAGCTCGTTAATCTTTTAATATTTCAAAAACTATTTAGCAGTGGACGTAGCCAGACCAAAAAATGCTGGAAAACTACAAATTTCAGTATGTGGTGGCTCATGAAATACCCAAATACTATGTGGAGGTGTACCTGGAAAACTAAACAGAAGTGCCTGTCTAATTCTCTACTATGCATTGTAGCATCACTATTACATAAGTTTTAAAAATAAATGGAGAATTTGACTTTTCCCAGATACTCTGAAAATAATCAAAGGATATGCAGAGTAAACTGTGTCACTGCTTGGAATATATTCTAGTATTTCAGAAAGACAGTTAAAATGAGAGAAAGGGAGTAAGAAACTCCCAGTGGCCTTAATACTAAGGATTTCACACTGATTCAAAGACAAACTCACCATTGATAGCCATCTTATTAAGACATCACATTTAACTCACTTATCACAAGAAGCAAAGTAAGAGCAAATGAATACAATCCCAGCTCATAAGCTTCAGCTCAGTATTCACAAACCCTGATTCTCTGTAGATACTGCCAGACTAAATATGTGTACAGACTTATATTATATTAATTTTTTAAAAAAAATTCCCTGTAGCCCCTTTGGGGGGCTTCCTAAAGGCTGGTGGGGTCTGCAAAGGTTCCCCCTCCCCCCGCTGGCCTCTAGGGCCTCGCAGGGATCATTTGAGCATGTGCGTTGGCCATTTTAAAAAAAAATTCTTTTTTTAAAAAAAGGCCACTGAAAACAAAATGGCCACCGTGCATGCTCAAATGGCTCTGCGAGGCTTGGCATGGCCTAGGGCCTCACAGAGGCCATTTGAGCACGCATGGTAGCCATTTTGTTTTCAGTGGCCATTTTAAAAAAAGTTTTAATTTTTAAAAATGGTGCCTTCCCCCTTCAAGTGGGGCCCGGGGCACGTGCCCTGCCTTCCCCACCCTAGATATGCCCCTGGACACCAGTATCCCATTTAAAGGCTATCATTGTTCCATTCAGCTCCATTGGTTGGATCCAGTCTCTGCTTGTAACTCCACTTAACTCTACTACATCCACATACAACTCCTCTCTCAGGAACTGGCCCAGAGTATGCACTTGAGGTTCAGCATTTGTGACCTGTAGCATTTTGCAAAATGGTTATGCTTGCCACAGATATAACAGAGGTTCCCAAATGCAGCACACTGTCTAGGACCTTGGTGCTTGCCACAGTTCCTGCATTCTTGTCTCAAGCTGCCATTGGCCTTAGCATGAGCTTTCTTAATTGGCTGTTGCATTATTAGAGTTTGCCTTTGCTGCTTCACATCCTTCCTATTGAGTTCATGCACAATTTCCTCAGATGCCATTAATTGTTTTGCTTGGAATTTCACACTTTCTGAAGCCTTGCACATCTTCAGAGCCTTTTCTAAAGCGAGGCCTTCCTCATGGGGTAGCCTTTCACAGACTGCATTATACCTAGTACCACAAATAATCCCTTCCCAAATGAGTGAATCTGTCATGTCCCCCAAAGCACAGGTCCTGCTGAGAGTCTTTAATTCTGTAACATATTGCTCTAGGTCAGGCCTGCTCAGCTTAGGCCCTGCAACTGGTTATGGACTACAACTCCCATAATCCCCAGCCACAGTGGCCAATAGCCAGGGATTGTGGGGGTTGTAGGCCAACATCTGCAGAAGAGACAAAGTTGAGCAGGCCTGCTCTAGTTTTGCATGCATGTGAAGAATCTATGCCAGGGATGGGGAACCTTGGCACTCCAGCTGTTTTTGGACTACAACTCCCATAATCCCCAGCCACAGAGGCCAATAGCTAGGGATTATGGGAATTGTAGGCCAACATCTGCAGGAGTGCCAAGGTTCCCCATCCCTGATCTATGCCTTTCAAATGTCTAGTTTTTTTCTTCGTATGCAATACTCCTAAAATCTCCTAATGATTTCACTAAATTTCATTTTTTTAGTCTTCTGCAAAGTAAGTATTAGCATAAACCTCTAGAACTTCCTCCCCCACTACATGCAACAGGAGAGATGATTTTAATTTATCAGGCTTGTCCTCAGCCCCCATGGCTGCAAGATACAGTTCAAATCTCTGCCTGGATTTTTCTCCAGGATTCCGAAAGATTCCCAGAAATTTGAAGAGAAGTGGGAGGTTGCAAGAGCTCCATTTTTACCTTTCAGTTCTGAGAGTCTTGTAAACAGACCTCAGGCCTCCGTGTGGGGCTCCGGGGGTCTTCTGCCTAGTGGTGGAAAACAAGACTGCTGCTGTTATGCCTTTCTTGTTCATCACTTCTGACCCCATGTAATAATTTGGGTTCCACACAAGGACAGGCACTTGAACAAGAAAAGAACACTTCTTTATTGCAGAGAGAATAAATCTAAACTCTGCTGAGTACAGCCTGTACAAACTGGTTCTAAGTGGAATAGGCTCAAGCTTCCCTGCTGCTCTGTGTCAAGGACTATCACAAAATTACAACAATCACTACAAGAATTGCGTTCCATGATCTTCTAGGCTATGGCCAGATATTAGGTAACTCAGGAGATACTTATGTGAAGTAGCTCTCTCGGTGTTTGGTCTTGTTTCATCCTCTCTTTCCTTCCAGACCGTACTACAGATCTGGCTGGCTGGCTAAATGGGGCATGACCACAGCCTTTTCCAATTTCTCTCCCATTGACACACACACTCCCAGTTGCTTTATTGTCTCTTCCATTAATGTCTCTCCAGTTTCTTCCCTCTTCATTGAGGTTCATCTACGGTTGCCACCAGTTTGTCTGGTGGCTACTCAGGGACAGGCCTTCTCTGTTGCTGCCCCTATTGAAATAGGAGCATCCCCATCTCTGGCAACTTTTGAAAAGGCACGGAAGACATATTTGCTCACCCAGGTTTTTATTTTGATATACAGTTTTAATACCCTTAATGGTGGATTTTAAATGATTTTAATGTTTTACTCTTTGATTTTGTTCAATCCGTATTGTTTTTTGTTGTGCACCACCCAGAGACGTATGTTTTGGGTAGTATATAAATATTTCAAATAAATAAATAAATACTCTCAAAATTCTTCATTAAGCTAATCTGACGATCAGCAGAAAGCAGGGTGAGGGAGCCTAGCCTGCTTCCTGGTGATCGTTGGAATCACCGGCCTCAGAGGTGAGCCCGGTTGTTCCAAGACGGTTAGCCCACCTATGGTAATTCCCCCTCCTCTTAATTATTATTATTATTTATTCGATTTCTCTACCGCTCTTCCAAAAATGGCTCAGGGAAGTTTACACAGAGAAATAACAAACAAATAAGATGGCTCCCTGTCCCCAAAGGGCTCGCGATCTAAAAAGAAACATCAGATAGACACCAGCAACAGTCACTGGAGGTACTGTGCTGGGGGTGGATTAACCTTGTTTTTCTGCTTGTGTGCTACCTCCACGCATGGTGACACATCAGTAGACCCCTGGCTGGGAGGCTACAAGCAGCCTCCCAGGCTCAGGGGTCCCCCAAGAATGCCCCACGTGCTTGCCCTGGATCCCCACAGAATGCCCCCGATCCCTGCAGCCCCCACCGGCTCTGTGACAGAGCCGGTAGTCATGTGGGCAGCCGATCCAGCCACCCAGGGCTCTGTGGGCAATCATCTGCGGGGAGAGTGGACTAAGCCTGCTCTCCCCGCAAACCACCTCGAGGTGCTTCACACTAGTTGTGTGAAGCGCCTCCATGTGTACATGCATTGTTTACACACAGGAGTGTTGGTGTCTATTCCTTGTTCACATATAGATGTACCGATTTGCAAAGGTACAAATTTCATAGGCATCATGCTATGAAGAGCACAGCACTAAGAACAAAATAAATGTACGTAATTCTTCAACAGCAAGAAATTGTGACTTTCATCATTCTTTTTGTAGACTGCTTTCAAGAGAGGGCCTTTGTTTAGTTAATAGTACTGTCATTAATGTTTTATTAGCAGTGGCAGAACAAGACCTTGGAACATCTGGGGAATGCTACATCTCCCTCCACCAAACCCATCTTTCTTTGTTTGTGGTAGTGGCAGCAACATGTCCCTATTTCCCCATTCACCTGAATGGGAAAATAGGGGCATATTGGCAGATATGCATTCTCCATCTCCACCTCTTCCTCCTGGCCTGGCACATACCCTCTTACCTCCCTCTTTTTGGGCTAGTAATAAAAGGGGAAGGAAATGGAAGCGGAAATGATGAAAAGACTGGGCAATAGGGTTGCGCGTTTTGTATTTTTTTCTATTTAGATTTGTACCAAATCTGAATCAACCCCATTTTGTATTTTGTATGAAATTAAGCCTTCCGAATCACCCCAGTTTTGTTTTGTATCCAAATTAATCCAAATCTGAATGAATTCAGATTTAAAAATGGGTCACATGGTCAAAAGAGTGGGTGGAGGTTACAGTGCCCAATGAGTGGAAGCCACTACAAAATTTTCAAAGGAATTGGGCAAACTGCTGATTTTTGGTGAATTTTTGAAGTTTGCATGTCTTTCAGATTTCCCCCATAGGGTAAGATGGAAAAGTATAGCTTTGTGGGGGGAGCTTTCAGGAAAAGTATAGCTTTGTGGGGGGGAGGGGTGGCCCAGAGTGGAGTGTGGTTGGTGGTAGTGCCCAGTTGGTACAAGAAAGCTACCACAATTTTTTCAGAGGAATTTGGCAAAGGGCTGATTTTTAAAGAATTAATGAAGTTACATGTCTTTCAGATTTTCCTCATAGGGTATAATGGAGGTTTTTGCAGTCCCATAACTCCACTTGAGGGGCACTGGGGTGGCCCAGAGCAAGTGGTGGTGTAGTGCACATAGAGTGCCCAGAAGGGTGGCGCAGAGTGGAGTGTGGTTGGTGGTAGTGCCCAGTTGGTACAAGAAACCTACCACAATTTTTCAGAGGAATTTGTAAAAGGGCTGATTTTTAAAGAATTAATGAAGTTACGTGTCTTTCAGATTTTCCTCGTAGGGTATAATGGAGGTTTCTGCAGTCCCATGACTCCACTTGAGGGGCACTGGGGTGGCCCAGAGCAAGTGGCAGTGTAGTGCACATAGGGTGCCAACCACTCACATGGGTTGCCAACCCATGAAGTACAGGGTTTTGTTGTTCTAGAGGTGTTCTAAGAGTAGATTCTCTAGCAGCATATGAGAGTGGATTCATGGTTTTTCATTAAAAATCTCATTTACTACCAGAGAATCTAAACTCAACACCTCAGAAACAACAAAGCCCAACAACACCTCAGAAACAACAAAAACCTCAGAAACTCAACACCTCAGAAACAACAAAACAAAATGGATTAGCAATCCAGGGGGGTGGTTGGCAGCCTCTGTGCACTACACCACCACTCGTTTCGGGCCATCCCAGTACCCCCCAGGTGGAGTTATGGAAAGTTGGAATCTGGGTGCACCACCCTTGGGGCACTGCCACCCAACCCACTGTTTTGCCTCTGAAGCCCCACATAAACAAGTTGAAAGAGTGAAGAGAATGATGAACAACAACGACACTTACTTTTTTGGCACAATTATTTGAGAATTTTGTGGAAGGTGGGACCCTGTCCCTGTGGCACTAGCACAGCAGCACAACCCGTTTGTGGATTCAAGCAATCTTTCAATAAAAACACTCCCTCCCCATGGAACAGTGACCACAGGTCATTTGAGATAGCAAGATAGACCAATGAGCCAGTGTGGTGTCATGGTTAGAGTGCTAGACTAGGACCGGGGAGACCCGAGTTCCAATCCCCATTCAGCCATGATACTAGCTGGGTGACTCTGGGCCAGTCACTTCTCTCAGCCTAACCTACTTCACAGGGTTGTTGTGAGGAGAAACCTAAGTATGTAGTACACCGCTCTGGGCTCCTTGGAGGAAGAGCAGGATATAAAATGTAAATAAATAAATAAAAATAAAATAAAACTGCCTTGGTACTATGGAACAGCTTCAAATGTTCATTTAACTGAAGTGGAGTGAGCCGTAGCCCAAACAAATCAGCCTACTGTTCAAAATAGTTGAGATTTATCATCACTGCATTTAAGAAAGTGCAAAACCATGGATCATGGTTACAAGAAAGAGAGAAGCAACTAAGATTCCTGAGGATGTCAATAAATTGACAGGTATATTCCCCACCCCTCTCCTTTTGTCTCCTGTAGTCCCATGTGGATGACCTGTCCCTGCAATGGCAAAAGTTGTGAACCACTGGCTTAGACATCATGTCCCACCAAATTACATTGTGGCCTAAATTACATTAGACTGCTCAACTTGGGCAACAAAACTTAGACACCACTATAACTCATACAAATCAGAAGAAAAACAAAATAGCTTTTCAAAAGACCCCTGTACAAGTCAAGAGATTCTTTCTAAACCTTTGGAAAGAAACACCTGTGTAATTTGAGAACTTTCCTAACCAGCTTCTCGAAAAGCTTCTCCACACAATTTATACCATGGCTTTTAGCAAGAGCTTTGGAATTGCATTGAGCTCCCAAAGATATCTGGGTATTTCTGTCTCAAAATGCTGTCTTCCAAATCCCTTTACAAGGTCAGTTTGCATTTCAATCACACTGAATACAACATATACTTAACTAAACCATTCAAGCTCAAAAGCTTTTTGCATATCTTATCTTCTGCTAATCACTCAGTGCCTTAGCTGGAGCTGAGAGAGTCAGAGAAGTCAATTTCAATTGCAATGCTTTTCCGAAGAACAAAGCATTCTGTCCGAAACACAGTCATTTCGATTTGGAAACAAAAATCTCTGTTTTTTAATTCTTGATTTTGTTTTGGTTACAAAACCTCCGAAACTGCCATTTTCCGGCACAAAACGTTTTGTACCCGAATCAAAATGCACAAGCCTACTGGGTAATCGGGTACAGAAGATACTTAATGGTTTGGACCCTGGATACTTGAGGGACCGCCTGCTCACAAAGGTTGCTGCCCCCTTGATGAGGTCATGGGGGGGGGGCTCTGCTCCAGGTGCCGACAATGAGTGAGGCTCAGCTATCATGCAGACGGGACAGGGCCTTCTCTGTTGTTGCCCCCAAACTCTGGGATGCTCTCCCAGTGGCCATCCGCTCCTCAGTCTCCATCACAGGCTTTTATATGACTGTTCCTATTGCTGCTGCTTTGTATTTTGTTTGCTGCTTTTTTGTAGCCTCATTTTAACTTTTGTGTGAACTGCCTTGAGATTATTTTAATGAATGGTGGTATAGAAATTTAACAATAAATAAAATGAATAAATACTCTATCGGGCAGGGGTAGGCAACCTTGGCTTTCTAGCTATTGTTGAACTATAACTTTCAGCATCTCCAGCCACAATAAATTGCCTATAGAATATCTGTTTTCAATTGGCCTTTCTTCATTTGCTTCCATCCCTGTTTCACTACTAGCCCAGCAAGAGCTAAGCAGGAGGTAGGTAGGAGGCTGCACACCAGGCTTGGTAGAAGACCATCCTGAGGTGGCTTTTTGCTGAGCTATGTCGCTGCTCAGCAAAGAGCTGCTATAATGGTGGTGACAGATGGAAGATGGAAACAGGTGAGGGAGTGGAGGACATCTGGACGCCCTGCTGGTGCCCCCAAAACTCACCACCTGAGGTGAGACTTCGCCTTGTCTCATGAAAGGACTGCCTCTCTGTTGATTAACTGTCTCTTCTACTGTATAACTGTTCTGTAGTATCTAACTTCTTCCAAGTGAGCAAAACTCAAGTCACAGTTTCACATAGTGCACTATCTGATAGTGTTTACCTCAGAAGGAAGTCCCATTGTGTTCAGTGGGGCTTCTGTGGGTAGGAATGAACCCTTAACTCCCACCCCCCTGCCCAATTCAGTCACACAGTATAAGCACTTTGCAAAATCACTGCACTGAGTAACTTTTGGCATATACTGGTGTGTGTGAAGTCCATTACAGCAGCTAAAAGTTTTGAAAGCCCAAGGGAATTGCAAGCTACCATTTCATTGCCACACTGGGCAAAGTGTCTTCTCTCCCCACCAAGGGGCAATTTCATACCTGCCAACATGTCCCTATTTTCCCATGCAGTTAAATAGGAAAATGGGGACATGTTGGCAGGTATGAAATTGCCCCTTGGTGGGGAGAGAAGACACCTTGCCCAGTGTGGCAATGAAATGGTAGCTTGCAATTTTCCCATGCAGTTAAATAGGAAAATGGGGACATGTTGGCAGGTGTGTAATGTCAGACCTTTTCTTAAGAGAAAATTTCCTTTTAATCTCTCTTTTGTGTTAAACCTACCACACTTTTTGTTTGTGTGGTTTTGTTTGAAACCACACGCCCTGTTGTTTTCATGTTTTGACACTAGATGCATTTTTGTATTGCTTACTCTTAGTAACACTTTGTAGTTAGAATTCTTACCTTTTTTTCCCTGATGGGGCTCTGCATGACAGTCTGAAATATAAGAAGTTTCTTTTCAAAATGTTGCCTGTTGAATTTCTGCCTGGATTCACAAGGAAAAAGATCCCAAAATGATGACAGCCCTATTTGCATCTATTTGTTTGCCAATGCATACATGAATAGCTCTGTTTTTTTAAAGCACACTATGTGCGCAGAGGCGCACTTAGCCATGGACCATGGGGATTTGGTGCATGGCCTCCTGTCTTCTGGGGGCCCTCCAAACATTCGGGGGGGGCTCCCCAGAGCCTCACTGCTGCCCCACACCTACCAGACAAGTCAAATTTTTAATTTTTTTTTAAATTGGGCCATTTTTGGCCCATTTTAGGCCTCTGTGCTCATGTGCACATGCAGAGAACCCCTAAATGGGCCAAAACCAGCCCAATCTGTCATTTGGGAGGCAAGCGGGCTCAGAGAAGGAGCTCTTGCCACCTCCCCTGATTGCCTGCACACCCACTGGCAGCTCCCGTCTCCCCACCCCACCCCTAGCTCTCAAACGGGGGGGGGCCCTCCGTAGCCCTTTATGTCTGGGCTCCAAAATTACCTAGGTGCAGAAGCTCCTAGAAACAGTGCCAAAACATCCAAATATCAGAATGTAAGGTTTTTCACGCTTCTAGGAACTCTTCCTTCTATGAGTCCAGACAATTGACTCTTACGTTGTACTGAGGCCCTTACTTTGGAGAAAGCTCCATTGAATTGAGTAGGACTTACTTCTGGTTAAATGTGCATAGATGTGTGCTGTTAGTCACGACCGGAACCAAGCTTCATCTCACAGACAGCAGGCTCAATGGTAAAGCATGTTCTGGACATTGCTGCCACTCTCCATCTGCACCGGAACTTACATTGGGAGGAGCATATTCTGATCACCTCCAGGGGCGGATTAAGCTCTTTGCCACCCATAGGTAGCCAAAGATTTGCCGCCCCAGTGGCAAGGGAGGAAGGAGGGGGAGCAGTTTAAATTTTTTTAAAGGGACTTGTTTTCCTGGCCCCCATCAATCCATGCTGCACAGAGCAGTGCAGATTGTGTGGGTACACAGCAGCACACCAAAGAAATCAGAGACTATCATCTGTGGTGAAGGTAGGTTCCGCCCTGCCTTCCCACCTGCCTGCCCAGTTGTGTGAATACCCTTTTGAGTTCAAATCCCCATTCAGCCATGAAACTCATGGAGTGACTCTGGGCCACTTACTTATCTCTCAGCCTAACCTACCTCACAGGGGTGTTGTGAGGATCAACATAACCTTGTACCTTACTCTTGGCTCCTTGGAGAAAAAGCAGGATATAAATGCAGCAAATAAATAAATAAATAAATAAATAAATAAATAAATAATAAATGGCAGAGGCAGGATTTGAACCGGGGACTTCCCGACTTATGGTTCATAGTTTTTTCAGTTTAGCTCCATTGATTGGACTGTATCATACACAAAGCAAAGAAAAAAAATCTATCCTGTAGTAATTGTTTGATTGATCAATTGATTAAGTGCCATCAAGTCAGTGTTGACTCTTAACGACCACATAGATAGATTCTCTCCAGGATGATCTGTCTTCAGCGTGGCCTTTAAGGTTTCTCAGTGGTGCATTCATTGCTGTCGTAATAAAGTCCATCCACTTTGCTGCTGGTCGTCCTCTTCTTCTCTTTCCTTCAACTTCCACCCAGTATTATGGACTTCTCAAGGGAGCTGGGTTTTCGCATAATGTGTCCGAAGTATGATAGTTTGAGCCTGGTCATTTGTACAGGTATCTTGAGTGAAAATTCTGGATTGATTTGTTCCATGATCCATTTGTTTGTTTTCCTGGCTGTCCATGGTATCCTCAAAAGTCTTCTCCAGCACCAAAGTTTAAAAGCATCAAACTACAGTTGCCTATAGTAACTGGTCTGTATTAAAAGGACAGGACAAGTAGAATGCTCTTCTTCCCCAGGATAACAAGGGAGCTTGTAGGGCACAGAGACTACACTTTCCCATGTGAGGCACTGGGGGATTGTAGTGTGTGAGAAAATATTTCCTTCCAGAAGCAATTACAGGCTTCCCAGGCTCTGTTGAAGAGGGGAAATTGGATGGCAAAATGTGGATGGTTTTTTTTTGGGGGGGGGGGGATAAAAACCACAGGGGAAAAGAAAGTGCACATTGACAGAGAGCTCAGCAGCAATGGGGCGAAAACTCTGAAAATTACGTATTCAGGCATTGGTTCCAGTTCTGCAGTTTAGAAAGAGGTTGAACTTCAAAGAACATGATGGGCTTAAAATTGGGAAGCCCATGGTGAGACTTTAAGCCCTCAAACAGTAAGAGAATGAAGCATTTCTATGAAATATATACAAAGGCAAAAGTACATTTATAACCAGTAAAAATGAATGATTTGCTGCTGAAGACAGTAATTACACTTTGGAGAAAATGCCGCTGCCAGGGGCCAGTAAGATGAATCCTGGGGCTCAGTTTCTGTGAGATCTGGATAATGTTAGAGCAATCTATAGCCTAGCTGCTTTTCAAGCTAGGCTAATGAGGGTAAATGAAGCTCAGCTTTAGGGGGTACACACTAATTGCTTGCTTTAGTCCCAAAGGCCTGCCATTGTTTGGCACTGCATAACTCTAGAGGCCAATTCCAACCTTGTGAAGGGGATTGGGTGAAAATTCCAAATTGGGAGTGGGGGATGGATGTCAGAAAAGTAGAACGCTACCTTCGCAAACAAGTGATGCCTGTGCAGAGCACAGCACACAAATATCAAACCTGGGATTTGCCTCAAGGCAGCTAACTTGCAGGCCCAGGACTCCTAATGGTTGTGGCAGAGCTAGGCCAAACATGAGGTTGCCTTAACAGGTGCATTATCAGGGGCAGGGGTAGCATCAATAATGGCTGATGCCCCCACCCGCAGGGGCATGGGGAACTTTGCAGGGGCCAGGGGACAAAGTCTGACCAGCGGCTCCCCTGCCCCCTAGGTGTTCTTGCACATACGCCGCCCAAGCCACGCCCCCTGCTTCTGTTATCAGACACAAAGGGGATGGAGCCTGTGCAGAGAACAGGACTGTCACAGCGCTAGCATAATTTCATTTCCCCTGTCAGCAGTTGGTTGAATCACTGAAAGGGCGTTCCTTGCCCTGGAATGATTCCACCAAGCGCTGACAGGGGAAGTGAGGAAATGAAACTATGCCAGGGCTGTGACAGCCCCAGTCTCTGCACTGGCCCTGCCCCTCTTGCATCTGACATCAGATGCAGAGGAGGGGCCAGTGACCAAGGGGGGAGAGGAGAGTCCATCCCTCCCCAACCAGCCTGAAACACTCTCCAGGGTGCCCCTCTTCCCCTGAGAGGAGAGGGACATGCCTCACGCTTTGAACTATCAAGTGCTTTGCTTGCCAGCTGGGTGCGGAAGGGGGCCAGGAGCACCCTCACCAAGGGCGAAGGGGAGCCTTGGTGACCCCACAGACCCTTGGGACCTGGGGACAATTGTCCCCCTTTGCTCAATAGTCACTACACCCCTGGCCCCCTTCCCAACCTCCCCATCCTCTACAGTACTGCATGTGTGTGGCTTAAAGATCAAGTGTACTTTGTTGCCACCTCTCTCCTCCCCTAGCAGGTTGGTGTGGTTTCACTCCCAGTCTGGTTGGAACCAGATCTATATGTGTGGTCAGCCTGTGCAATGCCTTGTTCCACTAGAAGTTTGTTGGTTCACTACTCTGGACTTTCCTGCTCTCTGGCTTTAGGGCAGACCTATCAAGAGACAAGCTTACCTGGTGAGTACTCAATAGACCCATATGAAGGACCCACCATTGTCAAAATTGCTACTTCTCCTCTGGCACTTTCTAGATTTGAAAAAGAGGGGGACAGAGCAGAACAGGTGTACAGCACCTAGTTGGTTAACATCTAGAATACTTTTCAAAGACATTGAATTAACAAAGTGAACTTCTCTTTGCAGCCTTCTATGTCTTGTGTGACTAGAAAGCAAAATGAAAACATCAGATCTGGCTTCCAGATCCAAACTATATCCTATTTTGAGACAAAGGTCATCAGCAGCACCCATTTATCTCCCCATTAAGTGTAGTTTGGGCCTCAGTTGGCAGTAAATGATGTGAAAGAATCATAGCTTTATTTGTTACAGAATATCTAGTAGGTGAGACTCATCGTTGACCAGGCAAAGTCATTTTGCATAGATTACACAGCTAGGAAAGTTCAAGAAATATAATCTAGGAGGCCCTCTAATATCGTAGGGGTAACATTAGCAGAAACTGTGACATTGAAGTGACTGACCTTACTCAAAAGATGAAGTTAGGTGGGGAAGCAACCTGCCTAGAGAGCAGGAGGCTGTTTGTTCGAATCCCCGCTAGTTTTGTTTCCCAGAATATGTGAAATTCCTATATTGGTCAGCAGCAGTATAGGGAGGTGTGAAAGGCATCATCACATACTGCATGGGAGAAGGCAATGGTAAACCACTCCTGTATTCTACCAAGAAAACCACATGGCTCTGAGGTCGCCAGGAGTCGAAACTGACTTGATGGCACAACCTTTCCTTTCCTTTTCCTTAGCTAAACAATCCACTTTTTCCTTTCCTTTCCTTTCCCTTTTTTTAATTTTAAAAAACAATCCACTTTTATGGTGAGAGGGGATGGAATAGCCTGTGCAGGGAGAGTGGCTATTTCATCTTTAAGCCTCCCTGCACATCAGCTGAGAAGCACAGTATGGTGTAAAGTTTTCATAGCCACTCCTTGATTCTCAGCTGATGCATGGGGAAGTTTAAAGAAGAGGCACTAGACGTGAGAGTGGGTAGAGCAGCCTGTGCCTCTCATGCTGCTTCTTTAAATTTTCCCGCATGCCAGCTGAGAAGCAGGGAGAGTGGCTATTTAAACTATACTAGAAAATTGCAGCTGAAAAGGGCTTCTCCCAAAACTTTCTTGTAAATCTTGGTAGGTTCTAAGGCTGCCTGCCTGCCACCACTACCCAATTATTGACAGAGTTTAACCCCCACCCCCAGGCTTGGGTGGAAATCCCAGGGAAAACGCTCTCTCTTTTGCTATTGGAAAAGTATACAAAAACCTTCCACGTGCAAGCTTACACATGGTGAGAAAACTGATAATTGTTGAAACTACACATGGTGAGAAAACTGATGATGAGAAAACTGATAATTGTTGAACGTTTGAGGCATGTTGCACCAGAGAAACCCCCTTCCTGACTCCCCCTTTCCTGAGTTAGAAATCCACTCAGAAAGGTTGCAAAATGCAAAGAACAAAAAGAAAAGAACTTTATTCAGATGCTACAGATGGCTTCGATCTGAGACTCTCTCTCTAAGCTTAGTTCCAGGTAAAAGAAACACTCAGTTGGTTACAGGAATACTTCAAAAAGCACCCCAGATGATGTTGGGGTGGCACACTTTAAAAATCGTGGTTACCCAGTTGCAAAGAACATGGATGTAGGAAAATACAAAAGCACCTTTAAAAGCTTACAGATAGACCATCCTAGAACAGTATCAGGGATTTACAAAGCACACAAAAGAAATATAAGTTTCTAACACAAAATCTGACTAACAAACTGTTCCCTAGGCTGAATGCCACTTTCCTTGAAAACTCACCCACCATCTGATGGGAATTAAGCTTCCTCCAATCCTGTTTCTCAAGGATCTGCAGTCTGCAGAGGTCCTTCCATGAAATAAATCTTCAGTAGGGGTGTGCACTGAACTGACTGGTTCAGTTTGGTTCAACTCCGAACCAGACCCGAGCTGGGCTAGTTTGGTCTGGCACCCCCTCAGAACCACCCCCCACCAGTTCGGTTCAGTCTGGGCAGGGAGTGCGCAAACATTTTTTAAATATGAACCTGCAGAGGTCGTTCCATGAGAGAAATCTCCAGGCTAGCTTTTGACCATGAGGGAGCAAAACTCCATTGCTCCTCACTAAGCCTTTCTCCTGCTTCTCTCACCTCCTGCCTAGCTTCTTCTAACAAAGGAAACTTCTCTTCCTCCTCATGGCTCTCTAGGTCCCACCTACCTGGTGTGCTGATAGGCTGAGCCCTGGAATTCACCAGCCTATCAGTCAGGACAGAATTCACTTCTAGTTAACTCTTTAGGGAGGAGGAGTGGCTGGTCACTACAGCTCCTCTGAGCTCCTTGGAGGAAGGGCAGGATAAAAGGGAAGTCTTATGCGTGCAACATATTAGCAGCTATGTTCTTTTCTGCCCATTTCAGAAAAGGTGGTGAGGAAAACAAGTTTGTTGTAGCAAGGAGTGCACGAATGTCCTTCATGGTCAGTGACATTAAATCTCTTTCTGCCCTTTAAAAAAAATCTATCAAGTCATTCACAGAATCAAAAACTGTCTTTTACCTGTGTTTGGGAGCTTTGTATGCTCCCAATTTTCATTTGTGTGGAAGCAAGGTAGGAAGAAAACTTGGGTAGCTTTTCCTCCTACCTTGCTTCCACGCAACCAAAAATTGGGAGCACACAAAGCTCCCAAATCCAAATAGAACACAGTTTTTGATCATGTGAATGACCTCTATGTATGCTACCGTAAGTGGTTCTTTTTCCTGGCCAGAATAATGACTCCCCTGCTCAAATCAGTGACCCATCAAATTCAGAGTCCCTCTTTGGATATGTTAAATACTGTTCTCTAAATATTGTGCCAAGTTTAGACTTTCCCATCTGTCACTTTGGTAAATCATGTGGCTTTAATGACAATGAATCAAATCCTGAAGAAAATTATTTTATATTCTAAGAATGCACATTCTTAACTGACTCCGGAAATCCCCAGAAAAAGATCTGGGACTTCTTGGAAATTGTATCATCAGTTCTTCCCACAGCATTTTGTTTTCTTTAAAACAGAGATGGTTTTGATCTAATTTATGTCTCTGATTTGGCTTTTGCTGGATTGCTACTGCACTGATCTGTGCTGTCTTGGCAGAGGCAGGAAGTTTCTGCCTGGGAGATGCTGAATCCTGTTTGATTAGGGATCTATAAACTCTTGTACCATGGTAACCTAGGCTTTGTGTCTTGACTGTTGGATAAAAGCTAAGCCAAAGTCCAGGTTAGCTACCTTATATATGTTAGTCTTTGGTTCTTTGTGCCTAAGTCTGAACCTTTAATTCTTTTTCTTAATAAAATATATCATTACATTCCATGTTTTACCTAGGGATTCTATATATGCCAAAGATGCAGTATTGATTTACACTATTCAGTGGCTTTATAGAATTTAAGTGATGACCAGAGATAGGTGTCTGGCGAAGTGGGTTCTGTTGTACAAAAGCTTCTGCCACCATCAGTTTGTTAACCTTTAAGGTGCCACAAGACTGTTTTTGCAGTAACACAACTCTGTTCCACTGAAATCCATGTTGGCTGATCTCAGAACTCAAGAAGCTCACACAACATATACTGTTAAATCCAGCTGAACCCTATTTGTAACTTCCCATTGTGCATCCTTTAAAAATAAGGTAATATGGGGAATAGATAATTTACCTTAGGTAGGGATTAGGTAGGGATAAATTACCTTAGGTAGGGATAATTTACCTTAGGTAGGGATTACCTTGGTTAACCTATCCCTGTTGTCATGAAGGCAATCTATGTCCCTAAGGTCTGTGAGGACAAGGGGGAGACTAGAGGAAAAGATCAACTCTATTCAGCATTACACTTATTGAGGCCATTCACTGAATTGAAAACTGTGTTCTCTCCAGATTTGGGAGCTGTGTGTACTCCCAGTTTTTGGTTGTGTAGCAGCAAGGTAAGAGGAAAACCTGAGTAAAAGTGATTATGTGGCAGCAAGGAAGGAGGAAAACTTGGATAGCTATTCCTCCTACCTTGCTGCCACACAATAACTTCTACCCAGGTTCTCCTCCTACCTTGCGTCCACACAACTGAAAATTGGGTGTGCACAAATCTCCCGAATACGGATCAAACACAGTTTTTTACTGTGTGAAATAACCTCAGTACCTTAAAGTTGCTGTTGAAAAAACAAAGCTGCTTTTCAGCACAGTAACTGTACTCTCACCAAGAGGCATCAAGAAAAAACATACATTGATTTGCTGACAACAAAAAGAAGATCTGAAACCGATCTGACATAACTGTCAGCTTTCTCTTCAGTAACTAATCCAGCTCCCATAATTACAAGTTTAAAGGCAAGGTAGAGAATCTTCCTAGCTCTAAATCTCCAATTTTTCACATCACTTTTCTTGTTATTTACAAAACAGACATTCTCTTGTACGTGTTCTAGTATTATGTCTTTATTCCTTCCTAATTTTCTCTCAAGGCATTCAAGGTGATCCATAAATGAATACTATAGCCATTATATTGTCTTCTCTGAGACAATATAATAAAAGAGCAGAATTATCTCAAGCCACTGATGTTCTCTTCAGAGTTGAGGGCATGAGTGCCTTAGTTGGGGCATCTCTTCACCTGCCTTCCCCTCAGGGCATGCTGGCATTTAAGTAGCCTCTGGGAAAGCAGGGAAGAGGTTTTCTCAAATAGAACATGCTCTTATACTCATGTAGATTTTGCTTATATTATGTGTTGTGTGTGTATTTTATGTTTTGTGCGTTAGCATGGTTTTGTATTAAATATATGGTGTATTCGTTCTTAGTTTTGTGTATTGTGTATTTTGTATATATAATACACAGTTCTGTGTATTTGCCTGTTTCTTTCAAATGGAACTTAATAATTACATGGCTACTCTTACACAACAGTGTAAGAGTACCCATGATGCTGATGTTTATTTTGTCCCTAATATACACAACAGGAAGTTGAGCAGATAGCCGAAACAGTGGAACATAGGAAGATGCCATATACTGAGTCAGACCATTGGTTTGTCTAGCTCAGCATTGTCTTCACAGACTGGCAGCGGCTTCTCCAAGGTTGCAGGCAGGAATCTCTCTCAGCCCTATCTTGGAGAAGCCAGGGAGGGAACTTGACACCTTCTGCTCTTTGCAGAGCGGCTCCATCCCCGAGGGGAATATCACACTTTGAGACTCCCATTCATATGCAACCAGGGCAGACCCTGCTTAGCTAAAGGGACAAGTCATGTTTGCTACCACAAGACCAGCTCTCCTCATTGTGGAGTGGATAGGGTGTTGGACTTGAACTGGGAAGGCCTGAGTTCAAATGTTACTCAGCTGTTACATTCATTATGTAGGTGACATTAAGCCAGTCACACTTAAGCCTACCGCACAGGGTTGTTGTGAGAATAAAATAGGGAGCATCTTGTTTATAATACTGCTCTAGTTCTTCAAAGAAAGGGTGGAACAGAAATGTGATTTTAAAATATGCCAGTTTCCTCGTGGTTATGAAGAGCAAAGGAGACATTTTGCACAGACTTACTAAGATAGGCCAGTAATACCATGCAGATTGGTGTCTTGGCATTGACAGTGACCAGTCCTGTTCCTGGCATTCTTCAACAGAATGTATGAAGGATTCCATGTAGCAGGTGTGAAATGATTTATGGGTCACTCCGAATTTCAGTGGTCACAGCCCATTTATTATTTTATTTAAATCCTCTGCACATGTGTGCCCTTCCTTTCCACTTCATGAGTGCTCAAGGTGGCTCACAAGGGTTGATTATACATATTATACATCATAACCAGCCATAGAGGAGCATAACGTTTTTCCAGAACGAAGAGATTTTTTTTTAAGCCAGCTCAGAAAATAATATTAATAATACGTTGCCTAGGTTCAATATACCACTTACATCCCTGGCAATCGTATCTAATATCCCTCAGAATGAACTTATCCCCATTCTCTTTCTATCTCATTCCTCCTTCCTATATTCTCTCCTGACACAGAACTGGTTACTCGTCTCTTGCCCTTGTCTACTGCAGACTAGGTGCCAAATACAGAGCTAATGCCAGCTTGTCCGGGAGAGAGTGGAGCAAAGGAACTCTCCTCCTTCTGGGCTGCTCGTGGAAGTCTCTGCCACTCATGAAAACTGCAGTTCTCACACAGTTGCTTGCTACCATTTCTTTGTAGCCGACTTATTCTAGTTCTAGACTGGCATGAAAAATATTCTGGGGCATGCTGGGAAGGAGCATGAAGTCGACCTGAAGAAGACATATGTGCTCCTCAGCTCTCCCCTTATACAGCATGCAGAGGCACTCTTACCCCTGGACTTCCAGGCCGAAGTCCAGGGCCTCCACAGCCCCTGCCCCCCCCCCAATCCTCTTTAGTCTGTCCCAGGTGATGTGGTTGCCTGGCTGAGCATGATGATGCTTAATTTGCATGGGGAGAGGAGGAGGCTCCAAAGGCCTTGAGGTCCAGGCTCCAAAATTACCTAGGCGCACCTCAGACTGCATGCCCCTTGTTGGAAAAGCTCATAGCCCAGAATGTTTAGGCCCCCAGTTATGAAGAAGAAAAAGTATCAAAGGCAGTGGGCACCATGGGGGGCAAAGTATAAATTAAACCTGTTATGGGACTGTTGTTTTGAAAGTCGCAGCTAATTTAGGCCAACAGAAATTCCAAAGTTGAACTTTCAGGGTGCCGATTTGACCCCGACTGTACTTGCTTGTATTTTTTAAAAGCCCTTCTTCTTCTTCTTCTTCTTCTTCTTCTTCTTCTTCGTCTTCGTCTTCGTCTTCTTCTTCTTCAATATATATGACTTTTCAATGAAAAAGTTCTCAATGCTGTTTGCATAGAAAAAGAATAACAGTAAGATTCACATTCCATCTTCTGGTATAGAATATGAAGGAAGTTGTCTTTAGGATTCCATGTTGATGTGGGACTGGGCAGCTGCATCTACTGACCTGACAGTACACTGGAGCACAGCAGACTTTCCTGCAGGTTTACTGCGAGGCTTTACTTCGAGTTCAAATTGCGCCTCCCGCCCAAGCAAAAAGTGGTGTATGTTTTTTACGTTGGACATAAATCAGGCTAGGTTCTAATGCACAATGAAAAACCTGACCCGTGAGCGAAGTGCTGCCCGATATCTTGCACAGACTTCAGCACAAATTGGCTGCTGAAGCTTCCATTCTGGTGTAGAAGTGAGCTCAAAGCCCTGCCTGGGAATGCTCCTGGTTAAGGCAAGCCTAACTATGTGATCTTCCAATTCAGTATTAGGATTTGCAGCATATGTTTGCTGCATTGTGCCACTGTGAAGGATCCAAGTAACATGGCCCACAGCCAGACACATTGTCTGGCGATAAGCCATCTTACTAAGATTATCTCAATCTCAGTAGTGTCCTAAGAACCAGGAGGGATTCTCCTTAGCCAACGCAGTAAGAAAGAATTGTCCCCCCAGAAGGGAATGACCTTCTGAACTGATCTTCTTTGTCTCCTTTGCAGACAGATTTAGTTGGCCTGCTGGCTCTCAGAGTACCACTGTTTCTACAATTCACCTTGTGAACAAGAGATAGAAGAGGGTGCCTGTAACTCTGGTGTGATCCACATCTGTGTGGAGTCAATGGCAAAACTATCTTGAATTCAGTGGCTGCATCCGCAGAAATAAATTGAAGATGAAATATAAGAACATAAGAACATAAGAACAGCCCTGCTGGATCAGGCCCAAGGCCCATCTAGTCCAGCATCCTGTTTCACACAGTGGCCCACCAGATGCCACTGGAAGCCACAGACAGGAGTTGAGGGCATGCCCTCTCTCCTGCCATTACTCCCCTGCAACTGGTACTCAGAGGCATCCTGCCTTTGAGGCTGGAGGTGGCCCACCGCCCTCCGACTAGTAGCCATTGATACATCTCTCCTCCATGAAGTCATCCAAACCTTCTTCAAGCCATCCAGGTTGTTGGCTGTCACCACATCCTGTGGCAGAGAGTTCCACAAGTGGATCACGCGTTGATCCACTTGTGGATCAAAATATAGATGTTGTGTTTTTGCCCTCATAGGGGGGTTTCAAATAGTGAGAGAGTGGGGCCATAGGTTCACATTCCTGCTTTATTGCTTCTAAAGCAAATGCTTCTGTACCCTGCTGCAACAAGCAGGAAGGAAGCCATCTTCATACAGACCTCCCCTCCACAATCCAACTACACTGGATATCATTTTCACTGGGTTTTATCCACTGGAGTACTCCAGGTTTCCCAGCAGCTAAGCAACAGCCTTTGAATGAACATTGAACAGTGCCATTTGTCAATAATTCCATACCCCACTGGTGAGGGGAGGCAGGCAGGTCCCTCCAGATTGGCTCTTCCAGACTAACTGTGCCTGACTGAGGCTGTGATATTCCTCCTCCGCCTTCAGTAGCATTGCCCACTTAAGACAGATTTGCTGGGCTCCTGGGAACCGGAAGACTGATTCCGTTTAACATGGGGTTCCTCCTCCAGTAGCCAGTCAGGGGGACACTTACATATGCTAACATTGCAACAAAGAAAATAGCATCAGTGGCAACGGTCTCTGCTTTGGCCAGCCAGCGCTCTATGCCCTTTAGAAAGAGAATTGCAAATCAGCTTATCACAGAACAGCCTTGTCAGGATACTGATGAAGAAAGTGAACACCACTAAAGGAAACGGCTCTTCCGTTTACTCCAGCAAAATTATATGGACCATTAGAGTGGTTTGCTGGGTCCACATTTTCAGAAACTAGAGACTTTCATGGCTACCATCGCTGAAAAGCATCCCTCATGGAGGAGTGAACTACAGAATACCCATCCAAGGTGTCCTGTTTTTCACTCCAAATCTTGGGAACAAAGTTATCTCCACAGTAAAGAGAAATCAGTAGAATAATAATGGGCATCGGGCAATTGTGGAGCATACCCAGTGTGGCTGACTCACTGAGCTTTTAGCAAGCCTAGTTGGGTGCATTTAATCCTGCTTTACTTCAGGTTAACGAATCGAAAGCCACCTCAGTTTCAAACTCATAGTCACCCTTGGAAATGAGGCTCCCCAGTGTCTCATTTTTTAAATGAAGATTTTATCAAAACCCACTCCTTTAAACAACTCTTAGTCAGGCTGATTAAAGTTTGTTCAGCCTTCATTAAGTTATGATGATGTCTGTTGTTCTGCATTTTAGCCTACTGTCTTAAAGCCATTTTAAGGGCACGAATGGAGGCTTTTTAAAATAGATGCACAGGCATCTTTGCAACAACACCCAAGCGGCCAGATACAAACAAGCAAAGAAAGAAAGAAAGCAGAAGCGACTCTCTTGACTTTTAATTTTTGTAAGGTGTGAAGTGGGACTCGCAAATGCCACTCACAGTGAGCCCCAAATGATTTCTGGAGCCCACCCCTGATGAAATCCGTGAGACCCATTCTGGACCTTAAGGCAGCGGCAGCAGCGGGAACTGGAAACGGCGTGTGGCGCGCACCCCAGCCTGTGCCTTTCCCTGCTTCCGTGCAAGCCTTTGTGCCGCGTCTGACACCTGCCGCTCCGGGGCTCCTGTTTGTCACCCCCGCGCCGTGTCCAGTTATTCCCCCCTCCGTATTATCCAACAGCTTTAAGACACGAGCAGGGGGAGTCATGTCTGAAGCCCTGTGGGATATTTCAGGACTGCGAGCGACTCGGGAGTCTCTGCCATTTGCTCCTCCACCTCAGTCCCTTCCCTCCACAACTGGAGGCCCGCACTTCACCCTGCCAGCATCCCTGGTGATCTGCAGTCTACCTCTCAAGCCGCGGAGCAGGGGCGGCAATCCGATTCCTCGCTTGGGCACACATGGACAGCCCCCCGGCGGCGCCTGTGGCGCGAGGAGGAGGAGAGGGTGCTTTGACGCCCCCGCCCCGGCGGAAGGTGGAGATGCTTGGCGCTCCGCCAATAGAGGGAATCCGGTGCCGGCGTCCCTCCTGGTCTCCATCGCCTTTTTAAGGCACAGCTGGACCACCTCCTCCTGCGTTGCCCCTTTAATACCCGCCTGTCCCTCCCCTCCACCCAGTGCCGAGCATTTTGCTGCTGCAGCTGCTGCTTGATGCTGCTGCGAGGAAGAGAGCCAGGCGCACCGAGAGCGAGGCGAGATCTGCGCAGGAAAGGAGAGGGCGCGGGGATCTGCCTTGCTCCAGGCCAGGCTCCGATTGGCTTTCCCAGCCCCCGCAGCTGCCTGCCTGCCTCTGGGTTTTGCTGCTGCTGTGGCTTTCTGCCGGGTTGCCGGGGCGATCCATCACCTTCCTCCGAGGCCCGCCTGCCTGCTTGCTGCCGCATCAATTCCGCCGCCTTCTTTTGAAGCCTAGGGGCATGTGGTGATGTGATCGGCGGCGCGTCCCTCGGGGGCCCATCCCCAGCGGGAGCCTCAGCAAGACGGATAGGGTGGTGGAGCAGCGGGCCAAGGGCCGCGCCCCCATGAAGGAGAAGGAGGCGGGGGCGGCCGGGGAGCGGGGCAAGCCGGCCACCTACACCGGGGACAAGAAGGCGCGCATGGCGGCCAAGACCAACAAGAAGTGGGTGCGCCTGGCCACCGTGCTGGCCTACGTCCTCTCCGTCTCGCTGGCCGCCATCGTCCTGGCCGTCTACTACAGCCTGATCTGGCAACCGGTGCGGGGCGGCGGCGGGCAGCCGCACACCCAGCCGCAGCCCCCCGGATCGAGCCCCGGCCCCTGCCCCACAGCCGCCTCTCTCAGCCCCGGAAGCAGCGCGACGACGCTGGAAAAGGGAGCCAGCCCCACAGCCTCCTCGGGCAAGCTCTCGCCGGCGCCGTAGGGACTCCACCCGGCCCAGGAGGCCGGAGGCACAGTCAGCCCCAACCCCGCTGCGTCGGAGCCACTGGCCGCGGAGTACAAGGGGAGGCCACCACCCGAGCCCCAGCCCCGCGGCGGCGGGAGAAAGCAGAGACCCTGGATGCCTCGCTCCGCTCCCCTGCCGTCGCGTTGCTCCGGTCGCAGGCCCCCGCTCTTGGCTGCGGACTCTGAAACGCAGCAGGGAGAAAACGAGAGACGCTTTTCCTCTGGACTTGCCGCCCACTGGCTTCCCCCTCCACGGGACTCGGGCAGGGAGAAACTGTACTGGCTTTAGTTTTTACCAATGCGCTTTATTAATCAAGTAAATGGTGGGGGGGAGCCACGTGGAATGGAGCTCAGGTATGTCAGCCTAGCTGCAATGTACCCCGATGCATTCCTTTGTACCCTGTATAAAAACTCTTTGTATACAGATACACTTAGTTAATGCATAGAGATGAGCTATATAATCTATATTCTGTACACACACAGAGGTGCACAGAGCAGATGCTGAATGGTATTTAAAGGGCTACTGGGGAAAGCTTGCTTTGAAAGTTGCAGCTAACCTGGATCAAAAAAGGGATGCCGCTTCCTAAATAGCCAGGTAGCTGTGCTGATTGGACCCGAAGCTTTATTATTGCTTGCTTAGCACACATTTTGTTAAACGTTGATTTCCATATTTTAATCAGGAAAGAGCCGCTAAATTTCATCTGCTGTTGATCTATTCCTGAGGTTTTCCTGTTCTCTTATGTACTGTTCTCTGATTACCCCAGCCTTATGACAATGCTTGATTAGAGAGTTGAGCTGTGTGCCTGTCCTTTTCCCAGGCTACCTACACAAGATTCTACTCTCATTTCACTATTCTCCTTTGGTTTCAGCTGTATGTTTTAATTACTCCAAGCCTAAACCTTTGGGGTTAACCCCATTGATTTCCTGATTGAATAGTCTTTATTTGCAATCTGTATTAGTTTTCCCTTTTCCCACTGCAAATGACTATCTCATATTTCCCAACAGAGAATATTGGAAGTAGCTACCCTTGGGTCACGTTTTGTCTGGAAATCCCAGAATCATCCTGCCTCCTTCATGCTTGAAACTGTTTCTGGAGCTTCCAGAAATAGGGGGATTGGATTAATCCAGTACTGCCATTACAGAAAGTGATGGGAGCACTTCTAGAAGTAGTTCCAGCATTAGATCAGTGGTAAAACAGCTAGTGCAACCACCGTCATATATATTCACCTATGTTACAACTTATCCTGAAATACTGGTGGTTATAGTTTCCCCAAGAGCTGACTGAATATAGTCTCTTAAATCTGTGTCACAAACCTAGGCTTTTTATTTTTATTTTTAGCTGGTCTATTAGAAATTTAAAATATGTTGGTGTATTAATTGCCAACATTCATGATTTTGCTGAAGAATCTAATGAGAGCAGAACATAGTTGGAAAGGCTGAAACCTCTTGCTTAGGCATAGTTGATATTCAGGCTTATTTTAAGCCATCTTTTCCCTGTGTACTCACAGTCTTTAGTTGTCCAGATTGGTTTAAGTAGAGTCTGATCTTTTCCATCAAAATGAAGTGGTGAGTTTTTAGAAAGGGTTGTTTCATACATTACAATTTTTTACAGGGAGATCAGCCATAGTGTGGGGGTGGGGGGAAGGTGCACACAATGAATCTTATTGCTCCTTAAAGACCAGCGAACATACAGTGACAAAAACATGCACGGGCCAGAGCTTCATCAGATGCAACTGACTCATCTGACAAAGTGAGAAATCATGGAAGCTTTTATGCCACAATTTGTTTGCTAGTCTTGAAGATGCCACAAGACATTATTGTTTTTGCTAGAGTATGACTACCCCTTTGGAGCATGTGGACTGTACTGTGTAATACGTATGTCTTGTCTGCTGCAAATACTCTGGATTGGGCAGCCAGCCCTATTCACATGTTGTGTTCAACACTCATGCCATCTGTGTACACAGGTACAGATCTGTACACAGGTAGTTATTCACGCTACTGTATTTACTTGAATCTGACTAGGTTTTTTCCCAGGTTTTTGATGTTAAAAAATTGGGGGTGGGGGTCCTTAAATCCAGAGTCCTCTTCTATTTGGGTAAATACAGTATCTTGAATGCAGGTACAGCAGTACACTTCCTATCTGTATCCTGCATTTGATCAACCTGTACCCAGGTTCACTTTTAAAAGGAACATAGGTATTATACAGACATTCACACAAGAACATGTGTGTGCAGACATCAGAATGTGGGTACAGTATAATGTCTGAACTTGGCTTGTGTATCTCGGCGACCTCATCTGTGAACTTGTAGCAGAAAGAAGACTGATTTCTCCATCAGAAATTGCAACCTTTGATGTAGCCCTCAGCCAGCTGTGCAGCAGTAGATGGGAGTTTGGCAACTTAACAGGCATGAGCAGTGCCAGCAGCGGGCTGCCCTGTTAAAGCACTGAAGCAGCATCTTGGGTCCGAACAGATGCTCAGTCGCCTCTTTATGAAGTTTCTTGCCTGCTTTGAACTAGAATCTAGCTTGCAAGCTAGACTCCCTTCTGCTTAGCTCTTCCCAGTGGCTGAAGTAGCAAATTCAAAAAAGCAGCAGACATTTTGCAACTGAAGGGTATGATGGGTGTGATATACGGGCAGGCCTCAAATCTTTGTAGGAAAACACAAGACCCCTTCCCCCTTTAAATATGTGCCCTTAGAGGAATTCCCCATATATTTTTTGATACCTTGTGCAGTTGAAACTGCTAGTCAGACATTTTGAACATGCAAGGACAAATATATGCTAATCTGAATGGTCAAATTATTGGAAGGATGAAATAAAATGTTGGCAGAATTGCTTTAATGTTGGGCTGTCAAGCCCCGAGCCCTCCTTATGGATGTCACTGAATGTCAGACTGGAATAGTTTTAAATTCAAAGTTATAAACATGCTCTAATGTTGTCTATATCTAATTCAGCCATGTAAGCTATGTCTGTATCTAAAAGTTCTGTATATTTTTTAAAAAAATATTTTTAAGGTGAAAAAAAAATACATTGAGAGATTTCTGCCTAAAATGTGTGTGCTTTTAGATTTGTTTATTGAAGTTATTGACTCAGATAGGAATTATCTTTGCCTATTTGTTGGCATAGAATGCCAGCAAAGCTTGTGAACTTGATGAACGTACTGACTCCTAGTCTGAATCTTGATACAGAAACCTGAGTTGTTTTGATTGCATATTACCATGCAGACCATGAGGGTGGGCTAATTGAAATCTTTCTGTTGTTGTGGAGAAGTCTGCATGCAGTACCAAAAGGCAGTAGCCCGTGGTCCAAATAGCAGAAAAATCTGTGTTGAGTGCAGAGGCTCCCATCCCATGAAAATTAATTGTGTTTGTCCCATTGATATCAATAGCTGGCATTCTAACTGGTGCTACGCACATGCAGCCAAAAGAAGTGCACATGTAGCAAATCCATTCATGCTTGTGAAACATGGGCATACATGTGAGGGGAGGCACTTTTTGCAGATCCCTCTCTCCCCCTGGAAGTGCTCTGTGTGGAGTGCAAATACATCCCTGAGGGTTGTGCAGCCCTCAGGGACATATTTGTGCATTGCGTAGAGCACTTCTAGAACACAAATACAACAAATATTTATGTACCACTCTTCAACAAAAGTTCCCAAGCAGAGGAAGGGGAGATCAGTGAAAATTGCACCACTGTGTGTGAGCACTCACACTTCAAGAGCGGAAATGCATGTACTGTACATGCTTATTTTGGCTGCATGCATACAGAATTAAGGTGCTAATGAGTCAAACTGGTTGTGTGGGACTTGAGTATGACTAACCTGTGGATTAGGATCCCAATGTTCAGTGTTCATTTTTCACTTGCATTGCAGGGCTTTGATCTCTTGTGGGAATGTACCTAGACAGAGAAATGCTGAAGACGCAACTACTTCACATTCTGTGAAAACTCTTTTATGGAAGGCACTTGTGTATAGGTAGTTTTATCTTATGTGATCCTGGTTGGCACAGTGGCCAAGTGCTGCTTCGCAGCATGTGTGCATAGAGCGAGAAATTCATGCATGTGATCATCACACATGGTCACTTATGTGCATATGATTTCTTAAACGGAATGTGATGTGTGAAGGAGACTTTACTGTGGTTACTGTTTGTGTTTTATGGTTTGGCTCTCGGAGCTGGCAGAAGCAAACTTCTTGGGAAATGCTGCCTGTGTGATAATTTTGATCTGGTTTTCATCTCCACTCACTCTCAAAGGGGGATGAGTGGGAGGGGATAGAAGTTGATGTCCTCTGACGCTGGGAGAGTTCTGGCATTTCCCTGGAATCTGAGCAGGAAGCTGGGTTTACGGGAAATCGGACTCCCCAAGAGTTATATGCTGCCTTTTCTCTCATAAATGTCAAAAAAAGGCTAGATAGTGATCTGATGTGATTGAGGACTCCACTTGGCTTGTGAATATTGGGCTGACAGACGGGGGTGGGTGAGCAGGGGCTTTTGAGTACTTGGTATATTTTCTTTTTACAAACAGTCAAGGGCTTTCTAATGATTACTGGATAAAGCAGACGGAAGAGGACTTAATTAAATAACATTTAATGTATTTCATGTACTCTTTCTACTGACTCTATAGCTGAGCTCCCCTAGAATCAGTGGTTGACCTCCAAAGCACTTGTTCAATGAACAAAGTTGTACAACAACGAGAAAACAGCACAGCTGCACAAAAATCCAAAAGCTGCACACTTGCAGAAACCATCCCTGCGCTGTAAACAGATGAAGTTTGCCAGCAGGCAAACTGCACACCTCATTGTGCAAGCACAAGGGTATTGACACTAGCACAACACTAGTCTGGATCCTTGCACTGGCACAACAGGTTTGTGCAAGTACTTGGTCAGTCTGGATGTCAGCCTTTGTATTTGGAGCTTTTCATATATGTTCAGAGGCACTTCCCAGGAAGGCTGCCTGTCATACAAAAGGAGTTTGACCTGCGAGCCTCCTTGATCTATGGTCATCAGTTCAGCAAATGTGCTCTTTCAACTGGAGCAGACATTGCTTTGGTTTCTGATATGTATTACAGAGGCCAATACATTCCATACATATGATGCAGCTGCTTTCATGTAGACAATGTTTATATTCCCATAATTCCCCACCACTTGATGCTGGAAATATGGCTGGTATAGCTGATATATTTATTTGTCAGACAATTAGAGTTGGTGTGGATTATTCTATTACAGCGGCAATGTGAGAAAACCCAGGCTAGGGAGGTGGGAGCAATTGCTAGTGAAGCTGGAGATCAGTGTGATGGCCATTTCTCTTTTCAAGGTTTTTTTCTTAGCCGTGTTTCTTTTGCTGGGCAACACTGGCCTCCCTGAGTTCATGTGCCAATTCCTTCAGTTTGTTTATTTCTGAACCACCTAATTCTGGCAGGTAAAGTGGCCTCTATGCATCTCTGTTAGACTCTTGAATAGCTTTAACAGTATCTTTTGGTTGTATCCCAGTTCAACTTGCTGAGGTCCTGCTACAATTTTGTACTCAAAATCCGGAGCACAGAAATGTTATCCCCTGCTATCTGAGCAAAAAGAGGCACCTTTTTAGGGACTCGGGAAGCTGCCTTGTCTAAGCATAGGTCCGGCTAGCTCAGTACTGTCTCCTCAGACTGGCAGAGCCGTTTCAGGCAGGAGTCTTCCCCAGCCTTATCTAGAGATGTCAGAGATTGAATCCACATGCAAAGCAGATCCTCTACCACTGAGTTAAGACCCCCATCCCCAAAACTGTAAAGCAACACATTTAGTAGGGGGAGAGCAATTATCCTTATCCAACCCAGCACAGCATCCCTGTAGTGGCTGTTTCTGGTGTCTACCTTTTTAAAAATAAAAAGACTGTGAGCCCTTTTGCGACAGGGAACCTTCTTCTCCTTCTCCTTCTTTATTATTATTATTATTTTATTATTATTTTTGAGAACTTTCATTAAGAAATGGTATATAAATATTCATAGTACTGGTAGTACTAAACATCTTGAAGGGGAGGGAAGGTACCATCCTGGAACATGAATTTAAAAAAAGCATGTATATATTACTTTTTCCAACAACAACAAAATTCTCAAAGCAATTTTGATAGAAAAAAGGAACAAGGACTACACCATGGGAAGCCAGCTATGAATCTCACATAGCCTATGACAGCCTCATGGCCAGTGGACCAGCATGGCCCCAAAGGAGAGTGACACTCTATACATGCCTGAAGGGCAAAGATCACAAACAGTGAGTGCACAAAACCCACAGAATTATAGCCATGTGACTATAATGACTACAATTCTAGAGTAGGTATATTAATAATAATATATTAACATATATTTACTACGACACTCTGGGAATTCCTGTTTCATGAGCTTGGTTGCTTTCTACAAGAAATATAGCTACAGAACATCTGTTAGGCTTGAAATGTGCCATGGGAGATATCCAAGATTAGCTGTGAATTTTGTAGCTGTTTTGAGTGATGAAAGTGATTAAAGCCTTTGTTGACTCTTGTAAGAATGCCTATCTCCTGTCTGGACCTCCTTTTCCATGGGTCATAGCAGCTCTTTCTCAAAGAGTCTAGTCATGCAGAAATCAGGACCGTAATACACACTGGCATGGGTTTTTTTTAGAATTTGGAGTGTTGGTCGTTGTTGCGAACCAAGCTGTTTTAATAAGCCTGGGGCATATTAAAACAATTAATGTAGCTGAAATAGTCTGTCTGCTTCTTAATTTGTTTTAACACATCTAGGATTTTCTAACTTAGTAGCTGATGAGCTGAATGTATTAACTATAATAGCTGCATGGATATTTTAATGGCTCATAAATCTGTGTCTGCCTCTTTTGGGTGAGAGGATGGATGGAGCATGTGACTCATCACTGGCGGGCCGTATCACATGATCTGAGAGTGATCCAACTGTATTTTAGCCCTTGTGCAGGGCTGCACAACTTCAGCCCTCCAGCTGCTGCTGGACTACAACTCCCATTATACTTGACTATTGGCCACTGTGGCTGGGGATCATGGAAACTGTAGTCCAACAGCTGCTGGAGGACCAACGTTGTTCACCCCTCTCCCTTTGTGCAATGCTCATGCAAGTCCCTTTTTAATGACACTGGTGCCAAATCCCATCTGTGTACTACATGAAGGAACTGCATTGGGGAGGTAGTTGTACTCCCTTTTCTGAAATAAAAATTTCATTATCAATACACTAATACCTAAGTACACACATAATTTTGCTGTGCTGCTTGTCAGTTTGTTGTTTTTTTGTTTTGAGGGAGAGAACAGCCTCAGGAACATTTGGGTCAGTATAGATGATGCATCTGACTGGTCACCTAATCATGTGAGGAGGGACGTGTGCATATGTCTCCCCCTAACCCGACACACATAGCCACGTCGGGGGGCGGGGAGGCAACAGATCATCCAAACCGTCCATAATCATTCAGTCAAAGTCTTCCTTTAATGTAGTATTTCAACCACACTCCTAGGAGAAGATTGGATGGTCTGTGCAGTGGGTATGGGGGAGATGTGCATGCACACTCTTCCTCATGCATCGGGGCAGACAGTAGGCCCATTTGCAGGATCAGAGTTTGGGTAGGAGACACATCCTAGCCAAGTCTGGGAGTTGCACATGTTTCCATTTTGTGATTGTCTGTGAGTGTAAAACAAGGTAGGAGGTGGGGAGTCTGATTGTTTACCAAGCCCCAGCCGGTTAAGGTGGTTTTATTTCCAACCTCATTCCAAATCTGGGTAGGGTGCGCTTGTCCTACCCGCTGGGGCTTAGCAAATGATCAAGCTCCTCTCCTCCCCCCTTGTTTTTAACTTGCACACAATAAGCAAATGGAAGCATGTGCAGCACCCAAACTTGGGTAGGGATGCATCTCCTACCCAAGTCCTGATCATGTGGATAAGCCTAGTATCATTCAGACTGGTCCTTTAATAACTCATGAAAAGGCAAAGGAGTTGTAATTGAGTGGGAGATGTGTTTTACATGGAGGGGGTCTTGGATTCAATACCTGGCATCTTCAGGTAAGGCTGGAGAACAGGAGAAGAACATTTCTGGCAACACTGGAGAGCCACCACCAGTCAATGTGGAAAATCCTGAGCAAGATGGACTAAAAGTCCGACTCAACACAAGGCAGTTTCCTTTGTACTTCACAAGATGGAAAGGTATTCCTGTGCAATGACCTTGCCAGTATTCACCATATATAGCAAGATATTTATGTATGTATTTATTGAACACATTTTTATACCGCCCAAAGCACAAGTCTCTGAGTGGTTTACAAGACCGGTATTGTTGGATGAAAACAACTGCACCAGGATTTATAGCTGGGGGAGTTCATATTTCTAGTGAAATAACATATTAAGATACACTTGGTCTACAGGCAGGAGAGTTGAGTTGTTTGCCAGGAACAATCTCCCACTTACAACATGCACAACCAGGTTTCACGTGTCAAGGGGCTAGGAAAAGGTGAGATTCCTGCAGCAGAAGTGCAGTCTTGAAGGATGATGTGCCGAATGTGTACAGTTAATGAGAATTAACAACTCCACAATTAATTGTGGGGAAATCCTGATCAAGGAAAGACCTTATGTGCAGGTTGGAGTTATGTGCAGAGCTGGTCTTGTGGTAGCAAGCATGAATTGTCCCCTTGCTAAGCAGGGTCCACCCTGGCTAACTCTGGAGAGCTGCTTCCAGTCAGAGTAAACAATACTGAGCTAGATGGACCAATGGTCTGACCTGGTATATGGCAGCTTCGTTTTCTTTTTAATTGGGGGGGTGGCTTCAATTTGACATCCTCCATATGCAGACTACTGGAAATAACGTCTCCCTAGCAGCACTCCACCCTGCATGTTGGCCTTAGAGTCTGAAACATGCTTATGATGCAGATGGCCCCAACCATGTGGAAATTCCCTGTGCCTGTAGCTGCCAGGAGTGTGCAGCGTTGGCGTGGAAATTCTGTGCAATAGGGTCAGTTTACATGGGATGCAGCGTACAAGCCTTATGGACCCCTTATCATGTCAATGCTACATGGAAGTGTCTTCTCAATAGCTTCCACATGGCAACTATAACATTTGGGTTGGCTCCAGCAAGCTTCTGTCCGGTAAGGAAAAAACAAGCTAAGTCTCACTAGGGAGAATCAAGGTCAACATGAAGACTGAAAGCCTGGCTGGTGCAAAATAAGCTCAAATAGGAACACAGAAAGCTGCCTTGTACTGAGTCAGACTATTGGTCCATCTAGCTCAGTATTCTTTACTCTGACTGGAAGCAGCTCTCCAAGGTTTCTGGCAGGAGTCTCTCCCAGCCCTACCCAGAGACACCAGGAATACAACTGGGAGAGCCCTTCTGCATGGAAGCAGGTGCTCTAGCACTGAGCTACAGCCCCATCCCCTAAAGGGAATGTCTTACAGTAGATAGTGCTCACCTGTAGTCGCTCATCCAAATGCAAGGCAAGGTGCACCCTGCTTACTAAAGGGGACAATTCATACTCACTACCACAAGACCAGCTTTCCAGGGCCACAATGTGCGGAGAAAGACACCTAAGAACCAGAACTTCTTGCCCTCCACTGTACAAGATTAGGAACATAGGAAGCTGCCATATACTGAGTCAGACCATAGGTCCATCTTGCTCAGTATTGTCCACACAGACTGGCAGTGGCTTCTCCTAGGCTGCAGGCAGGAATCTCTCTCAGCCCTATCTTGGAGATGCAACTTGGAACCTAGATGATCTTCCCAGAGCAGCTCCATCCCCTAAGGGGACTATCTTACAGTGCTCACACATCAAGTGTCCTATTCATATGCAACCAGGGCAGACCCTGCATAGCTAAGGGGACAAGTTGTGCTTGCTACCACAAGACCAGCCCTCCTCTCTGTGACTCATATTCTGTTTGCAGTGTTTCTGATCACTATGCTTAGAGTGCTTTAGCCTGCTGTGATAGTACCCTATCGCAGCAGGCTAAAGCCTGGCAGTTTACTTTGCTGATGGAAATGATGTAGCTGTGTTCAGTGCAGCCTGGATGCGTGCTGTAGCTCAGTGCTTACTACAAATAACCTGTCCTTTGTTCCTTAATGGTAAAAAATAAAAATAAAATGTAGCCATGCTGGTTGATTTAGACTAGATTTGGACTAGCAGTGATCAAAACTGAGCTCCACACAGTCTCCTCATGACCCATGGGTGTTGGTCACACTGATTCAGCATTACTGTCATTTGTAAAAGCATTACACTTGCTAGGGATGTGCAAAACATTTCGATGTCAAAACATTTAAATTCAAAATGGGCTGTTTTGAACTTGAAACAAAACACCCTTTGAATAAAGGGCCTGTTTCGAGTTCAGGACAAAACAACCCTGTTTCAACTGAAATATTTTGACATTCTGAGTGCCATTTTCGAGGCCTGTTTTCCCCTTGCTGATTGTTTTTCTGGCACTGGCTTCCAGTAGGCTTGCGATCTTGGTTCTTGATTGGCTTGTTATCATACAAATCAAGTGTTGTCATGGGCAACTGTGCCCCTATTGGCTGGGGGAGAGAGAGAAGGGAGGGGGATCACAACAGGAGGGAATCTCAAAATGTAGCCAAAGGAACTGGGAAGCAGAGAGAGCCCTTATAGTGTGCCTCTCTTGAAAAGGATACATCAGGAGGAGAGGAGGACAGAATCAAGGAAGGTTTGATTTTGTGGTTTTCTCAGTACTGAGTATAATATGCCATGCTATTGCTGCTATAACTATCTGGTTTTGCTGGATCTCAGATTGACAAACGCAGAACTTGGATGTCTGCCTTCCTTGAGTTGTGGTTTGTTTGTTTGTGAGATAGTGTTGGGGTGAGAAATGGACAGTGGCAGCTCTCTCTTTCTCTCTCTGTTATATTTCTCAGTGATTGCTGTGATGAGCTCCATGTCTGGCCTTGAGACTAACTTGTGTTTCACTCACTGCTCTGGTCTGTTCTGCAATCTGCATTGCAAGATTAACTCAGTCAAAATGACTGTTGCTCTAGTTTAGTTTATGGCTATGCTTATTTCTAAGGGTGTTGCTGTGGCAGCAGTTGCAATGTTACAAAGTGAGAGAGCAACTTGCGCCAATAATGTTACTGCACCGTAGGCAGTGTGGCTGACAATGGACTCTGGGTCAGTGATTCTGATTTGGCCATTTTTGGACTGTGTTTGAAATGTGTGTTCTGTGTTGGGAGGGACAGATTCCTTTTTACTGTGTGCTTCTGCAGTGTTTTTCAAGGCAGGGTTGCAAAATGCATTGCAAATTGCAGTGCAAAACTTGTGTTTGCACTTTAAGTGAAGCATGTTCTGGTCATAGGGAATAATGGGGAAACTCGAAATACCCATTGTTCCCCATGGGTAGCTCCTAGGTTTCTGTGGCATGATGGATGCTACCTACCACAAAAGAATGGGCAAGCGTGTGTTTTTAAACAAGTGTTTAACCTTTTCCCCAAACCCCCATAGGATCCTATAGCCTGCTTTACACAATCATTTGAATCTAGATTTAAAATCGGTAACTAACATTAGCGATTGTGAACCCACACTAAGGTGGAAATCTCAGATTGATCTTGGGACACACACCAACTTTGGCAGTCTTGGTGTGGGTTCACACAATCATGCTAATGTCAGTTACTGACTTTAAACCTAGATTTGAACAAAGGTGTGAACCAGGCCAATGTATGACCTGAGTCTTATGTTGTATTTCCTTCTCTGAATTTGCTTCATTTTCTTAAAGTGAGCCATAACCAAAGAGTTATCTAGAGCTGCTGTTTATAAAAAATAGAATTACAAAGAAGAGAAGCAGAGTTATATTCATAGGCTGACTGAATTCTCTAAAGTCTCAGTTGCATGCTGTGTGTTTGTGTGTGTGTGTGTGTGTGTGTGTGTGTGTGTGTGTGCAGGCACACATGTTTTTGCAGGCTTGATTTCGACAGGATCCTTTTTCATTGTCAGAGAAAGACACTTACGCACAAAATACCTTATGGGCTATTCACACGCACAGGCAAAACCAGGCTAAGGAAGCCCAGATCAGTTTTGCTGGCACATGTGAACCACCGGAAGCCACATGGCTCCCAGGGGTTGTGTGGTGGCAAGCCCGCTTAGGGAGCCTGCCACTTAGTCTGGGTTTGGGGTGCGAGGGCACCCTTAATTCGGGTTTAGTGCTCGTGTGTCAGTGCAGCCCGGCTCCACATGGCACCCATACGCAAGTAGCTTCTTGGCTCTCGGGCAGTGCATTATAGGAGTTCTGGGGATTGGAAGATGCATCCCAGCCTCGACGCTCCATGCTGCTGGCAGTAGCCAGCAATCATCTGAGAGGGTGATCTGCCCAGGAAGGAGCCTTGATCGTCTGCTGGGGGTGGGGGGAGGTAAGCATTTTAAGGTTTCCTCCCCTGAAGATCGGAGCCTTTCTCACTTATTGTGAGAAAGGGCTCTATCTGTGTTAAACGCATATTCAGATTGCCTGTATTCAGGGAATAGACACCATATAATGTTACAGAGGTGCTGCTGTGTATGTTTTGTGCAAAGCTACTGGAGATAATATGGCTGGCTGTATTATGCAGAGGCACTTTGGCATGCTCATGCAGATATTTTCATTCTCACATGTCCAGTCACTCCTCAAATTATTTAGGGATAGCTTCAGTTCTAATTTGATGTGGCAAATTCTGTTCAGACCCTGCCAAGTGCCTGCTTTTCTGGCTTCCTGGGGTTGCAGAATGGAAGTATTAGCTTCCCATTAAGAATGGTGCTAGTGATAAGGGTCAACTGCTGTATTTTATACTCACGAACAGACAACCCCAGATACATAATACGCATATGCCCCATCCACTGTGGTTGTAAAAACTCAGAAGTGATGGTAACCTGCTCCTTTCCTGGCTGCTGCTTCCAGCCTTTTTAAACAAGTACCTGATTCGATGTGCACCTGCACCCTTCATATTTGACAGGGCACACATGCATTCTTTTACTCAGTTATGTGTACCAGAGTACAAAAGGTAAGGACAGAACTGACCTGGAATACTGAATACCTTTTGGATGGAGTTCCTGCCTATATGAATGGCTGCCAAGCATCTACTTTTGTGAAGGCTACATGACAAATGGCGTACAATGATGCCTGCCTCACACAATCTTTGTGCTGAGTAGTTCGCTTTAAATAGCTTTTCTCATGTTTTATTTAAGCTTCATATTATGTCATTTAAATGCCAACGTGCTCCTTTAATTAAAGGGCTTTATAGTTTCCTTAAGGCTTGCAAACTAATTACAGCCAGTTTGTCCAGAGAGGAACTGGCAAGGACAATAATTTTAATATCTTGGTTGCAATCACACACCTGCAATGAAATACCACATTTAAATTGCAGCAGTGCTTAGCTGTGATGCGAGAAAATCTTTATTTTTCTGTACTACGTTTGTATCCTGCCTTTCTTCCAAAGAACTCAGGGTAGTATAGATGGTGTGCCCTCCCACTTTTTTCCTTACACCATCTTTGAAAGGTGCAAGTTAGGCTGAGAGAATTAGACTGGCCGAAGGCCACCCTGTTCATTTTGTGACGGAGGATCTGGATTGGGGTTTTCAAGCCAGCAAGCATCTGTCATTTATACTGAAGCAACAAACGACCTGATGTTTCGCTAAGAACAGGAGGGGCAGATTGCAAACCACCCAGCTGCGAAGAACTCCAAATGAGGCCTTCTCCAATATAACTGCACATATTTAATATCCTGGACCAAGTTCTTGCTGTTTGTACAAGTTCCTGGTGTGTACTGAGTTTACAGCCGATATCACACTTACCTTTTAAGGTGGGGTTTAAAGGTAAAAGTGTGACATCAAGTCAATTTCGACTCCTGGCACCCACAGAGCCCTGTGGTTTTCTTTGGTAGAATACAGGAGGGATTTACCATTGCCTCCTCCTGCACAGTATGAGATTATGCCTTTCAGCATCTTCCTATATTGCTGCTGCCCGATATAGTACCTGCAGGGATTCAAACCAGCAACCTTCTGCTTGTTAGTCAAGCATTTCTCCACTGCGTCACTTAACCTGGTTCCACAATTCTTTCTTAATGCTGGGACTCAGCCCTGTTGTATGTAAAGTGAGAAGAGAACATTCTGAACATGTGTATGTATTTTACCACAGCCAGTCCTCATGCATTGACTGAGATTGTGCTCTAAACACACACAACACCCTGCAACTGTATACAGTATTGCAAGGGAAGTTTGGTGGCAGCTGGAAGGTATTTTCCTGGGAAACTGGTCTGCAATTCCTGATAAACTTTGGAAGAACTCTGGGATTCCTTGGAACATAGTTTGAAAATAACGAACTAAACCACATTCCTAATCAAATGCCACGTCATGAGATCACACAATTTAACTCTGGATTAATAAATCTAGAACAACTTCTGTCTCATGCTGTTGTATTTGTAACCAGAAGATTAGATTTCTTACCTCACTCAAAAAGATGCACCCCGTCCACTGTATTTATTGTGTTTCAGCAACAATGGGAAAGAGTGGTTAAAATGGAGAAGCAGCTAATCCAAGCTGAGACACCTTCTTGAGAAATGTGGGCAGAATTATCTGTTCAGAATGTCTAAGTCCATCCACTTTATTTCGTGTCTCAATGGAATGCATTACAACTGCAGCACCTTCACAGATACTGTGCTTTCACTTGCTTCATAGTTTTCTCATTTTAATATAAGCCTTTATGGATTAGAGCCCATTTCATCATGAAGGGGCAGAGCCAGCTCCAGGTTTGCGGAGGTCCTCAGGAAAGCACCTCTGTGGGCCCCGCAAGCTCTAGCGAAGGTGTATATTTGTGGCCAAGGTGAGGATGGCAGTAATTCAGAGCACTCCTCAGCAGCCACACTGGTGGCGGCCATCTTTTTAAAAAATCATCAATGCAATGTGGGTCATGCACCAATGTTGGGGTGTGTGTGTGCACTGAATTATAGGTTTAAAAAATTCAGTCAGCTAGAGCAGTCTGGGCTGCAACTGCCCCCTCCACCAAAATAATACGGTTTGGGGGAGGCATATCTTACATTGGCAGTCTCTATATTTTTTAATCAAATGAAGGTGGGCACTGGGCAGGGCATTAGGGCTTGGTTGTGAACCCTCTGTTGGCCTGTGCCCGCAGCCGGCACCTAAGTTTCCAGGCCTGTGAAATGGGCTCGTCATTATGTTAACATCTGTTTTTTAGTCTTTAAGGTGCCACAGGATTCTTCATTTTGTACCTCTCTGGAAGTTACTCCTTACCCCCTTGTTTTCCTAGAAATGTGTTCTGTAGGGCCAGAGACTTGATGTGGGGAAAAGCTGCAGTGTCAGGGGCATAACTATTCTAGGTCAAGGGGAGACAGTTGTCTGGGGGCCCATTGCCCTCCCCCCCCCCCGGCAAGTCACAAGACTGACTCCTCCAGCTGTGCACCCGCCCAGGCTTCCTTCAGTTGTATTCATCCTCCGAAATGGATGTGGTAAGACCTGGAGCTACCAGAACAGCATGTCTTTCTCTAGTACCATTAAATGACTTGTATTGTCCACAATTTACAAAACCTTTAAAAAAATAATTTAGTATGATGTTCTATTGTGGCACATCGGTTTTTATACACACACACACACACACACACACACACACACACACACGCACACACCTGTGCTTTTTGTTACCACTATTCAGCCTCATTTAAGATTTCTTTATTTCATGAGCTGAGCTTCAGTGGGGGGGGGGCAGCATTTTAAAACCTTGTCTCTGGGCCCACTCCAACCTTGCTACGCCCCTGTGCAGTGTTCTCCAGCTTTGACATGGATTTGTTTTACAAGACAGACATGACTGACTATGATTCTTGGTTGGAGCTGGTGATACAGCACTGCCCAGCCTCATCGAGTAACATGACATTCTCTGTCTGGTAAGTGTTTGCTCCATCCCACTCAGCCCCTGCTGCTTTCCCCTCTTTGCAGAAAACTTCAAAGAATGAAGAGGAAGAACCTCTGGGCTACCAGCCAACATTGTGAGAGAAAACAGTTACTGCTGTAAGAGGATGCCTTTGAGTGGGTGCCTGTATGCCCCATATTTACATTCCAGTTAATGCCAGCCTTAAAACATGTAAAAATGTTGCCGTGGCTGGGTGTGGGATTGTTGCCGTTAGCTCTTCTCCTCATGTGCTACCATCCTGAACCAGTTGGGGGGCCTCCTGGTGGCAGGTCCACTTCCTGGTTAAGCCTATTTGCTAATGACAGACTCAATGTCAACATGCGGTTTAGCTCTGAGAGGAGCGCGGGGGGTGGGGGTGGGGGAGATCAATTTTCTAAATTGAACCCAAGATATAAGCCACAACAAAAAGCCCTAAGTATATCACAAAAGCTCTACTATTACAATGTTCTACATTATGAAAATGAGCATATTTAACATTACTTGGTTTGTGCGTTCATGTTGTAATGAATGGGAAAATTCGTTGGCATTCCTAACAAATCAGTATGAATGGGACTCCTTTTCAGAACCCCAGTTGTTAACCTTTCATTTTATATATCTTTTAAACAGGATTAAGGCAGGCTTGCTTTTATTTTGGTTTGTGGCTGTGGCAGCAGAAACTGGAAGGTGTAGCCAGGGCTGTCCTTGGGACATATAAAGCAGGGTGACCACCCCAGGCCCCCCTCTTTTAACCCCCTTTAGAATTAACTGGAAGGGGGCCCCGCACTGGCTCATTTGCTCCCAGGCCCCACACCCCGCCAGGACAGCCATGGGTGTAAGCTGCTTCCTGGTGGGTGCTATGTTGAATACCCATAATGCCCAGGGTGCAGTAACATCCCAGGACATTGTGGGTAAAAAATGGCTGCCACAGTGAAAAAATTGGCAGCGTGGGCATTAACAGTGGCACTCATCAGGATGCAGCTTCTGCTGCAAAAACATAGTAGGGGACAGAACATCTATTTTTAAAAGCTTCTTTTTTTAAAAAAAGCAGCACCCAGAAATTAATCAGGCTTCCAAAGCCAATTGGGATCCATCCATCACAGGGGTCCTTAAATGAATTGTGCAGGGCTTGAGTGCTCCCAAAGCAAATAAAATGGCAAGTAACAAAATAAATGGCATTCCAAATGGATTTGTTTTTATGTACACATCCCTAGAAATTAACATTAGTTTCGTCTCTGAAACTAAGGAGATCAGCATTTCCTTACGGAGACTGCTGATTTTTGTATATTTTCTTGCATGAGCTTTACCACTGAAGGGGTTGTCAGTTTCATTTAAAATTCAAACAGATGATCAGCCTCTTCACCTGGTTCTTGAGAGACATTTATCTCAACAGCTTTTACCATTCCAGTTGACAACTCCCTATATAATTCATATCATCTGAGAAAGGAGGTTTGTTTCTTGGGGTGGGGGTGGTGGGAAAGGGGTTGTCACTGCAGCCTCATCAGCAAAATGGAATGATATTGCCTCTTATCTCTCTCAGGGTCAATAATAGGCTTATCAGGATCCAATTCTACTTCTATTGTGCAGGTTAATGGGCTTTCAATTGGATTTGGGGGACTTGACTATTTTGTTTTTAACTCTTTTATAGTGCTACTCAGTGTTTCTTCTAAAAAAAATTTAATCTGTGTGCTGAATTAATTTGATCTGGGTGGCAGTATCAACGCAGTGTGTGCGCATGTGCATTCCGAATGGGACCTTCCTGGTTGTCATACATATCTGATTGGGATTTTAACTTAACCAAGTGGACATCAAAAAAATTGTGTGCATGCACACATGAGCACGCCTTAGAGGGAACACTGGTGGTACTTATGAGTGCTCATTACCTTGCAATTCTCTTCCAAAGGCTTGAACTACATAGTGCCCAAAATAAAATGGTTGCTGACAACAGTAGCTAGATCTCTCTTTCTCCTCTTCTCTTTTTCAACGTTTGTGTTTGCCATGATGTCACATGTTTCATCTGCGCCCACCAGTGGCAGCCAATGATATGAAGTAGCAGCATGTAAATACAACATTTGTAACCAGGCTTTAAATTATCTGTGGGTGAAATGCTTTGTGCATCAAGTGCACTTATTATGTATACACCAGTGGCCGACATTCAGAGCAAGGATGCCTTGGTGCAGCAAGAAAACAACCTAACAGAATTTCCCAATTTACAGCGTCAGTGCAGCAGAGAAGCAGCCATTTTTGACACCCTCTCCTTCCCCAAGGGAATATCCCCGAGGGCTACACAACCCTCAGGGACATATTTTTGGGTGGCCTAGGAAGCCCTCTGTGCCACCCAAAATATGTTTCTGAGTGTCATGCAGCCCTCAGGATTATATTTTGGGTGAAACAGGTGGCTTCCTGTGGGAGGGGAGGACATCAAAAATTGCTGCTGCACTGGTGCAGTTAGGAAGTTATGTTAGGCTGCTCTCTTGTTGCACCCACACTTTCTTGCTCTGAATGCCAGCAACTGTTTGCAAAGCTAGACAGTGTAATGTGTGACAGTAAGAAGCAAATCTCAAAATGTTTGGGTGTACACAGTGGAACATAGGAAGCTGCCATATACTGAGTCAGACCATTGGTCTATCAAGCTCAGTATTGTCTTCCAAGACTAGCAGCGGCTTCTCCAAGGTTGCAGGCAGGAATCTCTCTCAATTCTATCTTGGAGAAGCCAGGGAGGGAACTTGGAACCATCTGCTCTTCCCAGAGTAGCTCCATCCCATGAGGGGAATATCTGACAGTGCTCACACTTCTAGTCTTCCATTCATATGCAACCAGGATGGACCCTGCTTAGCTAAGGGGACAAGGATACAGTCCAATTACAGCACCCCAGAATGTTTGTGACATGTCTGTGAACATTTGGAGACATGCATGAAATGTGGATAATAAACCTACAGATATTAGTGACTCTGAATAAGAAAAAAAACCTAGATAAAATAGTAAGAGAATGCTGGACGTGCTTTCATGTCACAGCCACCTATGTTTCTGCCACTGTAGAAAGGGAGCATGCTCTGTTCTTCTAGAGGCCAGTACAAGGAGAAGGTGGCCTGACTACTTGTATTCGTTATTATAAGAGAGAAAGAAATGGCTCTGAGCATAGGTGCACCTAGGTAATTTCGGAGCCTGGACCTAAAGGCCTTTGGAGGCCCTCCCAATACAAGTTACACACTGAGCCAGGTCTCACAATCAGTGAGACCCGGTTTTGGAGAGTGAGCAGGAGAGCGGGCTAAGCCCGCTCTCCCTGCACACAGGCAGGGCAGGAGCCCTGGGCGGCTCAATCGGCCGCCCACACGCTTGCCGGTTCTGTGATGGAACAGGAGGGGCTGGGGGGAGCGGGGGCCGATCAGCCCTCAGAAGCTCCAGCATGCCCTGCAGGAGCACGCAGGACATGCTGACAAGACCCCTGGAGCCGGGAGGTGGCTTTTTGCCTCCCCTCCAGGGGTTTCCTCGTGAGTAGCTGCGGTGCGGAGCCACACTGTGGCTACTCACGATTTTAAAAATCGGGTTTGCGGAGCACTCGCTAGGAGCCACCAGGCTCGCCTGCGAGCCTGGTGGCTCCCACAAACAGGCAAAATCGGGCTAGGCTCCCCTAGCCTGATTTTGCCTGATTGTGGGAATAGCCCCATTATTTTATAACACATAGGTTCTTGAGGGCACACACCACACCACCCAGGACAGTCTAAAAAGGATTTGTAGGCTCCCAGGGGGTGTGGAGGCCCTGGACTTTGGCCCTGAAGTCCAGGGGTAAGAGCACCTCTGGCTCTGAGACTTTAGAGGAGGGTGGGACAGTGCCATTCAGTTTATTTTGAAGAGCTGAACAGAAGAGCTTCTGGGTGATGTCTTGTGCAGGGTCATCTTTCACTTGTGGAAATGAATACAGAAGACAAAGAACACCACTTTGTAAATGTCAAGATGTTAATTTTGATATTGAAGGTTGTTCTTTGCTTGCATTTTTGGATAATCTTAAATTTGTTTGGTAGCTGAACAAGGTAGCAGTTGCTTATCTCTTAAGTCTCTCCAAAGTTTCCTTTTTTTAATTTAAAAAAGGCAAAACATTTGTCTTTTCCTCAAACAGCACTTATTTAATAAAAACAATCCCCACATTTTCACACATCTCATTCACCTCTCAACCATCTTAAGCATATTTTGGAAAACAAAAAATGAAGATTTATTATTGGTTTTTCAAAACTGTTAATAAACTAAATTAATGCAGACTCTTCAATGTTCATATCAACACCACAGGCTTGTTTAACAATAATTTTGTCTTCCCAGGAAATAACAGTTTTCTGAAAGAGTGAGGGGTAGAGAAGTAAGGATCTCCAACAGAAAATTCTCAGACGCCTTACCAAACTATAATTCTCATGATTTGAGGGGAGGGAGGCATGATAGTTGAACTGGCATAAAACTGATATAATTTTGATAGGCAGGAAGTCTACACTTAAGTAGGACCATTGGATTTCATAGACATTAAGGCAGAGAGACCCGCTTTGAAAGGGTTTGCAGGGAGAGCGAGCTAAGCCCGCTCTCCCCGCAGACGATCAGCAAGCCCTGCCCGCCACGGAGCCGGTGGGGGCTTGGGAGTTCAGGGAACACGTGACCCCTGGAAGTTTCAGCATGCCCTGCACAAGTGCGCAGAGCATGCTGGAGAGACTCCCGAGCCAGTAGGCTGCTTTTTAGCCTCCCAGTCACGGAGTCTCCTCGTGAGTTGCCACAGCATGGAGCCACGCCGTGGCAGCAAACGATCTGTTAACCCCGGTTAGCGGAATGCTCACTCCGCTAACCTGGGCTAAGAGGAGGGCTTCTCAAGCAGGTTAGCCGCTTGTAAACCACAGGCTTGCCTGCGAGCCCGGTGGTTTACACGTGCAGCAAAAATTGGGCTAGGCTCTCCTTGCCCGATTTTTGCTGGTCGTGAGAATAGCCTCATCATCTCACAGTATTTCTTGTTCCTGACAGTGTCATCTCTTGCCTGTATGCTACTTATTTTTAGATTCTAAATTATTTTAGTCTTCAGGGAGAAAACGCGGGATAGCAATTTCTCTTCCATAAGCAAGTTTAAGCTAATGTGCAACTTAATGGAGCATATGAGAAAGGAGAATAACTGTATTCTTGCAAATGAGGCAGCAGAGTGATTCAAGCGTTTCCACACAGCTCCATTAATATGTCTTACTGTTAAGACTGGAAGAGCAACCGGTGGGAATCCTGCTCAGAATAGTGCTGAGACAGAAATAAAAGCTTTTTTAAAACTAACAATGTACATTTTAAACACATTTAAGTGCTATCGGTTCCATTGAAATCAAATGGATCTAAATGCAGAGAGTGTGTGTTTTTCTTTCAGTTGTACTGTGCGATTTCAAGTTCATCATCTTGGGACAACTGTAGTTCATATGTATATAATCACTGGCCCATCTTTACTGAATGATATGGGATATAAAACCAGAGGCTTTTCAGGTCAAGAATATCTATACCTGGAAGTTTTGATCTCTATATGATATGCATATTTCTAAAGAAAACCTATATAGACTCTTACAGGTATAATTACTGAGACATACAGAGCAGGGGTGTAGCTATAATTGAGCATATAGGTTCGAAGAACCTTCCCATCCCACCAACTCCTGAGGGCCTCCCAGCTCCACTCCTCCCTATTTTCTTCATTATCTCCCTCGCTTCGAGGGGCCGCCGGGAAGAGAGGCAAACACAGGCCTCCTCTTCCCTAGCTACACCGCCCCCCCCGCCCCCGATTACAGAGCAAGGATGCACCCATGCATGGAGAGAGCAGCCTAACATAACTTCCCAACTAATTGCCCCAGTGAAAGAGGGAAGTGGCTGGTTCTGATGCCTTCCCCTTCCTCAGAAAGTCCTCTGTGCCTCCCAAAAATATGTCCCTGAGGGCTGCACAACCCTCAGTGATATATGAACGCGAATGCAAATTCAACAAATATTTATATACCACTTTCCAATGAAAGTTCCCAAAGCAGTTGACATAGATAAGAGGGCTCCCTGATCCCCAAAGGGCTCACAATCTAAAAAGAAACGTAAGACAGACACCAGCAACAGCCACTGGAAGGATACTGTGCTGGGAATGGATAGGGCCAGTTGCTCTCCCCCCTGCTAAATAAAGAGAACAGCCACTTTTAAAAGGCGCCTCTTTGCTCACATAGCAGGCTATATACTGAGGCTATTCTTACGACCAGCCAAAACCAGGCTAAGGGACCCCAGCCCAGTTTCGGCTGGTCGTGTGCTGCCACAAGAGCAGCGCAGCTCCCAGCAGCCAGCGCTCTTAAATGGCCCCCCACTGTTAAACAAGGTTAGCGGATCACGTGCTCCACTAACCCCATTTTCCTGGTTGTGTGTCACCTCTCCACACCATGGCAACTCATGAGTAGACCCCCAACGGGGAGGCTACAACAAGCCTCCCAGTGTTGGGGGGGGGCTCCCCATAATGCCCTGCACACTTGCACGGGGCATTCTGGTAATTCCAGTGGGTGGGAGGTCCCCAATCCCCATGGCCCCAACCAGCTCTGTGACGGAGCCAGTAATCGTGTGGGTGGCCGATCTACCTACCTGTGTGCGGGGAGAGCAGGTCAAGCCCGCTCTCCCTGAAAACCCCCTTGTGGTGCTTCATACTACTCATGTGAAGCACCTCACTGTATTTTTAAGTGGCACAGACAGCTTCCTAGGGAAGGTCTTCAGAAATTGCTGCTGCACTGGTGCAGTTAGTTGAGAAGTTCTGTTAGGCTGCTCCTCTTGCGGCACTGGCCCATCCTTGCTCGGCATGTCAGCCATAATTTCCAATCAAACACATGCTAATTGCATGTTCCTTTCTGCTTTCTACAGTGTCTGTGCGTGCAGCAAGCACTCATAAACAAGTGTAGAGAAAGAATGAGTTCTCCAGAACAGAGCACATCTGGATGCTTTGCATTTGAATTAGTGGGAGAGCCAAAACAAATTTCCACACACTTCTTAGTTTAGTAAAGGCAAACATATTTCACTTCACCCTTGCCAGCTTCCAAAGTAAAGTACGCTTACTGTTTTGACCACTGGAATGTATTGCTGAGAAGCCAAAAGCTAAATAGATCTCTCTCCATGTATGTATGCATACTCAACACAGGCTCCCTCCCTTCTGAAGAGCATTTCAGATACTTCAGGTCACAGGACAGATGTAGGTGTGCAGATATTCCTTGCAAAAATGCTTAAAGTCTTTCTTTTGTCCTCTCTCTGGTTATAAATAAATATTGATCCACTGGAGATAAGGGTCATCCAGTTCCTTTCTCTTAAAGGAATAGCCTTTCTTAATGCCAGAAAAACAAGCAGATGGGACTGATTGCTAGCATTTACCTCCTTTCCTTGGTGAAAGATAGGGGAAGACTGAGTTCGTCAGGTGAACACTCTGATATGGAAGCTGAATTGTGAACTCTTAATAGACTGGAAGCCTTTGTGTAATTCTCTACCGGTACTTATGCACATTAGTTCTGTGATCCATGGAGTGAAAGGACATTACACTTTCTTCCTTAGCACATCAGGTATATATACAGTTGTGTGTTCCAGCTGGTTGCTTGGCCATCTATATGGCTTCTTCTGTTGATCAGAAGCAAAGAACCTTTTTCTACGAATCCTTGAGCACTCTATATAACATTCACTCAATTTATCAGTTTACTAGAAATGAGTAAGTATGATATAGCTCTGTGACATTAAATAATCATAAATGTAATTCTGTTGGAGAATATTAGTTAACCACTTAAGCCACTATAGCTCTTGGATCAAGGATTATACCATGGCTCAATTCCTACATTGCTTTCTGACATGTTAAGGTTTTTTTCTTGTCATTTTTGCAAGGATAATATTTGTTAACAGGGAGGCTATTCACACAATTGTAGAAAATCAGGCTAGCCTGGTTTCAGGCTACAATCATGAGAACCACCGGGCTCGGTAACCCGCTCAAGTAGCCTGCCCCTTAAACCGGGTTTGTGGAGCGAGTGCTGTGCAAACCCGTTTGTTTTTTTTATTATCGTGAGTAGCTGTGGCGTGGCTCTGCACCATGGTTACTCACAAGTAGACCCCCAACAGGAGGCTGAAAAGCAGCCTCCTGGCTCGGGGGTCTCCCCAGTATGCCCTGCGCACTCACACAGGACATACTGGAGCTTCTGGGGGCCGCGCGGCCCCCAAACTCCCCAGCCCCTGCCGGTTCAGTCACAGAGCCGGTGGTCATGTGGGCGGCAAATCCGGCCGCCCAGGGATCCTGCCCTGCTCATGTGCAGACTTAGCCTGCTCTCCCCGCTCAGTCTTACATACCGGCTCTCACTGATCGTGAGACCCGGCTCTAGGAGTTTTTGCAATGGCACAGGTAATGGAAGCCTTGAGCTACTACTGGGTGGTTTAATCTGTGCTTCCAAAGGGTCAGGGCAAGCAGAAAGGCAAAGCGAAGTGGAAAATGGGCAAGTGGGGCTCTACAGAAAGGAGGAGGCAGGGCAACAGAACAGAGCAGGGCAAAGGAAGCGGGGAGGCTATGAAATGAGGGTTGGAAGGAGTGCTCTTGAAGAATGAGAGGAAGAAAAGAAGACCAAAGGGAGTAGTCAGAAAGGAGAATGAAAGCTAGGAGACTGAGATCATTCATACAGCCAGAAACTGGGTTCTACTCAGGTTTGGGAGCTGTGTGTGCTCCCAATTTTTGGTTGTGTGGAAGCAAGGTATGAGGAAAACCTGGGTAGAAGTTAGGGTTAGGGTTAGAAGTGATTGTGTGGAAGCAAGGTAAAAGGAAAAGCTACCCAAGTTATCATCCTACCTTGCTTCCACACAATGACTTCTACACAGGTTTTCCTCTCACCTTGCTTCCACTAAACCAAAAATTGGGAGCACACACAGCCCCTAAACCCAGATAGAACACAATTTTTAATTGTGTGAATGACCTCAGAGTGGTTGAACAGAGAGGCTGTTCTCACGATGGGAGAAAACTGGGCTAAAGGAGCCCAGCCTGGTTTTCTCCCATCGTGAGAACCACTGGGCTTGTGGGCGAGTGGCCCCCGATCCCTGCAGCCCCTACCAGCTCCGGGACTGAGCTGGTAGTTGTGTGGGCAGCCGATCCGGCCTCCCAGCAACAAGCGGCTGCTCATCTGCAGGGAGAGTGAGCTACGCCCGCTTTCCCAGTAGAACCCTCCCAGGCTCTACACACGGATCATGTGCAGAGCCTCAGAGAATAATGATTACATGGCTAGAAGATACAGGGGTTAAGAGGGCTTAAGTTCATAGTGTTTTGAAATTATTGGCTGCAAGTGCCTCGTTTCATTTGAATATGCTCTTGCACTGGCAAGAAATCAATCATACCAGGGAGAACTTTAATTTTTAGTTCATGTTATTTTACATTCCAGATTTCACCACATGAGAAAGCATTCAAATGTTCACCCAATTCTGTGGACAATGATATAGAAAAGTTCTCTTGAAATTACCTCAGCATGTCAGAATTAACCCAACATTCAGGCATACACGAGGGCCTATTCTCACAGTCCTCAGTGGTGCAACTGTTGCTGCCCGTACTGATTTTGGCCCCACCTTCCACACATTGAGGAACATTGCTGTGAGAAAGCTGAACCACTCATGGAATTTGGGGTGGATCGACTTTGTGAACATTTGTGTGAATGCTTCAAAAGCTACTATTAAAGGGTCATGCAGAACACCAATCTGCATGGTGTTCTACATGTGGCATCAGCTTTTGCAGTGTGCATCAGCTGAAGCAGAAGACAGCACATAAAGTCGCACCCTCACCAGAGAGGACTGTGAGTATAAATCCCGCACAGTCATTGAATTAAATAGCTCTACTTGTTTGATAACTTAGAAAATAAATTTCTTCCCAGGGAATAGGTCAAGAAATGAATTGTTTCAGGGCTGGTTTTATTTGCTTAGTACTTACCTCCTTGGTACCCGATCTGACAGTAAGTCCACTACAAAGTTCCCTACCCCTCAACCACAAATACGAGGCTCAGGGCAAATGGGTTGACAAGAAAACAGCCCATAGAAGGCATGTTCTTCTTAGTTTGGGTGTTCTGAATACAGTTTGGAGAATATCCATTTTATCTGTTGATGTGATGTAGGTTTCTAGCTTAGTCATTACTAACTTGTCTCATTGATTTCAATGGTACTTAGTCACAACCAAGTAGTCAGCCATGAGTTCATAACCAGGAGGTTAAAGAGCAACGGCTGAAAGAGAAAAGGTATGAAACAGAAACCTTAACAAACCATAGGACAACACTGTGCACACACCACTCTACCATTGGTCCCTTCTCATCATTCTGTCACCCTTATAGGAAGCATTTATAATTTATAACATTATATTCCACCCTTCTTCAAGGAAGCTCAGAGTGATGCAAATGGTTCTTCCCACCCCATTTTATCTTCATAACAACCCTGTAAAGTAGGCTAGGCTGAGTGACTAGCACAAGGTTACCCCATGAGCTTCATGGCTGGGTAGGATTTGAACCTGGGTCTCCCCCAGTCCTAGTCCGACATACTAATTACTACATTGGTTCACTCAGAGCTACCATATAACCCTCCCCACTTGCCCAGTGTCTTCTCCACCACTTTTATTAAGAAAAAGATTGGTTTCCTCTTCTGAATTATTTCAAATTGGCCAAAATATCAGTAAGTTCAAGCATAATCAGGCTCTGTCAAGTGTGCCAGTCTGTTTTGGAAGTGACAGTATATCCACTGACCATTATATTGGAGGAAAAGTGGGGGAACTATCTGCAAAGCAAACCCAAGTATTAAATACAACTAGCTATTAAGTAAAATAAAGTGCATACATTATATAACTCATGGCTTGCCACATGCCCTCAATATGGGGGGCGGGGGGGGACAAATTAGGTGCAAAATAAGAGTGTCAGCATTTCCATTCCTTTCTTCTCTGGAGGCTGCTTGTTTGTTTTTCTGTCTTATGGCACAGAAATGGGCTCTGAGGGAACCATGGCAAGATGGAGCAATTTAAGGACACAACTGGCTTCCAAACACACAAACTTCACTTGCAGCAGGTGCTGTTGTTACTAGGAGCTGGAGGGCGAAGACCAGGTGCTGAAGGATGGTTCCAGAGAGGGGAAGATTGTGTTCCTCTTCTTTTGTAACCAGCTCTGCTTGAGCATCTTGTCCTGAAAAACAAACAAAAACAACTTCAAAATGACCAGCCTGTGAGGGGCAACTCACGGCTTGCAGTAAATTCGAGTGTCAGCCAATTCTAATGTGCATTCCTTGTCCAGCTAGGATTCCATCCAGCTTGATTGAGCCCAGATGCCTATCATCTAGAAGTTCAGATGCTGCAATAAACATTCTGTAAATGCTCCCTAATAAAAGACAAAGGCTGAATCCTTTCCTGTTCCAAAAAAAGCCAGTTACTTGGCAAACACTGACAGTCATCAAGGGCCTGGTTTATATTACTTGCTTGCAGGATCCTATCTTTAGCAACTCAATACCTCTGGGAAATAGTGTCATCTAGTGAACAGATCGTTGACCTTGGATCTGAATGAACATCTACCCACACACTGAGTGACCTGGGCACATCATTTTTCCATCTTCATGGTCTCTGTGCAATCCCACATAAAAGTTTCTGTGCCCATGCAGAGCCAATGCCAGGGACATTGCAGAGCTCTAGCCATGCCGTTTCCCACAAGAGGAAACCTTTGACTATCTATGCATCTTATGGTGTGAGCATGTGTCACTTCCCATACAGTTCCCGTCTGGCTGCCATGGCAGTGAATGTTCTCTATGGACACTTCTTCCACAGTTAACGTTAGCATGTATTTTCTTCTTTTCCTTTCTAGTGTTGGGCATTGCCCTGTTTCTTTTGTTGCTTGTAGACTTTTCTTCAGCATTTCTCATGCACCGACAGTTCAGCACGTATCCTTTCAAAGTCCCCCAGTTGCAGGGGGAAAGTCCTTGCCATGGATGGACATGACTCTGACTTAAACTGTTTGAGAGAGGCCTGCATATGGGCACATCACAACTGTTTCTCTGGACCAGGAGTCTCAAACCTCTGGTTCAAAGTTGCAATTCTCTGGCGAGTTCCAGAATATTCCTGGAGTAGGCTTTGCTCAAGCACAGAACCCAGAGGTGGTACTGCTGAGATGGACACTTGAAGACTATCAGAAATTGGTAAGCAGCCTGTTTTTCTTAGGCTCTGCTTCCCCACCTCTGAAATCAGAATGAACATACTAGTTATTTTATGGCACAGCACTGAGCTGGGTGAATAAACAAGCTAGGTAAATAAACAAGAATATTTCAAAACACTAAGTAATCACTGGCTCCCACAATGCAGGTGGGAAGAAAAGATATGCTGGTTCGGTTCATAGTCTTCATTCCCTGCATGATCTTCCTGACTGAATGTTTATTGATTTGAAATGAGGGGGGGGGATTTAGTCAGTTTATCCTCCTCCTTTTTCTTTTCTGGTTGCTGTAGTGCCCTTTCAGAATTGCTGGACTTGCATTTTGGAATGTCCATATACAAATTCATGGCTTTGCATCTTGCTGACACATTTTCAATGCCCAATAAGCACAAAGATAACCTGGGGGTGGGGGAAAGAGAACACAGGAAAAGCCAGACATGCCATGCAAATAGGAGGAAAGTTATCTCTGAGAAGGACTAGAGGGAACATGTATAAATGCAGACAATGGCAAAACAAATTAACAGAACGCTAATAATGCCTTCCTGCCTGCCTGCCTGCCTGCCTGCCTTTATCTATTCTATTCTATTCTATTCTATTCTATTCTATTCTATTCTATTCTATTCTATTTTTATACCGCTCTTCCAAAATGGCTCAGGGCAGTTTACAATTAAAACAAAACCATTAAAATCAGTTAACAATTAAAACAAAAATTATAAAACAGTATAAAACAATTAACAATTAAAACATCATAAAACAGCAATTAAACAAACAGAACAATTAAAAAACCCTGAAAACCGGGTTACAACATTAAAACCAGTTACAACTATTTAAAAACCCTGGAAGGCCAGGCCAAACAGATAGGTTTAAAGGGCTTTCCTGAAGGCCAGTAAAGAATTCAAATTGCGGATTTTTGCCAGGAGTGCATTCCACAGCCCGGGAGCAGCTACAGAGAAGGCCCGCCTCTGAGTCACCACCATACGAACTGGTGGTAACTGGAGACGGACCTCCTCAGATGACCTTAATGTGCGGTGGGGATCATGCAGAAGAAGGCGCTCTCTAAGATAACTTGGACCTAAGTTATTCCTTTAGACCTGGAATAAATATATCCTGCCATGTGGCTCGTTGTTGACTGGGCAAAGTCATAGATTAAACATCTATGCAGAGTATACATCTAGGAAAGTTCAAGAAATGTGGAGAGAAAGTTCAAGAAATTCTATATGAAATAGAATTTTTTTAATCAATGTGCTTGCAAAAGAGAAATGAAAGAACAGTTTGAAATTTGTAGGATTTCAACTTCAAACATTATTCATTTTGTTGTATAATGACCATATATGATAAACTTGAACCCAAGAAAGACCTTCTGCTTCTGTTGGGCACGATGTGGTTTTGAAATTATTAATTTGATTACTGAGTGTCAAAAATCTGTTGAGAACAATGACAGCTAAAATATTATGATTAATTCAGAATTTCTGCTGAGCTGGTGCACACAGAGTTCCTTGGCCCTCCTCATGGACAGCAGAAGTAGAATCATGCAAAATAAACAAGTGTTCTTAATTTGCATAATATTTAGTTAAAACATTATTAAAACCTTACGTTACCAAACAGAAAGCAGAAGTTTCCCTAATTGGAAACAATGGCAGTTATTATTCCAATATGCAAAAAAAAATTGTCCATCTTTTCAGCAGTTCATTCCAGTACCCATTCCCAAGTTGCAGCCATATTGAGTTGCAGCCAATACCTTACATACAACTGCCCATTTTATTTCTTGTTGTTTTTTTTTTGCAGCCACAACTTTTGTTGTGACTAGCAGGTTTTCAAAGAGGATTTTATGGTTGCATATATCATATATCAGCCACCTAATGGTGCAGCGGGAAAGTAACTTGCCTAGGAAACATCTATATTGGGCAGCAGCGATATAGGAAGATGCTGCAAGGCATCATCTCATACTGTGCAGGAGATGGCAATGGTAAACCCCTCCTGTATTCTACCAGAGACAACCACCAGGAGTCGATACCAACTCGACTGCACAACTTTATATCAGATTTTTAAAAAACACTTAAGAAGGTCACAAGACTACTACTACTACTACTACTACTACTACTAATAATAATAATAATAATAATGAAGGCTCCAAATTCAAATTTTTGCTCATCATTAAAAAATAGTTACAGTTGTTTCCATACGTCTTCAACCAAAGGGCAGTATCACTAGATATGCATGAAGTTACTGCTTTACATAATTTACACAATTATATAACATTCAATGTCCTGGGCAAAAAAACCCCAAACGAACTATGGATATTCCTGGTTATATCGTGTTCACATCCTTTCAAGCCTAAGGAAGGAATGGCAATTTTCTAGTGGAGGTGGAGGGGAATATGAAAACTTTGATTGCCCAAGTAACTTTTCATGGTCTATGCAGTCCCACATATCAGTTCTAAGCCTGTGTAGGACAAACCTTGGAATTTCAAGAACTCTAGCCAGGGAACTTGAATTTGTATCCCCTTCCTTCAGGAGGAGTTGGGGTTGTGTGTGTGTGTGTGTGTGTGTGTGTGTGTGTGTGTGTGTGTGTGTTTAAGCGACTGTGCATGCAGCTTGAGGAATTCTGTGTGTTCAGTAATGCAAAAGCCTTCAACATTGGTTTGCATTCTAAACTTCCTATGTACTTTTCAGACTTGCAGAATGCAAGACTTTGGCCATGCTGCTCTTGTTTACGTCAGGGATAATGCTGACGTAAGCACCCCACTGTGCTTTGGGAAATTTACCTCAGCTGTATTTTCTCTGGAGATGTTGAAATTAATAGTCTGGAGAGAACAGAATGAAAAGCCTCTGCGGTTTGCCTTCTTTGTTGATTTCGCTGGCACTTCACTGAAAATCCTGCAGGGCATTCTAGGCCCACGTTTTGGTAAATATTTCTTGTTGTTTGAAGCAATGGATGAGAGCCACAAGGATAGGGTCTCTAGAAGATGAATCATGTGAGGAGACGCTGGAGATACTGAATATGATTAGTCTAGAACAGTATGTTTCATCTGGCACAGGTGGTGCTTTGGGGTCACTGCCCAGCACCACACCTTCAGGTTGCTCAAGATCTCTCCCCTGCCTTGCTCAAAGGCCTCAGGATGAGATGGGAGGGCTGGCAGTTGTTCAGTATCTGTTTCCTCCTGCTTCCTGGTCTCTGGCCTTTTCCTCCTTGGCCATCCTCCTTGGCTGCTTTCCCCCCCCGACAACCAAACATAGTGCAGCATGCTACATACATAGTTGTATGGGAGGCTCATGACTTCCTAGAAGACAACTGGAACTCCACAAGGGCAAAACGACATCCAACTGAGCCACAGCCTGCCTCACTGCTTGCCAGTGGCATGTCACATATGTTCTAGGTTTGCATTCTCAGTTCATGTGGGGCAGTGGCAAAGTCCAACAGGCCTGATCAATAGTTCATATAAGTGATGGTGCAGCTGTGCATCTAAGAAGGTAGCCCAGAATATTCTGGTATGCATAGGGATTCCATAGTAGACACATAGCTTCTCCTCCGCATACAAGCTGATCTGGGCAGGGCGTATGAAGGTTACAAAACTGAAAAATGGGACTGTTTTGGTTATTTGTTTTCCATTGAAGACAGAACAAGAAGCAACAGACAGGAACTATGGGAAGATTGATTTAAGATAAACTTTAGGAATGGGCCTTGCTGGAGGAGAACCAGCTCCTGAAAAGATAAATTTATCTTTGGCTCCTGCAAAGATGACAAAGTTCCCCTACAAACTTGTAAAACTCGTACAAAAAATAGAACAAAACCACTTAAGACTTCTAGGGGTTATCTTTTAACCCAAACTTTGGGTTATCTCTTTGGTGTTCAACTTTCCTTTGCACATGGTATTGCACCAGTCTGGGTCACCTTCAAGCCAGGGGGCCTAGGCTGAACATTTGGATACACATACATATATGTACAATGTGGAGGGGGCCACTCTGTACAGTTGGCGGGAGCAGCACCGTCCACGGGAACCTTACTAATAGGCACTGACCAGGCATCCAGGGAAATCAATGCCCTGCCGCTCAAACAGTCTCCACATGCAGGATGCCTTGCTGGGGTGGCCACACTTGATCAGATGTGTTATTAATGAAAGGGTTCCTTGCAGGTGCGCCCCTCCCCTTCCCCGGATGGAAGCTGTCCAAATGTCTTGTATGGAAACTGCAGACAAAGGTCCTGCATGCCACGAAATGTGCCAAGGTGTGCGTAGCAGGCTGCTCAAGTAACACAAATGGACAGACAGAGGAGATTTCTGGGGATACCTGTCATCTCTTTCTTTACACGACTGGACAACAGGAAGGTTTCCACAGGTTTCTGCGCTGGGTTGGCACATTGGTATTTCTGCCAAGCAATGTGGCATCGTTCCCCTCGCATGTGTTTTATCTCTGTTGGGAAACAACCAAGTTGTCCAGTTCCTGGTGTCACTGGGGCTCCATGTGTTTGTGCACATATTTCTACAGTCCTTGATTGCTGGAGAGCTCTCCCACCATGCCTGTCTCACCATCCTATCCTTTTTGTGTGAATTGACCAAAGGGGAACCATGAGACGCAGTGGAAAGCAGGCTTTCCCCAATGTGGTTCTCTCCCTTTAAATGCACTGAGGCATGGGACACGAGAATGTGGCATCCCTGTTGCCAGACGACAGTAGGAGGAGTGCAGAAACCATGAAGGGCAGGGCAACCAATTGGAGAGGTGACCAACAAAAAGCATGGCAGGGATAAATCTGACATATTTCTGGGCTGGTCTGAGCTGCCCTCACTATAGTTTCGGGAGCGGCCATAGCACAAAACCCTACAATGGCGGCAGAATTCAGACGACACAATGCCACCTTCAAACCTGAGGTTCCAGCAGCAAAACTCACTACAAACCAAAGGTTCAGATTTCTGTTGGGGGTCAAAAACCTCGGGTCAGTTGGGTGATGAAACCACGGCTTCATGCATTTGGATGGCCACAAAATTGAACCTCTGTTATGGTTGCCTCCGGTTTGGCATTATGTCTGAAAGTGACCATTGAAAGTGTCAACTCTGTGTGTGGCAGATATGAAAAAGGCAAATTCCATGCTAAGGATCATTAAGAAGGGGATTGAAAAGAAAAATGCTATCATAATGCCCTTATACAAATCTATGGTGCAGCCACATTTGGAATACTGTGTGCAGTTCTGGTCACCATATCTCAAAGGGGACATTGTAGAACTGGAAAAGGTGCAGAAGAGGGCAACCAAGATAATCAGGGGCCTAAAGAACCTTCCTTATGAGGCAAAGCTACGTCATCTGGAGCTTTTTTGTTTAGAAAAAAAGGCAACTAAGGGGAAACATGATAGAGGTCTATAAAATTACATGTGGTATGGAGAAAAAGTGGATACAGATAATCTTTTATCTCCCTCTCACAACACAAGGACCAGGGATCATCCCATTAAAATGACTTAGAACCAACAAAAGGAAGTTCCTTTCCACACAACACATAATTAATCTATGGAATTCTCTGCCATGGGATGTGGTGATGGCCACCAGCTTGGATGGCTTTAAAAGAGAAAGACAAATTCATGGAAGCCATGTCTATCAGTGGCAACTAGTCTTGATGGCTATAGGCTACCTCCAGGTTCAGAAGCAGGATGCCTCTGAATACCAGTTGCAGAGGAGTAACAGCAGGAGAGAGGGCATGACCTCACCTCTTGCCTGTGGACTTCCCAGAGGCATGGGGGGGCGGCCGGTGGGTCACTGTGTGAAACAGGATGCTGGACTAGATGGGCCTTCGGCCTGATCCAGCAGAGCAGCTCGCCCATCAGCCCTTCCTGAAGGCTGGGGCAGTGCAGCTGCAGCTCGGCTGAGTGCAGCTGGCCCACAACAGCTCGGTAGGGAGGAAGGGCAGAGGATACGGGAGTCTGAGATTCAAGAGGGTTCGCAGCAGCCTCACAAAAGATTTGGGATTGAGACCTCGGAGTGGTCCCCCATCTCACAAGACTTGTGAGGACTGTGAAAGTATATAAACGTAGGCAGGCTGATGATGAGGGGCTCCCTGCCGACACGAGCCGAGGTTTCCTTGGCCTCAGAACTCAGAGTTTGAAGGTGGTGTGAACTTCCCCTCCACCCCGGCTGCTACTCTGAGGCTTTGTCCTTCAGGAGCAACGGCTGGGAACAGTTATCTTGCTGTGAAGCATCCCTATTTTAGAGATAAGGATGCCCTGTGGAAAATGAAAACATTTCATTTTTTGAATGTGCCAAATAAAACCAGCTGGCAGTTTCCACTAAGAATGGAAGTAGAGGCTTAATTTTAGTTGCAGAAACAACATCTTAATTATTATTTATTAACACTAGTAACAGTCACTTCAGTAAGAGGAGGAGAGCAAAACCAACTCAACTGATAAAACAACCAATCAACAGAACTGAAGACTGACTTCACCACAAGGATCCAACATAGACACAGACATAAAGAGGTAAGTATGGCTTAGGCAAGAAGAGAGACAATGTTTAGTTACACAGTAAAATTCCAGTAACGAGAGTATATCATATCCGAAGACATTATGCAGCTTGGATTTTTGCTGATGTGAACCATAGTATGGATTGCCCTCTAGAGAGATGTTTGGTTTATAAAGTTTAAAACTAGCTAAGGCTATGTAAGTCAAAGTAAGAACTACTACTACTACGAATATTTATTTACCATTTTTCAACCAAAGTTTCCAAAGTGGTTTACATAGAGAAATAAAAAATAAAGATAGATTCCTATCCCCAAAGGGCTCACAATCTAAAAAGAAATGTAAGATAGACAGACACCAGCAACAGAAGGGATGCTGTGCTGGGGATGGATAGCGCCAGTTGTTCTCCCCCTGCACAATAATGAAATCCATCACTTTAAAAAGGTGTCTCTTTGCTCAGTCAGCAGGGGAACGAACAAAGTGGAAGGCTGCAAAGCTACTGCCTTGGGAGGCATATGGGCAGAGTTCTCCAAAAATACATAATTTTTTCTCTAGTGGATCTGTCTCACGTATGCCTGCTATATACATTCCCACTGGGCTCATCCCTGATGCTGCTCAGGAACCATACTTTTCCTTGTTTAATGATGTCCCTTTCAGAGGCAATCACTCTGCTTTATAAAACAATGTTGGGGCTGGATCAAAACTACACTGTAGGGGGGCTTTAACCCTTTGCTCTTTTGTAGTTCTGATTTAACTGCAGCTCCTTTTTTAGCATTAAAAACATGTACACACACAAATGCCAATCACACACTCTTGTTGTAATGTGTAATTTAACCCTAAGCATGATACTCCTGCAGTTGCTGTTTGCAGTCAGATGAAGAAAGGAAACAGAAGCTGAACTTCAAAAGAACATGTAGGCTAATATTAGCAACTGAGTAAAACATCAGAAAATAGTGAGCAAGCTTACAATGTCCCAGTACTCTTCTTCAGTCTAGATGGGACATGTGTTTTGATCAGCACTAAAGCCCTGTTCATGCATTATGAAGATGGCTAGCCGAACCCTCCCTCCCTCCCTCCCTCCTGTTGCACTCCATAACCATGCCCCCCCCACTCTCTCCAGATGTAGTACTTGTCTGCAGAGGCAAACACTGAACTGGGCACTTTCCAGACTAACTACTCAACAGCAGCAAAATGCCTCCGTTCAGGCAAGTTGGATTCAAAACATAAACAGCAGGGGGAGCAGTCTCGTGGAAACGAACAACCCGAAAAACCAGCAAACTTTTAATGCCAGATATACAGTGTCCTAGCTCTATATTGCAGTGGTTAAATTCAAAGCAAGGCATTGGAAATGTGAACAGCCTTCTGCTGTCTGCGTAGGGACTGCGGTGTCACAACACAGGAAGTGTGGAAGCACACTTCCGAGATCCACCGTGACCCCGTTGCAGGGTCTAATCTGAAAAGCACCCTGGAGAGACTAAAAACCTACTCACAAAGGAAGGCTATTCACATGACTTGGTGGACAGGTGGGAAGGCAGGGTCTCACCTACCTTTGTCCCAGACAATCCTTCAGATTAGGGGCGTATCTAGGGTGTGGCAGGCAGGGCAAGTGCCCCACGCGCCACTTGAAGAGGGGCACCATTTTTTTAAATGAAAAAAATTTAAAAATGGCCACCGAAAACAAAATGGCCACCATGCATGCTCTAATGGCCTCTGCGAGGCCCTAGGCGATGCCAGGCCTTGCAGAGGACATTTGAGCATGCACGGTGGCCATTTTGTTTTCGGCGGCCAATTTTTTTTAAAAAAAAAAAATTAAAAATGGCCACTGCACATGTTCAAATGGTCCCTGTGAGGTCCTAGGCCTTGCCAGGCCTCACAAAGGCCATTTGAGCATGCGTGACAGCCTCCAAAATGGCCATCACACCGATCTTTGCAGGCCCAAACAGGCTCAAAAATCAGCCGGGGCTGGGCTGTGGTGGTGAATTAAGAGGCCAGCGGGGGGAGGGCTTTGCAGACCCCCCCCCAGCCTCTAGGAAGCCCCCCGAAGGGGCTACAGGTAAAAAAAATTAATATAATATAAGTCACTGTACACATATTCAGTTTGGCACTATGTACAGAGAATCAGGACTTGTGAATACTGAGCTGAAGCGTATGAGCTAGGATTGTATTCATTTGCTCTTACTTTGCTTCTTCTGATAAGTGAGTTAAATGTGATGTCTTAATAATATGGCTATTAATAGTGAGTTTGTCTTTGAATCAGTGTGAAATCCTTAGTATTAAGGCCACTGGGAGTTTCTTGCTCTCTTTCTCTCATTTTAACTGTCTTTCTGAAAGACTAGAATATATTCCAAGCAATGTCATAGTTTACACAGCATATCCTTTAATTATTTTCAGAGTATCTGGGAAAAGTCAAATTCTCCATTTATTTTTAAACATATGTAATATGCAATGCATAGCAGAGAATTAGACAGGCACTTCTGTTTAGTTTTCCAAGTACATCTTTGGAAACTCCAGCACCAGAGGGGGAAGAGCAGGGGGTGGGGTAAGTACTACCGCCCCCCCTTAAATACACACTCCCCGCCCTGCCAGACTGCCGGAATTCCGGTCCGGAGGCCTTTTCTATGGCCCCAGACTGGTCTGTGCACACCACTATTCTTGTGATAATGGGTAGCAATAAAGAATTCCTGTACTAATGGGTGGCACCTAAAGTGGTATAGTGGCTGATATACTGTGCAATGTTACACATGCAGTTGTGCAAGAGCACTGTTATACTCCCAGAGGATGAGGTGGGCTCCTAACCCTTCCTGAACTCCTGAATGACTGGAGCAACACCCCCCCCCCAAAGGTCAGCCTCAGGAACAGCCAGGGAAGGAGGTTAGCTTGTGACCTGAGTCCTCTTCCTGGCTTGCTGCATTCAGCCAGTTCCCTTTCCTGGAGAACTCCTGGCTCCCATACTCAGAAATAGTTCCTCCTCATCAGCTGCCTTGTCTTTAAATACCCCACAGACCCGAAAGGGCTTAAAGACTACTTCCAGCCCCGCCCCCTTCCTGACCTTGCTTCCTGTTTCCTGCCACACGTAACCCGGCTGTCTCCCATCCCTTGAGCTGTTTCCTGCAGCTCTTCCTGCCTTGCCCTCTCAACCCTACTGGGATCCGACCAGCCTGGGCCCTTCTCATCCCTACTGCTCCCTGAAGGGAACGAAAGCCTCAGAGGAGGGATGCCACGCCCTTCTCCAGACTCCACAGGGCCACCCAAGCAGCCAGATAGCATGGCATCCCAACCAGCACTGTTGCAGTACTCCATTTGTGCAATTTTTGCACTTGTGCAACAGCGCAAAATATTTCACCACATGTGTCACACTGTGCAGTATGCCAACAAGTGTTTGTACTGTTTAACAAATTTGGCCTGTATGGAAGCTGAAAATCTGCTTTTAATGACCACGCCTTCCAATTTCCAATTTGCTTTAAGAGCCTCAAAAGCTTGCACTCTCCTTCACTAATAGCTGCTCCAGTAAGAGGAACCACCTTACTGGGTGTGCATCATCCTGTGCAATCAGAGGAGGAAACCACCCTATGTTTATCTGACAAATTTCTATACCACCCACTACCGAAGTCTCTAGGCGATTTACAGCATAAAGGTCACCTTCAGGGTGTCCACCAGTCCTGTTGTATCTGCTGTGTATTGGGGCCGTTGAACCTATTGCCATCCTGCTTTCTTATGACACTGCATGTGCAGATTTATGTGCAGCATCATGAAGAAACATGCTGGGGGAGTGTGTTGTCATCAGCGCCCATCAGCAGCAGGGAGGGAAATGGCAACTGGAACAAGAGGGCAGATTCAAGTGAAACCACTAATGCTTGTGTGGTTTATTTAGTCAGTGCTGCTGACTAAATCCCCAACTGCAGCCAGTGCCTACCATTCTTGGTGCTAAAGAGAAGAGCAAAGCATAAGTGCAGAGCATAATGGAAGCTTTTAGAAAGGGCACACAGAGGTTATGAAGACAACCCAGGTTCAATGTCTTACCAAGGAGAAGCAGCACCGTTGTTTAGTATATTTACAGCTGAGCTCACTCAAATTAAATATATTGTTATAATGTATCATTTCCTTGCTGTTCATGTCATAAGAACATAAGAACAGCCCTGCTGGGTCAGGCCCAAGGCCCATCTAGTCCAGTATCCTGTTTCACACAGTGGCCCACCAGATGCTGCTGGAAGCCACAGGCAGGAGTTGAGGGCATGCCCTCTCTTCTGCTGTTACTCCCCTGCAACTGGTACTCAGAGGCTTTGAGGCTGGAAGTGGCCTATAGCTCTCCGACTAGTAGGCGTTGATGGACCTCTCCTCCATGAAGTTAGTCAAACCCCTCTTAAAGCCATCCAGGTGGTTGGCTGTCACCACATCTTGTGGCAGAGAATTCCACAACAGTGGATTATAGCAATAGCAATAGCACTTACATTTATATACCTCTCTATAGCCGGAGCTCTCTAAGCGGTTTACAATGATTTTAGCATATTGCCTCCAACATTCTGGGTACTCATTTTACCGACCTCGGAAGGATGGAAAGCTGAGTCAACCTTGAGCCCCTGGTCAGGATCGAACTTGTAACCTTCTGGTTACAGGGCGGCAGTTTTACCACTGCGCCACCAGTTTTACCACTGCGCCACTGCATTGTGTGAAAAAGTACTTCTGTTTGTTGGCCCTAGATTTCCTGGCAATCAATTTCATGGGATGACCCCTGGTTCTAGTGTTATGTGAGAAGAAAGAAGAATTTCTCTCTATCCACTTTCTCCAAGTCCTTCATGCCTTGCTTGTGAGCATGTGTGAGGTATCCAACTTGCCATGATTGGAGCAGAATGCTGGAGTCTGGGGGAAAGCATTCAGTTCCCTAGCTGCAAAGGTATAATAATGGAACTGTGCAGATCTGATGTCAGGTCACTTCAATAAGATCACATTGGCACAAAATCCTTAATGTAAATGCAATATGTTTGTCTATATATGAGTCACTCGAATGCAACCTTAATACAAATATGGTTTTTTTATGTAGGGATTCTCTGTTCTTTAAGAAAGGATACACACCACTGTTTAAAAAGTAATATATAGACATATACACTACAGAACAAATAGGCTGCTCTTTACCACTTTCAAATTAAGAGGACGTGTCTGTCATTGTGAAATGTGATGAAATTATCCTTTATTTTTCTCCAGCCTCTAGATAAATTTTGATTTTTCTGAGCAGAGAGCAGTGTGTTTCTCAATGTCACCCTAGGCAGCTCACCACATTTCATCATTCTCCAACATAAATTGTATTGATGGATTAGACACTGGTAGCAAAGAATTAAAGGCGAGAGTTCCTCAGCCTTGCTCTTGAAGAGATAGATCACAGCTATCAGCAATGTATGTGAAATCTATTACTTCTCCACTAATGGATTCTGGTATGAAGAAAGAAGATCATACAGCTTGTAATGTGAAATGTCTTTATCAGAGGGTAATTGGACAGTCTACCAAGCCATACAATACGTAAATGAGTATTGAGGGTAATTTCAGATTATCAAATCAGACAAGTATTAATATTATAACAATTCAAACAACGGAACAAATTGTGGGTGAGAGCAAAGCATTTATCCATTGTTTCCCACATATTATTCCTCTTCGTACCGCTTCCTGCATCTGTCAATAGTCAGACCAGCACTAGTACAAAACTATATAAGAAGCACGCTACCTTATGCAGCTTTTTACAACCTACCTCAATAATTGTTTGTTTGTTTGAATTAGTTGTCAGGCTTTTAGGTCAAAATCCATAATTTTCATATTGGAGAACTATGATACTAAGCTCTTCCGGGGCTGGCCTACTTCTAGATACCCACACAATCAATTTCAACAATTAATTCCATTATTAATCATAGACACTAAACAGCATGGTTGTAGTTACAAACAGTTTGAAATAAAAATTTGCCATAATTAAAATCCATGGTAAATTCAATTAATAGGATGCTACATATTTTGATCTGAGAAGGATCAGATTAATGTTCAGATCCTAATGGGGTCATAGGCTCATGGGGCTGGTTCTGGACTTATGGCTGCCTCCCACCCCTCCATTCCCTGTCTGTAAAATTGGGTTGTGGTGCGCTCAGAGTTCTTGCATATCTGGACAACCTCATTTGTTTCAGTTGGAGTAAGAGGAATACAAACACGAGGAAATACCCACACAAAACCAGCTGCCTCAACTGAAAGCAAAGAGATATTCCTTGTGGGCAAGGGAGTTTGGTTTGCACACTGAAGTTCCTTCACATAAAAAACAATTGCTGGTTTTGGGTGCAGAACTGTAACATATCGACCCTTGAATACATGCATAACCAAGAGCCAGCAGTTTATCACAGTGCGTTCTAAAAGCATCACTGAAGAGGAACCTTTAACAGCTTCTGGAGGGATACAAACGAAACCAATACATACACCGTGGAGATCTGGAGTACAGTTCAGTCAGTATGAGGATGATAACACACATGTTTAAAGTGGAGAGTTGTTCTCACCAGTCACGATCCAGGTCCCCACCCCACACTTACGTCCCATCTCCCATTGGTCTCAAGGGGAGCTGTTCTTCCAGGGTAGACAGCAGCTGCAGAGAGCAGTCCTATCCAAGGAGAGCAGTCCTATCAAGACCACAGCAGACACAAAGCCCACCCCACCTCCCTTTGCACCACTGTCCTCATCCAGACTGTCCCCCTGCACTTGCCGTTTACCTTTCAAGCATGCAAGGGCCAAACTCTGTGCTTACAGCAACACGTACTTTGGACCTGAGGCTGTTGATGGACTGGATGTGGGCTAACAAACTGGAATGTAACCAAGAGAAGACAGAAGTCCTTATGATCCAGGGACTGGGATATAATTTATTTTGAACAGAGCTGTATTCTCCTTGGAGAATCACATGTGCTGCTTGGGTGTGCTCCTGGCCCTGGCCTGTTCCTGGGTGCTCAGATAGCATCTGTGGCCAGGAGTTCAAGAGGGCAGCCCTGGCCACTGCTGTGCATTCCTTATCTCCCTCAAGGCTGGATCACTGTAACATAGTCAACATCAGGCTGCTTTTGAAAAGCTTTCAAAAACTAGAACAGCTACAAAATATTACAGCCAGGTTGTGACTGGTGCTGCTTTGATTGAGCATGTAACTCTATGGCTGTTCCAACGACCTGACTTTCAACCCATTACAGAGATCAATGCAAAGTGCTGGTAATTCATCTCTAAACCATCCAATGGCCCTACACACACCCTCCAATCCTATTTAATAACCATATTGATGCAATGAGGTATGGCATTGGACCGGTTGCCAATATCGGCGGAAATTTACTCCCAAAAATTTCCGGAGAAAAATGCCCTGATAGGTTTTGCATCGCCTCAGACCCAGATGCAATACTCAGCCCTAGCTTTATCTTTTTCTATCTTCCTGTTTTATCTTTTGAGTCTTTTGTGTACTCCTGTGTTCCAACCATTTGTTATTAGGGTTTTTATATTGTTGTTGTTGTTGTTTACACAGTCAGATAGGTGTTATTGACTGGTTTCTTTTATCCAGACATTGAGTCCTTCCCAAGGACCTGGGATGGCTGAATTTTATTATCAATATTGTTGCTGTTATTATTATAGATATCGTCGCAGAATATAGGCTGATCCCAGTAAAGTTGCTTTTTGTAATTGGCTGATGGTGATTTCTGTGGCCCCTGTGGTGTTGAGGTGCTCTTCAAGGTCTTTTGGAACTGCACCCAGGGCGCCAATTACCACTGGGATTATTTTGGTCTTCTTCTGCCACAGCCTTTCATCATCATTACTATTACTACTATTATTATTATTTTACACAGTCAGACAGGTGTTATTGACTGGTTTGTTTTATCCAGACATCGAGTCCTTCCCAAGGACCTGGGATGCCAGAATTTTATTATCAATATTGTTGCTGTTATTATTATAGATATCGTCGCAGAATATAGGCTGTTCCCAGTAAAGCTGCTTTTTGTAATTGGCTGATGGTGATTTCTGTGGCCCCTGTGGTGTTGAGGTGCTCTTCAAGGTCTTTTGGAACTGCACCCAGGGCGCCAATTACCACTGGGATTATTTTGGTCTTTTTCTGCCATAGCCTTTCAATTTCAATTTGTAGATCTTTGTATTTGGTGATTTTTTCTATTTCTTTTTCTTCTATTCTGCTATCCCCTGGTATTGCTATGTCGGTTATTTTGACTTGTTTTTCTTTCTTCTCGACTACAGTTATATCTGGTGTATTGTGTGGCAGATGTTTGTCTGTTTGTAGTCGGAAGTCCCATAATATTTTTACATCTTCATTTTCTTCAACTTTTTCAATTTTATGGTCCCACCAATTTTTGGCTACAGGTAGCTTGTATTTTTTGCAGATGTTCCATTGTATCATCCCTGCTACTTTATCATGCCTTTGTTTGTAGTCAGTCTGTGCGATCTTTTTACAACAGCTGATTAGGTGGTCCACGGTTTCATCTGCTTCTTTACAAAGGCGGTACTTGCTGTTTGTGGTTGATTTTTCGACTTTTGCTCTTATTGCATTTGTTCTTAGTGCCTGTTCTTGTGCAGCCAGTATTAAACCCTCTGTTTCTTTCTTCAAGTTGCCATTCTTAAGCCAGTGCCAGGTCTTGGTGATGTCTGATTTTCCACTTATATTGTGCAAATATTGATCATGCAGTGGATTATTTTTCCATTTTTTCTGCTTGGTTCTTGACTTGTTCTTTCTTGTAGGCCTGCTTTCTTTCATTGGTGTTGAACAGTTTTGCATTATTGACCATTTGAAGTGCATCTTCTTCACTGTCCTTGATATATTCTCCAAGGCCACTTTTTTCCTCCTCTACTGTTTGATGGACTTGCAGCATTCCTCTTCTATCTGAGCTGCGAGGGAGGTATAGCCTATCGACATCACTGCAGGGGTGCAGAGCATGATTGATGGTCATGATTTTCCTGGTCTTACGATCTAGCGTCTCTAGCTCTGCCTGGGTCCAGTCTATTATTCCTGCAGTGTATCTGATAACAGGTATAGCCCAGGTGTTTATGGCTTGTATGGTGTTCCCGCCATTGAGTTTGGACTTGAGGATTTTTCTAACTCTCCTGATGTATTCACTTCCCATTTTTCTTTTAACTTCAGTGTGTGCGATGTGATCAGACTGGAGAATGCCCAGGTATTTGTAATGTTCTTTCTCTTCCAGGTTCTTGATCTTGCTTCCATTGGGCAGTTCTATTCCTTCTGTTTTTGTTATTTTCCCTCTGTTCATTATTAATGCAGCACACTTGTCTAGTCCAAACTCCATTGCTATATCGCTACTGACTATACGGGAAGTGTTTAGCAGTGATTCGATTTCTGACTGGGACTTTCCCTACAACTTCAGATCATCCATATACAGCAGATGGTTGATTTGACTTGATGTTTTAGATGTTTGGTATCCGAGGCCTGTTTTGTTTAGTATTTGTGAAAGTGGGGTCATGGCGATTACAAACAACAGAGGGGATAGTGAATCCCCTTGGAAAATGCCTCTTCTAATGCTAACCTGTCCAAGTGTCTCGCCATTGATTGTTAACTGTGTACTCCACATGCTCATTGCTTTTTTAATAAATATCTGAATGTTTTTGCTGACACCAGTTGTTTCTAAACATTTTAGTATCCATGTGTGAGGCAATGAATCAAAGGCTTTCTTGTAGTCAATCCATGCAACACTTAGATTGGTTTTTCTTCTCTTGCAATTTTCTAAAATCATTTAGTCAATCAGCAGCTGGTCTTTTGTGCCTCTAGTGTTCGGGCAATTTCCTTTCTGTTCAACTGGAAGCTGTTTGTTAGTTAATAAGTGTTGCATCACTTCATCTGCTATTATTCCAGTTAATAATTTGAACATGGTTGGCAGACAGGTTATCGGTCTATAATTACTTGGAACTGCACCTTTTGCTGGGTCTTTCATGATGAGACGAGTTTTCCCAGTTGTTAGCCATTGTTCAATATCACCTCCTTGCAAAATGTGATTGAACTGTTTTGATAGTTGTTTATGGAGGCTTGTTAGGTGTTTAAGCCAAAAGCCATGCAGTTCATCGTCGCCTGGAGCAGTCCAGTTTTTAATTTTCTTTGCTCTTTCACTTATTAATTCTGGTGTTATTATTAGATCTTGCATTTGTTGGTTACATTTTTTGACCTTTTTCATCCAGCCTGCTTTTTTATTATAATCTATTGGATTGTCCCATAATTTCCCCCAGAATTGCACTGTTTCTTCTTTATTTGGTGTTTCTGTTTCTTGCAGTTTCTCCTTCTATGCTTTGGTAGAAACGTCTCTGATTCGACTGGAATTGGAGATTCTGCCTGTGTTGTGTAGTTCTGGCTTCATATCTGCTAATCTTCTTTGACACTGCTGTTATTTGCTGCTTTATTATTTCCAGGACTTCTCTAATTTTCCTTGAATCTAGGTGGTATTTTTGGATCAGATACTGTTTGGTGTTTTCATTCTTCAGCTTCTTGTCTTTCATATCTTTCAATTTACTAGCATCTGATCTGAGCCTGGAGATTTTATTTTCTAATCTAATCTTCCATTTAGGTGATGTACTACTTTCTTTTTTTACAGGTCCATTGATCTTATATCCGAGCTCTTGTGTTGTTATTGTTGCTGCACTGTACATTAGTTGGTTTGTTTCTTGCAAATTATTGGTTGTTATTTCTGCAAGTGCAGCATTGACATCTTTTAATGCCTGAGCAAGTTGTTTTTTGGCAACTGTTTTTAGAGCTGGAAGTCGAACCCTGGTGGTTGTTTGGTTCATGTGCTCAGTTATTTTTTGCTTTAGTTCTTCTTCTTCTTCTTCTTCTTCTTCTTCTTCTTCTTCTTCTTCTTCTTCTTCTTCTTATCATTATTATTATTATTATACAGTGTTATTGAGTCACCTAATGGTGCAGCGGGGAAATGACTTGATTAGCAAGCAGAAGGTTGCCGGTTAGAATCCCCGCTGACATGTTTCCCAGACTATGGGAAACATATATATCTGGCAGGAGCAATATAGGAAGATGCTGAAAGGCACCATTTCATACTGCGCAGGAGCTGGCAATGGTAAACCCCTCTTATATTCTACCAAACACAACCACAGGGCTCTCTGGTCGCCAGGAGTCGACATCGACTCAACGGTGCACTTTACCTTTACAGTGTTACTGACATTGGGTGCTTCGGCAATGAAGCAGAATGAAAGGATAGACCACCCAAATAAATAAAAGCCCTGAGTCCTTGAGATAAGGTATGCTATAAGTCTACATAAGAATATAAAATGCCTAGGATTCACTCACCTTCAGTCTCTTGGAGTCCAGTGTGATCTCCCTTAATTCTGTGCTTCCTTGCTGCCTGGATCAGGTTGGACTTCTTTCTTGTGCCTTGTTGTTGCCTTGTCCTGGTCAGATCCATTAGTTCTGTCTGGTATTGCTTTACTTGGTGGCTTGGATTCTTCCCTGTCTACAAGGCAGGCTGTGGCATCACTTTCTTCCCCAGGGACCTTTTGCCTCTTGAGGCCTCCAATTTGGATTTCTCCTTCTGCTTGTCTTGCAGTTGGCAGTCCTTGACTAGGGATGTGCACGAAATGGATTTTGTGTTTCATTTCCAGCTCAAAACAAAATGCAAAATGGCCAAATTGTTCTGTTCAATCAGCAGTTGAGCTGGCTGTTTGGACAAAACAAACTCGGAACATTTTGAGTGTTTTGGCCATAGGAAACAATGGGGAACTTGAAACACCCCATTGCTCCCCATGGGTAGCTCCCAGGGACACCAAAGTGGGTTGTGTGGTAGAATATGATGGGTGCTACCTACCACCCAACCCACAAATGAAATGGACAATTTTTAACCTCCCCCACAAAAAATTCCCATAGGATCCAATGGGATTTTGGGTGAAAGGTTAAAAATATTGTTTAAAATTGCCCGCTTGCCCATTTCTTTTGTAGGTTGGGTGGTAGGTAGCATCCATCATATCCTACCACACAGCCCACTTAGATGTCCTTGGGAGCTACCCGTGGGAAACAATAGGGTGTTTCAAGTTCCACATTGTACCCCATGGCTAGGAAAGTTCTGCATTGCAAATTTGCCGTGTATTTTGCAACCCTGCCTTGAAAAACACTGCAGAAATACACAGTAAAAAGGAATCTGTCCCTCCCAACACAGAACACACATTTCAAAAAGAGTCCAAAAATGGCAAAAAAAGAATCACTGACCCAGAATTCACTGCCAGCCACAATGCCTATGCTGCAGTAACATCACTGGCACAAGTTGCTCTCTCACACACGATTATGACTCCTTACTTCAGCATTGCAACAGCTGCCACAGCAGCACCTTTAGCTGCAAGCATAGTCATAAGCTCAACTAGAGCAACTTCAGCCATTTTGACTCAGTAGTACATCTTGCAATGCAGATAGTAGACAGAGCAGTGAAGCACAGTGAAGACAGAAGCACAAGTCTCTCAATGCCAGACATAGAGCTCATCACAGCAATCATCAAGAAATATTATGCGTAAACACACAGAGCTGCCACTGTCCATTGTTTCTTGCCACAACACTATCTCACAAACAAAACAAACCACAGCTCAAGGAAGGCAGGCACCCAAGTTATGCCTTTGTCAATCTGAGATCCAGCAAAACCAGATAGTTATAGAGAAAAGAAAACCACAACATCAAACCTTCCTTGATTCCTTCCTCCTCTCCTGATGTATTCTTTTCAAGAGATCTCTCTGCCGCCCAGTCCCTTTGAATACATTTTGAAACTTCCTCCTTTTGTGTTCCCCTCCCTCCCCCAGCCTATGGGGGCACAGTTCCCCAGGACAGCACTTGATTTGTATGATAACAAGCCAACCAAGAACCAAGGAGATCATAATCCGACCAATCGGAAGCCAGTGCCAAAAACCAATCATCAAGGGAAAAACAGCCCACCAAAATAGTGGTCGAAACGTTGAAACATTCCAATCAAAACAGCGTTGTTCTGTTCCAAGCCCAAAACAGGCCCTTTGTTTGAAAGGTGTTCTGTTTTGAGCCTGAAACACTCAAAATTGCCCCTTTTGTGTAGAAAAGTTTTGACTTAGAAACGTTCCGCACATCTCTATACTTGAACTTCATCGTTGACTTTTGCCTTTATTGCCAGCTCACCAAGGTTTCTTACACAGTCCTCACTGGGATTTCTTTCAGAAGGTGCATTTTTGTCTAAGCCATCTTCGTAGAATGTGGAATTGATTTCCTTAAGGGCACCTCCAGCAGCCAGCAAAAGGCTCCCAGCCATTCCCTGGCAAGAGCTGCTATTCATACAGCTGCTCCTGGGGGACAGTTCTACCCCAGTGACTGTCTTACTGAACTTGGGATCTGCCTCAGGCTCATCCATGCTGCTTGCAGACACTTCCTGAATAATGCACCTTCTGGCCTTTTCATCTGTGCTCTGATCTTCACCTACAGTGGGGCTTTTTCCACACTTTTTTGCTTGTGGCATGAAAACACTGTGCTCCTTGGGATTTTGTTGGTGTACACTCTTCTCTAATCCTTCTGGGTGGTTATGTTCCTTTACTGCTTCACTAACCAGAGTTTGACCCTTCAGCTGTTCATTGTTGGTGGATCTCTAGAATGACAGAAGACAAAACTGGTGTTTATTCCCTATTCAATTAATCACAACAGACTGCTCATCCCAAGCTATCAATATCAGTAGTTAGCTACCAGAAGTTATCATCTATTCTGCTGAGCTGGGTTACCCCAGGCATCTCATGTTGTCTGGAGCACTGGGAGCCTTCCACTCCCGGCTGCTCCAGACCAGTGGAGCCCGCTTTTTGTATCTAGCATTTTACTGAGGTAGAACAAACTGTGGATTTGTGCTACCTTGGCAGGCAAATCATCTGTGTGATTGCTGCCAAGTAGATGGCTTCCCCTTCAGCCCACTGCCATTTGGGGCAGTGAGCTGGGGGTGGGGAGGAGTGGCCATACTGAGAGCAGCCACAGGACTCTTGGTGTAGGGCACACTGGGATATGGGAGGATTTCTTCCTCCCAATCCCAGCTCTGGCCTCTACTTGTGTGGGCATGTCTCTGGCCTCTACTTGTGTGGGCATGTGACATGGCAGAGACCAAGACAGCTGCCGCTTGTCTGCGGGGAGAGGCAAGCAAGCTCTTGCCTCCCTCTCTAGCCCTAGGGAGCGCACAGCTGAGGTTATGTGCACGACTCCAGTAAGTAGGAGTATATTGAATAAAGTTGTGCACAGGAGCAGCCCTACCTGGGCTTGCTCCTGTGGAGTGCCGGAACCGGTCTCTTAACTGGGGTAGCCCAGGTTTTGTACCTGAGCTTCTAGTGAGGTAGAAGGCAGAAGTCGCATATCCACTCCCTGGTTGTATGAACACTCAAGCGGCTGCCTGCAGCTCGAGCATTCATAGAGCCGGATGGCAAGAGTGCCAGCAGGAGGGAAATCCCCCAAGGCACCGCACTCCTCACATGGTGCATTATGGGATTTCTGGAGGCTGGGCTTCATTCCCATGGCCTCCAGATGGCTGCACCACTCATTGCAGCACAGATTGTGTGGATGAGCAAGCAGCACAGCTCAAGGCAAACTGTGGTCATGGCGGGTGTGGGGAGGTAGGGCCAGTCCTGCCTCTCCCCCCCCCCACACACAGTGGGCCCCAGGACAAATGGTGTATGAACAACCTTAAGATCTCCTCATTCTTCAGCAACATGTCCTAAACAATGCAATGCATTGTTCTCCAATCTTCTCCAATCTATTTTATAGTGCATATTCAAGATCATAGTATTGACAGGCCTGATTCATATGTGACCGAAGCCTCATGATTGTCCCTTCCCTATAGCTGGATCTCACATTTTTCTAACAACATCTCTATCCAGGAACTATAAGGATAGGAGAGTACATGGTTTCTTCCCACACAAGTGGCTCCTCTTTGGGATCTGATGACACTGATGTGGGAAATAACCACATCGTTTGCCTGACCCACGTAGACAGTTCTGGAGTGACATGGGATTATGGTCACAAGGAAGTGGCTTCTACCCCATTCTGGGAATAGAGGAAAGAATCAGCCCTCATGTTCTCAAACACATTGATTAAAGGATGAGCTTTCTCAGTACAAGCATATGAGGGCCAAATTAAATAAGATGCATGAGCAAAGATGGTTCGTTGTTGTTACTGAAATGCAGTTGCAGGGAACTGAATTGGATCAGAACAGTGGCAGGGGGGGGGAATCCTTGGGCCTCTCATGTTGATCGGAATTATAACACTTAGCTGCTACCTCATCCGTTGTCATGACCCTTACCTTGCATTACAATCAGGATGCTGACAGAGCAGAGCAAGCCAACCACATCAGGAGAACCAGTGAGTGAGGTACTGGGCCCAGGCCTCAACACTGAGTCTGAACCTGTCAATGACCAAGAATCCCCAGAGCCCAAGACCCCCAAACAGAGACCACCCCCCCCACCCGAGAAAGTATCCCAAATTCACCTCAGGGACCAAGTCACTCCACACTAGGGTCCTTGTGCTTCTTAGTGCCCACTTGCTGACACAGGGACCACTGCAAGGAAGTACCCAGCAGGTGATGGAGTGGTGGACAGGTGATGGAGTGCTCAGTTCCAGGCCTGAGGGCTGCTCAGACTCCTCAGCAGGAGGCTGGAGCCTAAGAAGGGCAGTCAGGGTGAGAAGGGGTCTAAAAGCTCCATGTATAGCAGGCCTGCTCAACTTAGACCCCCCAGCTGTTTCTGGACTACAACTCCCAGAGTCCCCACCCACAGTGACCAATAGCCAGGGATTATGGGAGCTGTAGGCCAATATCTGCAGGAGGAGATATTGGTTGTGCAGCCCTGATGCATAGGAAGGGGAAGACTCCATTGGAACAAGGAGGCAGCTCCCAGTGGCCTGTCCAGGGTCCTGAAAGACCGATCTCTAACTTCCCTTCTTCTTCAGCATCTTGATCTCAGTCTGTATTCTGCCTATCTGTGTGTTTCCTGAGCCATCGAGTGTCCTCAAGGAATGGCCTCTGTCTGCCTAGTTGGTTCCTGCTCTCTCCAACCCCAGACTGCTAGTCTTAGCTGCATCCTCACTAACTCCTCATAACTGGGCACTCAGGGGTGGAAATTGCTGGATCTCCATTTCTTTTCCACCATGGGTGGACAGGTCCCTGTTCTGAGAGGCTAACAGTCTAGACCAGGACTGCTCAACTTTGGCCCTCCTGGGAGTTATTCACACATGGCTTCATGCTGAAGGGTAAATGTTGAGCGAAGCCACTTCGAATTACACTCAAGGCATCTGAGGGAAGCAGCCCCTCCCCTCTGTTCTCGGGTTTTCTTTTGGAAACAGGTTCTCATTGCATGCCTCCTTCTAGCCAATGGGGAGAGCAAGAGCAAGAGAGCACTCCTTGGATAGGAACACAATGATTATACATCAGTGCCACTCTAGCGTTTTCAGAAAAACTCTCTTAAAACCAGCATTTTCATAACCCAGAAATACATCGTGATATGCTAGAATTCGGAAGACAAAGCCCGATTTGTGTGTGGAGTGCTTTCAAGGATCTTGAATGGACTTTGGGGTAAGTTTGGCTGGTGTGTGAACGCACACACTCTCTTCCGGACGAGATTCAGGGTAACAGCCCTGTCTGTAAAACTTCCAGCAGATGTTAGCCTACAATTCCCATAATCCCTGGCTATTGACCACTGTGGCTGGAGATTATGGGAGTTGTAGTTCAAAAACAACTGGGGGGTCTAAGTTGAGCAGGACTGGTCTAGACATTGATATTGTATTGAGGACACAAGAGAGGCCACAGAGGAAGAGGAAGAAAATGTAACGCCTGATAGGGAGGGATAACAGACCAAGGGGGAAAGTTTAAGCAACTCTTCTTCTACCCATACCCCTGCTGCTGCGAACAGACTTGCAATTCCTTGCAGCTGCATTTCAATAATAATTTTTAAGCAATCGGGATCATGCCTCCCTGTGTCACTTTCATCTAGTTTGGCCCTGCGTGGGGATTCTAGTCTACTTTGGTGACTGAAAATAAAGAACCAGTGGGTGGTACTTCTTCTGGATGAATTAATGGTAGTGGGAGACTGACTGTTTGTGTGGCCTGTCACAAGTATCTTCTGAACACTCACCTGGTTATCAGGTTCATCCTTTATAAAGGGAATTTCTTCACCTTCCTTCGCATCCCATCTGTAAAATAGCACACAAACCTGGGGCAGTCAGTTCTTTGGATGACAAAGAACCAGAGGCCCTCTGGTTCTTGTTTGTGAACAGCTGCGTTTCCTTAACTCACACTGCTGTGGGAAGTGCAGAACAATGCCTGCTTTCTTAGCCTGGAGGAAAACTCTTGTGGCAGAGAAAAAGGGCTCTGTCTATGGTGGTTCTAATATTTAGTCCCCATTCTCCACTGTAACAACTACACTTTAAGGCAGGGCTGCACAACTTGGGCCTTCCTGCAGATCTTGGACTATAGCTCCCGTCATTCCTGACCACTGTCACTGGGGATGATGGGAGCTGTAGTCCAACAACAGCTGGAGAGAACTCTGGCCCTAAATCATCTTCTTAGCCCAGGCAGCAATTTCTTTTCTAAAGATGTCCAAGTTTACCTGATACATCAAAACATTTTTACTCACAGCATCTACAGAACACATTTATCTTAATTCCAAAGGCTCGACAGAGCTCATTAATCTTTAGCCAGCTGGTTGTTAAAAACTTTAATATAATAAAATCATAAAATGCCATTTCTCTTCCAGACATTTGTCAGTTGACTAATAACATGTACCAATGATTTGCACAGCTGTCTGCCATAGCTAGAGAACCAAGAAGAAAATTAGATCTTAAAGTATTTTTTATTTCACATGAATAGATGTAGGTAGAGAGAAAAGTGATAGTCTAGTTTGTCACCTCTTTTCCTTCCTGACAGCGACTCTGCCTCTAACAGCTGTTTGCTATTAATAGTTTACTGTATTTCTATTAAAACAACAGAATTTAGCAAATCAGTGTATACACGTGTAGTTCATATTCATCACTAGTTGGTTTGATTACAGGCAGAAGCCCAACAGGTGCCATTTTCAGAGGCAAGCAGAACACTGAAACATTGTGTAGCATAGTAGCTGGGAGACTGGGTCAGAATGAAGTCCCTGCTTCAAATCTCTCTTCTGCCATATGTTTGCTTGGTGGCCGTAAGCCATTCCTTCTCAGACCCCACATCTGCAATATGGGGATAATACTCATCGAGCTTACAGAGTTGTTCTAAGGGTTCCCAGAAAATGTGGGGAAACTCTCCCATTGGAAAGCATAGGTTGGGGTTAGCTTTTGAACACACTTTAGCCGTTTTCTCGGGCACTTTTGGACAGAGAAAGATACAAGAGTTACAACATTTACAACACTGTTTTCTTGTAAGCCGCCCAGAGACTTGCATTTTGGACGGTACACAAATGTGTCAAATAAATAAATAATTAAATAAATAAAATAAGAGGCCTGCTTGCAAACTGCAAGCCATTTTAATAATACACACACACAGACACAGACACAGACACACAGACACAGACACAGACACACACACACAGAGGCTTCTGATGAAGTCCTCAAAATGATGCTATAATGTCTTTAAAGTACCACAAGATTCTTCATTGGTTTAGCATTTATATAGCACTTTTGTGTGTGTGTTCAAAGCATTTGACATGCATACATAAACTAGCTGATCCGGCACAGAGCATCTGCATCCCAGTTCACCCTGTCTCTCCTCTCCATCTTCACCCCCCCCCTTCAGCCCCGGTCCGTTCTCCCCCTCCCAGTTCACTTTCCCTCCCTGCCAACCTGCGTGGCCGGTGCTTTCCCTCCCTGCCCACCGGTGGCACTTTCCCTCTCTGGCTGGTGCTTTCTAGTTCTCCTCACCACCGTCTCCTTCCCTGCCCACCCACCCTCCCTCACTGTTGCCGCCGCCATCGTTTTATCCCACCTGCCCTGCCTTCTCCTGCCTGTCCCTGCCTTCTCCGGCCAGCCGGATGCCCCGCCTTCACCGCACGCACGCCGGCACCGTCGTTTGCCCACCGCTGCCGTTATTTCCCGGCCCACCGGCCAGATGGCTGCTGCCGCCACCATTTTCTTTCCCCCACCTGTCCCTGTCGCTATCTGGCAGCTTTCTGAACTCTTGCAAGAGCTGCCACATAGGGGATTAGCCACAGGTATGCCTTAGGGAATTATATATAAAGAGAATACCTGATGGCAGGTCATTATTATTACTCCAAGATTGAAGGCTGGGATGTAAGGCAGAGAGAGAGTGGCTTGCCTCAGAGCTGATTCACGCAAGATATTGTGGCTGTGGGCGATGGGAGTTGCAGTCCAACAACAGCTGGATAGCATCAGCTGGCCACCCCTGCAGTGTTGGGTAGACTACATTTCATTTATTTTTAAGGTATCAGCCCAAGATGGCAGGCCAATTTACTCAGATCTCCGCTTACAGATGAACCATAACTTAGTTTCTTGAACAGGAAATCAATTTTATTTCCATAAAGCACTGCAAAGTATATTTTAACTCAGAACACATTGGGCTGCTACCATTAGAAAGCTAGATTAATAAACAGTAGACTATTTTTTTCATTTTGAAGTCTTGTAGATTTTGCCCTGTCATTTGTTTCACTGGCAGCTGTTCTTTTGTTCCTGTATTCAGGCCATGTTTGCATGACTATTTTTGTCATGGTTTTAACACCGTTGGTATCCAGCCAGTGCTATTGATTCTTCTTATCCGTGTTTACATCACCATACTGCCACCTTGAGTGTGTCAGCAGATAGGTGGGCTATAAATTTTTTTAATACCCCTCATTGGCTGAGGGTAGTGGTGAAAGGAGTGTGGGAGCCAATATTTGGCTCTCTCAGAGACAACTGCTATTCATTCCTGCCTAGGAGGTGATTGGCAAACACCTTTCTAAAACAGCTGCAGGTTTACCAATGCCACTGGTGGACCAGCAAACAGAAACCCACCCACCCCAATCAATTCCAGGGACTGAACACCTCAGGACTATACTGAATATAAGGAGACCCTTCCTGGATCAGGCCCAAAGCCCATCTAGTCCAGCATCCTGTTTCCCACAGTGGCCCACCAGATGCCGCTGGGAAGCCCATGCTAGGAGATCAAGGCATCCTCTGTCTCCTGCTATTGCTCCTCTGCAATTGGTATTCAGCTGCCTCTGAACCTGGAGGTAACATACTGTTGGGATTTACTACAGACAGTTTTTGAGTTCTGTGTATGGGGCATGCTTGCCTATATTTAAAAGGTAGCTCAAGCAAGATTCAGTTAAGGATGATGCAATGTAAAGGTAAAGTGTGCCGTCGAGTCGGTGTCAGCTCCTCTGCAACCACAAAGCCCCGTGTTTGTCTTTGGTAGAATATAGTACTGAGATAATTTTGGAGGCAAAGGGAGCTTTGCACTAGCTAAGGGAGGCCAGCGGTGGCCTGTGTCCGGCTGCAGCAGTGGCCGCCCTTGGCCCTGTCCATCTGGGGCATCAGATGGTCTGACATCAGATGCAGGTGGTTAGCCATGCCCCCATGTCTGACATCAAAAGTGGTGGATGTGTTGGGGCCACATGGCCCCTCAGGGGAGGCGGCCAAGGTTCTTTGAACCTAGTCACCCAGTAGTGGCTATGCCCCTGGAGCTTTGATTTAATTGGTTGCATTTTGTAAAATAGAGGGAACTTCAGGTTGCTTACCTGTTACTGGAGTTCTTCAGGTGGTCATCTGTCCAGTCACACAGATGAGCTTCACGCTGGCATGAAGAAACATCTGGGGGACTCACAAGCTTTTCTTTTTCTGTCTCTCCTGGTAGGTAGCTAGGCTCTTCCCCCTTACACCTAGGTCATGTGCTCAGCACCCTCCTCCTCAGTTCTAGAATCTGCCACAACAAGGCTCTGCAGTGGAGAAGGATGGGCGTGCGTTCGACTGGACAGATGACCACCAGAAGAACTCCAGTTACAGGTAAGCAACATGAACTTCTTCTAAGTGGTCTCTGTCCATCACACAGATGGGCACATCTCAAGCTCTTGGACTTCGCAGGAGGGAAGCAGAGCCCAAAGACCAGGGGAAAGGCCATAATCAGACAGTATCTGGCCCACTAAGGAGCATGAAAGGCTCTCATCAGTGAACAGAAGAACACTTTATTGAACACACAACAGCAGAACAATTAAGTGCACACTTTGTTGAAACAGAACCTGCAGAACTGATCTCCCAAAGGCCACGTCATTACGGGCCCGAACATCTAGAGCATAGTGCTTTATAAAGCATGAAGGTAAAGACCATGTCACAGCCTGGCAGATGGAGTCCAAAGAAAGTCCCCCTGTCAAAGGCCATGGAAGTGGCCACTGCTCTGGTAGAATGAGCTTTCAATGAAGAGGGAGGTTCCAACCCAGCCACTTGGTAGGCCAACCTGATAGCTTGTATGATCCAGGCCAAAATAGACTGAGAAGATGCTCTTTGGTCCTTGTGTGGCATACCATAAGTTACAAACAAAGCTGTGGTGGACCTAAAGGGTACTGTGCAATGGACATAAAAGGCCAACGCCCATCTAATGTCTAGAGCATGCCACCTTCACTCTGGTTTGGAAGAAGGGTTAGGGAAGAAAACTGGTAAGGAAATGGCTTGCGACCTATGAAAGGTCGAGACTTTCTTAGGCAGAAATGAAACATCAACCCTTAAAACAACTTTCTCTTTCTGGAACAACAGGTAAGGTGGATCACAAAGCAAGGCTCGTAACTCTCCCACCCTCCTTGCTGATGTAATTGCGACCAGAAAAATGGTCTTGAGAGTTAACAAACGAAGGTCACACGCTGCCAGAGGCTCAACCAGTTTGCCCATGAGGGCAGAGAGGATACTCATTAAGTCCCATGAAGTGGCTATAGTGGGCTTGTCCAGGTGTAGATACGCTAACCCTTTCAAAAACTGCTTGACCTCCTCCAAAGTGAACAAGGAAGGTGCCAAAGGAGGTGCATTCCGAAAGGCAGATATTGCAGCCAGGTGTCCCCTGACTGAGGACATCGAAAATGCTGATTTCTTGAGAAGGAGTAAATAGGATGGTAGCTGTGGGGACCACGGTAGGGTCCACGTCACTGGTAGATCTTACATATTCAGAAAAACGCTTCCACTTTGCCCCATAGGACAACATAGTAGAGAGTTTCCTGGATGCTGAAAAGACCTCATTCAATTCCGCAGACCAGACGGTTGGATTTGCCATGCTGTTAGGTGCAGTTTCTGTACATCGGATGGAGTACCTCCCCCCCGCCATCAACATAGCAATGCAGGAAGGAGGGGAAGTCTGATGAAGCGACTAGTGGACATGTGGAGCAGATGCAGGAATCAAGAGTGCTGGGGCCACCAAGGCGTCACAAGAATGCAGTCTGATCCTTTGTCCTCCAACTTCTGGAGAACTGCTGGGAGAAGCAGAACCAGAGGAAACAGGTAAAACAAGGCCCGCATCCATGTGGTTGTGAAGGCACTGCCCTTCGTGTTGCTCCCCACCCTTGCTCTAAAGAAGTACACTGGAAATTGGTAATTGTGCTCTCTCGCAAAGAGGCCCACCTGCAATGTCCCCCACCTCCAAAAAACATCTTGCACAACTCCCCTGTCCAGTTTCCTCTTGTGAGAGAACATCTGTGTCCTGCTCAAGCTGTCGGCCAAGGTGTTGTTAAGACCCTTGATATGGACTGCTGATAGGTCGATGTGATGAGGAAGGGCCCAGTGCCAGAGTCTCAGCATTGGAGCCAGGAGAGCTCGGGACCCTGCTCCACCTTGATGGTATACAGTATATGTGCTTTTGTTGTAGTATTGTCTGTGACAATCTGGACATGCCAGCTTCTGACCTCAAGGAGAAAACCTCTCAACGCTTTGAACACTGCCAAAAGCTCTAAGTAATTTATATGTGGTCAGCCTCCTCCCTGGACCAATGTCCATTTAGATGAAGATCCTCGAGATGAGCTACCCAACTGTCTTCTGAGGCATCCATTGTTACTCGCACCTCTGGGCTGGGCCTCTTGAATGGGGTGGATTGTAACAGATCTCGTTGAATATTCCACCCTTTGAGGGTTAGATGAACATGGTCCAGAACGTGTGTGACCTTGGAATTGTGATGCTTCGCTGGGCGAAACACATCCAGGAACCAGCATTGCAAGGGATGCATATGCAACCTGGCCATAGGCAGAATTGCAGTAGTGGAGGCCATAAGGCCGAGCATATGCTGTATGTTACATGCTATGTGAGTAGTGATGTTGCATATTCTACAAGCAAGACTTCTGATCTGCTGGACCCAACTGTCTGGAAGGCTCACTGCTTCCACAACAGTGTCAAAGATCACCTCCAAAAACTTAATTCTGCATGCAGGGGTCAACTGAGATTTGTTTGTAGTTGACGCTTAGACCCAAGTCACCCAGCAACGCAATAGTCCTTCAAAGGTCCCTTTAAAGAAGAGCTGGAGACCTGGCTGCCAGCAGCCAGTCGTCCAACTAAGGAAAAATGTGAATCCCCTTCTCCTCCAAGTGCCCTACCACCACCACCATGCACTTGGTAAAAACTCTCAGCACCGAAGATAGTCCAAATGGCATGGGGCAGAACTGGAACACGTCCATGCCCACCTGAAACCATAGATACTTCTTGTGTTGGGGACGTATCAAAATGTGATAATATGCATCTTCCAAGTCTATGGCCATGAACCACATTCCCTCTGTCAGGAGTGTCATAATTTCTGAGATGATAAGCATACGGAAATGTGTATGCTTATCATCCATGTAGGAACTCCATGTAGGAATTGTGGAGACGGAGATCCAATATGGGTTGCAACCCCCTGCCCATTTTGGAATAGTGAAGTATAGAGAGAACAGCCCATCCCCAATGGGGGGGAAGGGCTCTATAGCCCCCTTTAGAAGGAGGTCCTCCATCTCCCCTTGAAAGACAGCATTTATGGACGTGGCCCTCCTCCCTGAGTCCTGTGGTCATTCTAGGAAATCTATTGCATATCTGAGACGAATGATGGTGAGAACCCAGTTGTCCAACATGATACATTCCCAATGTTCCAGGTAAAGCTTTAAATGTGAACCGATCCCGTGGTAGTCACGCCCAAACAAAACAGGCAAAGATTATGTCCACCTGTTGAGGGGATAGAAGACCAGCACTGGGAGCAACGTTTAAAAGACACTTTGCTAGCCATACACTGGGGCAGAGAGAAGAATCCCCTTATGGAGAAGGAGTGTGGATATAGAGAACTAAACATGAAATAAAGAACACCAAACATGGAAGAAAGAAATATAATAGTAAGATAGGAGAGAATAAAATTAAAATAAACTAAGTCTAAATATTATTCCTTCAGAAAAGCCTGCAAGGATTTCCACCAAGATGATTCTTCGTCAGCAGGCAGAAAAGAACTGAGGAGGAGAGTGCTGAGCATGTGACCTAGGTGTAAGGGGGAGGAGCCAAGCTACCTATCAGGAGAGACAGTGAAATTTTTTTTGGATATTTCTTCATGCCAGCATGAATCCCGTCTGTGTGATGGACAAAGACCACTTAGAAGAACTTAGGTTCTACTGATTGGGTTGTTTAAAAAATGGTTAGAGAAAAATTATGTGTATATAGGAGGTAGCTTTAGCAGAGAGGGTTAGAGTCTGAAGTAACTAGTTGAAGAGCAAAGAAGTTGAGTTTTGGATTTCGCAGTGAGTTGAGTTTTGGAAGTCAGTCTGCAGTAATAAGAGCTGGAGTTTGCAGAGAAAAGGAGAGAGAAGTCAGGACAAGAAGTAAATGTTGGTGAGCTGAAAGAACTGAGTCCAGTCCAAGTGGAGGAGTTGAAGCCAGTCAAAGCTGAAGAACTGCTAGCACAGCTCGAATTAGTGCTGTGGCTGTAGCAAAAGCTGAAATCACAGAAGAACCAGGTTGGATTGAACCACAGGCCTGTACTGTGATGAGGACCAAGAGACTGCAGAAGGAAAAGCCAGAGTTGCTAACAGTGATATTCAAGGACTCTAAGTTGGGACTCAGTGAGAGTCAGGTTAGTGGATGCGTTTTTGCCCACAATTTGTTTGTCCCCTATGCTCTTTTGGTTGATGGCTTTGTTTTATATATACTAAACATGTGAAACAACTTTTAAGTGAACTAATTGCAAAGTAAAATACTTGTTTACCTTTAAAGAAAAAAATAGCTTCTCTTTACTCCACCCCACACCTACAAGCTTTGCCACCCTCCCAAGGTTTGTTTTTGGCGACACAGGTTTGAAAGGCTGTTGTAGTAGACTCAGCTAACAGCCTAGAAGTCTACTTGGTGACAATGGTTAAATTTGTAATTTTGGGGAAGATCTATGTCTGGTGTTAGCAGCAGGGTGGATCCTCCACATGTGGTAGCAAGCACTGGAATAGAAAGCTATTCCTCCACAGCAGGAAATTAAACAAACTCAAACTGCCCCCCCCTTTTACAACTCCAGCAGAGCCTTAAAAGGCAAGTACAGCCATATTTTCACTCCTTTCTAAAGCATTTTTATGCTGTGAGAATGGAATAATAAGGCTCACTTATTGGAAGAAACAATGCCTGTTAATGTGATTTAAGTTTGCAATATAGAATGTCTTAAGTTTGCAGTATAGAATGTCTTAAGTATCAGACACTAGTTCATTTACCAAAAAAAAATTAATTTGTTTTTTTAAAATAAATAAATAAATAAATTCCATCACAAAGAAGTAAATGGCAAAAAACAACAACACTGTGATCTAGGATAGGCACATGTATAAGTATAATAAGCAGAAAACATTTAATGGCCACCAAAACCAACAACTACTTGCCATATCACTGGTGAAAAATCCCCACTGTAAAACGTTACTGCTTTGTAGTTGTGTGAGTAATGCTGATATTAAAAATCATAATGGACAGGTGGTAATGTGTTAATGGCATTTTAAGCCTCAATAAATGTCTTGTAACAAAAACTGTTGTTACTATTATGGCGTATTTATGGTTCCCATACATCCACAGAACAGAACAGAAATTACTTACAGTCTTTGACCAGCAAAATAAAATGCAAAGCAATCACAAGACATGTGTCAGTCCAGTACATAAGACTACTTAATTCCTTAGTAACTAAAACTAATCGCTTTATATTTCTAAATTACTGAGTTATCCAGTCACAAATTGATAGAAGCTGTTATTAGCGGGTGAATTCTACATGCTGCAGCACAAAATTTGGCAACACTGAAGGTAATAGTTGGCTGCTGATCTTAGAAAATAAATGAAACGTAAAATTCATCTGAATGTCCTGGCAATTTTAGTCTAAAAGGTACAATTAAAACATTACAGAGCTCATGATAAAAAAACACAGTATAATAGCAATAGCACTTACATTTATATACCGCTTTATAGCCGGAGCTCTCTAAGCAGTTTACAATGATTTAGCATATTGCCCCCAACCTTCTGGGTACTCATTTTACCGACCTCGGAAGGATGGAAGGCTGAGTCAACCTTGAGCCCCTGGTCATGATCGACTGCTGCCCCGCTGAGTCAACCTTGAGCCCCTGGTCATGATCGAGGACGTGCCCCACAGTTTCAACAGCTCATAATCCACAGGGGCATGGACAGTCAATATAGGGGATTTTCTGGAACCTTCCCTCCAATGCCACAGATGGTAGGATTGTGTACCTTATGTATTGGATCATGTACCTTATGAGTTGTGCCTTGCACCAAAGGGGTGACAAAAGCTCATATTTATATGCCAAGGCCAGAGGGGGTCATGTGACATCCTAGGTTTTATTCCTAAAGGGGTGAGGTGACATGAAAACCTGGAAACAGAATAGTCACCAAAGGGGTATCTTGCTAAAATGTTGCAAAAGCAGGATATGGGATGGGGCCATCAAGTTGATAGGAGGAATCGCAGAACTGGTGTGAATGAACATTGAATGCATCCTGAGCTATATTTGCAAACTGGTCAAAAATGTCCGAGCAAGTTCTTGTAAAGAGGCTTCAGTCCATTTAACTTTGCATCCAGATAGGAAAAGCCCATTCATGTTTGGAATATAAAGTTATCTCTGGAAGGTTTTCATCCACAGAAACCAAACCATTTCTGGTAAATAACTACATGGAATTTGGTGGTATTATTGTACTGACAATGTCCTAAAAGGACAACATTACAGAATTTAATAACAAGTTTAATAACAAGCCCAGAGACATAAGTTTTAAGCGGTATCCAAATATGTTAAATAAATAAATACATACATACATACATAAAATAAAGTTGTAGTAAGAACTAATCAGCCTACTTTCCTTTCACTGTCTCTACAACTGGATCAAATTTGGTTCAAATTGAGGTCCACAAGTTAGATCTCTCACACCTCAAATGCTCATGCATCCGCCATCTTGGATCGGGGTGGATAACATCATCACAGACTTCGCTGTTGAGGTGCCCCTGTGTGCCACTCACTGCAACTGTACCTAATTTGGTTTAAATGGGTTAGGCAGTCCACAAATTAGCCCGCTTGTGCCTCAAATGTTCATATGGCTACTATCTTGAATTGGAGTGGATGACATCACACACCATTATGGCAACCCTATGTGTCACTACAGCTGTAGCAATTTTGGTTCAAATCAGTTAGGTGGTTCATAAGTTAGCCCACTTGCACCTCAAAAGTTTACATGTCTGCCATCTTGGATCAGGGTGGATGACATCATCACAAACTACACTGTTGAGGTGTCCCTACAACTGCACCTGATTTGGTTCATATTGGTCCAGGCATTGCGAAGTTGATAGCAGGGATAGCGGGCCCCTTTTACAGACCTCCGAATAGGTTCAAAGACCGGCAGTTCAGCTGGTTCAAAGGCAGGGGGGATACCTTTAAGGGTGGGGGAGGCTGCTCTTACCCCTCCAGCAGCATTTCCCCCACCGGCGCTGCACTTTAAAAGGGTCTGGCGGGGCAGCAGTGTACTTCCCTGCTGCCCTGTTGTCTCGTTAGACTGGAAGTGTCCAAAAGTTCCTGACGCACATGCCCATGTCAGGTGCACACACACACATCTCACTCACTCATGCACATGGACGACATGCCCGCACACGTCAGGTACTCCTGGTCACTTCCAATCCAACAAGGCAATGGGGTGTCAGGGAGGTACGCTGTCGCCCTGCCAGACCCTTTTAAAGTGGGGTGCCTGTGGGGGAAATACAGTGGGAGGGGTAAGAGCACCCTCCCCCACCCTTAAAAAGTATTGTCCCTTGAACTGCCCCACCACCACCAATTTGCCCCCACCCCATTGCCCACACCTGCCAAGTGCCAAAGAAGAGTTTCTTCACTACGTTTCTCCCCTGCCGTTGCTGCGGCTGGCACACTCCAGACAGAGTGAGTGGAGGCAAAGGATGAAGAGGGGAGAGTCACAGGACTGCCCATGAAAAATGTGGTATGTGCAGGTCAGTGGGAAGTATCTCATTCAGAATTTATTCTAAAAATAAAATAAAGTTTCCAGCTTTCCCTGAGCATGTTGTGGTATAAAAAATAGTGCATTCAGCTTATTTAAGTGGCAGGATTGAATCTGTTTTTGTTATTGCTATTTAAATACTGGCAGAAACAATGGTGGTAAATGCCTCTGTTTTCACAAAAACAAAAACTTGAGGACTGTAATATTCATGGTGCATGTGGTATAATATAATGGTATGATATAAGTTTCAAGGCCACAATGAAGTTTGGCTAACAGCATAACAAGAGGCTAAAGATGGAAGGGTATAAAAAGTTCATGCTTATGGCAAGCTAGCATGGCTGCGTACATCATGGATGTTTATTTTTATCTGCTTATTTAATTTTCTGTTGCAACGTGCTCTAAAGCCCCTGTGTAGCTGGTGGAAAAGCAGGAAATATGTCCCCCGAGACCTTGCTTGTTACACTTTGTTTATTCTGTAGGTGCTTTCATAATGTCTAAATGTGAACATCCAAGTGGGTCTTCAAAAATGAAATTAACCAGATCTCATGTGTGTACATATGTATGTGTACACTCAGTTAGTACCCCTGCTAACTGAGCAAAGAGGCACCTTTTTAAAGTGGTGATTCTCTTTATTTAGCAGGGGGAGAGCAACTGGCCCTATCTGTCCCTAGCATAACATCGTTCCAGTGGCTGTTTCTGGGGACTATCTTATGTTTCTTTTTTAGATTGTGAGCCCTTTGGGGACAGGGAGCCATTTTATTTATTTATATCTATGTAAACCACTTTGGGAACTTTTCTTGAAAAGTGGTATAAAATTTTTGTCGTAGTCATATTTGTATGTATATTTATATGTAGAAGATGCTTATCTTGTAAAGGGCGGGGGGGCATTAGCTCATTAGGTCCAGGCTCCAAATTACCTAGCTGCACCTCTGCGTATAAAGCAGCATCCTATGTTCCTATGACAGCCTGAAGCACACCTTATTCAAGGGAGTTTTGTTTCCTAGCCTATGTCGAGAGAGGGAGTGTTTTTAACAAAGGCACTGTGAATAGGCTGGCCAGTAAATGTCTGTGTCTGTTTTCATATATTTTACAAAAATGCAACGATCATTTATTATAGCATCATTAAAATGAAAATTCACAATGAATAGATATGTAGTTCATAGTCATCAGTATTAGTTTGATTTTAGGAAATATGAATATGGGCCTGCCTCCCAGATTCAGCATTGCGACTCAGCAACACAGGAAGACAGAAAAGAAGAATCGTTGATATGATTGGACCAGTATTCTCAGTGCAGTGCAGTTCAGAGAGAGTAAATACAATGTGTTTGTTTCATTCAGGTTCCCCGAATCACTGCCTTAGGGAATTTACATGCATTTCCCTCAGTGATACAGTTTGTTCTTGAAATCGTGATTAGTTACCCATCATACCTGGAGGAGACTGAACAATAATGGTTAACAGAAATGTGTCCTTGTCCATTGTAAGACAAGTTTGCAAGGGTCTGCAAGGGTTCCAAGAGCAGCAACCAATGATACAATCAGGCTGTTCATAAAAGCAGCCCTACCCAGGCTTGTGCAGCCCTACCTGGGTAGGGCTGCTCATGTGAAATGCCGGGATCGAGGCCGATCCCAGAGCTGCCCTGCTGGTTTTCTCCCAGGCTTTTACTGAGGTAAGAGAGTGTGTGCCCAATTACCTCAGTCCCCAGTTGTGTGTCTACTTGGGCTGCAGGCAGATGCAGTACTCCAAGTGAGATCTGACCAGCACAGAAGAGAGTGAAACTATTACTTGCGATCTGAAAACACTATAAGGCTATGCACATAATCATGTAGGTGGGTAGGGGCAAGGCTGCACGGAACTCTAACTCCTGCCCAGACAGTCCTCCCTTGGTGGCGAGAGTGTGGATTGTGCTCCCACACGATCCACGCTGCTTAAGCAGTGCAGAACTCCAGAGGCCGGGACAATGTGACCCGGCCTCCGGATATCCCACAATATATCCCACAATATACCAATGAGCACTGTGCATTAGGGCAATCCCCTAGCAGTCAGGCACTCTAGACACTTGACTCGCCAAAGGCCAGGATTAAAAGCAGGATTAGGCGAGCAGACAACACCGGGATCCACGCAGATTCTGGCACTGCACACAAACAGCCTAGCCCAGTGTGGGCTGCCCATATGAATAGCCTTTATGCCTCTGTTAATGCAGCTCAAGATTACATTAGTTTCTTTAAGCAAATGCAATCTCAGGCTGCATTAACAGAGGCATAGGCCGCATTCAGACATCGCAGGAACTGGCTTAGAACAGCAGTTTGCAGTGAACATTCTAAACTGGGGATCGCATCGCAGACAATCCCCCATTCCCAGTTTGGAAAACTCCAGAGGCAGGTGAGAGTTTCCCCTCCCACTTTCTGGTTCCTTGGTTCTGCCCACTTGTACAGCCATGCTGGTGCCAGGCTGTGGGCATGGCTTCACAGCTCCAGGAAACTGATCACAAGGGTCCCCCCGCCCCCGCCACAGGTCCAGTGTATCCAGCACAGACCTACCACTACCATTGCTGCAAGGATCACAGACTTCAAGCAGTGCTCCTGGTAGTACTGCTGGCCCTTTAATTATAAGAGCGGCAGGGCCTGGTGTGCCTGTTGGCGGGCAGAGGGAGTAGTGCTGTTTTGTTGTTGGTGTTGTTGGTATTCAGTAACATATACGTCATTGATACTCAGGCTCTTGATTACCACTGCATACACCTCCCCGCCCCAGACATCCCCCACAAACTTGTGTCCCTCATTCTGGCAATGAAATCTTGGCAACCCTAAATGCTACCAAGCCAGTCTCCCCCATCCTATTCTTGTCATTTGATTTTTCTTGCTTAAATGCAGGACTCTACATTTATCTCTCTTGAGCGTCATAGTGTTGGTTTTGGTCCAGTGTTTGAGCCTGTCCAGAATGGACTAAACTTTGATTCTGTCTCCTAAGTTGTTAGCGACCCCACCAGGTACTTCCTCCCAGATGACGTGGCGCCTTTGAGGAGTATTCATCGAGTACTCAGCCAGCTGTGAGTCCACTTAACAGCAATATCATCCAGCCACATTTAACCATCTTGTCAACAAGACTATCATGGGAGACTTTGTCAAGTGTGTCTCCACCCTCTTACCTTCTGGCTCTGCCGGTCAGCCTGTCCTTCCCTCTGGCTTTGCTGCTCACTACAGGCAATGCTCTGGAAGCAGGCTCACTGGTGCTCGTTCTGCGTTGTCCTCCACCTGGAAAACATGCCGTACCCAGAGCTAGAGGCTCGGCAGTCCAACGTCATGCCAGCTCCAAGACCTTTAACATAGAGTTTCCAGCCTCCATTACTGAAGCAAGGCCCAATAACAGGCCTGACTGAGGGGTTCATTATCTTTACTCATGCCTAGAACTTGCAGTTAGCAGAGCCCTATTCATACTGTGTTCAACGCATGTACAAACTGTGTACAATGTACACAAATACAGATCTATATGCATACACAGCCATTCACATGTTATGCTGAATGCATATACAGCAGTGCCCATCTTATTTGTACCCTGCATTTGAAGTAGCCTGTACCCAGGTTTACTTTTTAAATGAACACAGGTACAATCATTCTAATTTTTTTTTTTAAAAAAAAAGCCATGTATGAGTGCACAGAAAGCTGTGCACTCATACAACACAATGTCTGAACAGGCCTTAGGTGACAGGAGACTTGTGTTGGAAAAAAGATGAAAATATCAATTAAAGGCAAGTTATGGGAAGGTGCTTTTTAGAATGCCTTCATTCTATCCTAATGCAAAGATGTTCTTTGCCAACTTGTGTGTCATTCTTTGGTTATGCAAACACATTCTGTTGCTACCTTCCCTCACGCCACTTCTCGGTATTACCATTAGTATATTTTTATTTATATACTGCCCTTTGTCCTAAGACCCCAGGATGCTTAACAATAAGATAAAAACAATATAATTCAATAAGAACACCATGCTCTTCAGCCACAAAATCCATGCAGCCTTCTCATGGGGTCACATTCCTTTGACCATTCCCCATAACTGCATCACTTTCTTTTACATAGGTCTGGTAACTATGATGACTAGGACCGCTGCATTGTGACCCCTCACACCCCCACTCCCACCGCACATCTCTCTCCTCTGTGACTGTTCTCAGCATGCTTCTGCACCCATGGTTTCTGCCTTGCTGCTCATCAGCTTTCTGCTTGGCTGCTAGCCCATCTATGCACCCCTCCAATGAAAGGATTGATACTTCCTGCTGGAAAAAACAGAATTTCTCTTTTACTTCAGTATCACAAAGTCTCCCCCAACCCCCATCAAACAGTGATTTCACAGAAAGGCACAGAAAACACGGGTACAACAGAAGCAATAAAAGAGGAAAGCAATGGATATATTAGAATAGAATGCAATCACTAACCCATAAATACTTATGCAATTACCAGCTGATGGGTTGGAAAAGCTGAATGAAACTCAGTGCCTTTTATTCTGCTGCCTTAAGGGCCAAGCTGCAAGGTATATTAATCAGAGGATTGGTCCTAGTGTGCTTGATTCTTCTTCCCTAAGTAGCAGCTGAGGGGGCAATCTGGATTGGGACCACAGTATAGGGTAGGGGGCTTTAATATGTTGCTATTTTTTCCTAAGATGAAGGTCCCATTGGCACTAGTGGTTTTGTTTTGTTTTGTCTGGTTTTTATTCTGCTGCTGTGTGTTTTATGCTTTTAGCTGTTTCATACTACTGAGTTTATCATTTGTTGTTTTGCAGTAGCTTTTATAAATTGTTTTTATTCTTGTGACCGATGCTGGGAATTACCTTTAAATGAATAGTAGGCTCATGTATTTCTAAAGCAAATAAAATACTTCTGTAAACGATAGGAGACATTACTCTGGGTCAGGTCTTGGGGGAAAGCTTCTTCTCTAAGCAGTGTATTTGCAAGAACCCTGATGTAAATCCCTGCCTTACTTAATGATAAGCTCTCAGGCAACCTCCAGAAACCTGTGTCAGGTTCTGAAGAAACATGTCTGCGAATTTCAGTGCTACAGCCATACATGGAACACCTTCCTTGTGCTGGTATTTTTGCAGCATCTCCTTCCGGCCAGCACTTGCTTTCCCATCCCTTTCATGACAACTTTAAAGTGGAGCACCAAATGTCTCCAGGGCACTTTCCAGACTAGATCCTACAACAGGGTCATGATGTGTCTCCGAAGTGTGCTTCCACACTTCCTGCGTCGTGACACTGCAGTCCCTACGTGGACAGCAGGGTACCATTCACATTTCCAATACCTTGTTTTGAATTTAATCACTGTGATACAGAGCTAGAACGTTGTATATCCACCGTGAAAAAGTTGCTCTTTTTTCGGGTTGTTAGTTGCTGCAAGACTGTTTACGTTTCGGATGCGACTTGCCCGAACAGAGGCATTTTGCTGCTGCTGAGCAGCTAGTCTGGAAAGCGCCCAGGAGGGATGGTGAGTTTCTTCAGAATCCAGTGCAAGTGTCTGAAGACAGCACACGAGCCCATCATTAAGTAAGGTGGGAGCTTAAAAAGAAACAGAATGAACCAATATGTGGAAAAGGCAAAAGTCAGCTTTTACAATGAATTGAATTCAGGGCCAATCCTGGGTTCTACTTGCCTTTTCCTTCAAAAGGCAGTGATCGTTGCTGAGATTTCTTAGCATTTCTTCCCCCTTAAAGAACAAAGGATGAAAAACAAAGCATGAAAACCCGTTTGTAAAAGCAAATCTCTTCCCTCAACTACAAAAACAAAAGAAAAGCATAGCACAGAGTGACTGATTTGGCAACACCAACAAATGTGTAAATATAGGGGAAAGAGGCTTGGACATAGAAGTGAACTCTACATGTTTGTGTGGTACGAAACCTCCAGTTTTTCTTGAAATGTTGCCTTCAAAATATGCTTTCTTTTCTGAAATAGGAAGTGGATATTGATTTTTATCTACCATACGAGGTTTGGTCAGTTTCCAGTCATGGCCCCAGACTCTTTCCTAAATATCAAAACCTTCCAATTTCAATATTCTAAGGCTGACTATAATATGAAGTAGGGTGTTTTGCCAGCCAAATTGTACAACTGGATTGCATTTTCTGAAGGCAAATTGTGCTAAATGAGCCCTGGGAAATATCTCAAAGAAATTTTAAAAAACAAAAACAAATGAGAGCCAAATAGCTGTGCTGTAACATTCCTTTGACTGAACAGAACAAGAACAGTTATTTTCTTTATAGATTAACTCTTCTCAGTCAGGACTATCCCTTATCCCAAAACAACATGGAAATAAAGACTCTGTTCGGGCAAAGACTCTGCGTGGCCAAAGTTACCACAACAGTGCAAGAATCAAGCCCGGAATTTGAGAATGGTGTCCAGGATCTTTCTTCCATCCATTCCAAAACATAGTCGGATATCAAGTTTATCTGGCTTTATATACAGCCATGTGGTTTCAGGTTCAGCAGGATCAACTGCTCTTGGAACCTTGCACACACATCAAGGGTTGCTTCCCACCTTATAAGAAAATAGACACATTCCTGTCAGACGCATCTCAATCTGAAGATGTGAACAAAGTGATGGGCATTATGATGCACAGGCTTGTTTCTGTACATCCAAGGCAAGTCTTCTCAGGCAAAGTGAATGCATCCTCATTCTCCCATTATTTTTGGTTCAGATATAGGTATGACTTTTTTAAAAAAAAGTTATGTGAGCATAATCCTTCAGAGCCACATTGAGTGATTGATTAAGTGCTGTCAAGTTGGTGTCGACTCTTAGTGACCACATAGATAGATTCTCTCCATGCTGATCTGTCTTCAACTTGGCCTTTAAGGTATCTCAGTGGTGCATTCATTGTTGTCATAATCGAGTCCATCCACCTTGCTGCTGGTCATCCTCTCCTACTCTTTCCTTCAATTTTCCCCAGCTTTATGGACTTCTCAGGGGAGCTGGGTCTTCACACAATGGGTCCCAAGTATGATAGTTTGAGCCTGGTCATTTGTGCCTCAGTCAAAGAAAACACCCCAAAAGTATATCCTTCACAAATGGCATGATGAACATTTAGGCTTGGTAAAGTGTATTAGTTTTACTGGCTTTACAAGCTGTTAAATTGTTTTTAGGATTTTTATGTGTTTCTTTTCAATTTTACAATTGTTTTGGATTTGATATTTGCATTCACTGTTTTTCTCTTATTTGTAATTCAATCAATTACAATCAATGCTCTTGACTGAATTAATTGATCCAACCGAGGGCATTCATCAGCTGGGTAGTAGACACGTTAAACAAACAGACAGACGAACAAAAGTATCGTATCCCTTGCTGACCTTTCTTACTGTGGGGGCAATCCAAAGCTGTCTCCCCATCTTTAGTTTCCTCAAACCTGAAGGTGAAAAAGGACCATTTTAAGTGTAAAGCCACTAAAAATCGATACTGAATGCATATTGATCTCTATGAGTGAAAAATGGCTGTCTAAATCTATCCCTTGTCAATATGCAAAAAAGGGATCAGCCTATACAAAATTTCCTGTGTATTGTATACAATGAACTCTGTGCAAAAGTCTCCTTTCTTGCAACTTCTGTGTCTTCCTCCTTGCAAATAACCTTTAGCCAACATAATGGTTATTCTCACAACCAGTTAGTGCTAGCCCAGGTAGGGTTGGTTGGTCATGAGAAGTGCTGGGATCGCTCCAAATTCCAGAGCTTCTCCACCGGGTAAGGGTGTGCAAACGGGTTCGACTTGAACCAGGGTTTGAGTCAAACCGACTTGGTTCAACCGTCTGAGCTTGAACCAGCCCAGCCCTCCAAAAGTTGGGGGGCAGTCCACACTTGAGCCAGTCCGGACCTGGTTTGGATCAAACTGGTTCAACCCAGTTCTAGTGCTTGTAAAGGGGAATCCAGTAAGGGGAATCCGGCTCCTCAGGAATTCCAGCAAAAGCTGGGCCAAGATGATGGGGGGAGCATCAGCAAGGCCTAGAGGAGCCAGCACTGGCCCACTGCCAAGGAGCTGCATCACAGCTGTGGTGGGTAAGGCAATCCCCCGTCCCCTGCCTGCCCCTTTAAAGCCCTGTAGGCTTCTTCCAGTGCTTGTAAGGGGGAATCCTTTCTGGGTTCCCCTTTACAAGCACTAGACCCAGGGCCGAGCTGGTTTCAGGCACAAACCAAAGACCAGCCAGTTCATCAGAACCAATATGTGGACCGAACCACCTGGAGCAGTTCCGTGCACAGTCCTACCACAAAGTATCCTGGATTTGAAATTCAGGCTAAAAGTGAGGAGGAAGAAGATATGCATGCATCTCCTATTTCACTGCCCGGTCGTGTGGGAGAGCAGGCTGCTGGCAGCCATTAGCAGCATAGATGTGGGGGGCAAGGAACAACTCAGCCGTCAGAACACATCATACTGCTTGTATGGTGCATTCTGGGATTCCTGGCAGCCAGACTTCCTTCCCCCTGTCTCTGGATCACCACGCCACTCACTGCAGCACCAGTGGCACCCAGCAGAAACAGCAGTCATGTGAAGGAAAGTTGGCTGGATCCTGCCTTCCCTAAAGCTCTCTCCAACCCCAGCCCTAGCAGTCATGTGCACAACCTTACTCTATAGCTGAGTAGGGGTTGTTTTAATAAAAGCCCTGCTGGATCAGTCCAAACATCCATGTGATCCATCATTCTGTTTCTTATGCTTCTAGGAATCTTACAGGCAGGCATGAAGGTAACAGCCCTCTGCCCTCGTGTTGTGTTGTCCCAGCATTGGGCACTCAGAGATATACTGCCTCTGAACGAGGAGCTTTCATTTAGCTATCATGGCTTATTGCCTGTCCTCCATACATTCATAAAAACATTCCTGCTGGATCAGACCCAAGGCCCATCTGGTCCAGTATCCTGTTTCACACAGTGGTCAACCAGATGCCGCTAGAAGCCACAAGCGGGAATTGAGGGCATGCCCTCCCTCTTGCTGTTACTCCCCTGCAACTGGTACTCAGAGAGGCATCCTGCCTTTGAGGCTGGAGGTGGCCTATAGCTCTATGACCAGTAGCCGTTGATAGACCTCTCCTCCATGAAGTTATCCAAACCCCTCTTAAAGCTATCCAGGTTGTTGGCTGTCACCACATCTTGTGGCAGAGAATTCTATAAGTTGATTATGCATTGTGTGAAAAAGTACTTCCGTTTGTTGGTCCTACATTTCCTTTTTCTTTTAACCCTTTAAACCCTTTAAATATGCCATTCAAGGCAGTGATCATCACCACAATAGGTGGCTGTGAATTCCACATGTACATGTAGAATAGTAATGGTTTTTTGTTTTTTTTTGGTCTTTCCTAATCTTTCTATTGGAAAACCCTGAGTTGCTGATCAATGAATCCAGGCAAAATTTTTGTGGGTGTTTATTTGATGCAGGATCAGCCATACCTCATCAGAATCATTTTGGAATGTCTGAAGGGCATTGACTAAGAAGATAACGTTGTCTGATAGAAGGAAAAGAAGTTGTGGAGTGTGCATTTCTAAGGGATTCTTGAGGTCTCAAGCATCTTGAGATGCTTCTTCCCGTCACTGGGGTGACCAACCTGAGGCTCTCCAGTTGTCATTGGACAACAACTCCCATCACCCCCTGCTACACTGTTGCAACATTGGGGTTGGGAGTTGCAGTCCAACACCAGCTGGAGAGTCTTAGATTGACCACCCTTCCTCCATCAGCTGCATTGCATACAATCAGATGATATAATGGATCCTTTGTGGGTCATTGAATCTGAGCCATTTATTGAGGCAGACACATTGATGTACTACCCTCCTTCTCTAGCAATCACAAGTCTCATAAACCCAGAAGCACACAGCCTCAAGAGTACCATCAGCTATATTGCTTCCCATCAGCTATCTAGCTCCCACCAGGATATTGTTTCTACCATTGACCTTCCTGCAGGCGACAGCGTGCTGAGTGTGTTGGGGTGCACCTGGAGACAACCTACATGCGCTCTGATTTCTCTATATCCCAAGCCCGTCGCCATTCTCCCCTTGCGTTCTTGTGGCGTGCCAGTCGCTCAAGGTCAATCTGATCCCGCTCTTTCTTCCATCGCATGTATTCCGACCGCTCTCTCCCAGTGAGGGTGCAACTCTTGTCGCCTGGGCTCTTCTGGGGAGATTTTCCTCTCTCCTAATGGAAACAAAAAGGCAGTAGCCTCATCAATACAGTAGCATTTGAATCAAAACTTCTGAATTAAAACTTGACTCCCTCGGCACCCAGATGTAGCGATACCGACTGTACAAAATGAAATGAAAATGAGTGTTCCAGATGGAGAAAGACTCCATTTGAAAACAGAACCTGTTTTCACTTATCCACACTTGGTCCAGATGATGTGCTTCCCTGTAGTGCAATTTCACATCGCCATCTGCTGGCCATTTGCTGCTAATCTGTGATGAAAATAGCATATTTTGAGACTACCTCTGATGCATTTTTAAGATAGTCCCAAAAGAATCAAACATATTGGCAGCAAATGGCCAGCAGATAGTGCTGTGAAATTGTGCAGCAAAGAAGCACATCATCTGGACCAGGCACAGATAGGTGAAAACAGCTTCCATTTTCAAATTTTGTACCTGGAAAAACCCAAAGCAAACAAATGGAAAACAGCTTCCATTTTCAAATTTTGTACCTGGAAAAACCCAAAGCAAACAAATGGAAAACAGCTTCCATTTTCAAATTTTGTACCTGGAGACACCCAAAGCTAGGTAGCAGGTAGGTACTGCTAGGACTGCGTGTGCTCCATGTCACCAAAATGTTTTGGTGACATAGAGCTACTATTTAGGGCCAGTTCAATCAGCCCTAAATAGTAATCTTTTGACCAGTAGTTCTGAAGCTGGCCTTTAGCTGTGGCACACAACACAGTCATATCCCATTCAAAGACAGTAGAGTAAACTGTGGTCTCAGTGGCTACATCACAAGTTCTTGGAGCAGTATGTGATCACTATGATGACCACATGAGAATAACTGAAGTCTTAACGAACATCAGTGATGTGGACTTGTGCAACCTTTGCTAAGTGGGCAAAGCAGCGGCACCCTTTAAAGAGGTGGCTCTCTTTACGGAGCCAGCGTGGTGTAGTGGTTAGAGTGCTGGACTAGACCGTGAGACATGAGTTCAAATCCCCATTCAGCCATGATACATGCTGGATGACAATGGGCCAGTCACTTCTCTCTCAGCCTAACCTACTTCACAGGGTTGTTGAGAGGAAAAACTTATCTATGTAGATAAGTGGGCCATCTGGGCTCCTTGTAGGAAGAGCAGAATATAGCAATAGCAATAGCACTTACATTTATATACCGCTCTATAGCCAGAGCTCTATATAAATGTAATATAATATATAATATAAATATAAATACAAATATAAATAAATACAAATATAAATGTTAAACACACACACACACACACCCCCCAAACAAAAAAACACAAAAAACATATATCGGGAGGAGAGCACCTGTCCCTATTCAGCCCTAGCACAGCATCCTTCTGGTTGCTGTTGTTGATGTTACTCTTGTGTTTCCTTTTAGACTGAGAGCCCCTTTGGGACAGGGAACCACCTTCTCGTTCCTTTTGCTATGTAAACTGCTTTAATAACATTATGGTGGGAAAGTAATGAATACATTCTAAATAAAAACATTTTAAATAATAAAAATAGTAGCAGCACCTACCAATTGCCCAGCCTAAGCAATACATCCATTTTCCCTTCACTTGTACAGCAACATGCAAGTGAAGAAGGAGTTGCAGTTTAACTTGCAGTTTGTCATTGTCTGCTCCAGAAAAGGCCTTCCGTACTTTCCTCTGTTATTTGTGCGATGGTGTGCAGATCACATCATAAGAAAGTGTTCGATCCCCTTTTCCATCATTTCTCCTTATCCTTTAGTACAGGGGTGGCCAACCTGAGGCTCCCCAGCTGTGTTGGGTGGCAATTCCCACAATAAATTCTGGTTGGGGAGCTGCAGTCTAGGACAGCTGGAGAGCTCCAGGTTGGCCATCACTGGTTTTGTCTCTTTTACTTTTCATAGATGGGGAGCTGCGTTTGGCAGGAGCTTGTTCATTTTGAAATCTTGTGCAGCACTTAGTAGACCTCCAAGTGCATGGCCAATAAATTGTAACCGTATTGTGAACAAGTGTCGTGGCGCAGCTGCATTCCGCCGTGCTGAAAACACTCTGCAGACAGAGTCATGAACTACAGTTCAGTGACTATTCTCTTCATTATTTACGAAGGCAGGTAGGAAATGTACTGTGAATAATGCCTGAAGGCCTGCTTTCTCCCATCTGACTCTACCCAGCCACCGAGGATTATAGGGACAATATAGGGCTGTAGTCCAGCATCTGCAGGAGGGCCAAAGTGGTGCAGCCCTGTTTTAAGATCTGCTTCAGGGACCCAGCTCCAGATAGCCCCACCTCCAAGTTTGGCAGCTGGCAACTGGGGAGAAAGTTCCCATTTCTGGAGCACCCGCCGCAGCCACATCTGCACACACCAATATTATTGGCTTTTTAGGTGCCAGCTTTGGACTGTTGTAGTGTATTTACTCAGACACCTAATGGCTCAGCATTTCATCCCCTGCTGTCCTGGTGCTGTCAGGCTGCTACACTTTGTCACTGCCCTTATTGCCTGATGCCGTTTTTGATTTGTTAGGTTACTTATTTCTCCTGCTGTCTTTCTGTTCTTTTAATTGGAAATTATTGCAATTTGATGTTATTGTTTTTATGACTGTAAGCCACCTTGACAATTATATAATTGAAAGATGAGCTATGAAGCCTAAACCAAACCATTTTTATTTACTGCCTAGATTCACTCCCTTATTGATATATGACTATTTACATGCTGCTTTTCAACAGAAATTCACAAAGCAGTTCCCATAGCTGAGAAACGTGAGGAAAGAAAAGGTTCCCTGTCCCAAAGGGGTTCATAATCTTAAAAAGAATGAAAGAAAGACACAAGGGAGATAGCAGCAAAAGCTACTGGGGAAATGAAGTGGGAATAAAGAGGGACAGTTGCTCTCCCCCTGCGAAACATAAGGGAACTGCAAAGTGCACGGTATCTCTGCCAGGTTAGCAGCATTCCTCTGTATATTGCTGTATTTCCTTTGTATATATTCCTATTGACATCAAAGGTTCCCAGCTTTAGGAAGCAGAGGGCCAAGGGTATCTGGAATGTGCTTCATTTCCTTCTTTAGTTGAATGAAAACATGTGGAATTCCAGAAATTAGAAGGATGATCTGGGGTGCAGGTACTTGGGTGCCAATGTTTTGGGAAGCCAAAATCCCAGGTGCGGAAAAAAGAAAAGAAAATCTGTCCCAGGTTTCATGTTTTTGTCACTCTGGGACCTACTTGCAAATACATATCTGCATCACAAGGAGCTACACCTTGGAGCTCCTGCTGGCTACAAAGACAGCAGCAAAGAAGATAAATGGAATTTTATTTTATTTTTTAAAAAATTAAAAACAACCAAAACAAATGGAGGTTCCAAACATGGGTCATATTTGTACCCATTCATTCTCTACCCTGTTTGAGCTCAGAGAAGCCCAGACCAAATGGGCCCATTCAGTTTGGGTTCACAGTTTGTTTGGAAAAGGCATTCAGATCTCTAATGAATGGTTTGTGCAGTTCATCAGTGTGTGTTTTCTCTCCTACTTTTGGCACTGTACGTTATCTGATGTGAGCACTTTTTTACTGTTGCACTTGCACTTTATGGCATCACTGTGGCTGAGCAGATTCTTATAAATATTAGTATGATGGTCTTTGAAATGATTTACTGCAGCTGTCAAAAATTAATGGTTTTCTGAGCCTGGGCCTTTTGCTGTTTTCAGTCTGCTATCTTGTAACCAAAATGGCCTGCAACCAGGGTATTTTTGAAGCCACTTTCTCCTGTCCAGGCGCGTAACAATGATAGGGCAAGGGGAGACAGTTGTCTGGGGGCCCCACTGCCTGGAGGGGCACCCCAGGGGCACCTCATGTGACTCCCCATTGCCCCCTGCCCAGCCCATAGCCTCTCAGCCACTTGCCCTCTTCGCTGACTCTCCTGCTTGTTCTGCTGGCCGCAATCGAAGCAGCAGACAAGCTGCAAAGAGCTCCTTTTCTCCCGCCTCTCAGCTGATCGGCGGGTGGGCGGGGCTTCCACGGAGGCCTCCGTGTAGGCCGCAGTGAAGCCTGAACTCGAGTAGGGCCCAAGCCAGCCAGGAAGGAGGAGGCAGCCAGAGTGTTCTCTGCAGCAGAAGATCCCTTGCTGCACTGCTTAACCCAGACCAGCATTTGCCAGGTAGAGTGTGAACTCCTTTTTGTGGTTACCTTCCCCCCCCCATATATAGGGATCTGCTTGCCATAGGGCGTGGATATGTGTGTGGGGGGGGGGGGGACCGAGAAGTCTCTGAATATTTATTTTGAAACAGCTTGGAAAATTCACTGACTTAAAAAAAACTATCTAAAAAGTAAGTGGCTTGTTTCATGGCAGAAAATTGCAAAAACTTCTGGAACAGTATTTTATTAATTTTATTTATTCATTCATTCATTTATAAATGCACTTATGTTCAAGTTGTTTTGCAACGCAGAAGGTCTGAGTGAGAACTGTGAAGCATGTGTGGGGCTTTTATTTTATTTTTCTTGTGTGTGAACTGCTCCCCAATAACTTGCAGGGACTTCAGGGTAAATCTGGCCAACATGTGAATGCAGCACCTCCATTCCAGAGGAGATGTGTCTTAAAGGGCTTTAAAAGCCTCCTGTGAAAAACCTCCTGGAATCAAACTTGACTGAATTTGTTCAGAATTCTGAGAAAACAAACATAGGTTCACCCTGCATGGTTGAAAGTCTCCTTTGCTAATCTGCAGCGAGGGGACCATTTTAATAATTCATCTTTCTAGTGTGTTCTAGGCATTAAAAGTAATACAAATGTATAGTACTCAATGTATATCACTATATATTGTGACGTGTGTGTGTGTATTCAGTGAAATGTATTTGCAGGCAGCATACTTATTTTGGAATATCAGACTTAAATCCTTGGGGGCCTGGGGTGTGCGGAGGCCCTGGACTTTGAGGGGGGGGGGGCATTTTAAAATCTTGTCTCTGGGCCCACTCCAACCTTGCTACGCCCCTGCTCCTGTCCAAGAACTCCATTCTACACTGGAGGCCTCTTCTCTGTCTCCTTGTTGTCTAAGGTGCACAGGTGGGTATGAGATTGAAGGTCTTCTCTGTTCTGGCACCCAGAATGTAGAACAGCTTGTTCAGGGAGGTATGCCTTTTATTGTTTTTTTTTTTCATTTAAAGTGCTATTTTAAATTATGTATTGCTTTATGATGTCAATTTATTTTATAATTGTGACCCACCATGAATACAATTACTCTAGAAATTACTATAATAAATAAATCAAAAGTCATTGCACTAGTTTTGATCCAGCTATGTGCCTAGGCAGTGCTGCTTTGGACATCCTGGGAATGGCACCCCTCTTTGAATTATTTTGGGCAGGGGGGAGATAGGAGAGGGAAGTTGGACTGTCCTGTTAAAAGCAATGGAGATCAGGCATTTAAAGACTTTCTCCCTTTCTTCCTTGAGATTTGCCAATTTGCCATCCAACTGTGTGGCACTGCTGTTTAATGCCAGGTCAGTCCATTCAGGATCTGATTCTGGATGTGGAAGCCAACCTGGTTCCGATCACAGAGACCAGGGTGGATGAGCTGAGAAAAAGAGATGAACTCTTCCAGCTGTGCTCCTCCCTGGATTTTTCAGTGAAGCGCCTGAGTGGTTGTGGAGGTGGTTGCTATCATCCATAGGATTCCATCTCCCTGTCTAGGATCCTTCTCTGCTCAAGCTCCAGTTTTGAGTGTGTGTGGACAATCAGGCATCCTGTTGGTCTACCAGTTACTCCGCTATCTCCTTGCTGGAGCTGACAAAAGTGGTCTTGAATCTGGTGGTGGGTAGCTTGTGGTCCTTGGGACTTCAGCATCTGTGCTGAGGCCACAGACTATTGGTCCATTCAGCTTCACATTGTCTACATTGACTGGCAGCAGCTCTCCAGAGTTTCAGACAGTCACAGCGTATTTTCCCAGCCAGGAATTCCTGGCATCTAGAGATGCCAGGAGTCACTTTAAGTGGCGCAGCAGGGAAATGCTTGACTAACAAGCAGAAAGTTGCCAGTTCGAATCCCTGTTGGTATGTTTCCCAGATTATGGGAAACTCCTATATCAGGCAGCAGCAATATAGGAAGGTGCTAAAAGGCATCATCTCATACTGCATGACAGGAGGCAATGGTAAACCCCTCCTGTATTCTACCAAAGAAAACCACAGGGCTTTGTGGTCACCAGGAGTTGAAATTGACTTGGCAGCACACTTTCGAGATGCCAGTAATTGAACCTGAGACCTTCTGCATGCAGAGCAGGTGTTCTACCACTGAGTCACGGCTTCCTCCCATTTTGTCATTCACATGAGAACATGTACGCATATAAAAATACCTGTACACACATACAGTGTACCGTGTGAATAGCCCTATTATATATAAATGTGCATATTGTATAGCAAGTGTATTGAGCTGAGAGCACAGTGCATAATAAACATCAAGCGTACGAGTCAGAACAATGTTCTTAGAGCTGGGAATTATTTGCTTGCACTGCCTGTGCCCTCATGATGCATTGTTGCATCCTGTGTGCTGAGTGCTGGTCTTGCCTGAATGTGTAAGGCTTTAACAAAAAGGTTGCTCAGAACAAAGATGAATATGTTCAAGAGCAAAGCCATCAACACAGCAAGAGCTTCTTCATAGAGTCCACTAGAGGTGGGAGCCAAACAAGCAGCTCCCTGGTATCAAGTGAGGCCCCATAGAGGACAGCTGAATACACAGCAAGCCCTATGATGCTAATTGCCTAGAGGTAATTCACTCTTCCATATTTCTCCCCTTCAAAGACGACCACCCCCACCCTGCCTCCAAACAGGAATTAATCTCCTTGGCATTTTGCTGCAGATCAAAATAGACTAGAGGAAAATTAGAGACTGAGAAACCTGTTGCCAAGGAGACACACCTGTGTGGGTGGGCAAGGGAGGGAAGGAACAACAACGCTTTCCTTCTGCACCAAAGGGAGCGGAGGGGCTTGACAAGCCCATCCACACGTGGGTGGAACTGCACAAGGTCAATGCTTCTGTTGTGGGAGACCGGAAAACCCCTGTTGTGCATTCAAGGCCTTTTCATCACAAAGACGGGCTGGCCCTAAGACACCGTCCGGCAACTGCCTTTCTTCCCTCCTCCTAATTGCTTCCCATGGCCATACATGCATCTCCGGCCAGACTTGGGAGCTCAGTCCTGAAGAAGGCAGTGCAAGAGATAAGATATGTTTGGGGGACACTGAAAAACTATGGCTGAAATGGAGACTAATGCAACACTCCCACTGCTAACCCTGCACCAGTGCTAGCGGGAAGGGGCGATCTTCATGGTTCTTCTCCCCTTCACTCTAAAGCCCACTGTGATTCCCAGAAATATGTCTCTGAGGAACTGCACAACCATCAAGGGCATATTTTTGGCACAGTGGGCTTCAGAGGGAAAGAGAGATGGAGGGAAATCGCTCCTTGCACCAGCACAGCACCAGCAGAATTAGAGCATCAGTGCTGTGTTAATCTGAATGTCAGCCTAAGTGTGACAAATGTATGAAGAATGTGGGTATGGAATCCAGGGCACCTACAAGATTACAGTACAGGAGAATTAGAGAAGGAAGGATGAACATTCTTGATTCGTAAATCTTTTATAAAGCAGCCCAATAGACAGCTATGACCCTTAGCTGAGAGACCCTGGAGTTAGTTGGAACAAAAAGATATGCCATTAAATTCACTTTAAAAGAGAGAGAGAGAGTCCTCAAAATGTTGACAGTAATAATGTCCCATGTGTTCTGCAGTGTAACACGGGCAGTTCTGAGTTACGCTCACTATCTGTTTCAAAGAAAGCACTGGCAGTCTTGAGCAAGAGGCTGGAGTGCAAGAGTTCAAATAGTTAAACTAGTGTGCCTGCACTTTGAGAGCACTTCTTACATTGGAAATAAATGACTCTAGAATGCACTCCCTGTTGAGACAACAGCCTCCCCATCTCTGACAACTTTTAAATAACGCAAGTCAGTAACTAAGTAAATAAATAAATATTTATTTGTTGCTTTAGGTATTTGTGCTCTTGTGCAAGGTGCTTTTCTAGGAGTTCACAGCAGTGTGGGTAGTTCAGAACCACCCGAGTTATACTGCTGCCCATGTGGGCTAGTATCTTTACTAAATGCATCGGATAAAGTAAGAGGAAGATTCATTCTGATGTGTCTCCAGTCATGTTAGGACTTTCTAAACATACCTGAGAGTTTTCTAAGCTGAGCAAATAGCAGCCATTGGTGTTGGCGGGGGCAGGGAATGATTTGGGTTAGCAAAATGGCACGGGGGGAAAGGAGATTTTTAAAACCAGCACCGCTTTACCGAACAAAACTGGAATCCCTGTGCTGATGCCTTTCTTGTATTGGGGGGGAAAGGAAACTTCAAGAGACCTGATCACAGTTCTCACACATGTCATCTAATTTGGCCATAGTAGAAAGATTTAAACTGTAATATTACAGAACATGAGTGGGAGTATATATTCACACAAGAAATAAAATGTTTTGTATCAACCACTTTAGGGCAAATCACCTTAAAGTGCTGCACAGATAGCATAATACACCTGTAAAATTGAGACATATATATTTAATTCAAGATGATAAAGGTTGAACATTCAGCACTTTATCATTTTAATATTTGGTGGACTTGTCTGATATTGTTTGGAAAGAAAAAAATAATTGTAGTTAAGAAAATACAAGGGGTAATCTTTTGATTATGATGCTGGGGTAATATAATATAAACCAGTTGTCCAGGAGGCTTTACACATGGGGCTTCTGCCCCAAATCTCCTTCGGGAGAGAGTATGTGCGTTCATACAACAGCCAAACTTACCCTGAACTCCCAACAAGATCTCTGGACCCACTCCACACACAAGTCAGGCTTTTTGATGCTAATTCTAGTTTATCTCGAGGTATTTCTGGATTTTTAAAATGCTGGTTTTAAGCTACTTTTTCTGAAAATGCCGGAGCAAACAGGGAGAGGTGCTGACACAGAATCATTAGCATGATAAGAGGCATGCTCTCTTCAGAAATGCAGATCTCCCTCTGCAGGGAACTCTTCCCCTGCCCTTCCATTGGCTAGGAAGGAAAACACTGACACCTGCCATGTGTACTTGCAAAAACGAAAGCCAAGAGCAGAGGGGAGGGGCTGCTTCCCTCAATGCTGCGAGTGTACTTCAAAGTGGCTTCGCCCAACATTTACACCGAAGCCTGAAACCAAGTGAGAATAACCACCTGGTAAGAATGAATCTGCCTACTTTCCTTTCACTATAATCTTAATTGATCATTACCATCCTCAGAAGTTAGCCCACTTCAGCCTTTACACATCTGCCATTTTGAATTGGGGTGGATATCATAGCAAATTACACTGTGGAGGTGTCCCTATATGTCACTCACTACAATTGTACCAAATTTGGTTCAAATAGGTTAGGCAGTCCAAATGTTAGCCCACTTGTGCCTCAACCATTCATGCATCCACCATCTTGAATCATGGTAAATGACATCATTACAAACTGTGAGCTGTCCCTAACCTGCAGCAGATTTGGTTCAAAATGGTTAGGCGGTTCACAAGTTAGCCCACTTGGCACTTGCACATTCATGCATCGGCCATCTTGAATCGGGATGGATGACATCATCACAAACTGTGCTGTTGAAGTGTCCCAATGTGTTCCTACATTTGTATCCAGTTTGGTTCATAATGGTCCAGGCATTGCGAAGGTCATAGGGACACACAAACCCACACAATAAATGCTGAGTGATTGCATAAACTTACTTTACTTAAGGAAAGTAGGCTACTAATGTAGTAAGGCAGGAAAATACAGAATTGGTACTGGTGTGTGCAGCCTTACTGGGCTCCGGTGGGGAGAGCAGCCGGCTCTCCCCGCAGATGAGCAGCGAGGTCGCCCTGCTTGTCTGGTCAATATGAAGAATAATGATATAATCATTTGTATAAATGCCTTTATTGTATTGTCTTGCTGGTCACTGACTGTAATAAAGATTGACTGACTGATTGAAATCAAACCTTCCTTCCTCCTGTCCTAATGTACCCTCTTCAGATAGGCACAAGGGCTCTCTCTGCCCCACAATCCCTTTGAATACATTTTAAATTCCCACCAAAATTGTTTCCCTCCCCCTTTCCTCCCTCCCCCCAGCGAATGGGGGCATAGGGGCCCATGACAACACTTGATTTGAATGCTAACAATCCAACCAAGAAGCGAAGAGATTGCAAACCAATCAGAAACCAGTTCCTGAAAAACAATCAGCAAGGGAAAAACAGCCAGCCAAAATGGCGCTCAAAACACTCAAAACGTTTCAAGTCAGAACAGTTCATTTTGAGCTTGAAAGGGGCCCTTTATTTTAGGAGCATTTGGTTTTGAGCTTGAAATACTCGAAACGGCTTGTTTTGAACTTAAAACACTTTGACCTTGAAATGTTTTGCTAACATCCCTAGCAAGAACAGCAAGAACTTCTGCTTCCAAGCAGAAGTGGATTTACTGAAGAGCAAATAAGGAAAATGCGGACTCTCATTGATGGTGAAGTTTATCTACATGATAAGGCAAAGGAAGAGAGAGTCAGAAGGAATGTCTTTACAAAATAATTGGAATGTGCGTGTTGGTCTATTTAGAATAAAAGATATGGTCAACATTTTGCAAGGGATATGGTGGAGAGCTGATCTGGGAGGGGAGCTGGTAGCAAGCATGATTTGTCCCATTTGCTAAGGAGGGTATGCGCTGGATTGCATTTGCATGGAAGACTACATGTGTGAGCACAATATGATATTCCCTTAGGGGATAGAGCCGCTTTAGGAAGAGCATCTGCATGCTTGCATGAAGAAGGTTTTCTAAGTTCTCTCCCTGGCAGCATCTCCAAGACAGGGTGGAGAGAGACACCTTCCTGCAACCTTGAAGAAGCTGCTGCCAGTCTGAGTAGACAATACTGAACTAGGTGGACCAATGGTCTCTCAGTAGAAGACAGCTTCCTATGTCCCTATGTCCTTTATTGCCATACTAGTAATTTGAAGCCCGTTATAATAACGGGCGCTAGCCCATGTATTTCCCCCTGCGGCCGCTGCCGCCGACCAGCTGCGCGCCCTCCCAGCTGCTTTTTCATCCAAACCCCCCCCCACGTTTAAGGGCCAAATCAGCCCATGCACTTACCCCCGCCCGCCGCAGCGCAGAGAAAAGGGGCCTGACGGGGCCAGAGTGCCGCTGCCTTGCCCGTACTCCCGCGGCGGCCGCCGCCATCAGAATCGGCCCATTCACTTACCCCCACCTGCCGCAGCACAGAGAAAAGGGGCCTGACGGGGCCAGAGCGCCGCCGCCTTGCCCGTACTTCTGCGGCCGCCGCCGCCGCCATCGGAGCCAGTTGGCCCCGCCACGGCCGCCCCTGCCTCACCCGCACTCATTGTCACCGTGGTGGCGGCCGCCGCCATCGGGGCCAGTCGCCCCGCCGTGGCCACCGCCACCTCTGTCCGAGGCTGCGGCTCCACCGCCACCTCGCCAGCACTCTGCTCCCATTGGCGGCGGCCGCTTCTCCTAGGCCGCTGCTTCTCGGGCTCCAACATGGCCGCCGGTGTCTGGGCGGTCATGTCTTTTGGGGCTGATCTGGGCATGCGCGGAGCGCATGCCCAGAACAGCCCAAAAAGACACGGGCAGCACGGCTGCACGCTTAAGGCTTTTATGGTATAGGATTTGCCATATTGAAGTATCCTGTTGGTTGATAAGGAAGTTATGCATATTGTATATAGTTTCCTTTTATTTCCTTATTGTTTTATTCATGATGTGATGTTTTAAAAATCTGTAGAATAATTATTAGATTTCACTTTTCTTACATCTGTTTTAGTAAATGATAAAACATGTATCTTTTTTTAAAATGAAATGTTTTTAGCCTCCTTTTCTTACGGAAAGCAAGCTTATGAAATCACCTGGCAATATGTCTGTGTGTGTGTAACAACTTCACAATCCTTGTAGTGATTTGAACCAAATTTGGCACAGTTGTAGAGAAACATAGGGACACCTCTATGGCATAGTTTGTGATGATGTAGTCTACCCCAATTCAAGATGGTGGATATGTGAACATTTGAGGCACAAGTGGGCTAAATTATGGACTGCCTAGCCGATTTGAACCGAATTTGCTACACACACACATAGGGACGCCTCAGTGGCGTAGTTTGTGATGATGTCATCCACCCTTATTCAAGATAGTGGATGTATAAAAGTTTGCGGTGCAAGTGGGCTAACTTGTAGACCATCTAACTGATTTGAAACAAATTTGCTACAGCTGCAGGGACACATAGGGACATCTCAACTGCATGATTCGTGATAATTTCATCCACCCTGATTCATGATGGCGGATGCGTAAACGTTTGAGGTGCAAGTGGGCTAACTTGTGAACTGCCTAATGGTTTTGAAGCAAATTTGCTACAGGTGTAGGGACACATAGGGATGGCTCAAGGGCACAGTTTGTAATGATGTCATCCATCCTGATTCAATATGGTGGATGTGTGAATGGTTGAGGCACAAGTGGGCTAACGTTTGGACTGCCTAACCAAATTTGGTGTAGTTGTAGTGAGTGACACATAAGGACACCTCAACGGCACAGTTTGTGATGATGTTACCCACCCCAATTCAAAGTAGGCTGATTAGTTCTTACCAGAACAACTTGTTACTTATCATATCGCATCCACCCTTCCTTGATGATGCTCAAAGGAACATGCTGGGAAATATTCTAATTTTCTCACTCTTCATAATAAGGTATGAAAAGAGGTACATAAGGTACATTTCAACTACAGGCACAAATAGGGACTCAAACCATTGCCATACATTTTGTTCTGTAAGGGCACCCAAGCGAAGGTGGGCCAGAGATGAACAGTTATTATTGATCAAAAGGGATATATATGAAGTGGTGTGCTGTTCTGTAAGGCTCCTGCCAGAAAGACATTAGGAGTAGCCCTATGCTGATGTAACTCTTCCAGACAGCACTGTAAATGGAGATTTGGTTACATTACATGGGGGGGGGGGGCAACAACCACCCCTATTTAAACCCAGCACAGCATCCCAGTAGCTATTGCTGATGTCTCTGCCTTGTGTTTATTTTTAGACTGTGAGCCCTTTGGGGACAGGGGACCATCTTCTCCTTATTATTATTTTTCTAAGTAAACCACTTTGGGAACTTTTTCCTCCTTATATGAGGAGCCAATCCCTCCTGAGCCAGACTCAACCAAGAGAGGCCCAATCCCGACATCTTGGGAACCTCGTGCAGTTTAGTGCCCCTTCAGCAGGGCATGCCCACAACTCCTGCCTGTGGCTTCCAGTGGCATCTGGTGGGCCACTGTGTAAAACAGGATGCTGGACTAGATGGGCCTTGTGCCCGATCCAGCAGGGCTGTTCTTATGTTCACTGATACAGGGAATGTATCCGGTGAGAGGTGGGGGTAGAGTGCTTGGCCCCAGGCCTGGGCATTGCACAGATCCTCTCTGTGCTGCAGTGGGGTGAACCTGTTGGAGATGAACTTCCAGTGCATCGACCTTTTGCACCAACTGTCCTAATGACCACTAGGGGCATTGGGAGTAGAGACAGTGAGTCAGGGTCTCCCTATCTGTCCCTACTCTAAGACCCCTGAACTGACTCTGCAGCACTTCCTGTGCTGAGTCACAATCCTTCCTTTCCTCCTAGAGAGCAGATGGAAACATCTCTATCTCTATCTCTCCTTACCTATCCACTATGTAGTCCTTTAGATTAGATATAGGTCTTTCCTATCTAAGTGTATTTAACCAATAAATATTTAGTGTTTAGTCATACAAGGATCTCCATGTGTTTTCTCTAAATAGCTGCAATATCCAAAGCATCCTCTGCTACCTACTCTGTAACTGGAGTGTGTGCTCATTCCTTAGCGCTCTGCTGTTTTACCTATTGTGGGTAAAAATCAACAACCTCTAACAGAACCTTGGGAGGGGCAGCCAGAGCCCGGAGATCATGTGGGGTTGGCACTCAGTCGGAGCAGGGACTTTGTCAGACCAAGCTGCTCCCTTTGAGCTCTCTTTGGTCCTGTAGCGACAGCTTGCTACATCACTCCTTGTGGGTCCCCATGTGAGGCTGGATCACATGGGGACCCCCAAGCTGCTTGCCGACCATAGTTAGTTCTAACACTTTAGTTCCAAACGTGGCTGGGTCAGTGGGAGTCTTGCATGCTTACAGACAAGCCCACTGAGTCAGAGCTGTTTACCATCCTGATTCTCAGCCTGGGGCTCAGCTCCCTCAGCCGCAGCTGTGCTCTCCGTGCTGTAAGAGAGTGAAATCAGGCAGCCTCCCGGTGCTCCCTGGGCTGCAGCTGGGACCGGGGCCTAGGAACTCATCTGCGTTCTCCTAATGAAGTGCATCACAAGGGAAGGGAGTCTTATTCAATTTCTGTTCTGTTAATTAAGAGTGCTCTCTGGCTCGGGGGAGCTAGGCCTTCCTTCCAGGCCCATGCTGAGCAGCTAGTGAGTCAAAGCAACTGCGAAGCCACCACCTCTCATTTAGGAGCTTGACGGAGTGTTTTCCCTCATCGATACCTTAAGCACTTAGCAGCCTTTGGATCAACACACACACTCAATGAGCTTACTACAGCTGTGAGAATGAATCACATGCAACAGATCTGAGTCATGTGGCTTGACGGAACGGCATAAGAACTCAGGTTCTGGTGCAAGGAGGTCACAGACAGCCTGCACAAAACAGACTCCGCGCACAGCCGCTTGTTTTACTGCCAGTGCCACACAGCAGTGAATGCAACCCAAACCTTTTCCGTCTCAAGGAAAGCAATGTGGCCTTTGCATGCCAAATGAAGTGGGTTCCCCTGGCTTCTTGGCAGCGGCGTTGTCAATTTAAAGGACTTGGCAAGCAACTCCTTGGCTCTGTGGCAGTGTGATGTTCCAGTAAGGATGCTGAATGTCATGCTGTGCTTCCTCCACCCTCTGGTGGCTTGTGTGCTGAACTGCACTGTGATGGCATTCCACTAAAGCAGGATTGCTTCAGAGAGGCTGTTTTGCTCAACTATCAGCACCTTTCAGCTCCCTTCTGGGTAGGTCATGTGGCTGAGTAGGTCATGTGGCTCATGCCTACAAAACACCTCAATGTGGGCTGAGTGATGGCAAGCAAATTGCTGCTTCTGCTTGCAGAGAAGCGTTCTGACACAATCCATTCTCCACTGGCATTGGCTGTGTGCTGTTGATAAACATATAGCTGACACATGTGCACTAAGCAGTGAGACCATATGCTGTAGGGTTGTGCAGAACCGGATCAACTGCAAACTGGTCTGCCACAATCCATCATAAACATAGGTTGTGTCTGGTTGCTTCTCCGGATCTGGACTGATGCACATATTAACTAATTGCCACAGCTCTTCTCAATAATGATCTTCTGAATAATGAATAATGGAAGGGGTGGATCGTCACACTGTTCTATCTTTTTACATAAGGAAAACAAGTTCATTTTGTCTCCATAAAAGGGACTGCAATGTTCAAGCAGTTCGATCATGAAGCACTTTGAACCAGTTTGAACTGGTTCGTCGACCTGACTGGCCCAGCCAGTGGGTTCGACCGAACCAGTTCTGGGTCCCCCAGTTCAGTCTTTATTCTGTTCAAAGGTGTGCATGTGCCCTGATTTTGTAGCCAGCCGTGCAGTGCATGGCCGGCTACAAAATCAGGGCACGTGCGCACCTTCCATTTCTTAGCTGGAAATGATTCATACAGCACTGAGAGGTTCTATGGCCTCTCTCCTCATTCGAGCAAGGAGAGGCCATGGAACACGCCCCCCCCCCACACACACACACTGCAGTGCTGGATGAACTGGCTACCGAGAGGCAGAGGAGAGGTGGAGTGAGGGAAACAAGTGGGAGGGGGGCAGGAGATAAGCAGCAGGGGTGAGGAGCAGTGGGGGCAGCAGCAGCAGGAGGAGTAGTGGCGGTGGTATCCGTAGGTTAAAAAAAAGTAAAAAATAAAGTTTAGAAATTGAAAAATAATTAAGGGGAACCCGCCATGTTCATTTGCTGAACACAGGTGCTCACTGACCTTGCTATGTCCCTGGAACTACAACTCCCATCATCCCTAGCCTCAATGTGGGGTTGATGGGAGTTGTAGTCCAACAACAGCTGGGGAGCCTCAGGTTCTCTTCTGCCCTAGTGGACAGCCAATCCAATCCCCACATCTTTTAAATTGATTGTCATTTAAGGCTGCTTTCTCACCTTTCTGAAGAGCACACTCTCAGAGTGCTTGTCACTTTCTGACCGTCTCCTCTCCACTGTTCTCTTTTCATCCACCTGCAATGGCATGATAGGGGATATTCATTCAGAAATAAATAGACTTCAGTATGAGATAACAGGGCCAAATTGCCCTGCTATGAAAATTTAAAGATTTTTTTCAAGAGCATACAGGACAAAAGAGGCCAAGCAGATTTTCAGGTGAACTTAACAACAAGAGGAGGAAAAGGATGGGGAACAAGGTGCGTATGTGCAGGAAAGTAGCAAAATTCTTACCAAATCCCTTCTATTCCACCTTGCGGCCAGAAAGGAAAAAAAGCAGACCTGTAGTTAAAAGTCCTGCGTTTACTATCCAGATGAATATTTCTGGCCAAAACTAGCACACAAAAATGACCCCTTCAGAATATGATGTTTTACCACTATTTGTAATGTTTATAGCACTCAAGAATGCACTAAAAATTCTGGAGTTAAATTCTGGATCCTGCTAGAGTTTAAAGCCGATTGATTTCTAGGGGAGTTAGAGTGCTGGACTAGGACCAGGGAGACCCGAGTTCAAATCCCCATTCAGCCATAATACTAGCTGGGTGACTCTGGGCCAGTCACTTCCCTCTCAGCCTAACCTACTTCACAGGGTTGTTGTGAAAGAGAAACTCAAGTATGTAGTACATCGCTCTGGGCTCCTTGGAGGAAGAGCGGGATATAAATGTAATAATAAAAATAATAATAATTAATAATAATTAATAAACACGTGCTTCATTCTCCCACTGAAATCAATGGGACTTTGAAAATGCTTAACTTTATCTCGATCATGCCAGTCATTGTGTTTGCCCTCACAATGATACGCTCTCATTTCATAGATGGGGGGGATATCATTTATTTATTATGGGCTGGTTCCAAAGGTGCCCTTCTGCATTCAAAAGATATCTTCTACTCATAGAAGAGCTGTTTTGCATTTTGTGCTGGAGGGCTGCAAACAACAATTGAAAGTGCTTTCCCAAGCAGGAGCAAGAGAACTGTTACAGAACCTCATCATAGCACTGTGAACTCTGGAGCAAGTGTTTGCAGAACAGCACTAGGAGCTGTTCCTTATACACTTGATCCTTGGGATCAGCTAGAGAAGGGTCACAGCAGTACAAGAAACGTGCCAAGGCAAGGGAGTAGAAAGGTTGGAGTGGGCCCAGAAACAAGATTTTAACCCCCCCCCCACTGAAGTTACGCCCCTGTGCCAAGGAGTTCTGATCATGGGGCAAATCTGATCCCGGGGGCCACGTTTGTCTCTGCAGCATTGGGGTGGGGGGCAGAGTTTCTGAGCACATCAGCATGGGGGTGAGGCTCCAGAGAGTGCTCTCAGGGGTGCTGCAATCTCCCCACTTTCTATAAGGCATGAACAGGGCTTCTCCAGGAACATGAATCCTGTCATTCTTCCCAATTTCTCTTTAAAACATCTTGGCTTGCTTTTTGTAAAAATAGAGAAGGGCTGCTGTGGCCCTTCTCTAGTTGATCCAGCTGCCTATTGATTTATGCAGCATCCTATCAAGTTCTAGGATGTTTGCTGCCAAAAACCTCTCACAATTTATTGCTTTGGTTGATCTCAGTTCTGTGGCCATACATGGCAGTGGCAGTACTAGCAATTGCACAGCCTTATTATGGAATGAGAATTTATGGGGAGGAGAACTGGTCTTGCAGAACTGCACATGATATGTTCCTTTTGCTAAGCAGGGTTTGTCCCATTTTGCATTTGCATAGGTGACTACATGCGTGCACTGTCTGCTGTAAAATAGCCCCCTTAGGGCCGTGGTTCTTAATGTGGGGTCCACCAGATGTTGCTGAATGACCATGCCCAACATCCCTGGCCCCAATTAAGAACCACTGCCTTAGGAGATGGGGCTGCAGCTCAGTATTCGAGCATCTGCTTGCATGCAGAAGGTCCCAGATTCACTTCATGGGATCTCCAGGAAGTTTTACACACAGCAGTTTTACCGCAAGGTTTTTGCTTTTAGCTCACATCTCCTCCAGAATGGAGGGTGTAAGTACACATATTGGCCAGATTTCCCCTGCCTGAATCCCTGCAAGTTATTGGGGAGCAGTCCACACGTGCAATTTGGGTTTTCCACTGTGCCCAAGTATAGCCCGATTTATCTCCAGAGTAAAAAACTCCCACTATTTTCAGCGGGTTTTTTGAGACAGCTTTAAGTTTGCAGTACAGCTTCCCGGTAAACCCGTGGTAAAATCTGCTGTGTGTAAAACCTCCAGGAGGTTTTACAAACAGGGCTTTATGCTGTGGGGTATCCGAGGAGCGAATCTACAAATCTACTTTGCAGCAGATTCAAGAGAGTTTAATCCGGGGGACTAAGTAGAGCATTCAACATAGCCCTCGGCTGCTCCCCTACGCACATCAAAGACAAGTGTCTGAGTTTAGCAGAAACATTGAGTTTTTTTCCAAAAGCCACTGGAAATAGAGGATTATCTTAAGTTGGACATACCTCGGGCTAAGCCAGAATTCACAGCCTCCCTTTGGGGCAAAACAAAGCCCTGTCTGTCCTGGTCCCTGATAGCCTGCAGGAAGGTCGAGTTAAATACAGTGAATATGTGGACTGGCACACTCCAACCAGGAGTGGAATCGGGAGAAAAGCCCTATCTGTAAAACCTCCAGGTAGGGCTGGGAGAGACTCCTGTCTAAAACCTTGGAGAACCACTGCCAATCAGTATAGACAATACTGACCTAGATGGACCAATGGTCTGACTTGGTATGGCAGCTTCCTATGTTCCTAAGCAACAGCTGCACAGGGTGGAGACCAGCAGTCCCACCAGGAGTGATAGAAAAATTACTGGAAAGCAACAGTGTCCTTGAGAAAAATCCAAAGCTAAATCCATCCCCAGCTCAATTCAGCCTCTGGCTCCATTACACTTCCAAATGTCACAAAAATCCCCCAGGCCGACTGTGTGGTTAAATACACACTGGAAACATTAGAAGTCAGAAGCATATTACATGTTCAGCCGCATCATGCTTAGTGAACCATGTGCAATGTATTCCATGTGGATCCTTCCACTGCGATTGTGCATTTATGTCTTCTGATTTGCTTTCCCTGTGGATTGCGTCCTTCTGCTCCTTTCTCTTTTCCTGTCAGTCATCATTTGTTTGGGTCTCTTCCTAGGTCCTGTCTGTCAGCAGAGTTCCATGTCCTTTGAGGCTGTTTATCTCTGTAATGTCCAGTTGAGATTTTGCCACTAGAAAGGCAGCAGCAGCAGCAGCAGCATCTGCTACCATGATCCTGCAGCCACCACATTGTATAATCCATGTTTTAAAGACAAGCCACTTGTATGTGTATTGCCGAATATATTCAGTGTTACCCAGTCATTCTTATTCATATTAAAATTTCTATTTGTTCTGTTGTTTTCAGAGACTGGTGGCATCTCATGCTCTCATAAGGCAGGGGTGGGAGGGTCTCGAGGCTAGATGTGCAAACTCTTGTGCATAATACTTAAAGGTAAAACAAAAACAGAATAACTTGGACTGGCAACCTCTTGCATATGCTCTGAGAATGGTGTGCAAAAGCTGCAAAGACAGATGTGTGACACTGACACGCCTTGCCCCTCGACTCCTTCCTGAAGGTCCCAGCAAATCCCTTTATTGCATAGGAGACAATTCATCTGAATGGCCTCTCTCAACATGCCCCAAATACTTGTTTAAACACCCTCTTTTTAGAGGAATTGTGCCTTAGGACAGACTTTACCAGAAAAGCAGCCTATATACATTTTAAAATATAAAATAAAATAAATAGATCAGCCCTAGGTTTTGCATGGTAGGTGCTAGTAAAGCAGATTCATCAGATGGGAAAGAGGAAGGGCTCCTGTCCCTTTAACAGATGCACAGACAATAATTTTAGCATGCACAGCTTTTCTTTGCCCCTCAAGACAAGCTGCACCTGCTGAAATGTCCTTTATTGTGCATTTATTAAAGGTACAGGAGCCCTGTCCTCTTTAGTATCTGGCTACTCAATGGTAAAGACACTGAAGCAAAGTCAGTTAAAAAAGTGGTAATGTTAAGACACGGTCCCCCAAACTTGGTTCCCCAGATGTTGTTGGACTACAATTCCCATCAGCCACGATGACCATTGTGTGTGTGTGTGTGTATATATGTATATATGTATATATGTGTGTGTGTATGTATATATATGTATATGTATATATATATATATATATATATATATATATATATGGCTGATTCAAGGCTGCCTGCATAGACATATTCTTCAGCTGATTTTATGACATTTGAAAGTGTTGGTTTTAAAAAGCTACATGTGGGTATGAAATCAGCAGCTCTCCTGAGCTTTACACACATGACTAAAATATAAATAAGTCAGTTCCTTAGAGCCCTTGAAAGAAACAGGATGTGGAGAAGGCAAGTCTGGGCTTGAATGTGGAATCTTTATTTCTGCTAATTGCTTAGGTCTTTTTTAGCTAAACATCATAGGAACATAAGAACATAGGAAGCTGCCATATACTGAGTCAAACCATAGGTCCATCTTGCTCAGTATTATCTAAATAGACTGGCAGCGGCTTCTCCAAGGTTGCAGGCAGGAATATCTCTCAGCCCTTCTTGGAGATGCCAGGGAAGGAACTTGGAGCCTAGATGCTCTTCCCAGAGTGGCTCCATCCCCTAAGGGAAATATCTTACAGTGCTTACACTTCTAGTTTCCCTTTCATATGCAACCAGGGTGGACCCTGCTTAGATAAGGGGACAAGTCATGCTTGCTACCACAAGACCAGCTCTCTTCCCATCAAAACTCTTACATAGACCAAGTAACAGTAATTCCATTTCCGGGTCACATCTAGTGTTCCTTTTTTCTGCCTATGTCTTAAGATGCCAGCAAATTTCACCAAATATGAATTTCATGCTTATTTTTCATGCAGAATATTTAACTTTACAGCAAAGGAGCAGTTGGCAAGAGGTTCATGGGGCAAACCTCCACTAAGAACTTGCTTTGTTATGTATGTTAAATGGTATGTTTTTAAAATGATGAAAAAACATGACATTATAGATATTAAAATTGAGATGTATAAACATGTTTTTAAAGTGCTTTCATATCCTCTGTTAGGGGGAGGAACTGTCTCTCATCTGTAGCCAGGCTAAGGTTTCCAGTTGAAACAGGATTTCCACTGTTCCTCCTCCTACTGTGCTTGATCTACAGATATTAGTAGGTGATTTTTAAAATCTCTCTGCTGTGAAAAGCTCCACCTACTGATTTTTACAGATCTAGTGCCTGATGGCGTAGCGGGAAATGACTTGACTAGCAAGCCAGAGGTTGCCGGTTCGAATCTCCACTGGTATGTTTCTCAGACGATGGGAAACACCTATCTTGGGCAGCAGTGATATAAGAAGATGCTGAAAGGCATCATCTCATACTGCGCAAGAGGAGGCAGTGGTAAACCCCTCCTGTATTCTACCAAAGACAACCACAGGTCTCTGTGGGCACCAGGAGTTGACACCAACTCGATGGCACATTTTACCTTTAGTGTCTGTTACAGGCAAAGGAGGGAATCAGGCTGGCATCCTGCCAATCAGTACACACAGTGTACATTCTGGAGAGCCCCTTAGGGGACTATATGCACTTCCCTCCTCTGTGTTAGACACATACTGTATATAGGCTGTCAGCTGACCCAAGAAGTGGCTTCGAGCTTATGACAGCCGTTTGATGCACAGGAATCAGCATATGACACTTTTTCACAGCATGGAAATAAGCACAATCATTTATGAATTCCTGCAGAACAAGCTGCTTTTTAAAGGAACAAGACCACATTCTGGCACAGTTCTGGGAGCAGCTTCAAAATGAGCTGGAAAAAAAGATGAGAGAATGCTGAGTCTAGAGGGAGACCAGTGCATGCTGGGATTAATACAGATCAGTACTCGTTATAGTTTAGGGTCAAATTAGACATTACTCTAAGCATGTGATTGGGTTAGCATGCCGCTTTTATTCAGTAACTAGCAGCCATATGATTTGGACTGCAGCCTGGAGGTGAGTTTAGCACTTTTGCTCCACTGCAGTCTTGATCTGAATGCCTCCCCTTCCTGCCACTGCTATTTGGCCTGGGGCAGGGAGGGGGGGGAGGTCTCATTGGCACAGAGATATCTACCCAGCATGATTGCATGCAGGCATACTCAGAAGGAAGCCTGTATTCTGTGAGGTTTTATTCCAAGTAAGTGGTGAGAGGATGAAGAAAATTACTCACAGTAGCCACTCTGAAATTAAAGAGAGCCAGAATAGCGTAGTGGTTAGAGTGTTGGACTAGGGCCAGGAAGACCTGAGTTTGAATCCCCATGAACCTCACTAGGTGACTCTGGGCCAGTCATTTATCTAACCTACCTCACAGGGTTGTTGTGAGGATAAAAATAAGCATGTACGCTGCTCTGAGCTCCTTAGAGGAAGAGCGGGATATAAAAGTAAATAAATAAATAATAGAGTAAAAGGACACGTTAGGCAATGCCTAACTTACCAACGCAGATGAGCCAAGCTCTATCCGCTAGGATTTTGCAGATTGAAAGAGGGATGCCTTTGAAACCTGTTATAACAAGGATTATTGCCCAAGCCCCTGACCTACTACATCGAATTGCTGAAGACTGGATTCTGCCCACAACATGCTATGAACTGCAGAGTGCCTTCGTGTTGTGCATTCATTTCAGGGGTCTATCTATAATTTAGCAGATGGGTTCAACGAACCTGCCCCCCCCCCCCAGCTCCACCCCTCCCTATTTTCTTCATTATCTCCCTCACTACAAGGGGCCACCGGGGAGAGAGGCGAACACGGGCCTTCTCTCCCCTAGCTATGCCTGTGACTCATTTATATACAGTTGCACTAGAGACATGATGCAACCACTCACACACCTGGGCGTTTTCCAGACTATGGGATTTGCAATGGGTAAAGTACTGCAAAGTGTGATGGAATAGTGCAACAGTTTAAAACCAAGAGTAAAGCGTTATTCAATGCTTCGTTGTAGGCTGCTGGCCATTCATATTTTCCATCCATTGCAATGTGTTTTCAAGGCAGGACTGTCCATATTCTCCTCAAAACACGTTTATTTGCTGCTCCCCTGTTCCTTTGGGGCGAATGGAGTTGCAGGTGGGGGAGCGTGACGTGAAAATATTTTTTGTAACTTCTCGGCTGCCTTGCGCAAATCTGCCAGCAGGGGAAAGTTCCGCTCCAAAACAAAAATCTAACCTTGTCTTGCATAATTCCAGTTTTGCACAAGCAATAACTGGTGGGGGGGGGGTTAAAAAAAAGAGGGAGAACGGGGTGCGTGAGGAGATCCTTTGGAGTGACAAAACAAGAGGACTGCTTATGGGGTGGGGGAGCGAAAGGGAATCCTGTGGCGAGCCCTTAAGGGAAAGACAGGAACTGGTGTGCCTTCAGGGAAATAAATAAATAAATAAATAAATAGGAGGGAGGAGGCGGAGGGGAGGCGAGCGCTCCTCCAGTGAGGGCTGTGGGATTGCCCAGAAGTAAATGAATCATGATTCAGTTCAATTGGCTTCCTCTTAAGTAAGAGACTTGTTCTCTCTCCCTGCCCTTTGCCTTGTAGTAATCATGTGGGACTGCAGAGAAGTAAATGATTCAGTTCAGTGGGCTTCCTCTTCAGTACAAGCACACAAGAAAGGGTTGGTTTCAGAATTCTGATCAGCTGCAGTAATGTGGAAAAACAACAACGAAATATAGCAATCTTACACACATCAAGCCTTTTCAAAACCCTGAGGATGAAAGAAAAAAAGATTTTGCCTTGTTTCCTTTTCCCAAAGTGAAGACTTTTAAAGACTTCATGGCCTCTGTATGCTGTATTTTTCATTTGACTCCAGTTTTTATCACATTCCGGCTATGTTGCAGGGCTTACTATTTTATGTGAAACATATTAAGTCATGATGCATGCTCTCTATAAACATTGTTAATAAAAAGGCCATTTAAAGAGCCCACAAACTGTATAAGCTGTCAAATTTAAAGATGATTTGTAGCATACTAATTAACGAGCATGCTCCACTAGATCCAGACTTGCCAACTTGGAGCTCCAATGCACTGTTGCATAAATAGAGGCTTGTTAAATATAACCATTTAAATAATAATAATAATAATTTAAAAAGCCAGAGCACAGAGAGGTCCCTGTGGAAATCTGATACTAAAAGACGCAGAAAAAGATGCATTGCCCAACTCCCTGCTGACAAGAAGGATACTGGTTCCCGGGGAAACTCTTGGGCAGACAATGAGGGACCATAGGATATGATAGTAATAACATTTCATAGCAATAACGTTTCAGCTTCTTAGGCTGTGGGGATTTGCTCTATTACCTTCTATACAAGAGCGAAATGAGACTGCAATTCTGTTTAGTCTCCACTGAGGCGGCCGGGGTGGGGGGGCTATCACTAATGTCAAATGTTGAGAATCTAATGCGCTTCACTGGTTTGTAAAGGGTACACATATTGCCTAGGTAGCCTGAAGCAGAGGTGCGCCTAGGTCATTTTGCAACCTAAAGCCTTTGGGAGGGGCCCCTGCTGCAAGTTAAGCATCATTTTTAACATGTAAATTCTTGAGGGCACAAACCACACCACCCAGAACAGACTAAATAAGATTTTGGGGGGCTCAGGGGGTGTGGAGGCCCTGGACTTTGGCCCCAAAGTCCAAGAGTAAGAGCACCTCTGGCCTGAAGAGATATATTTAGGAGGTGTTGCCCTCAGCAACTAAAGGATTGTCTTCTTTCACATGAACTTGCTCACCAGTTGCGACCTTTCTTCTATGAAGCCCCTTCTATGAGTACTCCCACCTTCAGATATTAGGTGGGCAGTGACCAAAGAACGTGTCTCTTCTCTTCTGGCATCCAGAACGTGAAGCTCCCTTCCTAGATGTGTTCACCAGGTGCCTTCCAAACAAAGAGGCTCTTCTCATGAGCAGACGAAACCCGGCTAAGGGAGCCTAGCGAGCGCTCCGCTAACCCTGTTCATTGCATTGTGTGTCTCCACACTGCAGCGATTCACAAGGAGACCCCCGACTGGGAGGCTACAACAAGCCTCCCAGTGTCGGGGGAGCTCCCCAGAATGCCCTGCACACTTGTGTGGGGCATTCTGGGACTTCCAGGGGCCAGGAGGCCACCGATCCCCACCACCCCAACCAGCCAGTAATCGTGTGAGCGGCCAATCCGGCCACCCAGGCCGCCGCACTCCATACTCATCTGCAGGGGGAGCGGGTTAAGCCCATTCTCCCCACAAACCCCCTCACAGTTCTCTACACTGCTCGTGTGGAGAGCCTTAGTGTCTGCCATGAACTCTTGGACTGCTGTGCCTTTGGTGATGACTGGCCTGTTCAAATGATGGTCTTTAACCTGCTTTTGCCTGGTTTCCCTTTTGCTTGCCTGTTCCGTTGTCTTCCTTATTCAGCATTGTTTTCATTTGCTACTATTCATTTTCCTTATTTTTGCAAGGCGTATTTGATTGCATTTTTTATTTCACTGTCAGCTGCTTTGAAACAGTTTTTCAAAAGGCAAGATACATATACTTCAAACAAATGTCATGTCATGTGGAATGAGTATTGTATGGGATTGTGGTTTATGGGGTTATGCAAGATATATTTTTATGAAATTGTGTTGCTGTGTATGTTATTGCTTGTAAGCCACCCTGAGTCCTATGGGAGTAGGGCGACATATAAACCCAACTAACTAACTCTAACTAACTAAATAAGCCCCAGTCTCAGCAAGTCTGTGTAGTAAAGCATGTGGCTACTAGAGTGGACGAGGGAGACTTCCTGGTTCAAAATTCACCTCAGTTTTGAGCAAGCCACTAGCTCTCAACTTAACCTACCGCACAGAAGGTTACTGTGAGGACAGAACAAGATATATTTAAGACAAGACTTACTATGCCTGGAATTCCCTCTTAGGACATTTATGTAGTGCTGCTTTTCATGTTGCCTTCATATAACTTCTCAAAATTCACATTTTCTGGGAAACCTTGAGCTCAGCTCATTATTCTTCATCCTCCACTGAAAGCAAGTATAATGGCAGACACTCACATGCTTCTTCTGTAGCACGTGCCTCTCCTCTCTTTGCCTCTACTATTGTCCAAATGAAGAGTGCAAGCTACCTGGGGCAGGAGCACCTTGTACTGTAGTTGATGATGCTATGCTTTCGAGAATTGCTTGCAAATATGGGTTTCAGCTCTAATGTTTTGTCTCCCTCTGGGGGTTACAGGACAGCACTGCAAGTCAGGAAAATAAGCCTAGAAGTAGTGTTTGTGGGGAGGGAGATTTCAAGCATCTTGTCAGGGGAGGGGGCAAAGTTCCTTAAAACAGGCATGCACAACATAAGGCCTGGAGGCCGGATTTGGCCCGCCGCAGGGACTAGTTTACTGGCCCCCAGGTATCCTGCAGCAACACAGGAGCTGGAAACTGCCTTATACCGCCACCCTGTGCATGTTTTCTCAGAAATATGTTCCATGGTGTACCCAGTGAGGCTTACTTCCATGTAAGCACGCCGAGGATTGCAGCCTGAAAGCAACAACCATTTAGGGAGAGGAGAGGACATGGCATTTGTTTGGGGCTGGCATGCACTCCAGGGGCCCCACTGATCGAGCAGGGACAGGACCTATTTTCTGGCCACTATCCTTGGTTAAAACTATGAGTCCATTGACAGGGGGAATAGATCCACAAGTAACTAATAATATTTTAATTTTAATGTAATAATGTGCTAAAAACTGACCTCGGCCCCTGCATCCTAAGCTGTGGATGGTTCCGGCCCACTAGGGCATTTGAGTTGTGCAGCCCTGCTTTAAAAAGTCAGGGGGTTATTAGTTTGTGACAGCAGCAATGTGGATTTCCCCCCTTTCTTTTTAACCCCCCTCCCCAGCAGTGGAGTTTCTCTCAGCAGCCATTTCTTAGCAAGCTACCATCCGCCTGCCCCCCCCCCCCATCAGAATGCCCCCAACATGGTGGTGTTTTAGAAGACTCTGGAAAGAAGCATCTTTGCCTGAAGCAGAGGCTGGAAAGGCCTCTCTTGTCCCTAGTGAGACCTCCCCATTGCCAGTTCTCCCTGAGAGGGAGAAAGGGTAAGAGTTGTGTTTTTTTCTTGTTGGGGAACTAGTAAGGAAGGCTGGCTACCGACAGGGGGAACCCATTTCAAGCAGGATCTAAATGAAGGGGTTTGGGGCTTTTCTCAAACTGGGGGAGCTTCTATTTTGAGGCTTCTAGTTGCAAATTTGCCCCCATCACCGGAGAAATGTGAAAGTTCTATTTTGTTAATTTATTTAAAATATTTATATCCCACCCCTCCAGTGCAATACTGTTCAGCAAAGCTTACAATAAATAAACAAAACAATTTTAAAAATGTTAACAACTTTATAGAAAGAAATGCTGTCAGTATTGAAGGAAAGTTGCTTCAATAAATATTCAATACACTAGTCATTAAGCCCGTCACATTAATGGGCGCTAGTAGAGAGTGTGCATGCTGCAAATGGATTCCAAGACCAGCCATCTCATTAATCCTGGCGGCTTCCTTATAAAGCACCTTCAGGCATCTCTCGGTGCAACAATGCACCCATGCACTTTAGCAAGTCTTTGCAAAGTTTTGGAGAGTCATGCCTGGCCAACTTCTGAGGGTGCGTCAAGGAGGCGGATTCCCCAGAGCGACCTTGGGAAGGCTGCACTGCAAAGACAGCTGCCTTCGCCGCGCATCGCATCCCTCCAGAGGCGGCTTCGAGAAAGCAGAGAGGGAGACCGAGAGAGACTCTTCTTGGGCTCTGCTCACCTTTTGCAGCGCTCCTTCCAAGGTGCAGCTCAGCTCCTCCCACTCCCGGGCGGAACCTTCTTGCCTGAGGCCGAGCTGCTTCACTTCTCCCAAGAGGTGCTGGACCCAGAAGCCTGCGAGCACCGCCGCTGCCACCAGAGCCAGGGAGAAGAGGAAGCTAAGCGCCCGGCGGCGGTGGGGGCTTCTCCTCGGCCAGCCCGCCCGCCTGGTGGCGGCCGCTTCTCCTCGGCCAGCCTGCCCGCCCAGCGGCGGCCGGTGCCACCCGCGGCTCCGGCCGGGCCCGCTGCCCAGGTTTCCCCACCGCCGCATTCAGCTGGGCCCGCCACCTTCTCCGGCTTACCCCAGGCCCGCTTCCCCTGGGCTCTGGCTTCCCCTGGGCTCTCCGCCTTCTCCGGCCTCCCCTGCCGCTGCCTCCCGGCCGGGCCCACCACCACCTCGCCCGGCTTCCCCCGCCGCCTCCGCCTTCTCCGGCCTCCCCCGTTGCCTCCTCCTGGCTGGGTCCTCCGCCTCCTTTGGCCGAGGCGGCGGCTCCGCTGCCAACTTGCCCAGCTTCCCCCACTGCCTGCGCCTTCTCCCGCTTCCCCTGCTGCCACCTCCTGGCGAGCTGCCGCCTCGCCCGGCTTCCCCCGCCGCCTCCACCTTCTCCGGCCTCCCCTGCCAACTCCTCCCGGCCGGGCCCACTGCCTCTCGGCTCCTGGCCTGTCGCCATCGCTGCCATGCCAGGCCTTCCAGCGGCCATGGCCGCCGCCACCGGTATTCTCCGTCCCCAACCAATCAGGCTCCAAGCCCAGCCGCGCATGCCCAGAACAGCCGAAAAAGACACGGACGCAGACACCAAGCATCTTATTATATAGGATATTCAATAAATGAGGCATTTAGCTCAATGTAGCCATATGCAATTTGGAGTGTAGTGCACCACGTTACACCATGGATACACACATTCCCACAAGACAGCTTAAGGAGATGTGTATTAGAGTGTATATCTGGCATAGTACTGCAAATTATTGAAAATAACTGATGCTGTCCCACACTAATCACCTAGGGCTAAGAAGTTCTGTAAGGCACATCTGATATATGTGGAAACTCACAAATGCAAGGCAGGCTAGACACAAGGGCCGAGTTCAGATGAAATAGGAAACTGGAGGTTTCACCTCAGTTTTCCTTACCTGAATGTCCAGATTCAGGGAAATGGAATTTGCAGGGGAAAGCAACCTATGGTTTCCCTTGCCTATCTCCACTCTGAACCTTTGGTCAGATTGGAGTTTTGCCCCTGCAAACTCAAGTTCTGTTGTGTCAGCACTACGCTTGAAGTTTGGATCCAACAGGACCGGAGCTGAGGGAAGAAGCTCCTCCCTTACTCTGGCCCAATTGGCTGTGTGGGCTGTCCTTCTGTCAAGAAGAAAGCCCACACAGCCTGCTCAGTCTCGCTGACTGCAGAAAGACTCCTCTCCCCAACCAAATGCAGACAGGAGAGCGGCGGGGAGGGGCACGGAACCGCAGGTCCATTGTACCCACGGTTCCGTGCTAGTCTGAGCTCAGCCGAGGGGGAAAAATCTTTCCAATGCATCTTTACTGTAAAAACAGAAGCCTGTTGTACCCACCAGCCTATGGTAATGCAGCGTGCAGATTTCAACGAAATAAAGAGCTGAAATAAATGAAATAAAGAAAACAAGAGCCCATTTGGCAACAAGAGCCCATTTCCCTAAAAAGAGGAAAGCCACCCCGTCTGGTCTTGCTGCTTTTGTGCCTTTTCACTTCAATCTTTACCCTCTTTCTGTTGATCTAACATACCTCAACCTTGTGCCAAAGTCTGTAAAGTGCTGTGTCACACACAGCCGTACACAAAAAGGCATTGACTGCCAAATGTACTGTTTAAACCCTTTTGAAACTTCAGGCCCAATGTGTCTGTGCTTCACGCTGGGAAGCATGACAGGCTCTGGACCCAAGGATAATGGCACAGTGTTATTGGGAAAATGCTGGCCGTGGGAGAGAGCCTTGAGCGAGCGACACTAACTGCCTCTCTCAGCATGATTTACTCTCTCTGTTTCTATGTGTCCATATGTTCCCTCCGGGTCTGCCATCCATCTTGCCTGAGAACAGCCTTGCCCATCTGGTACTGCAAAACTCTCACATGCCCCCGCACACCATGTCAACAGGCTTTCTTTTCTCTCCTTGCTGAGAACAGGGCTGAGAGTTGGCTTGGCGGCTGAGTTACAGCCTGCTGTCTGAATAGGAAGCACAGACTGTGCTGCTCTAGTACTAATCCTCTTCCCATCAGCAGAATATCTCTTGGGTTGGCACCATTCATTCAAGGCTGCGGAAGCTCAGCTCCAAAACTCTCTTTCAGATCTTGTCCAGAAAGTGCAAAATTATATAGTCCAGAAGAGGCAACATTCCTTACAGGGGCGTAGCAAGGTTGTAGTGGGCCCAGAGACAAGATTTTAAAATGCCCCCCCTCACTGAAGCTCAGCTCATGAAGTAAAGAAATCTTAAATGTTCTGGTAGCTCCAGGTCTTAACACTCACACCAATTTGGGGGATGAATACAACCGAAGGAAGCCCGGGCGGGTGTGCGGCTGGGGGATTCAGTCATGTGACTTGCCTCTGGGGGGCCCCCAAGGCAGCTGACCCCCAGACAAGTGTCTCCCCTTGCCCTATCATAGTTACGCCCCTGATTCCTTATAAAAGAGGTGGGCCGTCAAACAGCCTGATGACGGAACGGTATTGTTCTGAAGGTGGCAGTCATATCTCCTGACTAGAACTGGGGAATATCATTCAGAAAAAATATGGATTCTGTACTTGATTTCTTCTATAGCTTTCACAATCTTCTTTTTGTATACATAGTTGCTCAGTTTGTTAACACGGCTGCCACCTTTTTACCACCCCTGCCCCTTATATATTTAACAAATGCACACACTTCTATCCCACCCTTACAAATAAAAAATATTACAAGGTGGTTCACAATTTAATGGAAAACAAAACAAACTCACAGTGATACACCAATAAAACATAACAGAAGCCACCTAGTAAAAATAAAATCAGCCTTTAAAACCCTTTTGGAATAAAAAGGTGTTTTAGGCTGCAAACCTAAACCTGCTTACCAGAAAGTAAGTCCCACTGAACTTAGTGGGACTTATTTCTGAGTAGTCATGCATAAAGAACAGATGATGGTACATATTGGACATAGAAGTTTGTTAATTTCCATAGAGCCCAGCACTCCTGTCCGAACATCCGTTTTGGGACCTTTTAGATTTCATACTTTAATTTTATTATGTTTCCATACAGGCAAACCTCATTACTTGTGGGTGTTCTGTTCCTCTTCTACTACCAAGAGTAATGAAACCGCAAGTAATGAGGCATTATGCCTATGGGAAGGGGAGGGGGTTAGGTTCAAGAATGGAACAAAATGGCAAAAAAAACCCCCAAACCTACATGAAAACAGGCAAAAATAACTGAAACTCTTTACTATACCATGCTCCCATGTGTTCAGGAATGCCCCCCAAATCCATAAAATGTCCCCCATCACAAAAAATAATGGGAAAGTGTTTTGTTTTGTTTTTAAAAAGAAATGAGACACAAATTGGCTCCTCCTCACAAAATGGCAGCCAGAAGTTATCTCCACAGTCACTTCTGGCCCTCTAGGAACTGCGGATACAGGGGTTTTAACCCTTTAGTATTCGAGGATAATGAAAATGGGTGTCAATTAAACACCCACGAATATGCGTAACCACAAATAGCAGTTCCATAAATAACAAGGTTCTACTGTATATATTTGTGACTGTTTTTAAATTTACCTAGTAGAATATACATTGTTAATTGTTTATATATGTTTTGTTTGGGATTGACTACATGTTCTATAGGATTTATATAGTCTCTGAGTTATTTTTATGATCATATGCTATTTACTGTCTATATGGCAAAGGTTTAGACTGAGGATCCATATTGTTCAATCTATTATTACATTTATATTTCTAATTAAGATTACTGTGAATAAATGAAGGAATAGAATATATATAATTTTTGGGAGGTTTCTCTTTCTTGTTTACTACCTTAAAAAGTTGAAACATTCATTTATTTCCCATAAATAACTTTGGAATGCTTCCTAATGAAATTAGAGCCTCCTCATCTGGATGTTTTTAAGAAGGACCTGAAAACATACCTGTTTAGTCAGGCGTTTAGTTTATAGTTTTAAAGTTCTTAAGTTTTAGAGTTTGTATCTATATTTTAAACTGTTTTAATTGTATTAATGTTTTAATTATTGTTGTTTTTAGATTGTGAATCGCCCAGGGACTTGCGTATGGGGTGGTATGCCTGAAGCCTGATTGATCACAGTATTTGGGAGTAGGAAGGGATTTATCCTGTTGGCTATAATGGTGGCTGTACAGCTTTTCCACTTTGCAGTGAACTAATTGAGAACTGAATTGAGTTTGAATGTAAGAAAACCCAAGTATGCATACTTAATCAGCCATGGAAGCTCACTGGGTAGTCTTGGGCAAGATTATCTCTCATCCTAATCTACCTCCAAAGGTTGTTAGTAGGATAAAATAAGCTAACTTGATGTTCCCCACAATGACCTCCTTAGAGGGAAATTTAACTCTTCTCTCTTGTTTTACAGATTACTAGCATATTGTGCTAAAAATATGTGACTTCTTCCTCCTTAGTGTGGATTTTTCCTGCTTTTCTCTGTGTTAATTTCCCCTTATGCTGGAATAGATCTGCATCTTGAAGGAGTACATGTTGGAGATGAACTTCCAGTGCATCGACCTTTTGCACCAACTGTTCTAATGACCACTAGGGGAATTGGGAGTTGAGACAGTGAGTCAGGTTCTCCGTATCTGTCCCTACTCTATGACCCCTGAACTGACTCTGCAGCACTTCCTGTGCTGAGTCACAATCCTTCCTTTCCTCCTAGAGAGCCAATGGAAACATCTCTCTCTCTCTCCTTACCTATCCACTATGTAGTCCTTTAGATTAGAGATAGGTCTTTCCTATCCAAGTGTATTTAATCAATAAATGTTTAGTGTTTAGTCATACAAGGATCTCCATGTGTTTTCTCTAAATAGCTGCAATATCCAAACCATCCTCTGCTACCTACTCTGTAACTGGAGTCTGTTTTACCTATTGTGGATAAAAATCAACAACCTCTAACAGTACAGCATACAGGGCCACTGACTACATTCGAAGGATTATTTTGTGGCTTCTCCTTTTGCCCATCAATAACAGAAGTCAGCTGGTGGCTACCCATAGAAGGGTCAAGCTCGATTATTTCCCAGGGCCATCGCAAGTGAGTCCTCTGCACCACTGGCTACAACACATCTGTTCTTGATATAGGAATGGGCCCAGAGCCAAGGCAGTCATGGATTTGGGAGCTGCAGTAAGGAAATGCTGCCACAGATCACCTGCTGCCTGCATTCATTTGGTACAGTTGTAGCATGAAATTTCTAATGATGATATTTCAAGTTATCGCTTGGGTTACTGGAATGTAAGAAGCATATCCTAATTCGGCTATCTCCAGATCATTCTCTTATTGCAAGTGCCTAGTTGCAGGAGTAGATTTCGATGCACAATCTGTTAATGTTAGAATACGCTCAGGGCACTAATGTCACAGTTTTCTCCTTGCATATGGAAACCACTCTTCACCCAACATGCTGAGAGGCATATGTTTGAGGGTGTCAGTAAAAATAACTGGGGTGCTGCTTTTGATTTTGTGCTATTATGGGAATGTTATCCTCAGTGACAAAATCAGACACATGCTTCCAGGCGTGACAATGGCAAAAGTCTTGTAAAATGTCATCAAAATCAAAACTCAAGAGCTGAAAATATCATATGGTTAAACAGACACAAGGATATAAGTGTGCATAAACCTCCCCAAGCATGATATATGGCCGAAGCCTCAATTCCGCCCGCCCCCCATGTTAATGGGCTTGCAGCCCGGATTGACACCCCCTACCCCCCAACCTCCAAGCCCTGGTAAAGGGTACATCCATGGTTTTGACACTGATAGGCAAGGCATAAGAGGCTGGCATGTTGGGCAGCTGCTGAGAGCCCAGGGCCAGAGGCGCTCTTGCCCCCGGACTTCCGGGCTGAAGTCCAGGGTCTCAACAGCTCCTATGGGCCCCCAAATCCTCTTTAGTCTGTCCCAGGTGGTGTGGTTGCCCAGCCAAGCATGATGGTGCTTAATTTGCAGGGAGGGGGGAGGCCTCCAAAGGCCTTTAGGTCCAGGCTCCAAAATTACATAGGGGCACCTCTGCCCAGGTTCCTCAGATTAAAGTCCCGCTGCTGATCCCTGTGGCCATGTCTGGGCCTGTAGCCTTTGGGGGGTGGTGGTGGTGGTGGTGGTAGTGAAGATGAAGCCGCTCTCTCCAGGCCCACCCAGGTAGGAGGAACCCATAGAGGGAGGTTTGGAAAGGGCCATCTGGCACCTGCCCTAATTAACATTAGAAAACTGCTTCTCATGATAGAGCCCAAGCTGAGATCGAGAACCCCAGTTTTGGGGGACACTCACCCTGCTTTTGTTGTCCATAGTAATAGCAATATGCATTCTTCTTTCCCTGCGGAAAGCAACCAGCTGATCCCCCTCTTCTTTGCTGATATCTGGGGCCTCGCCTGGGCTCGCAAGACATTCCGATCCCTGTTTTTCACTGACAACCCGCTTTCCCTGGAAAAAGCCAAATAATATATTCTAAGCATGAATATATTCCTGCCCATCATAATTCACATGAAAAGGTGTATTGCGTAAGAGTGTCTATTTGGTCCTAGATATGTGACAAAATATCATAGCAAATAGCAAGTTCTATTTGGGAGGTTCTCAGTTGCAACCAATTTAAATCCTAGATAAAAATCCAGTTACTAACTTCATATGGTAAACATATAAGGTAAATAGTTCTGTTTTGGCACCTCTCAGTGCTATTATATTCAGAGTTCCTTGGAAATAATTCCCACTGGGTTCATACCCTCTTAGTAAGTGTGTTTAGGATTACACTTTGATTTTGTTGTACTAATCAGCACATGTCATCATGTAATTTTCTTTGCTCCAGGCCTCTGTTAGGGCTGTGTAAAGATCAGCTAATTCCCATCAGAGCAAAGGAGTGATGAATTTTCTTTGCTTTCAAGCCAAGTCGTTTCTCATTATACTGTAGGAGGAGTTTTTCTGGATGAAACCAACAGGAGCAAACAAAATGCAGCAGAGATCTTTATTTATTATTTATTTATTTTATTCAGTTTTTATATACTGCCCTTCCTAAAGTGGCTCAGGGTGGTTTACATTAAAATTAAAAATACATGATAAAATAATTTGAAATCAAAACATTTAAATGAGATTAAAATTAAAAATTAAACTAGATATCATTAAAAGCAGGGTGAATCAATTTGACTTCAATCTGGTCAATTCAAGTGAGTCAGCCTCGAAACCAATCTGCCCAGTCACCCATGGCCGAATTCGAGCTCGATGGAGCAAAATGTGCAGTCACTATTCTGCTCAATTTCTGAAGTGTTTAGACTCTTTGCTGTGTTATGATTTTTCCTCATAATGAATCCTTATGAGGATTCATTACACACATAATTAATCCCTATGAGGATTCATTACATACCAAAGAGTCTAAACACTTCAGAAATTTCTAAAAAAAGAGTACCCCACTTTTTAGCACAAAACATGCCCTACCCCCAACCCACTTTTGACCACCTTGGCACAAGATGCCAAGGGAGTGATGGGGCTGCTTCAAATCCCCATTATTCCCTATGGCAGAAATATACAAAATCACTTTTAAAAAACCCCGAAAAAACTAAAAACTGAGTGCCCCACTGCCTTGAAATTTGGGTGGTAGGTGGCACCCATGCGGCCCGACCCACCGCTCCACTTTGGTGCTCCCTGGGCCTTTAAAAATGGGTTGAATCAATTCAAATCTGAATCTAATCCAACCCCAATCATATCTTATTAGTTTCGAGTTTGCAGATTTGAGTTCAAATCGAATCTGGCTGACCTCAAATCGAATCACAAAAATCTATTTGTGTACATCCCTAATTAAAAATCAAGGTAGAAAGATGTGTCTTTAAGGCCCTCCTGAAGACCTCCAAGGAAGATAAGCCTCTTATATCCACAACCACTTTTCATAATCCAGGGGCGACAGCTGAGAAGGTGGACCCCTCCTGATGATCTCAATGAGCAGTGGGGATCTTGCAGAGAAAGTAACCCAGACCGAAACCATTCAGGACTTTAAAGGCACTTTGTACTTTGCCTTGAAACATACTGGCAGCCAGTGCAACTGTTTAAGAACAGGCATAATGTGGTCTCCCTGGCATACCCCAGAGACCAATCTGGATGCCGCATTTTGAACTGAAGTTTCCGAATTACATACAAAGGCAGCCCTACAAAGATCGCATAACAGTACACCAGCAGAGAGAGGGATCCGACTCGCAATCACACTGTGCTTAAGGGTGCTCCTTCTGAGCCCTCCCCACCCCCCTGCATTGTGACATGGACAAGTGCCAGCCCTTCTACTGAGCTTGGAGATGGGGCTCGGAGACTGTCCATGCAGCAGCAGTTGTGCCACTCTTCTGAAGTGTTTGGAGCACTTCCAAAAGCACAGCAGAACTGCAGGGCGCCCATTTGTCCCCATTCTGCTGCTCCAAACTGAGAAGAAGGGTTGGGGTTTATTTTGCTCTCCAGAGGGGGTGGAACACCTGGTATGCCAAATGCATTTGCTGGCTTCTAAATAACCGTAGGTACATGGGAGGTTGCCTTCTACTGAGCTGAACCATTGGTCCATCTAGTTCAGTAGTATTGTCTTCACAGATAGGCAGCAACTCTCCAAGGTTTCAGACATGGGTCTTTCCCAGTCTGTTTGGAGATGCTGGGGATTGAACCTGGGACCTTCAGCATGTAAAGCATGTGTTTTTCCACCAAGCCCTATCCCCTACAGCTGCTATTGTAGGACACATTTATATTCATCACATCTGCATGACCTGATCTCCTGTTCCAGCTCTATAATATTTTTTGAGATCTGTTGCTCAGAACTGTACACAGAATTCCAAGTGTGGCTGCACTATTGATGTACATAATGGCATTATAATATGAGCAGTTTTATTTTCAATCCCTTTCCTAATAATTACTAACAGATAATTTGTCTTTCGCAGCTGTTGCATGCTGAATTAACATTTTCATTGAGCTATGCACCATGACGCCAAGATCCCTTTCCTGGTTAGTCACCAACAGCTTAGACCCCTTACATGTATATGTGAAGGGTGTGTGTGCGCAAATGTGCATCTTTTACTTATCTTAAACAAAATTGACATTTTGTTCCCCCCTCATCCAGTTTAGAGAGACTCTTTTGGAGCTCTTCACAACTGATTTTGGATTTCACCACCCTAAATCATTTGGTGTCATCTACACATTTGGTCATCTTGCTGTTTACCCCCATTTCTAGATTGTTTTTCAACAACTTCTATGCACTTAGTTCCTTCTGTGCCCACAGCACAATATTATTTTCTGGTGCAGCCACTATGCATGACCTCTTTGTTCAATGGACTAGGAAGTAAGTCTGCACAGGACTGCAACCTTAGATAAACAAGTTCCTTGCTAGCTAAGCAAGAAGGAATCTTTTCCTTTGTAGTTCTCTTGAATTTAAAAAGGGGAGAGCACCGATCCCTATTTAGCACAGCATAGTTTCCCTCCCAGTGGCTGTTGCTCATGTCTCCCTTAAGTTTCTTTAAGAGTGTGAGTACCTTTGGGACAGGGAACCATTTTCTTATTCCTTTTGCTACATAAACTGTGAAAAGCAGTATATAGATGATGATGGTGGTGGTGGTGGTGGCGATGATGATGATGATCTAATCCTATAAAAACGCCCTGTTCATCAGTATGCTAATCATAATGGTCCACCACACAGGTGCTAATTAAAATGAATGCATGACCACTGAAACACTCTTTTTGCATTAAAAACATACCATGTATAAGACTAATAACAGGATTTAGTCTGGATTAGGTCTGCCGCAACAGAGATTATAATCAAACTTGAGAACTCCAATTGCTTCTGACATCTTGAATGTATATTAATATTCTTTAATGGGTAGATTTAAAAAAGAAGAAGAAGCAGAAATGGAGTTTTATTTCAACCTTTCACATTGCTTTGGTTTCTAAGCATTAACCACCCTTGGGTTGTCTCCTGCTTTTGATGTGCTGATTCTGACATTAAATAGCTGAATCCAAGCAGGTTGCTCACATTGAGGGTCTCCCACTGCTTTTTTAAAATATTAGTTGAATAGGTTCATATCATTCATTGCCCATATGTCAACATAACCTAATGCTATGTGGTGTTTTGACTGCCACTTGTGAACAGAGCAGATGTCTTCACTGAGCTATCTTCGAATATGTCAAGAGACCTTTCTGAAGTGGTGGCTGAAATGAATTTGCAATCAGATCTGGCAATAACAGACTGAAAAGTTACTGAGTGGAAGCTGTTTCTTTGTTCCTGGGACTTTTACACACAGCAGGCTTTATTACATGTTTACTGGGAAGCTTTACTGCAAACTCGAAGTTGTCCCCCCAAAATGACACAAATAGTGGATTTTTTAAATCCCGGATATAAATCGGGCTACATTCTAACGCACGGTGAAAAACCCAAATTGGGTATGAACTGCTTCCTGATAACTCGCAGGGACTTTGGGGGAAATCTGGCAGATATGTGAATGCACCCCCTCCATTCTGGAGGAGATGCAAGTTAAAGGGCTTTTAAAACTCCGTGTGAAAAACCTCCTGCTGGAGTTTAATGTTCATGATCAAGATCCCCAGTTGGCTAAATTTTACATGCTATACAGGAGAAACATTCTCACAAAGATTACCCTCCAAATGCATGTTTACCCTGCAATAACAGCATTGATTTCAATAGAATTAATTAAATGAGAGTGGTCTTGAGTTCATGATGCGTGCATGGCAGATAAACCTGCTTGCCCATGAAGCTCACTGGGTGGCCTTGTGGTGGATAGTGCTGGGCTGGGACACGGGGAACCAGGTCTGGAACCTGCTCACACATGAAGGCTCTACACACGATCCATGTGTAGAGCCAAAACAGAGTCTGCGAGGAGGGCGGGTTGACCCGCTCTCCCCACAGATGATCAGGCAGCACTCCTTATCATGGAGCTGGTTGGGGTGGCAGGGTTTGGGGGCCACCCGACCCCCAGAAGTTCCATAAGGCACTGCAGGCCTCCCCTCACTGAAGCACTGAAGCTCAGCTCATGAAGTAAAGAAATCTTAAATGAGGCTGAATAGTGGTAACAAAAAGCATATATATATATATATATATATATATATATATATATATATATATATTTGTGTGACTTGCCTCTGGGGGCCCCCCAAGGCAGAAGTCCCCCAGACAACTGTCTCCCCTCGCCCTATTACAGTTACGCCCCTGTGTAGCCTCCCAGTTGGGAAGCTACTCTTAAGTCACTGCAGCGCAGAGCCGCACCATGGCGACACACAATCTTTTAATCCAGTTTTTGGGTGCTCTCATGCCCGAAACCTGGGTTAAGTGGCAGGCTTTATGAAGTGGAAGACTGATGAAGTAAAGAAATCTTAAATGGTGGTAACAAAAAGCATAGTGATGGATAGATAGATAGATCCTAAATTATTTTTTTTAAGGTTTTGTAAATTGTGGAGGATGCAAGTCATTTCATGGTACTAGAGAAAGACATGCTGTTCTGGTAGCTCCAGGTCTTAACACTCACATCAATTTGGGGGATGAATACAACTGAAGGAAGCCCAGGCGGGTATGTGGCTGGGGGAGTCAGTCATGTGACTTGCCTCTGGGGGGCCCTCCAAGGCAGTGGGCCCCCAGACAACTGTCTCCCCTTGCCCTATTATAGTTACGCCCCGATGCAGTACTCCAAATGTGCCCGCACCATAGATTTATATAAGGACTTTATAATATTAGCCGTTTTATTTTCAATCCCCTTCCTAATGATTCCAAGCATGGAATTTGCCTTTTTCACAGTTGCCACACACTGAGTCGACTGTACACTTGAGCTGTCCACCATGACCCCAAGATCTCTCTCCTGGTTAGTCACCTACAGCTCAGATTCCATCAGAGTATTTATGAATTTGGGGGTTTTTGCCAGCAGTATACATCACTTTACACTTGCTTACCTTGAACGGCACTTGCCATTTTGTTACCCACTCCTCCAGTTTGGAGAGATCCTTTTGGAGCTCCTCACAATCTGTTTTGGATTTCACTACCCTGAATAGTTTAATGCCATCTGCAAATCTGGCCACTTTGCTGGTTACCCCAACTTCTAGATCATTTATGAACAAGTGAAAGAGCAATGGTCCCAGGATAGATCCTTGGGGAACCCCCCTTCTTACTTGCCTCCATTGTGAAAACTGTCCATTTATTCCTACCCTCTGTTTCCTGTCCTTCAACCAGGGACACACCAAGATGATTTGGGCACCTGGACCACCTGCATCCACCAGCTGCGAGGGCCCCTGAAACCTACTGGGGGGGGCGCTCCACCAAACCTTCAGATGTTTTACTTTTTCCCCCCTTACCGCAGCTGAAGGGTGCCTGTAGAGGGGAAGCGGAGCAGTCCTTTTCCCTTCTTCCCCCTCCCCACAGCAGCAGAGAGACCGGAGGGACGCTGGCTGCATCTGTTTGGGCCAGTGTCTTTAACAAAGTGTGAGGCACACTGCACAGTTGAGATTGTAGCAAGCCCCGGGCCACGGTAAGGAAAGAAAAATGTTATTTTAAAAAAAAGAGGTTAGGTGGGGGCAGAGTGGCTGCCAAGGCCCCCCGGCTATTTGAAGCCCCCACCCTGGACCCTGGAGGACCAGACCAGGTTCCCAAGGTCCAGGGGTTAATGCACCTCTGCTTTCAACCAGTTACCAATCCATACATGAACCTGTCCTCTTATTCATAACTGCTAAGTTTACTCAAGAGCCTTTGGTGGGGAACTTTGTCAATAGCTTTTTGGAAGTCCAAGTATCAACCAGATTACCTTTATCCACATCCTTGTTGAACTTGCTGAAGGAGAACCTTCAGCAACATCTGTTCTTCTATATGTAACAATTATGTCCTTAAGTGTGCTTTCCATCAGTTTACCCGGCACAGAAGTTAAGCTAACCGGCTTAATTCAGTGGATCCCCCTAGATCCATTTTTGACAATCAGAGTTACATTAGCTACTTTCCAGTCTTCTTGTACAGAGCCTCTGATACAGAACCTGATTGTAGGAACAAGTTGCATATTTTTTTCTAAGAGATCAGCAATTTCACATTTGAGTTCCTTCTAAACTCTTGAGTGGATGCCATCTAGTCCTAGCAATTTGTTAATTTTTAGTTTTTCAAGATAGTTTAGAACATCCTCTTTTGTCACCTCAAATTGGCCCAGTTCTTCAGCCTCCAAGCCTGAGACACTCTGTTCCAGAGTGGGTATATGGTCAGTATCCTCTGCCGTGAAGACATATGCAGAGGATTCATTCAGCTTCTCTGCAATCTCTTTATCTTCCTTAAGAATCCCTTTCATGCCCTCATCAACTAAGGGCCCAGCCACCTTCCTGGAAGGTTTTCTGCTGCTGATATATTTAAATAAGTTTTTGTTATTCCCCTTTACACTTCTAGCTATATGCTCCTCAAACTCTCTTTTTTAATCCCAACGTACAGATACCGGGTACTTATGGTCACTTCCGGTCCGAGGAGGCAACAGCGTGGCAGGGAGGTATGCTGTCACCACGCCAGACCCTTTTAAACTGCAGCACCAGTCGGGGAAACATGGCAGGGGGGAGTGTACCCTCCCCAGTCCTCAAAGTTATCCCCCCACCTTCAAACCGGTCAAACCGCCAGTCTTTCGAACTTGTTCGGAGGCCCATAAAAGGGCCTCCGAACAGGTTCATGCACATCCCTATCTCCCACCACATAAGCTTTTCATGAAAGAAGGGATCAAAACTGTGTCTAGAACCCAAAATTATCCATATAAGGTAAAGAAGAGGAATCTCCAGCAATTTGGTTGAATTTCAATGAATTGTTCATGTTTGGAATATATATATATATATATATATATATATATATATATATATATATATATATATATCCTTAGAATAAGGTGTTTGTTTCATTCCCCACCACCACCACTTTTTGGGGGGGGAGGTTGTATTTTATTATCTCAAAGTTATGATTAAGGGATATTTAATTATCTTTTTTTCCTTCTTTCCTCCCCCCCCACCTTTTCAGTTATACACATATATACTTATTATCCTTGATTATATTATATGTACTGCTGTAATCTTATCTGAAATAAAAGAGAGAGAAAGAAAATATATAGCACTACATTAAGTTCTGTGTGGGACTGAATAACAAAAAAGAATAACATATATCTTCTGTTAATACAGAGATGTGGAGCATTGGGGAAAACACTGGATGAATAACGCTCTTGAAAGCTTCAATAAAGTTTTGTTTGAGAGAAGCAGAAGCCTGCCTAGCCTTCTTTCCTTGAAGCAACATGAAATAGCTCTGGAGGTTCGGAACCTTTTCAAAAGACTCACCTTGGCTTTATTATCCATAGTAACTGCCAGCTGAACCCTCTTCCCCATTCTGAATGTAAACAAAGGGTCGGCTTCCTCATCATCTTCCTCCTCCTCACTCCCAATCCCAGCAGGAGAGCAGCAGCTTCCCCATTTCTCACTCACTACTCTCTTCTCCTGAAAATGGAACATATGGGGTTAGGAGATTGTTGGCACATTTCCATAAAGTTCTTTTGCATTAAGAGAGGATAAACTATGAAAATGTCAGGAGAGATCTACAACGTTTTGCCACTAATACAAATGCCATGATTTCCTCCCAAAGGAACAGCTGATCCCTTTGTCTGATTTGCAGGGCAACCAGTAAATCTCGAAAAATGAATCATATACTTACACATCTGACATTTGACTGAAATGTCAAAGGCTGAGGATAACAATGGAGTCATAATTGTGTGGCACTTTTCAGATATTTTGTGCTTTGGCATGGATGGGTTGGGCTGATTTAATTCTTGCATGGTATCGTGTGTTGTTGTTTTTAAAGCATAGTGCACAGATGTGTTTTAAATTTATAAAGCAAGAGTGGATACTTGGGATATTTTAATAGTTAAGGTCAAACCAATCTGTGTTAAGATATCCAGAGCATGCCCTCTTGCTCAAAAATATTAGAAGAACCTAGTTTGAATCAAATCAAGGTCCAACTGTTCCAGCATTCTTTGCAATAATCCCAGCACAGACATAGTGATCCACTAGTAAGTGGTCAATAATCTCCCAATGGACCACAGTCTATCTTCTGCCTGCCTCTGTACTGCTGAAAAACACCCCAAGCATGTTCATTTATGTGAGGTATTGCACATCATTGAACTGAGTCCCCAAATACTCCTTTTCTCTTCCTCCCTCAAAAGGTCTGAGCCAGTTCAGACAATACTTGAGTCAACAACTGCCTACATACTTACTTAACTTACTTATTATTGACTTTCTATACCATCTAATATAGAAATTTCTAGGCGGTGTGCAGATTAAAACATAATATAAAATATAAAACATTTAAAATTCATAAAAACAGATAAAAATCACAATAGATAAACACACATTAACATTTAAAATTTAAATTTCAGTTAAAAGTCTGGGAAAACAGATACAGTTTCAGGGTCCTCGTAAAAGCAAACAGAGAAGGAGATGCTCTTATTTCCTTACATAAGGATTGGGTATGCCATGAGAAAACACATTCTTCTCTTTTGGGACATCCTTTCTTTAAAAAATGGTATTTGGGCTGCATGTAGAGGAGCAGTTTGGACACATACCCCCCATGTGATTAGGGAAAGGTGCCCTAGCACACCAGAAACAGGAGGAGGTGTACTCACAATGTGCACATGTTCTTCTCCTGTGTGGGCAGTCAGCAGATGAAGTATCATCCAAACCAGCCCACTGTGATAATAAGGTCACCCCAATCAGATTCTGCAGCCTAGGATCAGCCATGTGACAGAACCTCTGCTAGGAGCAGGGCTATCATTTCACATACGTTTAGGAGGAAGAATTGCTGCTAGGAATTCATCGGTTAGGTGGGAAGCCCAAGCTAAAGAGTTGTCCCCAATGAAAGTCAGAAACCATAGACTGGATCAATGTCTGAGCAGATTTTGGATACACAGAAGACCACTCAGTGTTTATGCTGCTGAGACTGACCATGACTGAAAGAAGGTGGAAGAGTGCCCTCCTAAGGTGTTTTTGATAATTAGGTGTTGTGTTTTGTAAACTTTCTTTTTGAAGTGCTACTGCACCTTTCTTTTTGAGGTGCTCCAGGAAACTCCTGGAGATATCTGCAAGCCTTCGTTCTCTCCAAGTGGTATTTCATGCATTTGTACATGCATGCTTACCTTTGCACACCTTGTATCGGGCTTCTTGTGCTTGTCTGTTTTGGAGCAGATGCACATAGCTTTGTACGTTGGTGCAGGTATTGTTGCATTCAAAAACTGGTAAGTCATTCTGACTGCTAATAAAGTCGTTTACCAGTCTCAAAAACCTGATAAATCATTCTGAGGATTCAACTCAGGACAGTCATATATGTCAAGCGTAACATTTGACATATATGATCTGTCACAGCTAAGACCTCTGACCACCTAAAAACTGAATATTACAAAACAAGTCCCTTTCTCAGCAGAAAAGGGAGAGTGTGCTTACATTATGAGCTTTGGTGATCGTGATGGTAAGACCCTCTGGCCTGGCTCTCCTCGAGGTGATGGCCATCCCCTCCTGCTCTGCTCGCTTCCTGTCCTCTTCTGTTTCCTAAAAAAAAGATTCAGATTCATCCAGATTCTATCTTAAATCAGCTTACTAGAAGAAGCGGAAAGCCAAAAGCAAAACAGGCTGCCTCAAACAATAGGAGAAACACAGGGAAGCTTGGAGAAACTACAGATTCATCACCAGAGGATTCCCATCATCATGAGATATCACAATAGCAAAGTCCAGCTGCTACTATGTTCACTGAGATTCTTGCTAGTAAGACAGGTGACTGTTTTGTCAGTGTTGAAAGAAGCATGTGTGTGGGGGGGGGGTATGGACACTCATGCCATTTTTACTTCTTTGGGTAAGCAGTCTTTGCAAGGTTTTTTACATGATTTCAAAAACCTCAGAGATCTGTTTGACCAGAAACATCAAAAGAAAGATGGGAAGCAATGCCTCTCTCTCAAACCACTTTCACCTTTCTTCAGGATTGCCTGTCTAATCTCATCTCCAGCCTATTAAACCTTATCCACTCAGTCACAGCCCCATGTCATTGGCTCAGGGTAGAGATCTCTGCTACTGGATGCTTAGAAACTGAAATACTGAACTTGGTGTCATTTGTATACTGATGCCATCACACTCCAAAGCTAAAGAAAATCCTGCAGCTTTGTACAGATAACATAGAAGAGAATTCTTCTGACTCATATGAACACCTCGTGTCCATTCTGTTGAATAGGCACCTTCTGGAACTATTCTCTGGCTGGACTAACTCTAAAAAGGAGCACAACACACTAACACTTTTCTTGATGAGATTTCAGTTGCCTCTGACAGCAAAAGCAAATCCAGAAAAGAAATATTGCAGCATTTATTTTTTAATTTAACCCATTCTTATGGATTTGTATTCTGTTTTGGTCTCTCTCTTGCATTAGCAATTCAACAACAACAACAACAACAACAACATTTATATACCACTTTTCAACAAAGGTTTTCAAAGCTGTTTATATGGATAAATAATAAATAAATAAAATGGATCCCTGTCCCCAAAGGGCTCACAATCTAAAAAGAAACAAAAGATAGACACCAGCAACAGTCACTGGAGGTACTATGCTGAGGGTGGATAGGGCCAGTTACTCTCCCCCTGCTAAATAAAGAGAATCACCACATTAAAAAGGTGCCTTTTTGCCCAGTTAGCAGGGGTTAGCAGAATATTTCTCTGCACTCTCTTGTGGGGTAGGGTGTTAGAGGTTGTTTTTGTATTGTGATTTTTTGTATTGTGATTTTTACCCACAATAGGTAAAACAGCAGAGCACTAAGGAATGAGCACACACTCCAGTTACAGAGTAGGTAGCAGAGGATGGTTTGGATATTGCAGCTATTTAGAAAAAACATATGGAGATCCTTGTATGACTAAACACCAAACATTTATTGGTTAAATACACTTAGATAGGAAAGACCTATCTCTAATCTAAAGGACTACATAGTGGATAGGTAAGGGGAGAGAGAGATGTTTCCATCTGTTCTCTAGGAGGAAAGGAAGGATTGTGACTCAGCACAGGAAGTGCTGCAGAGTCAATTCAGGGGTCATAGAGTAGGGACAGATAGGGAGACCCTGACTCACTGTCTCTACTCCCAATGCCCCTAGTGGTCATTAGGACAGTTGGTGCACAAGGTCGATGCACTGGAAGTTCATCTGCAACATAGGGAAGGGTGCTTTTAGCAAACAGGTAAGGACTCCTTACCTGCTCATTCCCTCCCTGACAGTCTCCCCCCATCCGGCGTTTCATTTAGAAACAGCCATGTGGGGCTGCAGCATTCCTTCCTGCAGCCCCGGGTCGGCATCAGCATGCAAATGACCAGTGTGCGTGCTGGTCACCGGATTCCCCTTTACAAGCATATCCCAGTTCAGATGGACATGGAAACGAGCTTGCAGGAGCCTCCCAGTCAGAATCCAGCTTGTAGGAGCCTCCCAGTCAGGGGTCTCCTCGGGAGTCACCGCGGCATGGAGCCGCGCCATGACGACTCAAAATCAGTAAATTTTTATTAATAACATAAATGTCATAACTAGTGAGTTATGACATAACTGGTGAGTTATAACATAAATATCACATACTTGTGGATATATTGTGTACCAGAGTACAGGTAAGAATATGACAAGAATATGACAACTCCCATAGCTGGGAGTGCAGTGCAGTCCTGGCAGTAAATACTGTGTCACCAGCCATGCTTCACATTTTTGGTGCTAATTAAACAGAGATGCCTTTGTATGACTTTTCCCCAGTCCTGGCAGTAAATACTGTGTCACCAGCCGTGCTTCACATTTTTGGTGCTTGTTTATGCACATTTACACAGCTGGCAGTAGAAATCTACTGCAAAATCTGTATGTCTTTTCCCCAGTCCTGGCAGTAAATACTGTGTCAGCAGACGTGCTTCACATTTTTGGTGCTAATTAAACAGAGATGCCTCTTTGAAGTAGAGCTCTAATAAACTGAAGTGTAAAAAATCATCAGCAAATTGGCAATATCATCAGACTGCAAAGCTTAACAAGAAGGATCCAAAACAAGGCTGAGGAACACCTCAGGACCTCTAAGAAGGTAGTCACACATACTTGATATCTTCTCAAAAGAGCTTTGTTCTTTTTCCGCAAAGCTATGATTTTCTTATCCAGTTCGATATCTTTTTGCTCTTTTTTCCGCAAGACTGCATCATCCACAGTGGCATCCTAAAATAACAAAAGAAAGAGCTTTAGTGGATTTCCACAAATGGTCAAGAACACAGAGAACTGACTCTCTTCTTTGTTTCAATCACAGCAGGGTTAACACATGGGTGGAGCGGGAAGCTAGTGGTCCTATCTCATCTACACCAATGACAAGCCATGTTTTATCCAGGCACAGAAGATGGGTGCAAACCACACTGTTTTGAATAGAGTTAGGCATAGTGGCTAACATACAGACAAAGTTCCTAAACAATATGACTCAGGAGTTACTCTAAAGAAGTACTTCATTTCAGTAGAATACTCAGGAGTCAGCCTGTAATTAAACACAGAAATTAAGAAATAACACTGTACCTTTATTTATTTATTTAAAGCAGGTACTCAAATTTCCACCCTAAGTGGCACAGCGGAGAAATGCTTGACTAACAAGCAGAAGGTTGCCAGTTCGAATCCCCGCTGGTACTATATCAGGCAGCAGCGATATAGGAAGATGCTGAAAGGCATCATCTCATACTGCGTGGGAAGAGGCAATGGCAAACCCCTCCTGTATTCTACCAAAGAAAGCCACAGGGCTCTGTGGGCACCAGGAGTCAAAATCAACTTGACAGCACACTTTACCTTTTACTCAAATTTCATGAGTATAAGAAATCATGTAGTACTGAAGATCTATAGACATATGTGGTATTTGTGAGAATTTTTATACTCTGGCACTCAAAAACAGCGCTTTCCTCAGGATTTTCCTGCCATGCTTCAAGTAACCATCTCAGGATAATTCACTGTTTCTTGAATCAAATACTCCTTATATTAAAAATGTTAAATAGCAAATCTGAAATCTGCCCCTTTTTCGTGGGACATCTGTGTGCATATCTGTGTCCTGGGTCCTCCTCTGAGCATATCAGGTTTTGTAATCCGGCCTGGCAGATTCTGAGCCAGACACAGGGAGTGCAAAGTTCTGCTGTCCCTTACTGTCTCCCTCCAAGGGAGAAGCAGTAGCCATGCTTCATTTTCTCCTTAATGTTCGGGTGTTATGGATCCACAGTTTAAGAACCACCCTTCACTCCTTTTAGAAACTGTAGACTAGTGAGTAAAAAATGCCACATCTATTGAGAAGGAATTTTGCATAAACAGATGAGAGTTTCAGAAAGTACATGTCAGTCTCTTGGCTAGCCATGAGATCCCTGAGTTAAAAATGATGATGATGATGATGATGATGATGATGATGATGATGATGATGATAATAATAATAATAATAATAATAATAATAATAATAATAATAATAATTTGATTTCTATACCGCCCTTCCAAAAATGGCTCAGGGCGGTTTACAAAGAGAAATAACAAACAAATAAGATGGCTCCCTGTCCCCAAAGGGCTCACATTCTAAAAAGAAACATAAGACACACACCAGCGACAGTCACTGGAGGTACTGTGCTGGGGGTGGATAGGGCCAGTTACTCTCCCCCTGCTAAATAAAGAGAATCACCATGTTAAAAGGTGCCTCTTTGCCAAGTTAGCAGGGGTTGATACTTGGGTTGATACAGAAATGATACTTCTATTCAGTCTGTACTTAATGCATAAAGGGTTTTAGCCCTATTCAGATGTTTTACCCCAAACTGCTGCAGGTCCAGGAGTCCTGCCACCTTGACACTCATGGCTACAGTAGCGTTTGGAGAGGGAAACTCGTAAATCTGATGGTAGGCACCTCCATGAGCCTTCTGCCTGCATGCAGAAGGTTCCAAGTGCCCTGCCCGGCCTCTCTACAATGGGACTGAGAGAGACTCCTGCCTGTAACCCTGGAGAAGCCACTGCCAGTCTGTGCATACAATACTGAGCTAGATGGACCAATGGTTTGACTCAGTATATGGCAGCTTCCTATGTGAGGGACAGCCTGGACTACCCCAAACTTCAGATCATGGAAGCACCTGCCTGCCAGCACAGTTGTGGCATTGATTGTGATTGTGGAATGTTCACAAGTTCAATGGCTTTGGGGAAAGGGAGAACTGATAAGAGGGGAGGGCAAATGCAGGGTCCTAGGTCAGGTGAAATTCTTGGCAGGGAGGGGGAAGGGGCATGGTAGGAGAGAGAATAGTATTGGGCAAGCAAAGAGGCTGCTCCAGAGTCAAGGTGGATGAAGAAAGGCAGACAGAGGAGGTCGTGGAAGAAATTAGGCATCCAGAAGAAAATCTGAACACAGAGTATAAGGACATGAAAGACTGTGATCTCTTGGTAAGCGGGGAGTGAACAAGCAAGGGTGCTTTGGGAACAAATGGAGTGTGAGCCTGGGAAGGGAAGGGCTATAGGATTGCCTCAGAGGACTCCTGTAACTTTAAGGACTGTATAGAAGGGGAAATCCTGCTAGGCCTTCCTTCTGCCTCATGTTGCAGCAATATAGCTTGGCATGGCAACCCTGAACACTCTTTGGGGCAAAAAAGCATTGGGGTAAGAGCCACATTCTTCATACTCAGCCCAGGGGTGGAGTTTTCATGAGGCAGGGTGAGGCGGTCCCCTCAGGCACGAGGAGGAGCACATGGGAATGCAAGCTCTGCCCCTCACCTCCACCACCACAGGTGCCAGTCCACCTTCCTCCCCACCCCCCTTGGCCACTGTCCTTCCGCACTCCACTGGGGCATGCTCGTTCGTCTCCCCTTCTTACTTACTGGGCCATGCCGCTTCTTTCCCCTCTTCCTCCTAAAATGTGAGCGAGGAAAGTCTGTGCCTGACTTGGTGGCACAATCCGAAGGAGAGCATTTTTGCATATAGAACTACCAACAGTCCCTTATTAGCAGGGGCATCCCTTATTTCAGACCAAAATTGCCTGTCCCTTACAGGATGCCATTTGTCCTTTATTTTCCGCTAATGGGGAGAACCAACCTATAGCTCAGATCAAACCAGTTATGTTCACTAACAAAACAGTCAGCTCCAACTCCTTTCCCTTCTCCCTCCCTACCAGAGTACTCTGTGGTTCTGGTGGGCTGCAGGTTTAGGGTTGCCAACCGTCCCATATTGAGGACATTAACAAAAACATTAACGTTAACAGCCATCAGTGACTGGCTAACTTGGCATTATCTGGGTATCAGGATCATGAAAATCATGCAAGCAATGACTAGGTAGTGCTCATGTGTGAAATGTTTTTTTACTGGCTAGCAAGGCTTCTCTTTCTAGAAAACAACATTCCATCACTCCCAGTTCGGCTAACCATGGTCATATCAATAAGCAGAGGAGGAGAAGCAATCTAAGTGGTAACTTATACCGTAGTTTAAGTTGAAAGTGGTAAAAACACATACAGCACTCAGGCTCCCAAATACTCCCGCATACTCCCAGCCCCATGTCCCTTATTTGGGCTGGGAGATGTTGGCAACCCTGCTTGCATATCATCATGCCTCGTGTCGGCATCTTCAGCACAGCCTGAAATTGGTGAGCATGCAGCCACAGAGGAGGGGAGTGTCATAATGTCCTTCTCCTCAGGCAGCAAAAGGTTGTGGGCCAGCAGCTCTGACCCAGCCTGTTCTTTTGTTGCAGGCTCCTAATGGTACAGCAAAAGCCTTTTGTGGGGGAAAAACAGAACAGAACAAAAGCTAAAGCAAAAATACCCCACAACCCTGGCTAAATAAATGCTGATTCGGTTTAAGCCTGCTATGCAAATTTTCCTTATTGTTTTCCGTACAGTGAGCAAAATATTGAGGGGTTTTTTATTATCTTCACTGGCAAAGAGAGTGAGTCAATGACTTTTCTGAGCGGATGAATTTTAATGGCAAATTTGCAAAACTGGTTTAAATTAGATTTCGCTCATACCTGACCAGAATTTTCTGTGCCTGTTGATTTGGAAGGTGCTCTTTGTAGGCGTGTGCTGCATGCATAACTGGGAGGGAAGCTAAGGGGTAAGAACTTACATTTGCAGAATGGAATCCAAGCCATGTATGTTCTGAAATGCACTCCTTTTAATTGTGCATGTTGAAAAACTTTGGAGTGACCAAGCCACATTCCATAAAAGCTATTGTGAATCTGTGCACTGTTATTAGAAAGTCATATATTATGTATTTGAATGGGATGGTCCTTTATTGGATATATTTTCATTATTTTCTAACTTTTTAATCGGTTTAGCAATAACCCGCAACTTGCAGTTTGTGTTTCATAGCAAGTACAGCACATATAGTGAATAAATAAAAATAACTAGCTGGGCCGGACACAGAGCATCTGCGCCTCTGCTGGCCTGGCCAGCCAGCTTCTTACCCCATCCCCACTTCTTCCCCACTCACCACCCACGCACACCCACAGTTTCTGGGTGTGAAACACCCACGGTTTCCCCTGCTGCCCTCTCGCCCGCCAATTCCTGGCGAGCAGGCCAGCCCGTCGCCACCACCTGCTCCTGCCAGCCAGCTGCCCGCTGGCGAGAGCAGCCCATTTCTTCTTGCCCCACCCCTGCCCAGCGCTTTCTGGCTGGCGGGTTGGCCGGAAAGTCAGCCCGCCACCTCCACCTGCCTGCCCGTCAATTCCCAGCGGCTGGGCCAGCTCACCGCCACCTGCTGCTCCCAGTAGCTGAGCCGGGCCCCACCGCCTGCTGCTCCCAGTGGCTGGGCAGTCCGCCACTGCCTGGTCTGGCTGGCCAGCCGGCCACTGGCGACCATCATCCCTATTTTCTCCCTGCCTCCATCACTAATCAGCAGCTGCTGGCAAACTCTCGCAAGAGCTGCCACGCATGGGATTAGCAATGGGTACGCCTAGCAGAAATAAATATATAGATGTTTCGGCCTTGCAATGCACCTTTTCAGTGCAAGTATTTAAGATACATTAATTTTTCAATTAAGCAGTTGATTCTGGATGTCATGCCACAATCCATTTCAAAGAAGGTCCGTTTGTGCAGCTGTGCTGAAACTCTGGTTATCTGAAAGACTTGCAACTGATTTCATTTATTGGTTGGAAATCTTCCAACCACACATCCATTTCTGGTGGGGATACAATATGTGACACTTGTGGGGAAAGGCAGCCAAAACTTTAAATCGTGGCTTATTTTATTTGTGTGTTTATAGAATTCTTGTACCACTTTTTTGTCATCAGGATGTCCCAAATGATAAACAATAGTTAAACAAAATTAAAACAGTCATAAAATATAACAATAGCAGAAGAAACACAGACAGCAATAGAGCATGGCAAATAGCAACTGCATAACAGATGTCTTTCAAAAAGTAAGAGTCCTCCCAAAGTCTTGGCAGAACACAAAGATGTAAACATCTCAAGCTATAGATGTAAACTCTGCTAACTGAGAGCAAAGAGGCACCTTTTAAAGTGGCAGCTCTCTTAGATTTAGCAAGGGGAGAGAAATATTCCCTGTTCATCCCCGCATAGTGTCTCTCCAGTCAGGGGCTGTTGCTGGGGTCACCTTTGTGTTTGTTTTTAACTTGTGAGCCCTTCTGAGATAGGGAAGGGCTGTTTTCTTGTTCCTTTTGCTGAGTGTTGAATACCTTTTTGTTGTTGTTGAAATGGTGGTATATAGATATTCTTAAAAATAAGAATGGGCATTGCCACAGTCCTACAACTGGTTCCACAACAGAGAAAGCTCTGCTCTGTGCATCTGTGGAGCAAATTCCATGCTGATCTGGATCCCTATGAACAAGTTCTGGATCCTCCAGAACAAGTCTTAATAATTGGAGAGCATTTGTATGGGAGCGGGCATTATTTCAGCTAGTGTAAGATGCTGTTCTTGGAGCATATTTCGCTTGAGCACAATGGAAAACAGGAGGCCTGAGCCTATGAGCCATAGCACGGCCAAAATAAATGGACTGCAGCAGCAGGGGCAACATTACAATTTATGGCACTGTGCTGGTCATGTGAGCTGGCTGAGGCCAATGCAGTCATGTAGGTTGACACTTCAGCAAAAGCCAGATGTTACCAGATGTCTCAGTGGCATTTAAACTATTTTGTGGCATCGAAAGGAGGTAGGCTGGGAGGCGAGCCTGATAAGAGCAGAATTGGAAGCAGATCACTCCCAGGCTTTCCTTCTAACTATCCTGGATCCAGCTCTGCTAGTAAAACATTTCACACTGGATATATCTCATGTTTGGGAAGTGGTTTACTAATTAAGGTAAATAATGCTGCAGCAACGCATTTAAAATGTTTAAGGGTGACAAAATGTTGGAGATGAACTTCCAGTGCATCGACCTTTTGCACCAACTGTCCTAATGACCACTAGGGGCATTGGGAGTAGAGACAGTGAGTCAGGGTCTCCCTATCTGTCCCTACTCTATGACCCCTGAACTGACTCTGCAGCACTTCCTGTGCTGAGTCACAATCCTTCCTTTCCTTTCCTCCTAGAGAGCAGATGGAAACATCTCTCTCTCCCCTTACCTATCCACTATGTAGTCCTTTAGATTAGAGATAGGTCTTTCCTATCTAAGTGTATTTAACCAATAAATGTTTAGTGTTTAGTCACACAAGGATCTCCATGTGCTTTCTCTAAATAGCTGCAATATCCAAACCATCCTCTGCTACCTACTCTGTAACTGGAGTGTGTGCTCATTCCTTAGTGCTCTGCTGTTTTACCTATTGTGGGTAAAAATCAACAACCTCTAACACAAAATACCGTAGAGCATTTGCTATGGCAAGGTTTCATGTCTTCCCCTCAGCTGAGGGGAGATTTTAGAAGACTCCCATGCAAGGTCTGCAATTCAGGTGGTCACGCCACACGGTGCATCTACTTGAAGGGGGTGCCAAGCAGAACTTTTGTCAAATGTGCTGTCTGCAGTAAGCCAGAGAGAGAAAAGGCAGAACCAGCTTTCTGTGCTACGCCCTCTTATGGGGTGTGTTGTGGGGGGCGGGTGGAGTGTACACTAGGTTGGAAGGAAGGAGGGGGAAACCTGTCAGAGGGAAGGATGGAAGGAAAAACCTGGAGAGAGGGAAGAAGGCGGCTGAAGGAGAAACTTCAGAAGGCCTGTGAAACTTCAGTGAGATCCCAAAATTGGATTAATAAGAGGCACTGGCAGCAAAACAGCACATTATTAAGAAGAGGCTCTTGTTGGAGATATGACTCCATAGGCATCCACTCTCAACACCAATAACTCCTACAGACCACTGAGGGCATTAGGAGCAGAGGCAGAGAGTGTAGGACTGCCCCCTTGTTCTCTCTTTCTTTCTCTTTCTCTCCTCTAAGTCTCTTCTGATTGGTAGACTGATATTCTTAGGACACTCCCTTCTTCTTTGTTCTTTCTTCTTCCTTCCACCATGAGGTAGCTAGTATAGGGTGTAGGCTTTCTATCTAAGTTTGTAACTTCTTCAGATAAACCTTTACTTGTTTCATCCCTTAAGCAATTGTCTCCAGATCTCTTCTATGAGTTCTGTTCGGATCAAAATGGGTTTCTGTGCTAAATAAGGGTTGATTAAAATTCTCTCCTACAGCTCTGGGCTTTTTTCATGGGCATTGCTGGGGGAAACTGGGAACAGTAGGGCTGTTACACTCCTTGGTTTCCCAGTCCTGCACAAGCCACGCAGCTCAGCAACCTTGATAAGCTAGGAATTTGTTTCTGGTTCCTTTCTGTGTTTGGTTTCCCCATTTTGTTTTTGTACCTGGATGAATACTGCTGTTACCGCATGCAGTACTATTACTTCCTTGATTTTGTATGACTTTCATCTTATGACCAGTGGGCTGGGATAAAGACTGATTGAGAAGTGACAGGATATATTGCAAGAAAGTCCAATAAAGGGTTGCAGCTGGCAGACAGACTTGCATCTGCTCATCTTGTGTCACGCAAATCGCTGTGGTCCTCAGCCCAGTCACTTTCTGTGTCCACACTATCATTACTAGGGATGTGCAGAATGTTCCACGCTTGGAACATTCTGAAGGGGCAGTTTCAAGTGTTCCAAGCTCAGAACAGAACAAGCCCATTCCATTCGGAATGCTCCGAATGTTCTGCATTTGTTTGTTTTAATTAAGATAGAGGACGGTGCTGGGGGACAGAGAGAGGTACCTTTAATTAAATTAATCCAAGTGTGTATAGGTACCTTTAAATTAAATTAATCTAAGCTCTCTTTACAGGTACATTAACAGGTAATGTGCCAGGCCAGCACTGCAAGCCACTGCCATGGTGCTCCGGCTGGCATCCCGCATGGTGGCGGCACGTCCCCAGAGTTCACCTGGCCTCCGCGCATGTGAACAGAGGCCAGGTGAACTCCGGAGACGCACCACTGCTGCTGCTCAGGATGCTGGTGGGAGCGCCACGGTGGCAGCTTGCAGAGCACACCCCCCCGAGTGTGTTACTACTGGTAATGAAGAAAAGCTGCAGTGACTTTAATGTTAAAAGGTAAGAGAGCTTTGATTAATTTTACTTAAAGGTACCTGAAAGCACTTGGATTAATTTAACTTTAAAGGTACCGCTCATTGCCCTCTCACTATCTTTTTTTTAAAAAGCTGGAACACTCGGAAGGTTCCAAACAGAATGGGCTTGTTCCGTGGAAACACTGGGTCACCCCAGTGTTGAATGTTTGGGCCATTTTGCATTCTGTTCTGAGTTCAGAATGGAACGCAAAACCCATTCTGTGCACATCCCTATTTACGTATATCTATAGGACTGAGATGATGGGCCAGTTTTTACCATCAAAATTACCACCAAAAAAAAAAAAAACCCACCCACAAGCTATTGCAAACATATAATTCTGGCCCAGCTCTTCTAGCTGTCCCCACACCACCACCGTTTGGAACATGCCAGGGGTGCAGCTATAATAGAGCAGACGAGTTCCAAGAACCTGCCTGCTATGGTTGCAGGAGCCTCCAAGCCTCCAAGAGGAGTTGCAGGGCTACCCCTTCCCCTGGCTGGGGCTTCCGCCATTGCTAGCAGCAGCGGCCACCTGCAGTCACCAGCAGCAGCCTCCTTCAGCCTCTCCCCCTCCACTGAATGACCAATGGAAGGAGGGCACACACACGACCCATTGGTAGCACATGTCCACCCTCCTCCCATTGGCTGGGAGCACAGTAGATGGAAGAAGGATGGAGAGGAGGTCAAGAGGCAGAAGGAGGTGCCTGGCAATGCGCAACCCCTCTGGCTGGGCTCTGCCCACCCTCTTCCCATCAGCTGGGCTCATATCTCAGTCCGAAGGGTGCACACACACACACACACACACACACAGTCATCTGGGTTCACCGATCCTCCTTCCATCTGCTGGGAGCCCAGATGATGGAAGGAGGGTGGGCAGAGCTTGGCCAGCAAGGGTGTGTGCCGTCAGAGACTTTTACACACAGCAGGTTTTACCTTGAGTTTACTGGGAGGCTTTACTGCGAACTCAAAGTAGTCCCAAAAAACCAACACAAATAGTGGAATATTTTTTTACCCCAGATATAAATCAGGCTGCACTGGGCTCTAATGCACAGTGAAAACCCCGAATTGTGTGTGAACTGCTCCCTGATAACTCGCAGGAACTTCGGGATAAATCTGGCGGATATGTGAACACACCCGCTCCATTCCGGAGGAGATGCAAGTTAAAGGGCTTTAAAAGCCCCACGTGAAAAGCTTCCAGCAACCTCCTTCAGCCGCTTACCCTCCATCCATCCTCCTTGCATCAGCTGGGCTCTGGGCTGATGGAAGGAAGGCGGGGGAAGCCAGGTGAGTGTGGGTGCATGCATACATGAGTGTGCACACCACATGGAAGGCACCCCTGCAAGTGGAGAGGCCACCCATATGGGAACACAGGCTGCCTCTCCCCTTGCTATGCCCCTGGAGCATGCAACACCACCAGGGAGTGATTCGCACATGGCTTCATGCTTTGGGGTAAATGTTGAGTGAAGCCGCACTTGTGGCATTGAGGGAAGCAGCCCCTCCCCTCTGCTCTCGTGGCATGCATCTGTGTTTTCCTTCTAGCCAATTGAGGCAGGAGAGCTTCCTAAAGAGCAATATCTGCATTTCTAAAGAGAGCATCCCTCTTATGCTAGTGATTCTACGTCAGTTTCTCTCCCTATTTGCTCTGCCATTTTCAGAAAAAGTAGCTTAAAATCAGCATTTTAAAAATCTGGAAATACGTTGAGATAACCTAGAATTCATATCACAAAGAACAATTTGTGTGTGGAGGGGTCCAAGAATCTTGAAGGGACTTTGGAGTAAATTTGGCTGGTGTGTGAACACACGGACTCTCTTCTGAAGGAGATTCAGGGTAGAAGCCCTGTGTGTAAATCCTCCAGCAGGCTCATAGCCTGGGGGATCTCATGGAGGTGCCATGTGTATGAGCTGGAGCCTCTCTCGGGAGCTGTACATACAACCCCCACAACTGACATGATTGCAAAGCCCTTTCTTGAGCTGCTGCAAGTGGAAGAGGCTGCCGGTTCAGCTCTGCTTTACAGTGCCTTTCCAACATAATGCCTTTCCAACAGGGGCCTCGCTACAATGGGCAGGGGGACAAATGTCCCTGGACCCCTGAGGGAGGGGGCCCCACTGGCTGGATGGCTGCTTGCTCTTTGTGCTCTCCCTCTCTGAAAAAGAAGTCAGGTTGGGGCAAGGGCCCATCTTCACTTTTTGTCCCAGGGCCCCCCACTCCACCCCTACATGAATCCCTGCTGTCTAACAGTTTTCATCACAGGAGTGAAAAGTGGACCAAGTCCTATGCATAGCAGTTGTAATATGGGAAGTGACTCTATGATGTTGTTTTTGTTGTTGTTTGTACCACTTTTGAACAAGCAGTTCAGAAGGAATGAGAACATTGACCCTGGCCTAGAGGGGCTCACTGTCTAAAAAGAAACACCAAGGCCGTTCCCAAATGGCGGTTTTACTTTGGAAGGGCAGGTTCACATAACATCCAGATTTACATCAAAGTCCTTGTGAGCTACCGGGGAGCACCCCATACATGATTTGGGTTTTTCATTGTGCATTGGAGCTTAGCCTGATTTATGTCCAGGGTTAAAAAAATCTACTATTTGCATTGGTTTGGGGGCAAATTCAGAATATCCGATATGCCCCGTAACTCACAGAAGTTCACCCCTCTTAATCCCGTGGCAAAGCCTGCTGTATGGAAAAGGCCCAGGAGACACCAGCAACAGCCACGGGAGAGATGCTATGCTGGGATTAAATGGGACAGTTACTCTCCCCCTGCTAAATATAAGAGAACTACTACTTGACCTCTTTGCTCTCAGTGAACATGGATGATGCTATTAAGACAGCAGAGAACAAAACACCATTCCACCTCCGTCCCAAGTTGAGCTCTGTTAGCCCCAAAGCCACAATGCTACCTGAAAAAGCAGAATGGTCCAGTGAACAAGAGCATCTCAGCTGCCTTTTATGCTATTGTTTGAAATAACTCCAGTATCTGGGTCCAGAGAAGAAATGCAATAGGTTCTGTTCCTCCCTCCCTGCTACACATGCACACGCACACAACCGCAACCACCACCACCAAGACCCCACGGAATTACCACCGAAGTGCAAAGCAGCGCTTTTGAGGTCTGATGCTGGTGAGCACTGAGCAGCACACTGAAGCATGCTCAGCATTTCTCTCCCTGGCGGCTGCTGCTGCTGCGTTAGAGTCTGTAACAAGAGGATATTTTTGCTGCCAAGCTACTGGGAAGAATGCCAACTCGGCTGCCACTTTGGATGGAAAGTGACGCTCCTTCACCCTCGCCAGCATCATTCTCTTCCGGGGAGACAGGCACCCATACACCACAGTGACTACAGCAGGGAGTTATAAATGGCTTTTAGCGGAGCAAACGTGCAGTGGCTGTGAATCAGAAAGCTGTGCCCGGAGAGGCCAATGGCAGAGGAGAAGGGGAGGGGGAATCAGGCAGGCATGGATATCTTTCTCTAAAAACGCAACACAAAGGGGGAGGGGGCAAGGCAAAGGGTAGAAAACTGAAGCTTCCTGGATATTTCAATTGTTTCCCCCACCTAAAGTCCAAACACTCACTGACAGTCCTGGGTGGGTGGGGTTTTCCCCCAGATCATGGCTCTGGCAATGGTTTTTCCCTCCATGCTTTCCGAGTCGGCTATTTATGATATGAAAAAGACCTCGAAGAGAAGCAGAGGCTGTGAGAGAAAGGAAACCTGGGAGATGGGGAAACTAAGGCAAGAGGAGGGCTTCATCCCAGCATTTCTCTTCATAAGCCTACACACAAACCCTCTAACAAACACTCTCAGTCTGCACACTGCCAGAGACAGCTCCAGACTCCCAGTCCTGGGATGGGATATGTCCATCATTACCCAGCATGCTGGCTTTTCTTCCCACACTCCTCTTTCTTCAAGGGAGCTCATCTGTCCTTCTGAATCACTGTCTCCAGACAGCCCATACAACCCTGTTGTATGAAAGCCACCTTTCTGCCCTCCCACATCTTCCGGCTGCATGTCTGCTGGCCAAAAGCACAATACCCCAAAATGACAACGCAGATTTTTCTTTTCTTTTTAAAGCAGAAGAAGAAGTCGCTTCTTGGCTTCTTGAATGCAAGAATGACTCCCCCACACCCCTCCCAGTTACAACAAAGGCAGCACTCACAGATCGGTGCATTTTGGACATCAGAGGTGAAGCTCAGCGGATTCCACAGCAGAGCTAAAAGAGGAGAGCCATCAGTCGGCCTTTCTCAGTACTGGTTGCACAGCATACGAGATCATGTTTTGATTACAAAAGCCCTGTCTGGGCTCCCAGCCAAGAGCACTGGCTGCCTAATATGCCATAGCAGAGGCAAGCAATCAGAGTGCTTGTGTGTCCTCCTCTCCACTCTCCGATTGCCTCTCAATAGGAATGCACCTCTTTGCTACTCCCTGTGCCTTCCTTTTAACTCCCTGCTGCCATAATCTGTGCATCAGGATGTGGAAACCTTGGTGGACAGAGTAGGGCGCATGTACATCAGTAGCTGGATTTCACATGCCGCTGTACATGAGGATTGTATCAGGAACATAGAGCAGTTCAGCTGGTGAGTAGATGTTCACTGCAATCCAGAGAGCAGTGTTTTTTAAAAAAAAATTAGAGCCCATATACTGGTCTCGTTCACACAGTAATTCAAATCTAGGCTTAATGTGGGTTACTGATATTAATGTGGCTGTGTGAACCCATGTCAAGGCAGGGATCTCAGATTGATTGTGGACCACAAACACATTTGTGCCACACACACAATCACACTACTGTCAGTAACCCACATTAAACTTACATGTGAACAATCATGTGAAGCTGGCCACTTTTTCATTGGAAAGTTTGTGCCAGAAAATATTTGCTTAACTCTAAATTTAAAATCATAGAATCATACTGTCGGAATGAGTGGAACAATATGCCCACTTCTGTAATTTAGGAGATCCTGTAATTAAAGTAGCAGTTCTTCTAAGGGGGCAAAGGTTTTTGAACTTTCTACCTCATGCTGAAGAGACAACCTGCTTCTTAGCTAAATTTTTAAAATTGCAATGAAAAGCAGTTTGCCCCTTCAACAGAACAAGCAGGTTCAGTGGAAACTTTGGAGAAATCCAAGCTGCGTGCAGGTTACACCATAGAGCCCAAATGCGACATCGTAAGATGCCTCTGCTGTCTGTTTGGTTCATGTATCTTCCAAGACTGCCTCTGAAAGAAGCTGCCTGTTGTTTCTTTCACTGACTCGAACATAACTTCAGGAGATGGGGTAAAGGCTATGAGGTAACCTACACCTTCCCTTGAGTCTCTACTATGAGGTGGAAAAAATACAATACTTGCAAAATTCCCTAATGGTGGCTGCCTGCGATTTCCTCCTTACACACACCTTACATACTGCAACTACTATGAATACAGGTGAAACTCGGAAAATTAGAATATCGTGCAAAAGTCCATTAATTTCAGTAATGCAAATTAAAAGGTGAAACTGATATATGAGACAGACGCATTACATGCAAAGCGAGATCAGTCAAGCCTTAATTTGTTATAATTGTGATGATCATGGCGTACAGCTCATGAAAACCCCAAATCCACAATCTCAGAAAATTAGAATATTACATGGAACCAAGAAGACAAGGATTGAAGAATAGAACAATATTGGACCTCTGAAAAGTATAAGCATGCATATGTATTCAGTACTTGGTTTGGGCCCCTTTTGCAGCAATTACTGCCTCAATGCGGCGTGGCATGGATGCTATCAGCCTGTGGCACTGATGAGGTATTATGGAAGACCAGGATGCTTCATTAGCGGCCTTCAGCAATTCTGCATTATTTGGTCTCATGTCTCTCATCCTTCTCTTGGCAATGCCCCATAGATTCTCTATGGGGTTCAGGTCAGGCGAATTTGCTGGCCAATCAAGCACAGTACACTGTATACTTTTCAGAGGTCCGATATTGTTCTATTCTTCAATCCTTGTCTTATTGGTTCCATGTAATATTCTAATTTTCTGAGATTGTGGATTTGGGGTTTTCATGAGCTGTACGCCATGATCATCACAATTATAACAAATTAAGGCTTGACTTATCTCGCTTTGCATGTAATGCGTCTGTCTCATATATCAGTTTCACCTTTTAATTTGCATTACTGAAATTAATGGACTTTTGCACGATATTCTAATTTTCCGAGTTTCACCTGTATTTATATACCACTTTTTAACAAAAGTTCCCAAAGCAGTTTACATAGAGAAATAAAAATAAACTAGCTGGGCTGGGTGCAGAGCATCTGTGCTTCTAGTTCTCCCTCCACTCGCCCACCCACTGCCGTCATTTCCTTTCCCCACCGTTTTCTTCCCTGCCCGCCTGCCGCCACTGCCATTTTCTTCCCCCACCCGCTACCTGCCACCGCCGTTTTCTCCCCCCACCCCAGCCTTGCCCACAAGCTTTCCCTCTTTGCCCGCAAGCCTGTTCTCTGGCACTGGCACTTTCCTCTCCCCCTACTGGCAGCTTGCTTGAGAACTCTCGTGAGATCTGTCACTCATGGGATTAGCGACGTGGACGCCTTAGATAGATAGATAGATAGATAGATAGATAGATAGATAGATAGACTTCTCAATGGAGGATGAAGGGGGACAGTGTGTGTGGGGGGGTATCACCTTCAGCCCCCCCTTCCCCACAGATTGGGTATGTGTGTCTTACAAGATTGCTAAGAATACACACACAATCCAGAATAAGAGCCATTAGCAGAGCCATTCAAGAAACATCCTCTGGGTCTCTTTGCTCTTCACCCAGTGATTTACTCACATAATAATTGTCATCCAGCTAATGACTAGCCATTTTGCAACAACATAGACTCATTGGATCTTGGCCACAGAGGACAAATGCAACATTTGTGTATTAAGAACTGAACAGCCTTGATATAAAATGAACCAAAGATTTAGATTTTTCAGCCTTCTGTTCCCTACAGTGGCCAACCAAATGCCTTTGAGAAGATCATGAGGAGCAGGAGCAGGAGGAGGAGGAGGAGGAGGCAGAAGCCCCACCTTCTGCTTGCCTCACAGCAACTAGGCATTTTTCCTGCCTCTGTAAAAAGAGATCACACACACTTGGCTTTTGATTGCAATCCGAGGTACACCTAGGTAATTTTGGAGCCTGGACCTAAAGGCCTTTGGAGTAGGGATGTGCGAAACGTTTCGGGTACAGAACAATCTGTACCCGAAACAGCCAATTTCGGGTGATTCGGATCCAAACCGAATCACCCCCGAAGAACCCCGAAAAATTTCAGATCCGAAACGCATCTCCCTGTTTTGGATCCAAAATATTTGGATGTTTCAGACCTCCATTTTGTGGCCTTCTTTCCCCCTCTCCATTTTGAGCAATGACGTCTATTTGAATTTCCCGCCTTTTTGCCTCCCATTGACTTCAATGCAAAAATGTCTGATGTGACATCTGCTCGAATTTCGGGTCCCAGGGGCAAAATAGTAGGGTGTGGTGGTAGTGCCCAATGGGTGGTGGCTACCACCCAAATTGCAGAGGGATTGGGCAAAGGGCTGATTTTTGGTGATTTTCTGAAGTTTTAGTGTCTTTGGGGCAGATTGGGGGCATAACGTGGGATCTGGGCTAAAAGAGTGGGGTGGGTGGTAGTGCCTAATGGGTGGAGGCTACCACCCCAATTGCAGAGTGATTGGGCAGAGGGCTGATTTTTGATGAATTTCTGAAGTTTACGCGTCTTTAAGGTTTTCCCCCATTAGGTATAATGGAGGATGTATCGCTTCACATCAGGGGGAAAGGGGTGGCCTAGAGTGGTGTGGGGTTGGTGGTAGTGCCGGGTAGGGGCAAGGAAGCTACCTGAATTTTTTCAAAGGATTTGGGCAGAGGGCTGATTTTTGGTGAATTGTTGAATTTTACGCATCTTTAAGGTTTTTCCTCATAAGGTATAATGGAGCTTTCAGCAGGCCCATAAATGCACTTGAGGGGTGCTGGGGTGGCCCAGAGCAAGTGGTGGTGTAGTGCACATAGCGTGCCAACCACCCCCATGGGTTGCTAACCCATGGGGTACAGGGTTCTGTTGTTTCTGAGGTATTCTGAGTGTGGATTCTACGATAGCAAATTAGAGTGGATTCATGGTGTCTCATTGAAAATCTCATTTGCTATCACCCCACCCCACTCTTTTGGCCCCAGGACCCGTTTTTTAATCCAAATCGATTCGGATTCGGATTAATTCGGATCTGAATCGAATCGGGGGTGATTTAGATGGGCAATATTCGGATACAAAACAGAACAGGGGTGTTTCAGTTCGGATCCGAATCGAAACACCGAAAATCCGAATTGCACACCCCTACTTTGGAGGCCTCCTGCTGAAAGTTAAGCATCATTTATTAACACATAGGTTCTTGAGGGCACTAACGATACCACCCAGGACAGACTAAAGAGGATTTGGGTGGCCCCAGGGGGTGTAGAGGCCCTGAACTCTCTGTGTGTGTGTGTGTGTGTGTATGTGTGTGTGTGTGTGTGTGTGTGTGTGTGTGTGTGTGTGTGTGTGTGTGTCCCCATTGCAATGAAAAGCCAATGATAGTTCTATTATGCAGAAATGTGTTTAATCACCTTTTAAAGTCATCCGAGTTTGTAGATCAAAATTGTGGCTCCATCACCATATATCGTAGCAGCAAGTTCCATAACTTGATTCAAAAACACAGAAGCTGTCTTATACTGAATCAGACCATTGGCCCATCTAGTTCAGTAGATGTTACACTAACTGGCAGTGGCTCTGTGGGGCTTCAGGCAGGAGTCTTTCTACCTGGGGATGCTGGGGGTTGTATCTGGGACCTTCTGCAAAGCAGAACTATGGCCCAATCCCAATTGTGCATATTCATCCAGAAGCTTTTCGGTTACTCCCTCATGTGGTAGATCAATGCCGACCCAAGTATTGGTGACACCCCAGATGAAGCCTGGCACTGGTGGCCCCAGCCCTCCGGCTTGAGCGGGTGCCCCCATCCCCTTTGTGTGCATGGGCAGGTGCCTCCTGTCTGCAGGCAGGCAGTCCCCATCGCCCACCTGGTTGCCCACTTGCTCTCTTCACTACCTCTGCCCACTGCTGGGCAGCCAGCCTGCCACAGCATGTTATGATGATGTCATCACACAACGTGGCAACATTATAATGTGTTGTGGCTGCTGGCTACCCAGAAGCACCCGTCAGAAGCAGCGGGCAGAAGTGGCAAGGAGGGCAAGTGGGAGGCCAGGTGGTTGACAGGGATGGGGAGTGCCCCCTCAGTTGACCGCTTGCTTTGACAAAGGGAGGTGTGTCAGTCCCTCTGTGGAGGTGGGGGGCAGACAATACATGCCATCAGTGCCCCACCCCGCTTGAAGCCTTAGCATCAGCCTAGTTCACCTAATGGATGGGCCGGCCCTGGGTAGATGCAGAGTAAGATAATATGTCAATCACATAATTGTTGCTGAAATTTAATTAAATCTGCCTTCTTGTACATAACCTGGCTCTTGTCCTATCTTAAGAGGAGAGCTGGTCTTGTGGTAACAAGCATGACTTGTCCCCATAGCTAAGCAGGGTCTGCCCTGGTTGCATATGAATGGGAGACTTGATATGTGAGCACTGTAAGATATTCCCCTTAGGGGATGGAGCTGCTCTGGGAAGAGCATCTAGGTTCCAAGTTCCCTCCTTGGCTTCTCCAAGATAGAATTGAGAGAGATTCCTGCCTGCAACCTTGGAGAAGCCACTGCCAGTCTGTGAAGACAATACTGAGCTAGATAGACCAATGGTCTGACTCAGTATATGGCAGTTTCCTATGTTCCTAAGAGGATAGGATGATATTCTAATTATTATTTAATGTCTCTCCCCCAGCTGTGTTTGTGCCAGTGATTGCTCTTTAAAACGGTGTCCCCTAGTCAGAGCTGGCCCTATCATGGAGCAGAATGAAGGGAGTCACTTCAGACAGCAGATTGTGGGCTGGTCCTCAGGGGCAGCAGGGTAGGCCAGTCACCAGCCCCCACCCACCCACCCACGAGTGGCAGACAGAGGAAGGAAGGCAAAGCAGCAGTGCATCATGCCGCTTTTCTTCTTTCCTTCCTAACAGAAGTGGAAGAAAGGGGAGGGGGACAGTTTTCCCGCTAAGGCGTGCGCATGTGAGTACACACACACAAGTCTTTTGATTCCTCTCAGTTAATTTTAGAACCCACTCGGTTTGTCTCAGGAAGGCTCCATTCTGAATGCACATGCACAAACACACATTGCCTTGATACTGCCACCCAGAACAAAACTCATTCTGCACACAGATGAAAAAAATAGAGGGAACACTGAAGTGGGAGATTTGAAGGTAGGAAGGAATGGGTGGTGATTTTAGCAGAAAAAAGAGAAAGGGGACTGAAGGGAGGAGGTGTCATTTGGTACTGAGGGCTATAGGCCACCTGCAGCCTCAGAGCAAGATGCCTCTAAGTTTTCGTGGAGTAGCCATAGGAGAGAGTGCATGCCCTCAGCTCTTACCTGTGGGCTTCTCAGAGGCATCTGGTGGGCCACTGTGTGAAGCAGGATGGGCCGTGGGCCTGATCCAGCAGGGCTGTTCTTATGTTCTTATGCACTCTGCTTCAGGCAGCAAAATGTCAGAGGCAGGCACCATCCCCGGTCTTAAAACAGTACTACATATGTCTCACTACAGCTTTCTGTCTTTGTCAAGATTGTAGCAAAGTAGATCCCGAGTAATTTAGATTTTAGGAAAAGAAATAGTTCTGAAGGTCTCAAATCAGGGAGGAGAGCTGGTCTTGTGGTAGCAAGCATGACTTGTCCCCATAGCTAAGCAGGGTCTGCCCTGGTTGCATCTGAATGGGAGACTTGATATGTGAGCACTGCAAGATATTCCCCTCAGGGGATGAAGCCGCTCTGGGAAGAGCAGAAGGTTTCAAGTTCCCTCCCTGGCAGCATCTCCAAGATAGGGCTGAGAGAGATTCCTGCCTGCAACCTTGGAGAAGCCACTGCCAGTCTGTGAAGACAATACTGAGCTAGATAGACCAATGGTCTGACTCAGTATATGGCAGCTTCCTATGTTCCTATGTTGCATGCTGCAAACCATTTTGCAGCCATGCTGATTCCCTGCCCCCCCCCCCATTTGAACATGAATAGAAAATAACAAATGGTCATCCATACACTGGTAACAAGTAGGGCAGCAACAGTAGATTGCAGTTCTCTACAATCATTCATATCCCAGAGCTCAGGGTCAGAGGCATTGTAATAATGATGGAAAATCTTTACCACTTCCCAGCTTGTATATTGGCAGAAACAGGTGTGTGGATTCAGCATGTTTTAATTTTCCAATGCAGCTATGCTGAATGATGAGCTCATATTACAAACACTCTGGTGCAGGCATTTGGATGAATACGCCTCCTCCCATTTTGTGCCTACATTCGAAATATTGCTTTAGCTGCTTGTCCTCATATGCATAGCCTCATTTGAGACAAATGCTTGTTCTTTTCACTTCCCACCTCTTCCACTTTTTTCAATGACCTGGAAGTTTTTCACACCAGGCTTTTGAAGCCCTTTAATTCACATCTCCTCTGTAATGGAGGGGGTGCGTTCACATATCAGCCAGATTTACCCTGAAGTCCCTGCGAGTTATTGGGGAGCAGTTCACACACAATTCAGGCACTATGCCTTCGAGTGTAGCCCAGTTTATATCGGGGGGGGGGGGACAACAACTGTTTGTGTTGTTTTTTGTGGAAAACTTTCAGTTTGCATTAAAGCCTCCCCATATAATAGCTGTGAAGTCTGCTGTGTGTAAAAGTCGCTGGCAGCAGATGAAGTTTTCATGTTCTTATTATGTTTGTCACCATCTTCATTATTATCAACATTATTATCATCTGATCTGACATCCACACTAACAAAGTGCATGTGCACTGAGCATGCAGCACAGGGATGGGGCAATTTTCATCTACCTCCTCTTCCCTCTGTGACTCCCAAAAGTTTGTTCCTGAGGGCTGCACAATCTTCAGGGACATATTTTTGCTCATCATCATTGGCTTCAGAGAGGAGAGGGACAAAAATTGCCCTTGCCCCAGAATGTGTAGTGTGTGTTTGCTGCACACACACTTCATTCGTCTGTATGTCAGCCATGATGATGATGATGATGATGATGATGATGCATCTAAATTTCACATTTGTTTCCTTTTTGTCCATATGCATTTTGAGCTTTTGTTTGAGATATATTGTACTCTCTGAGAGCATTATTTTGTCCTTAACACAGAGCATGAATTGTCCCTTTTGCTAAGCAGCGTCTGTCCTGGTTTGCATTTGAATGGGAGCCTACATGTGTGAACACTGTAATATATTCCCCTTGGTGGCTCTGGGAAGAACATCTCCATGCTTGCATGCAAAAGGTTCCAAGTTCCATCTCTGGTCTCTCCAGATAGGGCTGAGAGAGACTCCTGCCTGTAAACTTGGAGAAGCCACTCCCTGGATAGACAATACTGAGCTAGATGGGCCAAAGATCTCTCGGTATAAGGCAGCTTCCTATGTTCCTAGCCATATCACATACTCATAGCCTTTGCTGATGTGGTATGACACACTATGACACATGACGCTAGGATTTCCCACATTTTTAAAAAACTAAGGATAATGTATACTTGTATTTGATTGTAGCATTGGCACTGAGAAAGGGGTAATCCAAGATTGGTCTTTTTAAAGTGAAATACAGGCTTTGGTGGGGGGAGGCAGGTTGTGAATGCTGGGGTTCACCCTTTCCCTGCAAGTCATTTTTGTCTCCCTGCTAACTGCTTTCCTATAGGGGTTCCTGTACTTGTTTTCCTACAGGTGGGAGTGTGTGTGTGTGTGTGTGTGTGTGTGTGTGTGTGTGAGAGAGAGAGAGAGAGAGAGAGAGATTTTGACTGCAAAAATGGCCGAGAGGGAAAGAGGTAATCAACCCATTCATGCACACACACCCAACACCAAGCCTACATTTCCTTTAAAAAATCAGATCTGTAATGGATCTCTCAGTGCAACATATAGTTTGAGCCTACATTCTTCCTTATGCGTTAATTGTGCCTATTTTTAAATGTTATACCTCCCTTTCCCACTTTGTAACCATAGACTTGCACAACAAAATATCAGTTTAAAGACCTGTTGTCAAGCTTCTGGAAGGGAGTGTGCATCTCAGGAGATGAAAGAAAAAGGAGTGGCAAACAGCAGAAAAGCTGTCTCCCTGCAGTTGACCCATTCATCTCTTTTACTACTATAAGATGTGGAGAAAGAGCTGTTGTGGCTGAAAATGCAGTTGGAGCATGCTTTGGTTGATTGTGCCAAAAGGCTCATAGACTTGGCATTCACAGCTTGACTGTTTTTGACTTTGCTCCAAATATTGACCCCAACCCTGATCTGATATGGCCCAACTCCTATCGACTTCATTTCTGGATTTGCTCCCTTGCTATTGCTTGTACCATTTAGGCATCTCGTTATTTGATTTCCTGCAACCTAACCTGTGCACTCACTACATGGTATGATTGTGCACCCCAGGTGGGGATGTCAAAATGAAAATTGCATCAGTTTCTGGATAGGGCAAAGAAGGCTAGAGTTGGGTGTGGATGAAACAGCTTGAAGGGGAAAGCTAAAGATAATAAGGTCATTTTCACAGAGGATGGGTGTGGGGGGAGTGAGGTTTCAACCTACCTTCTCCCAGAAGATCAGTCTTGGTGTTTTTGGTGTGTGAGCTGCATGCCCACACAATCCGCACTGCCAGGGTCAACAGATCGACTGTGCGGATCAACAGAGGCCAGGACTCATTTTCCCAGCCTCTGGATATCCCACAAGGCACTGCACAATGTGTGCATTGCCTTGGGGGATTCCCCCATCATACAGATGCTCTAGGTGTGTGCAGCCCTGGAAGACACATGATCCTGGCAGCCGGGTGAAGGGCGTGCAGGTACCCTTAACGTTGACTAAAAGCTGGGGTAAGAAATAGAGTTCAACTAGGCAAGAGCACCAGAATCCATGCAGATCCCAGCACTCCACATAAGCAGGCTAGCCCAAGCTAGGCTGCTCGTCAGAACAGCCTCAATGGCTAACATTCTGACTAAGTTTTCTAGAGGAAGTCCTATTGAAATTGGTGCACTTAGACTGGAAGTGCTGTTAGTTTGCTTCCTTGCTCTGAATGTCAGCCAATATTTAATTGGTAGGATATATGTGGGGGAATAGTTTCAAAAGTGTGTTTGGGAGCGCCTGAGAATTCTCTTTCATTTCTGGGTTGGTTTATTTTGCATTGCATGCACAGTAAGATCTCGCAAAGCCAAGAACAAACTAATTCTCCTGTAAACCTTGCTCTAAGTAGAAACCACATCATACCTCTTAAAGTGACACCTTCTCTGTTGAGTTGCAGGATTAACACCTCATGCTCCCTAATACCACCCACCAACATATACAGAATGATGGAAGTGTCCATGTGTAGTAGACATATATATAGGATGTATTTTCACTGCTAATTTGAATAGTGCTAATAGAACAGCACTCCAGAAAAACATTTCAGAGTAATCATTGGGATCATGATAGCAGATATCTTGCCTTCTTCAGTGTCTAACATTATATTTTCTTTTCTATTAAGGGTTAGGGTTTGTTGGTCCTACATTTCCTGGCAATGAATTTCATGGGATGACCCCTGGTTCTAGTGTTGTGTGTGTGTGGGGGGGGGGAATTCTCTCTATCCACTTTCTCCACACCATGCATGATTTTATCGACCTCTATATGTCTCCCCACAGTTGTCTTTTTTCTAAACTAAAAGGCTCCAGGTGTCGTAGTCTTGCCTCATAAGGAAGGTGCTCTACATTCCGCAACTGTGCTAGTCCACTCTATCACAGGACGGTAGGAGGCAGCAAATCCAGCTAGGAAATATGTACCAGTGTTGGTTGGAGGGATGGTCTAGAGCTCATCTATCTATCTATTTCTCTTAAACATACCCATTGCTAATTCCATATGTGGCAGCTCTTGCAAGAGTTCACGAGCAGTTGCTGGATAGTGGCAGGGATGGGTTGACGGTGGCCAGGCCGGCCAGCCAGCCAGCAGTAAGGGAAAGTGGCAGCCAGACTGGCCGGCTAGAGGAGAGGGAAAGCGTTGGCAGGCTGGCGCGTAGTGAGGGAAAGCGCCGCCAGAGGGTGGTGAGAGAAAGCAGACTGGGAGGGGGAGAACGGACTGGGGCTGAAGACGAAATTAATTTGGGGGAGAGATGAAGAACTAGGGGTGCAGATGTTCTGCACCAGATTAGCTAGTATATATAACTCTCTAAGGCATACCCGTGGCTAATCTTGTGCATGGCAGCTCTTATTTATTGATTGATTGATTGATTTGATTTGATTTGATTTGATTTGATTTGATTTGATTTGATTTGATTTGATTTGTATACTGCCCTTCCAAAAAGGCTCAGGGAGGTTTACAGCACGATAAAAACAATTAAAACAAGTTAACAATTAAAATCAAACTATTAAAACACAATAAAACCAGGCAATTAAACAGCTAAAAACCCTGGAAATCAGGAAAACAATTTAAAACAGTTAGTCAATCATTTAAAACCCTGGAAGGCCAGGCCAAACAGATAGGTTTTAAGGGCTCTCCTGAAGGACAGCAATGATCTCAAATTACAAATTTCTGCCGGGAGTGCATTCCACAGCCCATGAGCAGCTACAAAGAAGGCCTGCCAGATGAACCAGTGGCAACTGGAGACGGACCTCCTCAGATGACCTTAACGTGCAGTGGGGATCATGTAGGAGAAGGCACTCTCTAAGATAACTTGGACCTAAGCCGTTCAGGGCTTTAAAGGTAATAACCAGCACTTTGTATTTTCCCGGAAACATATCAGCAGCCAGTGTAACTATTTCAAAACAGGCATGATATGGTCTCTCCAGGTTGCCCCAGAGACCAATCTGGCTGCCGCATTCTGAACTAACTGAAGTTTCCAGACTACGTACAAAGGCAGCCCCACGTTGAGCTCATTGCAGTAGTCGAGCCGGGAGGTTACCAGCTGATGCACCACTGTTTGGGGGTCATCCTCTTCAAGGAATGGGCGCAGCTGTCGAATCAGCCGAAGCTGATAGAAAGTACTCCTGGCCATGGCCTCCACCTGTAGGGATGTGCAGAACCGGTCGGGCCAGACGGTTCCGTGCACACCCCTATCCAGCTGAAATACCAGGGTGAGGCCTGGGTCCAGGAGTACTCCCAAGCTGCACACCTGCTCCTTCTGGGAAAGTGTAACCCCATCCAGCACAGGAAGATCTAACTCACCCCTCAGATTCTGAGCCCCCACAATGAGCACCTCCGTCTTGCTTGGATTCAGCTTCAATTTGTTCTCCCTCATCCAGCCCATTAATGCCTGTAGGCAGGCATTTAGTATTATTATTATTATTTTATTATTATTATTTTAACATTTATATCCCGCTCTTCCTCTAAGGAGCCCAGAGCGGTGTACTACATACTTTAGTTTCTCTTTCACAACAACCCTGTGAAGTAGGTTAGGCTGAGAGAGAAGAGTCACCCAGTTAGTTTTATGGCTGAATGGGGATTTGAACTCAGGTCTCCCAGGTCCTAGTCCAGCACTCTAACCACTACACCATGCTGGCTCTCATTTAGGGAATGAACACCATTTCCTGAAGATGAAAAGGAGAAGTAGATTTGGGCGTCATCAGCATACTGATAACACCCAGCACCAAATCTCCCGATGACCTCACCCAGTGGTTTCATGTAGATATTAAAAAGCATTGGTGACATAATGGAGCACTGGGGGACTCAATATAACTCCCATTTTGAGGAGCAACTGTCACCAAGCTCCACCATCTGGAATCTACCCGAGAGATAGGAGCGGAACCACTGCAAAGCAGTGCCCCCTGTCCCCAACTCCCCCAGGCAATCCAGAAGGATACCATGGTCAATGGTGTCGAACACTGCCAAGAGATCCAGAAGATCCAGCAGAGTCACACTCCCTCTGTCGATTCCCTGGTAAAGGTCATCCATCAGGCTGACCAAGGCTGTCTCAACCCTATAGCCAGCTTTAAAGCCAGTTTGAAATGAGTCTAGATAATCACTTTCCTCCAAGACTGTCTGGAGCTGGTTGGCCACTCTTGCGAGAGTTCGTGAGCAGAAGCACTGTGGTGATTGGGCAGTGGAGATTCCATATGCAGATAGGGAGGAGGAGACTGTGAGAGCAGAAGCACCGTGGTGATTGGGCAGTGGGGAGTCCATATGAAGACAGGGAGGAGAAGCCTGTGGCACCGTGGTGATTGGGCAGCGGGAACTCAATATGCAGATAGGGGGGGGGTGAGCCTGTGATGGTTAAGGTCAGTTGGAATGCAACTGTTACTGGTCAAAAGATGTTCTTGATTGTAGAGGAGAGGAATCTATCTATCTATCTATCTATCAAAGGATAGTGGGCAGGGGTCTGTGAAGAGAGGAGTCATGAGAGAGGCAAGAGCCCCTTCAGGAGAAGGAGGCTGCCATTGTGTGAACTAGATAAGGACACAAGATCTGTTAACTCAGGAAGCGGGAGAGAGAGAGAGAGAGAGAGAGAGAGAAGGGAGGGGAAGAGTGAGTGGAGGAGAGAGAAAGAGAGAAAAAGAAGGGAGGGGAAGAGAGAAAGAAGGGAGGGCGAGGGATGGGTCCGAGCCTGTCAGCGGCCTGAGGGGAACGAGCGGCCATGGTGGCGCCTACTGGCAGCAAGGAAGGGCCTGCTGCCGCTGTTCGAGGTTACCGAGGCCATTGGTGGAGGGAGGCAGGCAGGCAAGGGATGGGCCCGAACCTGTCAGCGGCCTGACGAGAATGAGCGGCCATGGCAGTGGCAGCAGCGAGGAAGGACTCAGTCAACAGCTGCTGCTGCTACTCCTGTGAGGGGAACAATCAAGTACTAGCATGCAGATGCTCTGCAGAGGTTAAGCTAGTATTACTGAAACCCTGTACATTGTTTTTAATATTACTGTATATAACTGTTTATTTTTCATGGGCACGTGCATGTATGTTGTAGTTTTGTTATGGACTATGGCTCAGGCATGTACATTTAATGAAAACAGATAAGGAGGCTATGCACAGGCACGTGCAAAACTGGACTTCATTTTCCAGTTGCAGCAGGGAAATAACTTCCCTTTTAAAGAGGGCTCTCTTTCCACACAATGACTGAATGCAGAATGCTTTCAACTTCCTTGCGAGTTCATCCAATGGCTGGGAAGTTCTTTTCAACCAAGAGAGCTATTCTCAGTGAAGAGCTACATGTCACAGCCTAGACAAACATCATCCCTGCTCACAATAGTGACTCTGAGTGAGAAGCTGAGAAGGTCCCTGATCTTCACATCAGACCTAAACCTGAGAGAGCCCCAGAGCTGGAGTCCCCTGAGGTAACTCCTTCGGGGCCTGAGATTTCTGAAGCAGCATGAAACCTCATGAAGCACCATGAGGAGGAACCTTGGAACCCAAGCTCACAACAGAGCTGGCTTCTCTCACACAAGCCCCAATGTCTGCATACCAGTACTAGCAGCAAGCTCTGCAGAAGCAGTTAGAGGAGAGGAGAGGAGCGGAGAGGAGTGCTTGATTCTGGGAGGATGCCTCTTGAAGGATCCTACTCTCCTGGATACTTAAGGGCTCATGTCTGTCCAATCATGTCTGTCCAGAATAGTGTCCAATCAATTTGCTAGGGTCCTGTGGTCTGGCCTGGCAGGCAACCAGGGCAGGATACGACACCAGATGTGCTGGCTGAGGAGGGCTTCAGGCTGCTTTTCTAAGCAACAGGCTGGAACCCTTCTGACTTTTGTGGATTTACTCATGAATAAGTACCCCAGCCTGCCATGGGAAATTTTTATTATTATTATTATTATTATTATTATTATTATTATTATTATTATTATTATTTCTTGTTTACACAGTCAGACAAATGTTATTGACTGGTTTGTTTTATCCAGACATCGAGTTCTTCCCAAGGACCTGGGATGCCAGAATTTTATTAATTAATTAATTATTATTACATTTATATCCCACTCTTTCTCCTAGGAGCCCATAGCAGTGTACATGGTTTATATTTATCCTCACAACAACCCTGTGAGGTAGGTAACACTGAGAGAAAAGTGACTGGCCCAGAATCACCTAGTGAGTTTCATGGCAAAATGGGTATAAAGTGCTTACACCCCACTAATTATGCTACTGCTCTCAGTAGGTGCACATTGCCCACTTGCAAAGAGCTGCAGAGGAGCCTTTTGGGTAATCTGTACCCCCTCCTGGCAAGGGATCCCATGGTGCAAACACACTCATAGAGTGGCTCTGGACATTAATAACCAATGTCTGTATGGGTACCTCACATGTATACTATATAGAAGCATCTGAAAAATCAGGACTGCACAACTTTGGCCTTCCAGCTGTTCTTGCACTACAACTCCCATCATCCCTAGCCACAGTGGCTAATAGTGGAGCTGGAGTCCATCACAGCTAGAAAGCTGGTTGTGCAGCCCCACCCCCACACAAAAGAGTCCAACTTTTCAAGCCACAGCACACCTGATGAAACCAAGAACACCATCAAAAAGGCTACCATGTTATGGGACTGTTCACACAATTCTAATCAAGGTAGGAGACACATCCTGTCCAAGTTTGGGGGCCATGAGCACTCCCATTTTCCAGTGTGAGCAAATAGTAAAGCAGGAGGGGGAGGAAGTGATCACCTGCTAGACAGCAGCTGGGGTCAGAGGGCTTTTTGTCTTACCTCGTTAATGAACTGGGTACAGCCACTGGGTAGGATGGAGCTCTCTGACCCAGCTATTGCTTAGCATACAATCACTTCCTCCCCCTCCTACCTTGCTTTCTACTCACAGATGGTTGGAAAATGTGAGCATGCACAGCTATCAAACTTGAGAAGGGCATATCTCCTACCCTAATTAGACTAGTGTGAACCACCCTTATGTATGTTACCCGGAATCCTTCCTTTAGATTCATGGCTGCATGCGTGAGATGGAAGGCACATCTGATACCACCCAGCAGGAAGAAGACAAAATGTACCATGGTACCTTAGAGACTAGCCACCTAATGGCGCAGCGGGAAAATTGTTTGACTAGCAAGTCAGAGGTTGCCCATTCAAATCCCAGCTGGTATGTTCCCCAGACTATGGGAAACACCTATATCGGGCAGCAGCAATATAGGGAGATGCTGAAATGCATCATCTCATAATGTGCAGGAGATAGCAATGGTAAACCCCTCTATATTCTACCAAAGACACAGGGCTTTGTGTTTGCCAGGAGTCAACACCGACTCGACGGCACACTTTACCTTAGAGACGAAAAGCTCCTTCAGACATTAGTTGGAAGGCTTTCTAAACCTCTTGGTGGGCAAATGAGGAGGAAGTCTTGCCCCCTCCATGTCAGTTATCTGCATGCCCCATTGCTCATGGGTCCTACAGGGCTTGTCTAAAGAGGGGAAATCCCTCTCCATGATGGTGGGTTGGCCTGTGATTGTGAGGATAGATCTTTCCACCCTCACAATCACTAGTCTGCCTGCCATCACAGAATTATGAGCCTGTAGGAGCTGTGAGTGACAGGGCACAGGAATAAGTGACGCAGATGGGGCGGGACTTCCTCCCCCTTTGCCCTGCCGCACGCGGGTATGGTGATGCTTCAGATCTATACCCATGAGCAGGTACATCTGAAGGAGCCTTAATTGTTTCTCCCATCAGTCACTGAATGCAGTTTATCCTTTGCATGATCCCCCCCACCATCACACACACAAATGCCATTAAAAGGCAATAAATCATTCAACTGTATCAAGCTGAAAGGAGGTACTTGGTGTTGTTTCACTGGGATCTCTCCTAGGGCAAGTTTACATAATATATGTTTTTAACCTCTAATAGTAGTTCCAAGAGCCTGCACTTAACAGAACAAATATTCTGTGTGAAGTGGTAGATAATCACAAGAACCACTACAGCTAATTTTTTATTTTATTTTTTTACAGAGACCAGACCACTTTGGTGAACAGAGCAAGCAGGGCTCTGAATAATAATATTTATTCATTATATTTCTATACTGCCACATAACAATGTCTCATGGAGGTTTACAAGGCAAACAAAAACAAAACCAAGTTTTTAATTTTTTGGAACCATAACCAGAATTAAAACCAAACAGTTGTAAAAAGTGTAAAACAATTTAAAACAGCAGGAAAAAATAAAATAAAAACCAACTTACAGTTAGTCAAAGGTTTGGTGAAATTAATGTGTCTTGAGTGTTATTTTAAAACCTGCTAGTGATTGGGGAAACTCTTGCAACAACAGGGACTTCATTCCAAAGCCTTGGAGCAGCTATAGAAAAGACTCCACACTGAGTTGGGCCAACCAGACAAGCTGGGGGCAGCTGCAGGTGGACCTCCAGAAGATCTTAATAAGCAGTGGGGGGTCCTGAAGGAGATGGCACTCTCTTAAATACCCTGGGCCCAAGTAATTTAAAGCCTTATAGGTAATTAGCAGACAAAGCAGCTCAACACTTTACATAATGAGTTCAGCAGGGGTGATGGGAATTTTAGTCCAACAACAGCTAAAGAACCTCAGGTTGACCACCTCTACCTAATATTGTAGACCTTAGCTGCAAATGTGAATGGAAAGATGAAATTTTAAAAAGGTAGGAACTGAGATTCTATGAAGTATTAGACTACTGCAGCGCACTCTAAGTGGGGCTGCCCCCGAAGAAAGTTCAGAAGCTTCAGCTGGTCCAGAATGCTGCTGCAAAGATACTCATCGGTGCAAGTCACTCTATGAGTGTCACACCCATCCTGCAGCAGCTTCACTGGTTACCAGTCTGCTTCTGGGTTAGATTCAAGATGCTGGTCTTGACCTTTAAAGCCCTACACAGCTTGGGGTCAGGGTACCTGTCAGACCGCATGCTCCCATAAGAACCTGCCAGGGTCCTCCATTCAGCATCTCAGGCCCCGCTCATGGCCCCACCACTAACAGAGATCTTGTTGGCAGCAAGGACTAGACATAGACCCGTTTTTCCTGGTTGTAGCTCCTTGACTTCTGAACGTTCTCTCATAAGAGCTTTGGCATGCTGCTCCCCCCACCCCAGTGTTTTTGGTTTTTAAAAACAATAAAAGACTTATCTTTTTAAAGGATTTTTAATGTTGTATCCACTGCTTATATCTGGTAGGTTTCTTAATTCTTAGTTTTGAGCTTGTTACTTATAACTTTTAATTTGAAACTTAAAACTGGTAACTTTTAAATGTGATTCTAACTTGATCTTTTAACTTTTTAATTTTATTAATTTTTTATTATTTAATATTGTATCTGAGTATGCATATTTTAATTAAATAAACAAACAAACAAAATAAAGTATTTAGGCTTGTGGGAAAGAATTGTATCTGCCAGGTGGAGCACTCTTGGACAGTTTTGTCACAGCAGAAGCATCAACAACCAACAAGCTGTGATGGTTTTTTAACTGAAGAGTGACTTGCCTTTTCATCAGTTGAACCAGAGCACTTTCCAGATTACATGCTGTACAGCAGTAAAATGCTTCGGCTTGGCAGAATCTTTTTGACGACATAAATAGCTTGTGCAACCTTCCTACAACGGGAAAATACAGCTTCTTTTTTTTTTTTTTTGGCGATGCAGATGCAACGTTGTAGGACTAAAACGCAAGGATAAAATTTGAAAGACAGCATCAGAAATGTGAACAGCACCTTGCTGTGATGTTGAAACTCAGGCAGTACAGAAGCACACTTAACAGACATGTAGTGACACTGTTGTAGAGGGTAATCTGGAAAGCGCCCTGATGGAGTTAAGACTATTTAAAAAAAAAAAAAAAAAGCTGTGGCTGCATTCATTATTTTTGCCTATGTAGCTTTCTACTGCATCCAAAATCAATAATATCCTATACCTGAATGATAAGAATCCTTATATATAAGGTAATGTGGCTTTAAACACTGTCAAACAGAAATCCACTTGAAGAGCAGAACTCTGGTGATGCTCAGTTCCAAGGAACTTGAGAATAGAAAGCACAACTGAGATTCACAGAGTGAAATGTTCTCAAATATTGTCTTTTTCAGCTCGCTCAAAGAAACACTAACAGCTGGAGTTTCCCCAAAGATTAATTGGTTGGCAGAGATTGCTCTTTTTCTCACATAGGGGGGCCACATGATAGGTTGGGTGTAACAGGAATGCCCATGGGGTGCTAGAAGGACGAATGAAAGTCAAAGAACAAAGCCTCATGTAAAAGTATGGAATTGTGCCATTGGCACCAAGAAATGAAAGCTGGAGGCATACAGACGCCTGGTTTACACAGATGCAGATAAAGATTACGTGAATTCAGATCTGGAGCTGGGGAGGCAACACAGAGTCATACTCTGCCTACTGATCCATAAAAGACATTTTCATCCATAAAATGAAGGGGTGGAATCAGAGAGGAATTCATGCCCTTTTCAGCAACTGTCAACAACATGTTTTGAGAACTGTGATATGAATGCATAATGATCTGCAAACTTCACTTCCAGCAATAGGGAGCTCCTGTAAAGACTTAAGACACGAAAGAAGGAAGGAAGGAAGGAAGGTGGCTTGCATTAATTCATGATGTGAGATACGTAATAAGCATTTCATTTTGGGCCTAAACTGTGGCTGCTCTAGCAAAACATGGAACCATAACTGAAGATAATTAGATATGATAGCATAAAATCCCACCACTTTACAGTTTATGTTTATTGTATTTACTGTTAATTAATTGGCAATTTTAGGGTTGACTGGAAAAAATATCTTTCTGGTGAAAGCACTGCTTTAATTTAGGTGATAAATGCACACCTGATTCACACAAGCACACTATCAGAGCACTTCATCCTAGTTCTCCACCTGTCCATATGGCTGCCTGGAACTGTTGTAAGTTGCAGCCAGGGAGATGAGATGGCATCCCGCTTTGTGAGTTTCAAATTGGACATTCACAACATTTGAAGCAATCACTCCTTCCTTCCTTTCCTCTGTCATGAAATTCCATACTAAAGCCACGAGAGGGAACCAAAGCAGTAGGAACTTGTCAAATGAATAAATGGCATCTGCGACTTTCCACAATCCACATACTAACCTGCATTTGCTTCTTGAGCTATTCTGATCAGAGTCTGACATAAATTATGTTGTCTAAACACTGGTGTTCTTCATCTGAATCCTCTTGGATCTCAGTGATGGTGAGTTTGCAGAATCTGCATTTCATTGTTTAATTGCATATCAGAATGGTTTTCACATATCTCAGTCCAGGCAGTAGCCTGCATCATTAGAGGGAGGACAGGGGAGTAAAACAATTTACTTGGTCCCCTTCTTGCTACATTCCTCTTACTGTCCTTTACTGTTGTTGCCATCAAATGGAAGTCTTCTCTCCCTCTTGTTTCCTCCTCTATGGCTGCCTCTCTCAATTCAGCCATTGAGAATTCTTTTATAACTCTGCCAACTGACAGCGCACATCAGGGGAGGCTCATCTGTGGCTACCTTCATGCTGTCTGGTGGCCACCCAGGATGGGCCTTCTCTGTTGTCGCCCCGAGACTTTGGAACGTGCTTCCCGTGGGAATAAGAGTCTCCCCATCTCTAGCAGCTTTTAAAAAGCATCTAAAGACTTATCTTTTTACCCAGGCCTTTTAGCTTTTAACTTTTTAAATTTTGGATTGTTTATTATTTGATTTAAACTGTTTAAGTATTTAATTGATTTTAATGTTTTGTTTTTGTTAGTTGTGAACCACCCTCAGACCTTGGGTTGGGGCGCTATAAAAATGCGCTAAATAATAAATAAATAAATAAATAAATAAATAAATAAATAAATAAATAAATAGACTCAAGTGAGAAGGCAGTTTGAGATGGGGTGGCAAACAAAGTTTCAAAGACCAAAGCAAATCAATAACAAAGGTATGTTTTTACAAAAGTCTATTTAAAAACAACAACAATCAGCAGGTTTGTAGAACAAGAAAGTTCTGTACTTTCAGAGCAGTACCCATCAGAGCAGTACACAATTGGGAAATACATTCAACTAAACCTATCTCTGTTGATATCCTACTTTAGCCAGGTTCTAAAACCAAACAATTTCTTTCAACTCTTACAAGTTTCTTTTTAAAAATTTTATTTTAGACTGGCTCTGTTGTGAGCCAAGCCTGATTCGCACTGTGTATATGCTCCAGAGCTAGCAATGAGAAAGAGGCTTGTTCACTTTAGCCATACATGGGTTTCGTTCTTTATGTGGCAGCCATGTATGATCTGGATTCAGAGGTAGAAAGAAGACACAATCCTCTCATAAATCCAATGGTCTTTATTAAGGCAAATTGGTCACAGAGGTATGAATGCTAACCAAGTAAATCAAACAAATCAATAATATTTCTAGCCATAGTGTAGTGTAGTGTAATAATTACCAACTATCATATGTGTTGTGTGCTTGTGATCTCAGTAATTACTCTAACTAACAAGAGTTAGAGAGACTGGAAAGGAGAACGGAGAAGGAGTTGTTTGGAAGGGGGATGGCAGAGCACCAGGGTTTAGTAGGGAAAAGGAGGAGGAGCAAAGGTTGAATCTTCTCCGGTAGACATATTACCAGATCTAGATGTGGCCAAATGGATGTGAGAGCATAGCTTGAGTTCATTGCTGGTGAGCGTTGCAAATAACTTCAAGCAGGCATGTTGAGTTCTTGGACCTGATGTGTCTCAGGAGAGATAGTCATGCTTCCTCATCCCACGACAGGAATCTCTACAGTCTCTTGCCTAGCTGGAGAGAACTTCTGCTTTGCTCCGTAGCTCAGACAGCAAGTTCTTAGGTGAGCAAGGTTTGCTTGTTAGGCAAAAGATTGCTGAAGCCCTGTCCCGAGAGATGGATTCTTATAGTTGTTAGATCATTTGATCTCAACAAGAGGTTCTTTCAAGATAGCAAACATCCGTCATAAATCTCCAAAGTGTCAATTGTTTGTACCATAAAACTTCTCACTAGGGATGTGCGAAACGTTTCGGATACAAAATGTTTTGTACCCAAAACAGCCTGTTTGGGGTGTTTTGTAGACAAAACAAAACACCAATTTTCCAGATCCAAAAGTTTTGTATACAAAACAAAACGTCCCTGTTTCAGCTACAAAAAGTTTTTTTGTTTCGGACCTCCATTTTGTGGTGATCTCTGAGTCAGTCTCCATTTTGTGTTTGATATCTCCTTGAATTTTCCACCCTTCTGATTGGTGACCTAAATCATGGGTTGACCTGCTGACAATTCCCTCCTTGTTCTGCATTGGCTCTTTTGTTTCTTGCTACTCTTTTACTGATCCCACATTGGCCAGGGGAAGGGTTGCTAACCCATGGGGTGCTGGGTTCTGTTGTTTCTGTGGTGTTCTGAGTGTAGATTCTCTGGTAGCATATGAGAGTGGATTCTTGTTTTTCACTGAAAATCTCATATGCTACCAGAGAATCTACAATGAACACCTCAGAAACAACAAAACCCAGTACCCATGGGCTTGTGGGTATGGGGGTGGTTGGCACCCTATGTGCACTACACAACCCCTCGCTCTGGGCAACCCCAGTGCCCCCCAAGTGGAACTATGGGGCTGCTGAAACCTAAACCTCCATTATTCCCTATGGGAGAAAATCAACACGTAAACTTCAACAAATCACAAAAGATCAGCCCTTTGCCCAATTCCTTTGAAATAATTCTGGAAGTTTCCTTGCCCCTATTGGGCACTACCACCCACCACACTCCACTCTGGGTCATCCCTTTCCCCTTGATTTGAAGTGATACATTTGCTGGAATCCCCATTATTCCCTATGGGAAAATTCTTAAAGATGTGTAAACTTTAAAAAAAATCACACACACAAAAATCAGCCCTTTGCCTAATTCCTTTGAAATTTGGGTGGTAGCTTTCACCCATTGGACAGTACCACCACCACCCACTCTTTTTGCCCTGGGACCCTTTTAAAAAATCCAAATCGATTCGGATTCAGAAAATTTGGCTACAAAACAAAGCAAGGCTGATTCAGATTCAGAAAATTTGGGTACAAAACAAAACGGGGGTGTTTCGATTTGGATACAAATCGAAACAAGAAAATTCCAATATGCACACCCCTACTTCTCACACATGACAACTGTTTGTTTGCCAGAGGAAGACTGGAGGAGATGAGGGCCATCTCCTGCGTAGTGTCAGTCAGTGTTATCAGGGAGCATTGTATTCTTGTGTTCTTAAAACAATCTGCATTTCTGAGCTTTGCAGATGGGCAGTTTTTCTTGTCAGTAGACTCCTGGTGCCTTTGCCCCAAAGAACTGTTAGAAGTCAAAGGTGTTTGCGAAGGAAGATGCTAAGCTAAATGTGTGAGACAGCAATTAAATCACTTCTTGTGTAAATCTATCTAGTGTACATTTCTAAAACATTCCAAAGTAACAGCAATAGGATATATGTGAGGCTAGTAATCAATGCAACAGGTTACATCAACATTGTAAATGATGTCATCCAATCCAAGATGGCAGCTGTGTGAACATCTGAGGCGCAAGTGGGCTAATTTGTGGACTGCCTAACCCATTTGAACCAAATTGGGTACAGTTGCAGTGTGTGACACACAGGGACACCTCAATGGCATAGTTTGTGATGATGTCACACACCCTGATTCAAGATGGCGGAACCATAAACCTTTGAGGCACAAGTGAGCTAACTTGTGAACCACTTAGCCGATTTGAACCACATTTGATACAGCTGTAGGGACACATAGGAATACCCTAATGGCGTGGTCTGTGCTGATGTCATCCACTCCATGATGGTGGCTGTGTGAACATCTGAGGTGCAAACTTGTGGACACCAGCTGTAGGGACACCTCAACAGCAAAGACTATGATGATGTCATCCACCCTAATTCAAGATGGTGGACACAAATGTTTGAGGCGCATGTGCACTAACTAATGGACAGTCTAACTGATTTGAACCAAATTTTCTACAGTTGAATGGACACATAGGGATGCCCCAACGGTGTAGTTTGTGATGATGTCACCCACCCCGATCCAAGATGGTGGGTGCATAAACCTTTGAGGCACAAGTGCACTAACTTGAGAACTGTCTAACCAATTTGAACTAAATTTGGAACTGCTCAGGGGCGTAACGATAGGGGGGCAGGCAGGGCACGTGCCCTGGGCACCACTCTGGGAGGGGGCGCAGCGCGTTGCCCCAGAAAAGCTCCACCACCAAAAAAAATTTTCCCAAAATTCCAGGCGGCGGAGGGTGGTGGGGGTGGCTGGTGGGCGCTCCCCCTGGCTTGCAGGAAAGGCGGCCGCCCACCCGCCCACCCCCCGCACTCACACTCCTGCAAAGAGCGCGTGCCTATGTGACCACGACTGGCAGGGTAGCAGCGGGCGGCCCACGGCAAACCAGTCGCAGTGCCTGGACGATGCACCCTTCCGAGGGCTCCTCCGCTGCTGGGAGCCCAGTCCGCCCCAGGCCTACAGCGAGGCGCAGCGCCTGGCGCTGGAGGAGCTCATCGCCGGCGGGCGGGCCACTTTCCGAGCCTTCCTGCACCGCGAGAAGATGCGCGCCTTCCTCTCGGAGCACGAGATCCAGGCCATCCTGCGTGCCGCTGTGCCGCTGCCCGGCGCCGAGGAAAACTCCTCCTTGGCAGGCGCGGATCAGCCGCTGAATGGCTCTCTGGATTGCTCGTCTCTCACCTACTTCCCGGTGCAGTCCGACGTGGAGCCGCCAGTGCTGGAGCTGGGCTGGCCGGCCTTCATCAGCGGCTCTTTTCGGGGGCTCACATGGGTGGAGACGCATTTCCAGCCCAGCTTTGGCGAGACCGTCTACCCCTGCAAGGAAGCGGTGCGCAAGCAGATCCGATCGGCCAGGGAGTTAAGATAGCTGGGCCCAAAGGTGCATTTTCTCCTCCTCCTTATCGGCCATTTTGGATACCAGGATTTACAGTGCAAGCCTATTGCAGCTTTAGGTTGCAATCCTTTCCCCCCCTCAAATTCAATTTTTATTAATTTTTAACAATAGTAACCATTAACAATCATAATAAACACAAATGGACTTCCCACGCACCTCCCTTTGTGAAACAACAACTATAAAGTTTACCCTTATTATAATGTTAATTAAAAACACAAATTTAAACCTTTAGCATAAAAAAAAGAATCATTAATCTACCCAACCTGCATTTCAAATTTCAAATCCTGCTGTAAGATCAATAGTAGGAAAATAATTTTTTAAATACAACAAAAAAGGTCTCCAGTCTTCCTTGAAACGTTCTAAGCTTTGATCTCTTATCAATGTTGTAAGTTTTGCCATCTCTGCATATTCCAAAGTTTTTATCAGCCAGTCTTCTTTTGAAGGCAGTTCATTACTCTTCCATTTCTGTGCATATATTATTCTGGCCGCCGTAGATGCATACATGAAAAAAATTAAGTTATTTGTAGAAATCACTCCTTGTGTTATTCCTAGCAGGAAGGATTCTGGCTTCTTAGGAAATGTCACTTTGAATATTTTCTTTAATTCATTATGAATTAATGAATTAAAGGCCTTAGCCTTCCAATAGGCCTTAGCCTTCCCACAGGTCCACCACATATGAAAGAAAGTACCTTCAGTATGCCCACACTTCCAACATTTGTTTGAAACATTTTTATACATTAATGCCAGTTTTTTTGGTGTCAGATACCATCTGTACATCATTTTATAATAATTTTCCTTCAAAGCATAGCAAGCAGTAAATTTTAAATCACTCTTCCATAACTTTTTCCAGGCTACCATTTCTATATTATGTCCAACATCTTGAGCCCACTTTATCATAGTTGTTTTAACTACTTCCTCTCTTGTCTCCTCCAAAAGTAATATTTTATACATTTTAGAAATTAATTTTTCATCATCTTGGCATAATTCCTTCTCAAAGTTCAAAATCTGATCCTCAAACCCAACTTTAAGGTCTTTCTTATAAATCTCATTTAACTAATAATACTGAAACCAATCTCTAACCAAGTTTTGTATTTCAGTTAAGCTTTTTAACTTACAATCCTTTCCATGAAAATGCAACAAATCTCTATAAGTACCCCAACACATCTGCATGTTTACTTCTTTACGCGATAAAGCTTCGATCGGGGATATCCATAACGGAGTTTTTGGTTCGAACCAGTTTTTATATTTTAACCATACCCTCATTAAACTCCTTCTTACATAATGGTTCAAAAAGTCTTTATGTATTTTACTTTTTTCATACCATAAGTAAGCATGCCATCCAAACCTTCTGTCGAATCCCTCCAGATCAAGAACTCTGGGGTTTCTCAATGTTATCCATTCCTTTAACCATGTCAAACAAACAGCATCAAAATACAACCTTAGGTCTGGCAAGGTAAGACCACCTCTTTCCTTTGCATCTGTTAAGTTCTTAAAATTTATTCTTGGTCTTTTCCCCTGCCAAACAAACTTAGTTATATCCTTCTCCCATTGCCTAAAACAAGTCAAATTATTAATTATAGGAATAGTCTGAAAAAGAAATAACATTTTAGGTAAAACATTCATCTTCACCACTGAGATTCTTCCCATTAAAGATAAATTCATTTTAGACCATCTTTGCAAATCATTTTTCACTGAGTTCCATGTTTTAACATAATTATTAGCAAACAACAAAAAATTATTATTTGATAACCAAGCTCCCAAATATTTCACTTTCTTCTCCAGTCTTAACTCACTTATTTCAAAGAGTCTGTCTTTAGTTTTCTGGTCTATATTTTTAGTCAAGACCTTGGTTTTAGTCTTATTTATATAAAATCCAGCCAGCTGACCAAATTGTTGTATCTTATCCAAAAGTCTTTCAATCTTGTCCATTGGATTTTCTAAAAATAACACATCATCTGCAAAGGCTCTCAACTTATAGTCTTGTTTCCCAATTTTGGGACCATGTAATTCATCAACTTCTCTAATACTTCTACAAAGCACTTCTAAAACCAATATAAAAAGCAATGGGGAAAGTGGACAACCTTGTCTAGTCCCTTTTTGTATTACACAGTTATCTGATAATTCCCCATTTACAATAATCTTAGCGTATTGTTCCGAGTAAATAGTTTTAATTGCTCTAATAAAATTGTTACCAGCAGTTATTTCCTCTAATAGTCCCCACATAAATTGCCACGAAATATTATCAAAAGCTTTCTCTGCATCCAAAAAAATCATCGTCATCTGTTTATCATTATGTTTTTCGTAGTACTCCAATACATTCAAAACTGTTCTAACATTGTCTCTACAATTGTCTCTTTGGCAAAAAGCCAGCTTGATCTTCATGAATGAAATCTCTTAAAACAACTTTCATTCTTCTTGCCAAAACAGCAGCAAAAAATTTGTAATCATTATTTAAAAAGTGAAATTGGTCTATAATTTTTAACTAATGTTAGATCTTGATCTGGCTTGGGGATTATTGCAATATTTGCATACTTCCATGAATCCGGCATAATCCCTTTTTGTAAAATGTCATTCATAGTCCATTGAAGAGGTTGTAGAATTTGATCTTTAAATAACTTATAGTACAAAGCTGACAGTCTTTGCAATCCTGTGCTCGCTTGTCTGGGAGCAAGCTCATGCATATAGCCAGATTTACTTAATATGCATAGGATTGGGCAACATCGCTAGCATTGTCACCTTTCTTCCGACAAACTGTCTTTAAACAGCTGCAGGACAGGTAGCAATTCAACAGGTGCAGCAGTCTCCAGCACTGCATTGCTATGCCAAAAGGCACCTGTATGAATTTCTGTTTGTCTTGCAACTCAGGTGTTAAAGATACCGGATTTTTGCTAGAAGTAAAGATTCTCAGCTTGGGCTGAGCCAGCTAAAGTCTCATGTCCACTATGGGTGCAAACAGCTACTCAATTGCAACTGGAAACAGGAGTAGCTCAGATGATCGCCCAGGGTTGTTGTGAGGAGAAACTTAAGTATGTAGTACGCCGCTCTGGGCTCCTTGGAGGAGGAGGAAGAGCGGGATATTTTTAAAAAGTTAAATAACTAAATAAATAAATGTATGAATGTTGCTGCTTGCTGGCAGATAGCAGTGGGGGGGGGCGGTGCTAATACGCACTCCTGGATTTGGAATAGAATGGGGACTGATGCTACTTGAAAGACCATCATTGCTTGCCTGAGTGTTTGGCTGCTACTCCATGTTCCATGTTTATATTTGTAAATATAACAGATATACCAAAAATGCCATAGGACTCCATGCCTTTGGAGCTGCTAAGGAGACTTGGGTAGCAGACATGGGTAGAGAATACTGTCCTGAATTATTAATATTATTAATGTTCTCTAAACTATGTTTGGATGGGGGGGGCGCAATTTCAGGACTTGCCCTAGGCGCTATTTTCTCTAGATACGCCTCTGGAACCGCTGTAGTGAATGACACACAGGGACACCTTAGTGGTGCAGTTTGTAATGATGTCTTCCACCCCAATCCAAGATGGCAGACACATGAACATTTGAGGTGCAAGAGATCTAACTTGTGGACCTCTATTTGCACCAAAGTTAGTCCAGATGTAGAGACAGTGAAAGGAAAGTAGGTTGATTAGTTCTTACTAGAACAATTTGTTGAAATTACTGTGATTGCAAGTAAAAGAACAGTTTGAAATCTGTAGGATTCACCCTCAAATGCTTTTTATTTTATTAGATAATGAATATATATGGTAAATGTGAATCTGAGAAAGATCTGCTTTCTTGGGGCATGATGTGGTTTGGGAATTACTAATCTAATTATTGAGTGGTGAACATCTGTTGAGAACAATGACAGTTAAAATCTGCTAGTTATCTTGAGGATTTCTTCTTTTAAAAATACATGCATAATGATATTTAAACCTCCCCTCGCTCCAGCATATTCTAGTCTAAATTGCAGTCCATTCAGCTAATTTCAATGGCAGGATTGTTCATGCAAAATCTGGTATCTGTAGGTCATAAGGAAGTATTACTGCATTTCCCACAAATTATCCAACATATATAATGGATTGTTTAACTATAACCTACACAATGGCTGCCATCCAACTTTAGTTAAGTGTTGGGAATCCAAGTATCTTCCTTCAAATGAGATTTTTATTGGAAGAGAATTCAATTTTGGAATTCAAATTTGGAATGCAACTGTGTTAAATTGTGTATGTTTGCATCTGTGTTTTTCATATTATGCATATTAGATTGAAATGTCAAGGGGGCCCAACATGCTGATTCGCCCCTAGCCCCGCTCCCCACTAGGGATAGCCCTGGTCATGGTGAAGGCCCTTCTGTGGGTAAGGGATTCTAGCTGCATAAGATATAGAGCAGGTATTGCTATGGATCTTAGACTTCCAGTGATAAGGAAGTTCAGGACCCCACCTAAGTCAGTTTGGCGCTCTGTACCCATTACGTGCTGTTTAAAGAGTGTTCTAGCCTATGGAAAGTGGGAAGGGGAGAGCCCAAGTGATGATATTTTCACCAGCAAAGTCTGTTTCCACGTGGATTGGTAGCCAAAGGTTGGCAGGTTTGGCTTTTTTTAAGCCAAACTTTGGGTTACGGCCCATTTGACCCACAAGTATACCCCTTAGGTTCTGGCAGCGAGGCTAAGGCCATTGGGAGGCATGATAGTCTTAACCAGAAGAGTATAGTCAGCCATTCTCCACTTTAACCATTCCTGCCTCTACAACAGAGTACTTGAAATACTGCTCTAAGAAATTTGGACTGGACAAGCTCCAGAGGGGCAAAGTTGGAAAAAAAGGCCCAGCTGAGCACCATAGAGCAGTTGCGCCAGCAACTTGGCTTCAAATAGTTTAAGGGCTGCAGGTATGTAATGGCCACCTCTTCTATGAAATAATTTTAAGATGGCAGCAGCACTCCTCTGGGCATTTTGGGCAACATGGCTGCTGTGAGCCTTCATGGTACCAGAGGCATGAAAAAACACCCCCCACATATTTGAAGAATGAGACCTGCTCAGTTGTGTTCCCATTTATGCACTAGGAGTGTGTTTTTGGTCTCTTAGCAAAGACCATAATTTTGGTTTTGAGATAGTTAATTTCTAGTTTATCCTCCTTACAATATTGAGCAAGGGCCATCAAGAGCTCTTCTGAGACCTATGGGGGTCCTTGAGAGAATTGCTATGTCATCTGCATAATGTCTGGCATAGAGCTTACTGAATAGGCTGATGGGTCTATAGTTGGCTAGTTCATCTCTCTTGCCTTTTTTGAAGATGGGAACAATATGGATATGGAGTTCCAGAGCATCAACCTCTTGCACCGACTATCCTAATGACCACTAGGGGCATTGGGAGTAGAGGTAGTTAGTGAGGGTCTCCTTACCTGTCCCTGCTTGCATCTACTCTATTACCTCTGCCTTGACTCCTCAGGTACTTCCTGCGCTGAGTCAGTCCTCTTACTTTCCTCTTAGAGAGTAGATAGAAACATCTCTCTCACCCTACCTATTCATTATGTAGCTGATATTTAGGCTAGATCTTTCTTCTTTCCTATCTCAAATTTACTTAACCAATAAACCTACTGAGTTAGACTGTACAACAATCTCCATGCGTATTTTTAAGATAACTGCAACAACTAAACTCTGCACTCTACTCTGTAACTGGAGTGGGCAGCTTCTCTTTTTGGTGCTTTGCTAAATAATTACAAACCCCAACACTGCTAGCCCCCAGTCCCTAGGGATACAACTGTGCTTATCGATGAATGAGTGGAGTTGTATTTCTCTGCCAGCTTGGGAGGGTGGAAGTCTGGGTTATTTAGGTGAGCCACCATGGTGTTTATGTAGAAGTTAAACAGGAGCGGAGCAAGAATGCAGCCTTGTCTGACGCCCTTACAAGTTGGAACGGCACTTAATAAGTGACCTTGGGGTTGTATCTAACATTCAGGGAGGTGTCATCATGGAGGATGTGAATGAGAGACAGCAAGCACTGGTCAATCAAAGAGGCTTCCAGTTTTCCCCACAGTTTGTTTCGAGAGATGGAGTCAAATGCAGACTAGAGATCTATAAGGTTGCATATAGGGAGACTGTGATACATATGGAATATTTCTCAATTAGATGCTGAATTACTAGGCACTGGTCATTGGTGGATTGTCTCTCCCTTAATCTGGCCTGTTCCTCCACTAGGAGGTTTTTGCTTGTTCCAGCCAGTCCTTTAGTTTCAAATATAGAGGTCTGGCATAGAGCTTGCTGAGTAGGATGATGGGTCTATAATTTGGCTGGTTTAATCCCTCTTGCCTTTTTTGAAGATGCTTCCCCACCTTGTTTAGTTGGTGGTTGTTTGGGCTGTTCCTGTTTCTTTTCTTGCTTTAGATTTCTGTAAATTTTGCTTGGGAATTTCAGGCCCAATAAGGAGAAGTCCAATTTTAAGTCAGGAGCTAGCCTTGGTTAATCTTAAGTTTATAAAATAATTAAAAAAAGCAATACCATAGGCAGGAGCCATTTGGGACTCTGTGATATAGCAGCATTAATCCAGACCTGAATGCTAAGACCACCTGGAGGTATGGATGTTGTTGGAGACAGATCAGTACAATTGCAGATCCAAGAGCTGCGAGACATTTATCAGAATATTCCATTCTGCTTTCACTTTCCATGATATCACAAAGGATATACAAGCTCCATTTGACCATAGGGATGTGCAAAGATGTTTGATGTCAAACAGGTTTGACATTGAACCTTTTTGGTTCAATGATCCAATATCGAACTGAAAACCACCACCACCCCGAGTTTGGTTCACTATCAGACTGAACCCCCGGCCGTTTGGGGGTGTGTGTGTGTGTGAGTTTAAAAAAAAATGTTTTTAACTTTAAAAAATTAAACTTACTGCCACCCGGTCCAGGGCCTTAGATTCAGCTGCGGGGGGAGGGGTCTCTTTGACCCATTCCAGGCCTGCCCTCCATTGCAGTGGCCATTTTGGAGGGGTCATGTTCCAGCCAGCCACACAAAGGCCCATTGGGCATGTGTGGCGGCCTCCAAAATGGCCACCGCAACAGAGAGCAGGCCCAGAACAGGCTGAAAACTGCTCAAACTGGGTAATTTGTACATAAATGGAGGCCAGCAGGGGGCAGGGGGGACTTCTGGAAAACCCCACCCCCCATGCGGCAGTAAAATTTAATTTTCAGTAAAAAATCCATATTTTTTAAAAAAAAACTTTTAAAAACTGAACCAAACCGGGTGTGTGTGTGTGTTTGGGGGTGCCCAAACTGAACATGCGCGGTCCAGTTCGAGTCCAGTCTGGACTCGAACCGAACTGCACACCCCGGAGTGTTGTACACCCCTATTTGACCACTGCTCACTGAGCAAAGAGGCACTTTTAAAAGTTGTGATTCTCTTTATATTAAGCAGGAGGTAGAGCAACATGCCCAATTCATTCCCAGCACAGCATCCCACCAGTGGCAGTTGCTGGTGTTTACTTTGTGTTTCTTTGTAGATTGTGAGCCCTTTGGAGACAGGGAACCATCTTATCTATCTACCTATCTATATATCTATCTACTCACCTATGTAAACTGCTTTGCGAACTTTGGTTACTAAGTGGTGTATAAGTGGTAGTAGATGTTGTTGTCTGTTCACATGTTACTGTGTGTTCAATGCATGCAATCTGTGTAGAGACTGATATTCATACATTATGTTCAGCACACATACAGTAGTACACTTCCTAGCAGTGCCTTGCTTATTTATTTATTTATTTAGTTAGTTATTACATTTATATCCCGCTCTTCCTCCAAGGAGCTCAGAGCAGTATACATGGTTATTTTTATCCTCACAACGACCCTGTCAGGTAGGTTAGGCTGAGAGCTACATGACTGGCCCAGAGTCACCCAGTGAGTTTCATGGTTGAATGGGGATTTGAACTCGGGCCTTCCTGGTCCTAGTCCAACACTCTAAACACTATGCTATGAGGAGACCTGTACCCAGGTTCACTTTTTAAATGAACGCATGTACAGTCATTCATGCAAAAATAAAAAATGGAAAATGTGTACACATGTACAGACATCAGTATGCATGTACAGGGCTGCTCAACTTTGGCCCTCCTGCAGATGTTGGCCTACAACTCCCATCAGGGGCATAACTATAATAGGGCAAGGGGAGACAGTTGTCTGGGGGCCCACTGCCTTGGGGGGGCCACCCAGAGGCAAGTCACATGACTGACTCCCACAGCCGCGCATCCACCCTGACTTCCTTTAGTTGTATTCATCCTCCGAAATTGATGTGAGTGTTAAGAACTGCAGCTACCAGAACAGCATGTCGTTCTCTAGTACCATTAAATGACTTGCATCATCCACAATTTACAAAACCTTTTAAAAATAATTTTGTAAGATGTTCTATTGTGGCACATAGGAGATATGAGGCTGAATAGTGGTAACAAAAAGCATCTATCTATCTATCTATCTATGCTTTTTGTTACCACTATCCAGCCTCATTTAAGATTTCTTTACTTCATGAGCTGAGCTTCAGTGGGGTGGGGGTGGGGGTTGCATCTTAAAATCTTGTCTCTGGGCCCACTACAACCTTGCTACGCCCCTGACTCCCATAATCCCTGGCTATTGGCCACTGTGGCTGGGGATTCTGGGAGCCGTAGTCCAAAAACAGCTGGAGGGCCAAAGTTGAACAACATAACTTGATGTACAACATAACGTTTGAATTGGGCTGCAGAGAAAGGTACATGAATTTAAGTCCTCTGGTCATTAGTGGAACTAAAACTGCAGTTCTGTGCACACTTACCTGAGATTAAGCCCCACTGAACACAGTGACCCTTGAATACAATTGGGCTGCACAGCTGCAGTCCTCACCACACTTACTTTGAGGTAAGTCCTATTTGAATCAATAGGGCTGAGCAAACATGATTACGGTAGAACTGTTAGGTTACTTTCATTTAAAGCCCACTGACTTCAAATAACTCAAATGCAGCTATGGTTTTTTTTAGATGTCACTCCAAAACTGGGTGTGGCCCCTGGCTAGCATTGTGAAGTCTTTCCATTAAAGGCAAAAGAGACCTGCCAGAAGAAAGGGTTGTACCCTTACCTGTGGCAAACAGGGTCCCTTTGGGCAGGGGACAGGACTAAATGATCTTTTGTTTTTGTCCAACTCTGATTCTATTGTCGTTTTGGGCACTGCAGTCTTTCCATAGAACTGTACATGGGAACTTCTGGAGAGAGAGAGAGAGAGAGAGAGAGAGAGAGAGAGAGAGAGAGAGCGAGAGAGAGAGAGAGAGAGAGAGAGAGACTCATTAACAACTTCTGCACACAGTGAACATACTTGAACTTCTTTTAGTCACCTTTGTGCAGTCTCCAGGAGACTGGCTTCTATTTACTAAGCAGCTTCCACACCCTTTCCCTATCAGTACACCTGGAGACCAGACTGGCACATGAAATGACTGAAACCATTGTTATCTACACGGCTTATCACTTCTGTGGGCATTCTGTCAGGAGGCCTAGCACTGAATTCACTCTCCTTTTTAGAGAAAAGGGTGAAAGAGTCAGGTATTAGCCATCTTTTGTGCTGGAGATATGAAGCTGAATTTGTTATTGACTCCACAGTAATTTGTACAGAATATTGCTTGTGTACATCATTGCACAGAGTCCGAGCATAAGTAGAAAGGATTTTTGCTGTTTTCCCCTCAGACATCCTTTCCACTTCTAAAGGTTGCTTCTTAGGTGAGGCTTTAGGACCAGTATGGAGGCCCCAGATAGGGGTGGATTAACCATTTTGCCGCCTATAGGCTAAAGGCTTTTACCACCCTTAAAATAATAATTTTTTTAAAGCTCCAGTGAGGGCGGGGTGTGAGGGGGAAATTCCCCCCTTTACTTTATCTTTTTTAAAGCCACAGCAGTGGCAGTAGCTGTGGGGAGGGGGGTGACTAGGCAAGAGGAAAGTTCCTCCTTTTGCCCCCTAAGGATCATCGCTGTTGGCAGTGGGATGGGGCATGGCGGCCTGCTGCAGGGAGTGTGGGTGAGGAGGGGAGAGCTGTGCCCCCCCTTTAACCACTAAGCCCACTGTGCAGGTGGCAACAAGCTCCTTCCTCCTCCCCTCCTCCCAAGTGACTGCTCTGCTTTCTGCAGCCCGTTTCTGGCTTTCCTTCCACGTGGAAGGAAAGCCAGAAATGTGCTACAGATAGCAGAGCCCAGGGGCCGTGCAGTCACCTGGGAGGAGGGGAGGAGGAAGGAGTCCACCACTGGCCGGCACAGTGGGTTTTCAGAGGTTAAAAAAGGGGGCACTGTGACTCTCCGCTCCTCGCCCCCCCTCCTCCCTGCAGTCACCCACCACGCCCCATCCCACCGCCGACAGTGGCGATCTCTAGGGGGCAAAAGGGGAAACTTTCCCTTTGCCCAGTCCACCCCCCAGCTACTGCCGCCGCCACGGCCTTTTAAAAAATTTAAGTAAAGGGGGGGACTTTCCTCTCGCCCCCCTCCCCGCAGCTACTGCCACCACTCCTCAAATTCTGGCGTCGTAGGCAGATGCCTCCTCTGCCTCTGCGTTAATCCACCATTGGCTCCAGATCTACCTGCCCTCACCTTTCAATTCTCAACTGATTTGCAAGAAGATGCCACTGGTCTGCAAGGTATAGACAGCCCTGATAGAATATTTTTACCTATTTCTTGATTTCCACCTGGTCTACACCTTATGCAGCTATGAAAACTGCTGTCTTTACCAGTTCAGTCTCAGAACACATCAGTAATGCACATATTTGTCCCAGTATAAACATACTCCCATGTGGTTAAAGCCATGGAAAAACTACCAGGAAAAATGAGCAAATATACCATAGAGTCGTTCACACAACACTTGAGGCTGGAGCTGGGGAGGGCAAAGGCAGGACACAAGCTGCTTTTCCCCACACAAGCGAGGGCTCACCTGGATGACGATGCACCATATGCCCACATGATCAGCGCGGCAGTGATGTTTTGAATGGGGAAGAGGAAGTCCTCCGGTATACCACAATGCATTGTGCGGGCAGCAGAGAGGCTGCTTGCATCAATACAGCAACTCCCAGTTTCCTGACCACTCTATAGGTGGCACTCTATGGTCCCAATTGCACACACAATCAGGGCTGTAAGGTAAGAAGATGCTTTCCCACTCTTACCTTGGTTAAAGACAAGGTATAAAAATAGAGTAGCCCTGCGCTGGTGTAGTAGGGTAGGACCAGGTTCTATGGCTCTACACAAGCCTCTCTACCCGGGTTTTTCCACTCCTACCCTGCTTTGGCTGATTGTGAGAACCACCTTCAGGTGTTTCACTAAAGAAAAGAGAACCTAGCCACAGAATCTACATTCACTGCCTGCACACATTGGCACGTACATGCCTAGAACAAATTGTTGCAGCAGGACATTTGCCCTTTGGTACAAATGTGGGCTTTTTTGGTACAGAAATTACATCTTCCACTTAGTGCAGTTGTAAGTCATTTATCTTTCAGTGCCTCCTAGGTATTTCATTCCATGGTTCCTCTTTCATTTTCCAGAACCAATGGGCTTGGGGAGATTTTGTTATGGGCTGTAGGACAGTAAAGGGACAATTAGAAGTATCATTTCAGTTACTACAGTGATATGAAAATGATTTCAAATGAACTGATGGTATTTAAAGACTCTGTGGATGTTTAAATAAATTAGCTTGCTTTTGAATAAGGATGTAAATTACCTTTTAAAAGTACTATGAGAACATTGTTGCTAATTAGCAGCATTTCCTCAGCATGTGTGAAGCCACATTCTTTATTTCTGCATCGAGGGCTGAACTTATGATATGCACAAGACCCAAGGGCTTTTGTGATCTAATAATACATCTACAAGGAAGTTTCTTTGGGTATCAGATGGGAATCCAATGTTGAGAAATCTAGTTGTATGGACTGGCCTGAACGTTAAAATCCTGAAAGGTCGTATTCTCTCAGGATTCTGAGATGGCACTACTGGTGAAGAGAGGGATAGATAAGGCAATAACCATATAAACAACTCAAGGCTAATGAATTATTGTACTCATATATTCAGGAAATTGTGCAGGGAATTGCTTAATCTGCAAGGACTGCATTAGGGGTGTGCATATTGGAATTTTCTTGTTTCGATTTGTATCCAAATCAAAACACCCCCATTTTGTTTTGTACCCAAATTTTCTGAATCTGAATCAGCCTTGTTTTGTTTTGTAGCCAAATTTTCTGAATCCGAATCGATTTGGATTTTTAAAAATGGTCCCAGGGCAATAAGAGTGGGTGGTGGTGGTAGTGCCCAATGGGTGAAAGCTACCACCCAAATTTCAAAGGAATTAGGCAAAGGGCTGATTTTTGTGTGTGTGATTTTTTTAAAAGTTTACACATCTTTAAGAATTTTCCCATAGGGAATAATGGGGATTCCAGCAAATGTATCACTTCAAATCAAGGGGAAAGGGATGACCCAGAGTGGAGTGTGGTGGGTGGTAGTGCCCAATAGGGGCAAGGAAACTTCCAGAATTATTTCAAAGGAATTGGGCAAAGGGCTGATCTTTTGTGATTTGTTGAAGTTTACGTGTTGATTTTCTCCCATAGGGAATAATGGAGGTTTAGGTTTCAGCAGCCCCATAGTTCCACTTGGGGGGCACTGGGGTTGCCCAGAGCGAGGGGTTGTGTAGTGCACATAGGGTGCCAACCACCCCCATACCCACAAGCCCATGGGTACTGGGTTTTGTTGTTTCTGAGGTGTTCATTGTAGATTCTCTGGTAGCATATGAGATTTTCAGTGAAAAACAAGAATCCACTCTCATATGCTACCAGAGAATCTACACTCAGAACACCACAGAAACAACAGAACCCAGCACCCCATGGGTTAGCAACCCTTCCCCTGGCCAATGTGGGATCAGTAAAAGAGTAGCAAGAAGCAAAAGAGCCAATGCAGAACAAGGAGGGAATTGTCAGCAGGTCAACCCATGATTTAGGTCACCAATCAGAAGGCTGGAAGGCTGGAAAATTCAAAGAGATGTCAAACACAAAATGGAGACTGACTCAGAGATCACCACAAAATGGAGGTCCGAAACAACAAAACTTTTTGTAGCTGAAACAGAGACGTTTTGTTTTGTATACAAAACTTTTGGATCTGGAAAATGGGTGTTTTGTTTTGTCTACAGAACACCTAAAACAGGCTGTTTTGGGTACAAAACATTTTGTATCCTAAACGTTTCGCACATCCCTAGTATACCATATTATCTTCACAGCTTGTCTATTCTTAAGTGCCACATTATCATCATACATTTCCTTTTTGCATGCTCCTACTGAAAAATTCAAGCACAGAGAGAGTATGTACAGCTCTTCTTTCCAGGAAAGGGATCGGCTGCTACTTTCTCCACAGTGTAGGCCTCAGGTATCACTACCATGTCCTCTTCTTTACAGTGCTTACAGTTGCTCACAGCTTTTATGGCTATCACTCACTGCTATTGCCTCCTCAACGGCTAAGTAGCCAGGCAAGCATCTTGTGAAGAACTGTTGTTGCTGCTGCTGCTTGCTGCTGCTGCTGCTGCTGCTGCTGCTACTGTTAGAGAAACCCATCCAACATCTATTCAGAGATGGAGGAAGAAGAGTCATTTGAGTGTCAACTTCCCCAAGCATGTGCTTTCATGAATTTCATAGGGACTTCCCTGTAATGTGCCCAACTAGAGATTGGAAAAACATTTGCTGGTAATTCCTTGGAAAGCCTGCATGTGATTGTTTTAGCCGTGGGCTTGGAAGGCAGGAAGCTAGTAGGTAGGCTGTGGGCTGGGACAGCAAGGGAACTAGGGGAAATAATCTATTCATCCATCCATCCTCCAAGAAGCTCATGTGGCATACATGAAGTCTTTCTCAGTCACCTGCTTTGTTTCCACAACAATCCTGTGTGGTAGGTCAAACTGAAAGATGGTGACGAGGGCCAAAGTTGCCATTTTTTCCAGAACCTTGGCACTTGTGTATGCCAGAGCAGGCCAGTTCATTATGGATGAGATGTGTTTCAACCACCAAACCTGAAGAGTGCTTCATCCTTCCTCTAGCCTATCCTAGGACCTGGTTGAAAATTGTTCTTCTGCAAGAGAGGCAGCAAAGCCACCACTGCTGAGAAAGAAAGAAGTAGGCAGTGGTGCTGGCATGGCTGGGGACTGCAGAAGGAGTTGACATAGAGAGTGAGGGGGCAGTTGTGAATGAGTGGACCCTGTACGTGTCAGCTAGGCCTAACAGTTGAGAGAGCTCACAAGATTTCACATGTGATTATTCTAAACTGTCAGTTGGTTTTGGCCAGCAAACCTGTTCTTTCCATGAAAGAGCAGTAAACTTTGCAAAATTGCTTAACCTCTCTATGTAGCTATTATGTGTACTAAGGCTTCCTGGAAGTATAACATATTATCTTCACAGCTTGTCTCTTCTTAAGTGCCACATTATCACTCTACATCGGCTTTTTGCATGCTCCTACTGGAAAATTCAAGCACAGACAGAAGAGGAGCAGTTACCTTGCCTGAGAAGGGCAATGGGGATTGACATAAATTATCGCTGCTTGGCAGGAAGTGATGGCAGAGTGTGCTGCAGCTGCCCAGGAGCCAAGAGGGGCTATAGGAATGGCCACAGGTAGGTACAGAACAAAGCAGCCAGCTGGTGGTTTATCATCTACATTGAGAAAGCGGCGGAGATCCAGTGGTTTGATGGGTGAATCACGAGAGAGGAATGAGTAACAGGCCACAGACATCGAGCTTGCCAGGAGAGAATGAGTAATGTGACATTTATTAGATTGCACAGCCCTGGTATCCATCAAAGTCAGAGAGCTGGAGAGTGACACAACTACAGGCAGAGAAGGCTGCGGGGGAGGGCTGTCCCTGTGTATCAGCCGGTTCCTTGCACCTTCGGCAGTGGCTGCTTTTTTGGATGGCTGCCTAGAGCAGTGGCTGAGTCGGAGGCATGTCGACAGTGACAGATGCAAAGCAGTCAGCCAGGCTGTTCCTTTTCTGGAGCGGAAGGCAGGGAGGGCACCCCACTGGCAGGGGCGACAGAGCAAGATGCTTTGAACCCAGAGTAGTCAGAGCTCAGGGCAGAATCAGCAGGGGTGGCCAGGCAGGGGAAGAGGCTGCTCACTGCTTCCAGCTGTGAAAAGGTTGTAAGGGCTCAAATTTGGCTTTGCATTAAATTACCTGTGTTACTTGTAGAGATGGTGGCTCAGAAGGGGGCTGGCACCATAAAGCAAAATGTAAAGAAGCAGGCAAAACCAGAGGGTGCAAGGCAAGTGTATTAACACACTGGTTTCCAAATGTCCCAGTGCATTTTGGACATAAGTATTTTTCCTCAAGGGAAACTTGAGCATACCTTCCCAGGAAAATCAATATAAAGGTAGTGCCAAAATATCCTTTAGATCTTAAAAAAAATAAAGTACTTAACAGGACTATTGAGAATCTCAGAGTTGGTATTGTTTATCAATCTCTGAGAAGCATTTTCATAATATAGAATTAATATGCCCTTAACTGTCAGTTCAACCAATTAAAATCCCCCTCCCCAATTAAAAAATGCTCCCTTCTGAATAATCAAATAATGCATAGTAAGGTTAACTTTAATGATTAAAGGTTGCGGCCCTTATTCTAAATTTATTTTTAAAGAGATATATCCAGGGTTGCAATATTTAGTTGACAAATTTATTGTATAGATCAGGGGTTCTCAAACATGAGTCTCCAGATGCTGTTAAACTAGTTGGAGCTAGGACCCTGGCAGCATCAGCTCTCCGCTGCAATGTCTCATAGTGACCGGGGGTGGGGGTGGGGTGTTAGAGTCATGGATAAAAGTGCTGGACTCCTCCCCTCTTTATTCTTCCAGTTTTAGTCTGCATTTTGTCGCTCCAGAGAGGGCTGTTTGTTTTGGTCTCTCTGTTCAGTCATGAGCTACAGCTGAAATTAAGCTGCAGGCTTTTCCACATTTGTTTGTAACCTTTTCTTTTAAATAAATCCTTGTAGTTCTTCCATCCTAAAAAGCTGGCTCAAGACCTCTTGCTTTGCTGCTTTCTCACCAAACTGGTTTTGCTTTGCTATTTGGGCACTGAAACTGCCATTCTTCCCCTACAAAACTACCACTCCCATCACCTCCAGGCATAATGGCCAAAGGCTACTGTGGCTGGGGATGATTGGGAATAGTAGTAGTCCAACAGCATCTGAGGACCCATGCTTGAGAACCCCTGTGATAGAGTAATCAATGAAGAATTGTTTGGTGTCTCCGATTAATCAGCTAACTTTTTTTAAATTGTAGTATTAGTACTTACAAAAGTGAGCCCTTTGGGGACAGGGATCCATCTTATTTGTTTATTATTTATCTGTGTAAACCATCCTGAGCCATTTTTGGAAGGGTGGTATAGACATCAAAGAAAGAAAGAAAGAAAGAAAGAAAGAAAGAAAGAAAGAAAGAAAGAAAGAAAGAAAGAAAGGGAAAACCCTGAGTGACAGCCACCATTTTAGAAGAGGCATTTCCATCTTCTTCCAGTGCTAAACTAGACATGCCTTTAATGACATAACTGGCACAGACATGCTTGCTTTTTCTTGTTGAGTAAACAGCATGCAAGGGAGCTCAATCTAGATTGGGACCACAGCAGCAGCCAAGGTGTTTTTAGCCCTCCCCTTACATTTTTTAGATGGCTGCCTAGAATAGTTGCCGAGTCTAGGCATGTTGACAGTGACAGGGAAGAACACCTGCATGCTTGCATGTAGAAGGCTCCAAGTTCCCTCCCTGGCAGCATCTCCAAGATAGGGCGGAGAGAGACTCCTGCCTGCAACCTTGGAGAAGCCGCTGCCAGTCTGTGTCGACAACACTGATCTAGATGGACCAAGGGTCTGACTCAGTATTTCCTATGTTCCTATGTACAGTCACAATTCAGATCAGGAGTCAGGACCCCAAGTATGCTCTTTGCCCCAGAGGATAAAAGCTCTCTCTGAAGCCAACAGAAGTTTTGTTTTGTTTTTTGACAGGGCAGATAGCGCAGAAAGACAATCTGGATTAGGACCATGACAGGGGCAGGTTTAAAGCCCCCTCCCCTACATTCTCAATCTAGATTGGTCCCATGTGCATCCTACTTACAGCAAAGAAAGCAAACAACGCCAGGCTAATGACAAAATTCAAGTCATGTCTCGTTCAGCTTCAGCATACAAAAGGAAATGAGATGGAGAGATGGTACCTACGGTGCTGCGTAACACAAAAGCAAGAATGCCTTTTTCCCCTCTACTATTTTTATACAGATGTTGCAGATTTAATCCATTAATGGATAGATCTGTGATTAATTGACTAAGGGCTAAGTAAGCTAGAGCCTTATTCACACATTATGTTTGATGCATATACAATCTGTGGACATGGTATGAATGTGCAGATCTGTATGCACATCGTTATTCACTCGTTAAGCTGAACACGTGTACAGCATCGTGCATTTGTGGAGGCCTGTACCCAGGTTCCCTTTTGAAATGGACACATTTCAATCATTTCACACAAAATGAATGCATGCACATTCACGCAAAAACATGCAAATGCATAGAGACTCCTGAATGCACATACAACATGTCTGAAGAGGGCTTGTGCAAGATGCACTTCTGGGGAGGGCTTCATCTTTGCCCCACTGTCATAGTCAAGACTGAGACAGCCAAAACCACCACTGACATCAGCAAGAGAGGATGGCAACTCCATCAAGCCCTCCTCCTGTTAACGATTCTAACTGTCATCAAGCCAGCTGTCTTTGGGAAGACCTGAGTTGCTACAGGAGGAGCTGCCCATATCTACTGATCTGGACACTGTTATGTACTCTGCTCTCAGATTAGTCTGGATTTGTGAGTCCTTCCACGGCAGTCTTGTTCCTTGTTTCTCCGTCACCTGATCTAATGGTAACAATGTGCAACAGGACATTGTACATAAGAACATAAGAACAGCCCTGCTGGATCAGGCCCAAGGCCCATCTAGTCCAGCATCCTGTTTTGCACAGTGGACCACCAGATGCCATTGGGAGCCTACAGTCAGGAGTTGAGGGCGTGCCCTCTCTCCTGCCATTTCTCCCCTGCAACTGGTACTCAGAGGCACCCTGCCCTTGAGGCTGGAGGTGGCCATCCAACTAGTAGCCATTGATAGACCTCTCCTCCATGAAGTCATCCAAACCCCTCTTAAAGCCATCCAGGTTGTTGGCTGTCACCACATCCTGTGGCAGAGAGTTCCACAAGTGGACCACACGTTGTGTGAAAAAGTACTTCTGTTTGTTGGTCCTAGACCTCCTGGCAATCAATTTCATGGAGTGACCCCTGCTTCTAGTGTTGTGTGAGAGGGAAAAGAATCTCTCTCTCTCCACTTTCTCCACTTCCTCCACACCATGCATGATTTTATAGACCTCTATCATGTCTCCCCGCAGTCATCTTTTTTCTAAACTAAAAAGCCCCAGGTGTTGTAGTCTTGCCTCATAAGAAAGGTGCTCTAGGCCCCTGATAATCTTGGTTGCCCTCTTCTGTACCTTCTCCAGTTCAACAATGTCCTTTTTAAGATGTGGTGACCAGAATTGTACGCAGTACTCCAAGTATGGTCGCACCATAGTTTTGTATAAGGGCATTATAATGTTAGCCGTTTTATTTTCAATCCCCTTTCTAATGATCCCTAGCATGGAATTTGCCTTTTTCACAGCTGCCGCACATTGAGTCGACACTTTCAACGAGCTGTCCACCACAACCCCAAGATCCCTCTCCTGGTCCGTCACCGACAGCTCGGATCCCATCAGCATATACTTGAAGTTGGGGTTTTTCGTCCCAATGTGCATCACTTTACACATGCTAATATTGAACTGCATTTGCCATTTTGTCGCCCACTCCCCCAGTTTGGAGAGATCCTTTTGGAGCTGCTCACAATCCGTTTGGGATTTCACTACCCGGAAGAGTTTGGTATCATCTGCAAATTTGGCCATTCGCTGCTTACCCCTGCTTCTAGATCATTTATGAATACATTAAAAAGCACTGGTCCCAGTACAGATCCCGGGGGACCCCACTTCTTACTTCCCTCCATTGTGAAAACTCTCCATTTATACTTACCCTCTGTTTCCTGTCTTTCAAACAGTTAGCAATCCACACATGTACTTGTCCCCTTATCCCATGACAGCTAAGTTTCCTCAGGAGTCTTTGATGAGGAACTTTGTCAAAAGCTTTTTGGAAGTCCAGGTATACTATGTCAAATGGATCACCTTGATCCGCACACTCGTTGACACCCTCAGAGAAGTCCAAAAGGTTGGTGAGGCAAGATTTACCTTTGTGGAAGCCATGCTGGCTCACTCCCAGCAGGGCCTGTTCTTCTAGGTGCTTTACAATTTTATCCTTGAGGATGCTTTCCATCAATTTGCCTGGAACGGACGTTAGGCTAACTGGCCTGTAATTTCCCGGATTGCCCCTGGATCCCTTTTTGAAAATTGGTGTTACATTTGCTACTCTCCAGTCCTCTGGTACAGAGCCCGATTTCAGGGATAAGTTAAATATTTTGGCAAGGAGGTCAGCAATTTCACATTTGAGTTCTTTGAGGACTCTTGGATGGATGCCATCTGGCCCTGGTGATTTGTTAGCTTTCAGTTTTTCCAGACAGTTTAGAACATCATCCCTTGTCACTTCTATCTGACTCAGCTCTCTAGCCTCCATCCCTAAAAAGCCTGGTTCAGGAGCAGGTATATGCTCAGTATCCTCTGCCGTGAAGACAGATGCAAAGAACTCATTCAGCTTCTCTGCAACCTCCATATCCTCCTTAATTATCCCTTTCACTCCCTCATTGTCTAATGGTCCAACTGCCTCCCTGGCAGGTTTCCTGCCTCTGATGTACTTAAAGATAAAGACTGCATGTAACAGAGAATTTGAGTCAACCCCTTATTTAGCAGAGAAACCCAGTTTGGTGAGAACAGAGCTCATAGAAGAGATCTGGAGACAACTGCTTAAGGCAGGGTTTCTTAACCTTGGGCCCCCAGATGTTGTTAAACTACAACTCCAAGAATCCCCAGCCACAAAGGCCATGTCTGGGGATTCTGGGATTTGTAGTCCAACAACATCTGGGGGCCTAAGGTTAATAAACTCTAGCTTAAGGGCTAAAACAATGGAGGTTTATTTTTAAGAAGTTACAAGCTTAGATAGAAAAGCTTGCGCCCTGCCCTCATGGTGAAAGGAAGAAGGAAGAATAGAGAGAAGAAAGAAGAAGGGAGGGTCCTAAGAGTATCTATCTACTAATCAGAACAGATGTGGAGAGAAAAGGGGGGTAGTCCTACACACTCTGCCTCTACTCCTAATGTCCCTAATGGTCAGTAAGAGTTATTGGTGTTGAGAGTCAATGCCAGTGGAGTCATATCTCCAACAATGCAGGCCCTCCTCCAGTATTCCTGGTCACCCTCCTCCTCAGCTTGTTTTGCTACTGGGCCTTTAGCCCTGCAACAAGTAAGGAAGAAAAATGAGCTGAAGGACTGAGGAAGGAGCCAGTGGAAGGCAGAACAGCAGCTCCACAATCTTATACTGCATTATCAGTGGTGGATCAAGGCTTCTGAATGCCTGGGTGACAAATGCTGCCCACCTTGTATGCATACTCCTCTCCTTCTTCCTTCAAGGGCATAGGAAAAGCTGGATCAGGCCCAAGGCCCATACAGTCCAGCATCCTGTTTCACACAGTGGCACCAGATGCTTCTGGGGAACCCACAGGCAAGAAGTGTTGGCATGCCCTCTCTCCTGCTGTTGCTCCTCTGCAACTGGAATTCAGAGGCATCTTACCTCAGAGGCTGGAGGTAGCCTATAGCCACCAGACTAGTAGCCATTGATAGACCCATCCTTCATGAATTTATCTAAGTCCCTTTTAAAGCCATGCAGGCTAGTGGCCATCATCACATCCCATGGCATGTGCTGTGTGAAAAAGTACTTCATTTTGTTGGTCCTAAATTTCCTGGCCTTCAGTTTCATGGGATGACCCCTGGTTCTACTGTTGCGAGAGAAGGAGAAAATTTTCTCTCTGTCCACTCTCTCTACTCCATGCATAATTTTATTCACCTTGATCATGTCTCCCAGTAGTTATCTCTTTTCCAAAGTAAAGAGTCCCAGATGCTGTATCCTTGCCTCATAAGGAAGGTGCTCCAGGTCCCTGATCATCTCAGTTGCCCTCTTCTGCACCTTTTCCAGTTCTACAATGTCCCTTTTGAGATATGATAACCAGAACTGCACACAGTACTCCAAATGTGGCCGCACCATAGATTTATATAAGGGCATTATGATAGTAGCATTTTTATTTTCAACCCCCTTCCTAATGATTCCTAGCATGGAATTAGACTTTTTCACAGCTGCCGCACTGAGTCAACTTTCAATGAACTGCCACCATGACCCCAAGATCTGTCTCCTACTTTGTCACTGACAGCTCAGACCCCATCAGTGTATATGTGAAGTTGGAGTTTTTTGCCCCAATATGCATCACTTTACACTTACTAGCACTGAACCGCATTTGCCATTTTGTCACCCCACCATCTTGCAACCTTGCTGTTGCCCCAAAAACCTTGCCTCGCTTTGTGGAAGGACCAGCCCTGTGCAACAGGAATGTTAAAGGCAAAGACTAGATTTCTGGGTTGCACTTTGACAACCCTAAATAGGGGCAAAAGATTTCAAAACTTGGTTCATAGCAAGATTGGAGCAAGGCCTGAAGAAACCACTGCACATTTACAGTCATTAATAAATGAATGCATTTAAACCAGTAGTTCATTACACGTTGTCTGTTATGCACCAAAAACACTGAACTCTCTCCCTGGGGCTGGCAGAGAGCACTGAGATCTAGACTCATTCAAGTCCTGCATTAATCTTTACAGATAAGCAATTACGCACTTCCATTTAATCAATACAAATGGAGCTTTAAATAAGGCTCTGCCATTGAGACTGCTTGATGGGGACTTTAACGTGCCAGATCTTTTCTGGCCTTTAGCTTGATCACATGGCCCAAACAGACCTGATAAAATATTCTTGTGCATTAAGAAGGGCGGGACTTTTACAAAAGAACTTCAATATTGACAAGAAGTGAGGGATCTGCTCTTTGCACAAATGTGGCAAATGATCTCATAGGGCTGTGGTTTACAAATTGATTTGTCAAGTGTGGTCATGTATAGTGCTTGTAGTATTCAATCGTATTAATAAAGGTGAACCTCAAAGTCAAGTGAAGCCCCCTAAAACTGTCCCTGCTGGAAGATGAATCTCCTGATCTTAAAATGTATATGTCAAAATCTTCACATGCCCCACAAAAATGTTATAGATACCTTAAGCCTCACATACACTTCACCCCAATATAGGGAGGAGAGCTGGTCTTGTGGTAGCAAGCATGACTTGTCCCCTTAGCTAAGCAGGGTCCATCCTGGTTGCATATGAATAGGATACTAGAAGTGTGAGCACTGTCAGATATTCCCCTCAGGCGATGGAGCCACTCTGGGAAGAGCATCTAGGTTCCAAGTTCCCTCCCTGCCATCTCCAAGATAGGGCTGAGAGAGATTCCTGCCTGCAACCTTGGAGAAGCCGCTGCCAGTCTGTGAAGACAATACTGAGCTAGATAGACCAAAGGTCTGACTCAGTATATGGCAGTTTCCTATGTTCCTATGTCCTATATCCCACTTGCCTGCACAGATGAGCAATCAGTGCATGATAATGCATTAGACTTGAGTTTGGGGAAACCATTGTCTCACACCACAGAGCCTCATGCAAGTCATTGAGTCCATTCTCACGACCAGCCCTACATTGGTAGGACAGGGCTAGCTGGCTTCTGGGGTCACTCCCAGTTCCACTGCTCTTCCCCTGGGTAGTGCTGATTGGCTACCCAGATTTAAAGTGGGGTAGGAAGACAAGCACACGCCTCCTTCCTACGTCACTCTCTGGTCGTCTGGGTTGCTGCTTTGTCAGCAGTGGCTCCCAGGCGTCTGGCAGCCATCTTTATCATAGAGCCAAGAGGCAGGAGCTTCCAGGCAGCACGGAGCTTCCACAATGCACCGTACTGTTCATGCAGTGCATTGTGGGATGCCTGGCGGCACCGTCTTCATCCCCATTGATTGCTGCCTCGCCATTTCTATGAGCAGTGGAACCCTAATGAGCAACTGGTTATTTTGGGAGAAGGCACGTAGGCTCCTGCCCCCAGCCTACCCCCTTGTGGTCCTGTGAACAACCTCATTATCTGGATTTCTTTGTACGTTTGCTGCTGAAGACTTCTTCCGCATGCCAGGACTTCCTGGAATGTTTAATATCTCACGAGGATGGCTCAGCCTTAAAAGAAAGTCAGTGCTCTTGCTAGTGGAAAGTACATTGCTAGCATAGCCGGATGGCATGCAATAGGACCAGTTCTCATGATAAACAGCTTACACATAGTATGGCAGCCATGCAGAGCCACACGGAAGCAGTTTGGGGTGACAACCACCCAGGGGCATAGCTATAATTGAGCGAATGGGTTCAAAGTACCTTCGGGGCCCAGCTCCTGAGGGGCCCCCAGCTTCACCCCTCCCTATTTTCTTCATGATCTTCCTCACTCTGAGGGGCCGCCAGAGAAGGAGTTGAACATGTGCCCCCTCTCCCCTAGCTACACCCCTGCAACCACCTTGCAGTGTAACATTTGGAGTCGGTCTGAAGTCTGCCCCTGTTTTAAACAGTGAACAAGCTTTGAGGTTGCATGATGATAAGAGATGGAAGGACATGGAGACACCATTGGGACCGCGAGAGCCCAGCTTTTCTGAACAAAAGTAGTATGTCAGGGAGAAGAGTTCAAGCCTAGTCTTCTCCCTGACATGCTCCTTTAATGTGAAGGGTGGTTGCTGTTTTTTAATCTAGGAGAACACACAAGTCCCCCACCCCCCACTTGCTATCTGAAATGGTACAATCCAGAAAGAGATGTTCCACATGATTCTCCTGGTAGTGTCTTTCAGCTCTTTCGTATGTAATGGAGTGATGTTGTGATGGAACATAAGCACAGCCCAACTAGATCAGGCCAAAGGCCTATCTAGTCCAGCATCTTGTTTCACACAGTGGCCTACCAGATCACACACTTATTAATACGATGCCTCCAGCTTTATTAAAACAGTGTCTCCAGTTGATAGCGCAAATCACACTACAGCATCGACTACCCACTTCCAGCAGCTTTGCAATGACGCAATATATCACATGGTCACTTCATGACAGAGGTGCACCTAGATGACTTTGAAGCCTGGACCTAAAGGCCTTTGGAGCCGCCCCACCTCCAAATTAAGCATCATCATGCTTGGCCAGGCAACCACACCACTGGGAGAGATTAAAGAGGATTGGGGGGGGCAGGAGTGGTGGAGGCTTGGACTTGGGCCCCAAAGTCCAGGGATAAGAGCGCCTCTGCTTCACAATGTACTGGACTCAGACCAGTTCCTCTTGTTAGGTAAAGATTGCTTCTCCTGTACTTTGTTATTACAAATCTCTGTGTATTATAGAAGATTGCCTTGGCTGAGTTTTTTGTTTGGGGTCTATTTCTTTTCCTTCAGGGATGTTGAGGCTCCTAAAAATTGAGGCTGTAGCCACATGCCTAGTCTGCCTTTTGGTAAATCCAGCCCTATCTGCCATGCAGTAAAGCACTAACAGTGACACACCCTTTGGTACTTACTATATTTTCTGTCTACACCACATCGGTCTTTTGCTTCTATTAACCCACTTCCTATCTCCACGTAGGCAACACTTGCCCCTTCTTTCGGTGAGCTCACCTTTGCAAATATACACTATGGGTGTGGTTGAATTATATAGGCTTAAGCAATTGCCTTTTCTCAGAGTGTTGCTTTTTGCTGCTTGTGCAGATACGTGACATCTCTGTGAGTATAATTCTATTGCTATTTGGACAGATAATAGGCAATATGAAGTGTATAGCTGTATTTATGTTTTAAATGACCAATAGTTTATAACTGTAAACTTCAAGACAATTCTGTTCTTGGGCAGGGACACAATTCTATATTTTTTGAGAAAATCTGCTAGTACAGAAATATACCTAAATTGATCTGATGTGTTTCTAACCATTTTCACAGCTTAATTCTATTGCACGACCATAACAAATGCATTTATTATTTTTGTTTTGTTTTGTTTATTACTAAACATAGTGGATTTCCATTGCAGACACGCCATGTGAAGGTCTGGATAGGTGTTAACTGTTCCATAAACAGTTCAGTATTTGGCTGATTTTATAAATTAAACAAATTTCATGAATTAAACAATGTTGTTCCCTATTTATATGTGGCAATCAGCAGTATGTGTTACTAGGCGTAGCATAAGAAAACAGAACTTAAAGACTTGTCTTAAACTAAGGAATAGACTACAATGGCTCTTTGAGGCTTTATAACACCATATTTACCTGAATCCAAAACTAGGTTTTTTTTTCAAGTTCTATGATAGAAATTGGAGGGGGTCATCTTAAATTCAGAGTCATCAACCTTTTTTGGTAAATATAGGTAAAATTTGTATTTTAAGTGGATCATCTTCAATTCAGAGTAATATTCTATTTGGGTAAATGTGAAATAGATATATAGGTATAGATATAGATATAGAGAACTGATCAATTCCAGTGAGTACTTGCCAATCTTGTTAAAACTTGGATTGTATCTCCCATTTCCATCCAGTTATAGCACATGCCTCTATTCTGTTTTCCAGGTGTGTGTGACTGCTCAGACTGTAACACAGCAATATGGATTCTGGTAACAAAACTGAACAGTTTCTTATTAATATTGATAGCCTTTATTTCACATGCTTATGCCTCTGTTTATTTTATATTCATATACCTACAACTGTGTGAATTCTGAATGAAATATCTCAGATTCTTCAACAAGCAAATGATTCTTCAGTTTACTAAACATTACATTGCTGTTGCTGCTGTTATAGATGGCTAATGGCTTTGTAATGAAATTTTGAGTTTCAGTGCAAGAACTGAGATGCTAATGGATAAATTGAATTAAATAATAATAATAATAATAATAATAATAATGCTGCAGTGGAAATACTAGAGAAGCAGTGGAAATATGGTGGGGGGTACAGTAGAAAGGACATGGGGGGTTGCATTTTTTAGTTTCAGTTGTACAACTCTTGAGACTAGAAGTTTGTGAATATAATTGGATTATTCAACCCCTATATTCTGCTCTCAACATAATTTTAAAAATCCACACAGCTGGTTTAAAAATGAAGTTCTTTTTCCGGCACTCTGAATTTTCATCTTTCCCCCACCATGCCTTAATTCAAAGGAGTAATAGTTTGCAAACTGTAATGCTGCAATGAGCAACAGCCCCATCTGTAGCTGTGTTGGGGAAATGTGAGTGAACTGTGCCTTGCTCCCTCCAACTCCCTTAATAACTCAGTTTTGCTGAATTATTCAGCAAAGTTAAGCTGCACTGAATGTATTAGGATAGGCTGCTGAGACAAATTAAATATTCTTATGGAAAGACCTGAGCATGAGCCAAAGTGGTGCATGCTGAGATTCAAAAATTAGACTCATCAGATCCATTCTGGCCAAACTGGAATAGGCTGTGAGACTCTTATACGGGAAAGGTTTCCCTGAGCCAGCCCTAATGGATTGGAGGGAGAGTGGTTTGCTGAGCTGTGCGCGTATGAGACAGAGCATTATGAACTAATAAGGCCAACTGGGCTGGAAGGATTTGAAATGAATGCACAAGCTGTGCTATTCTGAAGATAACTAATTTTTTTTATTTTATTTTGCTATCACGCAAGCCAAAGGTACAAGGCAGTGTGCAAACAAACAAAACCAAAACACAGCATGATATTAAAATCAAACTATAAACCAGCACAAAAGAAATATTAAAGCCAACATTAAACAGTAATAGTAGTCCTAATCACTAGCTACTGAAACCCAGAATGAGACAATGTGAATCTCAACCTAAACTGACCTATTTAAGAGGGGCTTACTAAAATAGCCCGAACCGGCAACCTCTGGCTTGATAATCAAGTCATTTCCGAAAGGCACCATCTCACACTGTGCGGGAGGAGGCAATGGTAAACCCTTCCTGTTTTCTACCAAAGAGCCCCATAGGGCTCTGTGGTCGCCTGGAGTCGAGACCGATTCGGCGGCACACTTTACTTTACTTTACTTTACTTTACTTTACTTTACTTTACTAAGATAGCCAGCTGCAAAGGAGGACAGGGCTCCTGTACTTGCTGAAATACTTGTCTGGAAGAAGGCATTTTGGGAGATGCAACTTGCCGTGCAGGCATGGGGTAGGTGGGAACTGCCCCTACTGCAATTCCCTTTCCTTCCGTCAAAGAATTCCCTCGATCTGCTGTCAGTTTCTCTCATCCAGTGTAGCAAACTGGATGAGAGACTGAGCTCTGAAGCAGGAAGTATCTGCTTTGAATCTCATCTCTGAGCCACCATCAGTCAGTCCCCATCTGCTATATGGAGAGAATAATATTGGCCTGCATACAGAGTTACTGCAGGGACCGTGACAAAATAATGTTTTGCAAGTGAGATATATATATATAATATCCAGGGCGGAGCTAGCAGTGTTCCAATGCATTCTGTGGAGAAGGGCTGCCAGGGCCGCTTTCCCCGGCTTTTCGCCTCCACCCCGCACTGTCCTCCCCCCTGCAGCAGCACCATGCTCATCCCACACACACCCGGGCAGTGCTGCGTTCCTGCTGCCTGCTTTTGCTTAGCATCCAGCTTGCTGCCTCCTCGGGTGCCTCCGGCTCCAACTCTGGCTCCTGCCCCTACCCCTAGTCCCAGCAGCAGAGGAAATAAACAGTGCGCACCCCACATAGGAAAAGCCAGCTGGGAAAGCTCCTGGCTGGTTTTCATATGCTGGGTGTGTTGGTTTCCTCTGCCATCAGCACTGCAAGAACTAGCAGCAGAGTTGGTGGCAGTGATGAAGGAGGAGGAGGTAGGAGGTGCTACTGGGGAGCAACTATATGGTGGCTGCCATTACCACCACCACCACCCCTCAAAAATAAAATATTAAACAATTGAAGTGGGGTGTCCATTTATTGAACACAAACCCCCTCTGACCTTGTTACATCACTGTCTGCTGAAGATACAGTAGATAAACCTTCCCCCACTTTTACAGCTCTTCACACAAATTCACCCTTCCATCATGAAAGATGAAAACTCGATTCCATCATTCTGGATCGCTAGCTCTAGTTCAGTGATCTTCATTATTTTTCAAGGAAGAATCACTTTGGTTTAAAACAAACAAACAAACAAACAAACAACAACAACTTCTTGTGTGAGAGCCATTTCCCACTGCACTGACCGCACTGACCTCTGGGCAGTGCTGGTCTTTCCCCAGCACCAGGATGGGGGAGTGGGGGGTGGGTTGTCTTTAAGAGAAATAGAGCCCCGTTTGGACTGAGAAGGACTACACTTCCCATTGCTCCATGGGCACCTTCCCAGATGTCACTGGGGCTTGACAAGGCTCTGTTTCGCTTAAAGCCCCCAACACCACCCCCAGCACTTGGAAAAGCATAGCAATGCACAGGGGGAACAGTCGCTTCTGCACAGGCTGGGGGTTTGGGGGTGTGGAAGGGAGGGTGTGTGTTCAGTTTTGGCCTAAGCTTTGCAGAGGCCTTGAAAACAATTTATAAGGGAGCTGCTGCACTTAGAGTTGATGACAGCCATCACTGGCTCCCAAGCCTTGCAATGAGGAAGACTGCTCTGGTTATATAGAACCTTCCACAGCAATGTGGAGGATTATAGGATGCAGGGTTTCAGGAAGTTCTCAGCAAACAGCTCTCCCATGTCCTGAGAGAGTCATTCTGCCACCACTACAGAAAGGCTCTGAGCTTGGAGGTAATCTCAGGAATCAGCAAGGGCCCTTCTGAGGGTGCTAGTTCCTCTGCAGAGAGGGAGAAGCTGGTCTTGTGGTAGCAAGCATGACTTGTCTCCTTAGCTAAGCAGGGTCTGCCCTGGTTGCATCTGAATGAGAGAGTAGAAGTGTGAGCATTGTAAGATATTCCCCTCAGGGGATGGAGCCGCTCTGGGAAGAGCAGAAGGTTCCAAGTTCCCTCCCTGGCAGCATCTCCAAGATAGGACTGAGAGAGATTCCTGCCTGCAACCTTGGAGAAGCCGCTGCCAGTCTGTGAAGACAATACTGAGCTAGATGGACCAATGGTCTGACTCAGTATATGGCAGCTTCCTATGTACCCAACAGTGTCAACCCTGATGGGATGCACTGAGTTTGTGTGAGCAGGATGCCCTTGAAGCAACAGACTTTGATCCAGGCCTGTGACTGCTTACTGATTCCTCAGTCTCACTCTCTGAAGTTTTTCACACCCAGCTTTTCATTCGCATCTCCTCCAGAATGGAGGTGTGCGTTCACATATCCACCTAATTTGCCTGAAGTCCCTGCAACCTATCAGGGAGCACTTCACACACAATTCGGGTTTTTCATTGCACGTTAGAATGTAGCTCAGAGCAAAAAATAAATCCACGTTTTGCGCCAGGTTTTTTGAGCAACTTCAAACTTGCAGTAAAGCCTCACAGATAACCTGCGGTAAAGCCTGCTGTCTGGGAAAGCTCTCTGTTTAGAACTAATTGAGCACAGCAAAGGCCTGCCTCTTATATGGTGGTTGTGAGGCTGAATGAGGGAAGTATTGTTGTCAGTATATAATCCACATTAATGATGAACACTGAGGGGCTACGGAATGCACGGAGCCTCTCCCTTTAATCATGGTGTGCCCAGCAATTTCCTGTAGCATTTGTGGTCACAATGTATAGATATTCATCTGGATTTGAACATGTTCCCAGCTTTCATATCAATATAATAAACACTCCTTAAACTTCCCTGAGGGAAGAGGCTGGCAAGCATTGAGCCCACATCATAGGCAGTTGTCAATAGATGAGATATTTACATCAGGTGAGCTTGTAGGTATAGTGTATCAACTGCTCATTGCTGCCGATAAGGCTCCTTTTCAATGCACAGGGGTGTGGACCAGTAAAAAAGTTGGTAATCCTAGGTATAAGTGATGCCTGAGAGATGTATTAAAAGAATACCAAATAAAAAGATTAAATTATTCTTTCCTCTCTTTTCTTAACAGCTGCAAAGCCACAGGTAAGAAAACTAATTATTTGCATGGGGATAGGGAGTTCTCTTTGAATTTTGTAATCTGGTGTGGTATAGTGGACAGCAGTTTTGGGAGACCCAGGTTCAAATCCCCAGTCCTCATGTAGTTCACTGCCCCTGGAGCCAGCCAGTCTTAGCCTAACCTACTTTAAAAGGTTGTTATGAGGATAAAAGGGAGTGCATGGAACACTTTGGAGGAAAGGTGGAATTCAAATGTAATGAAAGGAAGAACTGACTCCATAGGCTCTCTGCTTTGCCAGAAGTATTGCCCATTATATTTGGGTGGTTTAAAGCTGTTTTTTATTATTTAAAATATTTTAATGCTATATTTTAACACCTTAGTGCTTTCGCTCTCGCTCTTGCTCTCTCCCTCTCCCTCTCCTCTCATTAATGGTCCTGGATACAGGAATGGAGGAAATAAATTATTATAGAAAACTCCCTCCATAAAGAAGCCCTTGTGCCTCCAAGGGTTGCATGGCAGGGAGAAGGTAGCAAATTACTGTGTAAGAAGTTCCTATCCCACTAAATATTCCCTACTGTGCACCTTTTAAACAGAAATTGGCAACCTCTTCATAAAAGACACATTGAAGGCTAGGAACTCCTTTCACAATAAGCTGCTCAAATCCTGACACAACTCTTAAAGGGGTAGGGTTTTCTTCAAATGCTTTAAGTTTGGCAACCTCTGTACTGTTGGAGGGGCCATTCTTTTCTCTAGAAACTTTATTCAATATCTTTGTGAATGGTTAGACTCTGTGAAAAAATGAATGAATGAATGAATAATATAATATAGAAACTGAATGAATGAATGAATGGCTACCATACCATCTAGTAGTAGGTGCTTCAAACCTGTATGGACTACATTAATTTTATTTTTATTTTCAAGAAATCTCTGGCTTATCAACAAGGTTTTCAAAGCAGCTCATAAAAAGATGTTAAACATTTAACATTAGAACAAATACAAATGATTAAACTATAGTTACAACTAGGAGCCAAAGGTTCTCAGCGGAGAATTTTTGACCAATGTGTCAGGCGCTGGGGGGTGTCAGGAGAAAATGCGGGGGGAAACACTTACTTTTCTCCCTGGCTTCCCCTTTTCACTGTTGCTGCTTTTGTGGGTGGCAGTCTTCTTGATGGCTGCCTTCCCCCTACCCCAGAATGCCACCTGGAAATAATGCTGCATGATGACATAAGGGCTGTTCTCACAAACAGCCTAACCCAAGCTAGGGCAGGCTAATGGGTTAGGCTGCTCATGTGCAGCTCCAGGATCTCCATGGATCCCAGCACTTCCCAGCCACCTAACCCCACTTCGAAGCCTGACCTTTCACTGAGGTTAAGGGCACAAGTGCGTCCTTAACCCCAGTGTCAGGATTGTGTGTATACTTAGGCTGCTTGCAGCCCAAGCGCACAGATGCCTGTCTCATGGAGGTATCCCCCAATGCACCATGCTTGTAGTGCAATGCATTGTGGGATATCTGGAGGCCGGGCTGTGTCATCCCAGCCTCTGGAGATCCCTACTGCCAGGAGCAGTGTGGATTGTGTGGGTGTGTGGCTGTGCACCCAAGGAAAAGCACAGCAATCGTCTGGGTGGGAGGTGAGAGGGTGACCCTGCCTTCTCCCTCCCTCCCTCCCTCCCTGCCTGCCTGCCTGCCATCCCCACCTGGGGATGATCATGTGAATAGCTTTATAATATCATTCATAGATTGCATTCTAGGGAGGGGATGGGGGGTGGAATTGTGTCAGCCAGGTAGTGACTGCTGGGAGGACCTTTGCCACTGTCACCTATAAGCAGACTCCTTTTGCCACCTGAAAATCACCAAAATAGAGGGACTCACATACAGAGCTAAAAAGAGCCATCACTGAGCATCTTTTCCGGTTAGCATTACAAACAAAATCTAAAAGGAAAATATCACCTTAAAGTATTTTATTTGAAGTAAAACTAATATAGAACCTTTTTTACCATAGCTTGATTTAAATTTGCAAACCAGCTGGCAGGGGGTAAGATAACCCATGATCTATTAATTGAGCAGCTCTGTGTCAAAGTAACAGAAACATTTTACAAGGATAGGTATTGCTGATCTCACAGCTACAGCGGGGTGGTGGGGAGGGAGAGAAAACAAATACCCTGTAATCTTGTTCCCTTTAAAGGTCACAGAGACTCTACTGATCCATGTCATTCTCGTGTGTGTGTTTGTGTGTGTGTGTGTGTGTGTGTGTGTGTGTATATCCCCCATAGCCTTGAGTTTCTTGTCTCCCTTTCATTTTTTTCTTATCACCTTTTTAATCTCCATTCTTCCTGTTGCTTCCTTATCGCTGGCATTAAATCTTGTGTCTGGTTTATTTCCTTTATTCCATCTTCTAATTGTCTCTGTGGATTTGCTGCTTTGATTTAAAGTTATGTCTATAGACATATGCCTAAAATGTCCATTATGACTGCCCCCATAGTGTTATAGTGACTCCAACCCTACTTCAGTAGCTAGAAAATTTCACAAATCTAATGTTGGAGAGCCTTGTTCCAGGAGAGCCATGCTGTGATGAGGGGTGGGGAGCAGGGCAGTTATTAGCCCATTTTTAAAGGACTGTAAAACTCCAGAGGTGTTCATTTTTCTGCTGGAGAGGAATTGTGCTTTGTTCAGTGGGGGGAAAGGGGTTTTGAGAAATAAGAAAATACTGTTGAAATTATAATGCTGGCTTCATTATAGTGGAAGCACTGGCAATCTTGCACTATTAATTAAAAATAGAGCCATACATACATTTACATGCATATATATTAATTCTTCACCTTACTAAATATAAGATATAGATGGATCCAACTTTTAAAGCTACAAAATCACTCCACTGATGGGAGAAGTGTGCTACTTGACTCTAGTGATGTCACATGTGCTAGCCAATAGGCACCTACCACAGCTGCACACAGATCTAGGGAATTCCAGAAACTGCCTTTCTCTTTTTTCTGGGAGGAAGAATCTAGGCTTCCCAGATTCACCTCGAAATGCACTGAAAATCTACAAAACTGGTTAGACCAGAGCCCATGGGGGTGGGGGGAAGTACACATCAACTGTGGATCACAATAACACTATTATACTTCCAAACCACTCTGAAAATGGCACAGCCTAAGAAACATTGTCTGTGTAGTCATGCCAAGCCTACCCATAAGTTGTGGTGAGACAGTGGCCTCAGGTGATGGATTCAATCAGACAAAGACGGAGGCAGTACCTTTGCTGCCCCACTGGGCCTTTCTTTGCCCTGCCTCTCCTGCCACTGCTAATCTCCTTACATTGCGGGCCTTTTGAAAAGGCAGGGATGGTGAATGGATTACAGTCATCCCTTGCGAACCGCAGTTTTCCCAATTGCAGTTTTGAGTACCTGTGACTGGGAAATTGTGACAGGTTCCTCAATTTGCCAACTGAAAGATTTTCCTGGAACGGAACCCTCGTGGTTGGTGAGGGATGACTGTATCAGGAAGTGTGGATCACTGCTTCCTGTTGCTCAGTTCCCCACCTCCTGCCTTTTCAAAAGGCAGGGAAACTGGGGGGACCAGTAAGTGTGAGATGTAGTGACAGTGCTTGCCACCACCAGCACCACAAGGGGAGAAAGGGCAGAGGCATGGAAAGAAAATTTCTGGCACGGGGAAGGGGCTGTGTAGTGAGTGGCATGAAGGGAGAGACCCAAGGGGGAGAGAGGGGGAGGGTTGGTGTGGCTGGGAGGGAAAGGAGGGAAAGGGTCCATTTGGGCAGGGGGCAAGAGAGCGGTGGGGAGAAACATTTCTCCATGGCATTTTTCACACAGCAGGCTTTAACACAAATTTACTGTGAGTTCAAAGCTGCCCCCCCCCCCCAAAGTAGATTTTTTTTACCCTGGATGTAAATCACTCTAATGCACAATGAAAAACCCGAATTGTGTGTGAAGTGCTCCTCAATAGCTAGCTGGGACTTTGAGGTAAATCTGGCCAATATGTGAACCCACGCCCTCCATTTTGGATAAGATGCAAACTAAAAGCCTTGTGTGAAAAATGCCCATGGCTTGGCACCACAAGTATGCAGATGGGAGTGGCAGCTCGCTGGTGGTGCTTTGGCTGGGCCTGTGTGTAGTCCCCCCACCCCCCGCACACACACACACTTCTTACTGCTTACTGCCTCATTTTTCAGTTCAGAAGAACAACAGTACATCACAGCCCTGGAGCAGTCCTCTTTTCCAGGAAATCTTGCTAAGCGTTGGTTCCATGGAAGAGGCTTTTTTACATCCCTCATAAAAACCAGAAATAACAATACACTAATTTTACAGACAGCAGTTGCAGAGCTGCCTGCCCTGTCAGCAATACAAAGAACTTTGAACAGCTTACAAAACATGAGTTAATAGTAGCAGTGCTAGTTAAAAGAAAAAGTGTCCATTGAGATCCTCGTTTCAGACTATACTCTACAAACAACCCCAAGCAGGAGATTCTGTCAACACGGACCAAAGGTGTCTTGTTTTCCCTATTCTGCTGATTTGAAACATGGGCTCAGAGAACTTTTGTGAACACTTCTTAAATTTACCAAGTGATCTAGGAAATGCTTTGGCCATATAAACACTAAAGAGCTGGACTGGATCTACAGCCCCAGAAAATAATAGTATAATGAGATGCAGTGGCTGCCACGCCAGTACAATCTTGGTCCTTGGTATTTTATTAAGCAGGGGGAGAGCCATTGGCCCTATCCATCCCCAGCACAGCATCCCTCCAGTAGCTGTTGCTGGTGTCTATCATTTCTCCTCCTCCTCCTCCTCCTCAACCCTCTTTGGGAACTTTTGTTGAAAAGTGGTATATAAATAACTGTCCTATATAAATATCCATCATGATATCTGTCACATTCATATTCATATGGTGTAGCTCTGCCATTGCAGTTTGATCCAGAATGTTGTGCCAGCGTAGCAGCTGGTATTGCCACTGCTCTCCCAGGAACAGCCACCTTCACCAGCTCTGGCACTCTGAGTGGTATTACTCAAAACTATTGTGTGTCACAAAATGGGTGAAGCAGAAAGCTGAGGATTGCATCCTGGATGTGCTGTCCTAAAAGTGTTTAGCTGCCATCTAACCAGCCAAACTGGTGCAAACATACTGATGTGAACCATGAGATATGGTTCTCTGCTTTAGTACAGGTTTCAGCTGACATGCAGTATAGTAAAAGACAGGCCTGCCCCACTTTGCCCCCAAAGGACACTGCTGTACTTTTGTCTTTGCATGCATCCATGCTCTACCACAGCTATGCATATCTCTGCACATTAATCTGGATCAGACTAAAGGTCCATCTAGTTTGGCATCTTACTTTTCACAGTGCACCATCAGATGCTTCTAGGAAGCACAAGCATGACACGATGAAGGTAGCCCTCTCTTGCTGTAGCTCAACAGCAACTGATCTTCAGTGGCATACCACTCTGAATGGCATACTACTTGTGATGGCTAGTGCCATCTAGCCAACATGATAACCAACACGGACAGATCTATTCAGATTCCAGTCTCCTACGGTTGTAATTTGATGTATATTTGTTTGGGTGTGAGCCCAAAGGGGATCTACTGCCTCATGTATGGAATCAGATGCACATACCAAAGCCTGTATTGTAATCAGAACATGCAGTGCAATCCTATCTCTGTTTGTTTGGAAGCAAATAGCATCAGTTTCAATGATGCCTTAATTTTACAGACTGGAGGCCCAGCAGATGTCACAGACAGAAACTTATGGGTTCCCACCCATTGTTTTAGTCTCAACATTCTTCCTTGTCTCTGCTGAATTATTTAGGGCTTTGCTGCCTGCAGCAGTCAGGAACTTAGAACAAGGAATGGGTCCTTCTGTTGCTGATCCCTCAGTTTTATGCCATCAAAATGCATTGCAGCCTCCATAAAACTGCTAAGTGTAAAATGTAATGACATGTTTAGAAAAGCTTGTCAAGTCAATCTGCTTGCATTTCAGTCTCCAGACTAGTATCACAGAAGGGCTTATGTTCTTTATGCTATCTTAAGACTTATAGGGCATTAAGAGAAGAGGGGCTAATTCTAAAGTGCAAATAGTGTCTTCAACACTCTAGCAATTCATCACACTTTTTGTTGATTTCCTGGCTTTTCACAGCATGAGAAACATGGAGAATGCCACAGTCATGGCCAAACCCATTGTCATGAGAAGGGCCAAGGTCATGGGCAAGGTGAATGCCACAAGAGTGAAAGTCATTGTCATGGCCAAGCTTCTGGAGAGGAATGTCGCAAGGATCAAAGTCATTGTCATGAGAAGGGCCAAGGTGAATGTCAGAAGGGTCAAGGTCATTGTCATGGACAAGCTTCTGGAGGACAGCACAAATGAAGCCTACCTGGATCGACTCTAATTTGACATAATACATGACAAATGTAATCCTTTACTATCATTATTATGGAAAAAATAAACATAGTCTATACACTGTGGGGGGAAAGAACCTAATTTGTATCTCCTTTTGACATTTTACTTAAGTCAGTTCACTTTAACAGCAGTTATTAGGAAAGATGAGAAGATGTGTTTTCTTTTTTTCAACACCTCTACCAAAGTGAATCTTGATTTTTTCAAAAGATTAGAGAGACTGTTCATAGGAACATAAGATGCTGCCATATACTGAGTCAGACCATAGGTCCCTCTCATTCAGTATTGTCTAAACAGACTGGCAGAGGCTTCTCCAAGGTTGCAGGCAGGAATCTCTCTCAGCCCTATCTTGGAGATGCTGCCAGGGAGGGAACTTGGAACCTAGATGCTCTTCCCAGAGCAGCTCCATCCCCTAAGGGGAATATCTTACAATGCTCACACTTCTAGTCTCCCATTCATATGCAACCAGAGTGGACCCTGCTTAGCTAAGGGGACAAGTCATGCTTGCTACCCCAAGACAGCTCTCTTCCAAACTCACGCATGCAAAGCACAATGGTCTGTTTCCTAGACCTATTGACTGCAGAGGTATATTAACTGATTCTCAGACTCAAACCATGGGTTAAGACGCAGCAGTTGGTTCTAGGATGGATCTTTAGGCTATTGTTTATGAAAGGTGTTTTTTAAAAAAACTTTCATTAGTTAACTGTTAAAAGTTAAAAGTTAGTTAGTTAAAAGTTACCTGTCTTTCTCATTCTCAGCTCTTGGGGGGGGGGCTGAGCCCTTTAAGGCCCTTTAAGGCCCTTTAAGGCCCATGTCCTTAGATCAGTTCCTGGCAGTCTCACAATCAATCAGAGCAAGGAGTCCCACCCAAGCATGTGAGTGCTACAGGAAGTCAGGAGGGACAGAAAAGTAGCCAGAATGGATGCAAACAAAGAAGGGGGGGGGAATCAAACTATAATTAGCTCACTGAGATAGTCCAAGCAGCTTCCAGTGGGTGCTAACTCTAGCTGATTCAGTACATCTTGATGTACATCTTCATCTCAGGAAAAATATTCCATCAGGTCTCTTGATATTATTTAGCTCCGATGATAAGGCACATTCCAAGGACATGGCCAGGCAACAGTTACTGGTAACCCGACCATGACAGGCCCCCAAAAAGTGTTTTTTATCAAAACAACAAGACGGGAAGGTTTGGTCAGAAACTATATGCATACTATGGTCAATCATTTTGCTTTCTTTGAAGGATTCGGAATACACAAATACAAAGCGTATTTCTCCTGTCTCTAGTACTTGGGAGGCACCAAGAAAATCTCTCTCTCTCTCTCTCTCTCTCTCTCTCTCTCACTCACGCACACACACACCCTCCTCCCCCCCTCCTCCTCGAATAGTTGTGACCCCGATAGATAGGATGTGCTCGGGAAAGTCTAGAGAGACCATAGAAGATGCTGTCCACTCAGCCGCTCAGCAGCCCGAAACAGCGCTCTCAGGTCGGCCTCCCCCTCCCTTTGCTGCGATTGGACCACGTGCCCGGCTCGGTCCGGTCCCCTCCCCAATAGGTTCCCGCTGGATTAGCGCACGCGCTTTGTCGGCGAGGGCGCAGCCGCTGCGGCTCTGGAGAAAGCGTTCAGCACCGCGGAGCTGCGGTCAGCGCCTTTCTCCTGCCCCCACCCCCACCCACCCCCAGGCAGCGCTGCCCGCAGGAAGGCAAGGGCGCCGAGGGCCATGGAAGGGGCGGCAGGTCCCCAGTCACTGGACGAGGCGGCTGCGGGCGAGAGGGCAGAGGCGACGCGCCCAGAGAAAGGATGCTGCTCCTCCAGGTAAGGCTCGGGTACCAGGCGCGGGCTTGGGCTGCCGGTCGGACAGACTCCACGCGTGCAGCAGAGCCCTCCCCTTCCTTGGCTCTTGCGTCCTCCTCGGGGTCCTCCATGCCTTTCCCCTCTACCAGCCCTAAGCCCGCTCCATTCCGCCACTCCCGCCCCGCTTCCATTGCCAGCGCTGAGTGCCAACCCAGGCCAGCCGTTCATTTCCCAGACAATGGAGGCGATCTCCCCCGGGCGACGGGAGGTGAGGGAGGGACCTGCTGCTGCTCCCAGCAACCCTGCAGACGCCTCGGCTTCATCCCTGCTGTAGGGCGCCGCTGTCAGCGGATCACCCTCCCTGCAAAAGTTGGCATCGCAGAGTGGAGCGCTGGAGCGTCGTGCGCGACCCCGTGCACCAGCCGGGGCAGGCTGCAATGCCTTCTCCCGGGTTTCAGTCCGGTTGGCTCTCGCATCCCCGCCACGCGTGTTTGCTGTTTCCTCGAGGTGTCGGAGGCTGCCTGCGGCCGCCGGGTAAACAAGGGATTCTGTCAAACTCTTGCAGTGCACGCAGCCAGTGACACTTCGGGAAGCCATCCCCAGCAAACCTCCTTCAATCCGAACGGGGCTAATGTCTCTGCATGTTCTACTAGTAGTGATATCAAACGAGCCCATCTGCACATCTGTCGCCACGCTGGTGTGTGCCTTTTTATCCTCGATGGAAGTGACGTGCGTTGCCCTAGATCCTTGAGGAGAGCTGTCATTTGTGTCAGAGAGAATTTCCTGCTCCTAGAGCCCCAAATGAGACACAACAAAAGGAGGAAATCTCTTCTGTGGTGCGCGCCACAAACAAAAGAAACAGGAGGCAAATTTTGCCCAGATTCCCCGCTAAGCAAACACAAAGAAGGCGGAGCAAAGTCTGGGCTGGGCAGACTGGATGATCCCTAGTCTATAGTACTGGTTGACCCTGCAACCATCAGGTGTCAGATACAGAACAAGAGTAAAGGCTGGCATCCATAAAACAGCTATAGCGCCAGGGGTGTGATTTTTCCCTGCAGGGTGCAATGGGATGAAAGAAGCCATTATCAGAGGAAGGTATCCTAATGATAGTCCTTAGGGGAGAAAGCAGGAGGGTGTTGGGGTGTGGATTCAGAAGACATTCTTTAAGAGATAGCTCCTAGATGGATTATCTTCATGGACCATTGAGTATGAAGATATATGTGTACACAATAAATGTGAAAAGGTCTGGAAACTTCAGTCAATCCATAGATTAAGACTGCAATCCTGGAAATAAGCCCCATTCAGTAGATATGTTTTCAAGTAAACTTGCATAGGATGCACTGTAAAAGGTTTAGTTACAAGTTACAAATCCTGCCTGTAGTCAGTGGGATCACTGGGAGCAATAAAACGCTGCGGACATATGGCAAAAGCTATGCTTTCTTTGTCTTTCTTCTGTCAAATCTGATAAGAAGATAATGCAGAGATGTTTTCTAGTTTGCATCTAAAAGCTGGCACCCTTCCAAGTGAAATTATTACAGCTTTCCTTCCTCTGATACAACCCACGAGCAATTTAAAAGGACAATGTTTGTTCAAATTCCTTGTGGAATTGAGCTGAACTCTGTTTTGAGTTTGCCTCAACATTCATGTCATGAAGAATGGCTCTATTAGCTGCGACTAGTCATGCTAGCTAAATGGAACCCCCATGTTCAGAGGCAGTATATCACTGAATACCAGACGCTGGTGATAAACGCAACTGGGGAGGGCTGTTGCATTCATGCCTGCTCACAAACTTCCTGAATAACTGCTGTTGGAAACCAAATGCTGGAGCAGATGGTCTTCAGTCTGATCCAGCTGGGCTTTTTATGTTCAGTATCAATGCTTTTTAAACCTGGAACTTCCACAGTAGTGATGGGTCTTGAATGTTCTTTTTTCTAATATATGTGCTTATATATCCCAAATGTGATAGAAAATATATCCCAAATGTGATAGAAAACTCAAAGTGGCCACTCCTTTAAAAATGAGTAGCAGCTTTTGTTTATTCAAATTCTAATAGTTTCAAGAAACTTCACTTTTTTCAACGTCTTCACAAAAGTGCCTGCACTGAGATTTTGCATCATGTAAATGGCCATTAAATTAATTAATTTTAATTACAGATTAAAAGCCAGACTAACAATTTTTTTTAAGTTATTGGTTGGCTGCACTAGTGAAAATATGGACAAGAACCAATTACATCAGGGCAAAGAAGGTCATAATACTTAATGAAATGTTTGTACATGCATGCATACTAGCCCTATTCAGGCCGTATGTTGTACAAGTGTACAGATGTCTGTACATGAACTTGGGTACAGACTCCACATAGTACAGGTGCAAATATTTTACAAATGACATTATGCAAGAGTAAGCACATTGGAAAGAAAAGACTTACTCTTGTGTAACATTTGTGCAATATTTGAGTTTGCTCAATTGTGCAACTTGTGTGCATGCAACGTTACAGAGCTGATGTACCCTTGCATGGTATGTCAGCCAGGAATTCTACTTCTGAACCTATGTTCAGCATAGCATGTGAAAAACTATAGCCGGATTCAGACGTTATAAAAATGTCCTGCTCTAGCTGTGCGCAGTGGGGTGAAGGGGGAGGAAGTCCCTCCCCAGCCATGTCACTCACCTGTGCGGCCCACTGTTCATGCTTACAGAGGGGCTTGTCTCCTGCTAATTATCCCCTGCTAATTGAACAAAGAGGCAGCTTTTAAAAGTAATGATTCTATTTAGCAGGGGGAGAGCAACTGGCCCTTTCCATCCCCAGCACAGCATCCTTCCAGTGGCTGTTGCTGGTGGCTGTCTTGTTTTTCTTTTTTAGATTGTGAACCCTTTGGGGACAGGGAGCCATTTTTATTTATCTATTTATATCTATATAAACCGCTTTGAAAACTTTTTGTTGAAAAGTGGTATATAAATATTCTTTGTATTTGTATTCGTATAAGAGCCCTACCTGTGGTGGCAGGCACTTCCATGATTGCACGACTGGATTGATCCACCCTCACAATCATGGAAGAACCTCCCAGGTAGGGCTCTTCCTGCTTCATACAAGCCTCACTGTGTGTGTGAGTGGCGGGGTGCACAGGTGAGTGACACGGCAGGGGCGGGACTTCCTCCTCTTTCGCCCCGCTGTGCACAGCTACAGCAGGGCATTTTTACAATGTCTGATTCAGGCTTATATATGTATATAGATCTGTGCCTTATACTGTACACTTGTAGTTGAGACTATAATGTGTGAATAAGGTTATGTTTTGTGCAGGTTTGGATTAAAAGACATAGGTGCATGCTAAGGGTATGTTGTGTTTTTAAAAGTCTGGTACTTCCATTGAACCAGATTTAAATGGTACATGTCATGACATTGCAGCAGGAAGGGATCCCTGCTGCACCCTAAGATCTTGAGGAGGGACTCTTTTTCACTTTAGTGCCACTATGACATCTTGAGATGGTGGGCTAGTGGTACATGTAGTGATATTACAAGACATAAGCATTCCATGTTAGAACAGATGAAAGGTTTGTCAAGCTGAGGATGCTTTCTCTTTGACATTGGCCAGCCAGAGTCCCCAGGGAAGCTCATGAGCTCAGCAAGATTGTGGTAGCCATTCTCTGTCATTTGCATGAAAATCTAATCATCAGCAGTCTACTGCCTCTGGGTGCGGCATATTTAAAGCATAGCCATGTGAGGTTCTTTCATCCTTTCTTGCACTGTAGGCTCTGGAAATAAAACATATTTATATATTAAAATTAAACAAAACCTATTAATACTTAAAACTCCACTTTGATATCAGCCTATGGGGATCTGACATGTTCTATTGCTTTCTATATATGTTGCAATTCTGTCTGGTGAAGAGTTCTGTGTAACTCAAAAACTTGCTGAATCCTTACAAGTAGGCCCAATTACAAAACAAATTGTCATCCAGCTGGCCGTTTATGTAGAAATCCCACTGGAATATGCCATGCAGATTTAGAACCCTAAATCTCAGCATGTCCAGAGTGACTTCATTCCTGGCTCAGCTCAAAGTGATGTCATTGTTGGCTCAGCCCTCAACACATCACTGTCATTTCCCATCTGCTTATTCACAGATACAACTTTGTTGAGGAGGGCTAGGCAAAATTTGTCTTGAAATCTCTGATAATCCACCTTTCCTCATTGTTTTAGTCAAAGCCTGTCTCTTAGGGGAGGCATTGTAACTCACTAGTAGTGTGCCTGCTGTGCTTGTAGAAGGTCTCAGGTTCCATTGCTGACTTTTCTAGGTAGGGCCGCAGGGAAAGACATTGAATCCTGGAAAGATGCAGCCAGTCAGTGAAAACAATGTGGATATACAGTAGGTGGGTCAATGGTCTGATTCAAAATAAGGCAGCTTTATATGTCCATCATATTTCTCATTTGGACATTAGCAGGTCTTTGCAAAATTAAAAAGGGTTCCCACAAAGAGGTGTGCTTGGTTTGAGATGCACAAGACTAAAAATGTTCAGATTTAACACGTAGAGATATCTGAAAAATAGTTGAGCACTATACTCTATCTATACTGGCCGACATGGTGGGGAAAATTACTCAGAACAGTCCCATTGAAATTAAAAGGACAAGTTAGGAATTGTCTAACTTGTCCTTTTATTTTCAGTGGGACTACTGTGAGTAATTTTTCTCATCATGTTAGCCATTCTATTTAATTATGTCTTCATCTGCTCCAGTGTTTTGTACTATTTTATATTCAGGAAGAATGTTCTTAATCTTATACAAAACGTGTGAATGGCCAATTTAATGTGGGAAACATTTTAAAGGTGCAGTTCTATGTTCTTGGTATCACTTCAGATCACTTTCAGTCCTGGATTCCATTTCTATAACATCATCACCTTATCATATCAGCGGAATATGAATGCGGGGGATGGGGGAGATCACCGCTTCTGCATTCATGTTCTATACTCCCTGTTTTAGGTGTTGCGCTCTTTCAAAGTCTCAGAAAATGGATCTGACATTTTGTCCTCTATCTCCACTATAAAACCCAGTTCAGAAACCTTCTTCCATAAATCCCAGGGGGAGATATTGTGATGCCTACACAGAAATTGGCAAACAACATGAGGCTTCAGATCAGCAGGGATTTTTTTAAAATATGAAAAAATAATTGCTAATAGTATTTGATAAAGACTATCACTGCAGAAAGAAGCCTGTTTGTTTGTTTGTTTTGTTTTGTTTGTTTGCTTGCTTGCGTGTGTGTGTATGAGAGAGAGAGAGAGAGAGAGAGAGAGAGAGAATTTTTTTAACTTCTAGTATTCTGATGCAATACAGCAACAGGATTCCTTCATATTCCTAGTTTTTCTACCTGTATCAATAACTTCCAAGATTTCCCAGAAATGGGGAAAGAGGGTACATAAGTAATCCATGCTTTACCTTTTTGTGAAACATGTTTTGTTTCTGAGATAGAATAATATTGTGAAGAAACAATTCATATGTTTCCCCATGGCGAGCTGTTTGTTTTCCTGATGAATGTAAGACTCATGCCTCCTTGGAGGCAATTGTGCAGTCTTTGATTTTTAAAAGCTGCTGGAATGTAATAATCACCTTCCAGTTCCTAATTTACCACTTCTGAGCAAGGTGATTGACAACTCCAGAAATTCTGGATGAAGCTCATTTAGATCCTCGGTCTTGCTTCAGGTCCAGTATTGGTGCTGAAACTGCTTTGGTCACTCTGATGGATGATCTAAACTAGGAGATATTCATGAGGGATGTAAATATGAGCATGTTGATTATTCTGGACCTCTCAGCTGCTTTTGACCCCACTGATCATAGCAGCCTTTTAGGCTGCCTTCCTGGGGGAACTGTGTTGTGGTGATTCTATGACAGAATCCAAAAGGTGGTGCTGGGAGGAAGGCTGCGCTGTCCTAAGGAACTTGGCTTACAGCAGGGCTGCTCAACTTCAGCCCTCCTGCAGACATTGGCCTACAACTCCCATAATCCCTGGCTATTGGCCACTGTGGCTGGGGATTATGGGAGCTGTAGTCCAAAAACAGATGGGGGGGGGCAAAGTTGAGCAGGCCTGGCTTAAAGGGTTTTGCAGAGTTCGATCTTTTCTGCCATACTTTTTAACGTCTAGATGAAACCACTGGGAGGTATCATCCAAAAATTTGGGTGGTGGTCAGGGGTGATGACACTCATCTATTTTTCTCAACACAGCGAGATATGGTGGGAGAAGCCCTGAACAGGTGTCTGAGGTCAGTAATGGACTGTATGAGGGTGAGCAATGATATAGAACCTCCATGTTCAAAGGCAGTTCACCACTGCCTTATCCCTTGCCACCACCTTCCATGCCCTCACGTCCATTCACCATCTTCCACTGCTTTGCACGTCCTCACAAGGTCCCTGACACCTCACCACCATCTCACATTACCTCTTAAGTCCATTTGCTACCTCACCCTCCCAAACTCCCACTCCTATGCCCCCTCACAAGCTTATTCACCATACTGTGGCCACCTCATATGCCCTCCTGTCACCTCATCACCACTTCTCATACCCTTGCGAGTCCATTTGCCCCCCTGCCACTGCCTTGCACACCCTTGTGAGGCTGCTGCCAACAAGCTGCCCCCTTGCTTTCCCTTTGCCCCTCTGCTGACACTTCACATGCCCTTGCAAGGCCCACTGCACCTTGCCACTGCCCCGTGGAGGGAGAAAACAAAAGTCCATAAAAAGCGGGGGGGGGGGATTTGTTTAACTACAGAAGTGCCAGAGTTCTCCTAGATTCTCCTTATCAAACCGATAAGTTCAGAACCAGGAAGACACTCTCTCAAATTTGCCAGTATTTGTTCCTTAATAGGCAAAATCACTGATCTGTATCCTTAGCTGATGTTACCTTCATATTAGGAAGACTTCAGAGGCTAACCAGTGGTAGTGGGGAATAGAAGAAGTAACATTGGCAGGTCAGAAGGCCGTTACAAGGGGAAGGGAAATCAGAAATCTAATAGCTGTTTCCATTTCCTGCTGTCCTGCCAGCTCTTTAATGTTGGGGAGCAGTGCCAACTACCCACAGAGCTAGGGATGTGCCCGAACCGGTTCGGAGGCCATGCTGGAGGCCTCCGAACCGATCCGGATCCGAGCCGGTCCTGCGGCTTGGCATGGAGGGGGGTTGTAGCTTTAAGGGTGGGGGGGGTAGTACTCCCCCCCCGCCGCTCTTCCCCCTCCGGCGCTGTGGTTTTTTGTAAAGTTTCTGGGGCGGCAGCGTTCCCCGCTGCCGCCCCTGCCCCCGTCGTTAGCCTGCCATTACCGAAGTATGTAACACGCATGTGCCCGCTCCGGCGCGCATGTGCACCCACCGCCCCGCGCATGCTCCGCATACGTCATACATCGACGTGTGACGTACGCGGAGCGCGCACGCGGCGGCGGGTGCGCACACGCGCCGGAGCGGGTGCATGCGTGTTACGTACTTCGGCAATGGCAGGCTAACGACGGGGGCAGGAGCGACAGCGGGGAACGCTGCCGCCCCAGAAACTTTACAAAAAACCACAGCACCGGAGGGGGAAGAGCGGCCGGGGGGGGGGTAAGTACTACCCCTCGCCCTTAAAGCTACAACCCCCCCATGCCAAACCGGACCGGTTCGGAGGCCATGCACATCCCTACACAGAGCCTCAACTTGCTCATTTGTAATGCCTGATTGGTCCAGAATAAATAAGAAATAATCCATGATCTGATTATTAATGAAGGGGCCAACCTGGTATGCATCACAGAGACTTAGCTGTGGGAGGCCAGTGGTCCAATCTAATCCCAGCTTCTCCTTCCAGGGTACTCTGTTGAGGATCAGGTGAGGGGACACGGGCAGTAGACATGATTGTTCCTAAGCATCCTCTCCTACCCATTTCAAAATTGGCCCCTTGGTATATGGAAGAACTGTGGGAGCTGAAGTGGCAAGGTAGATGACTGGAGAACAAGGGGGAAAAGACTTGACTCAAATCCGACATATTACAACATAGAGAGCATTTGAAGCAAGAAGATTGCAAGCCAATTGGAAGCCAGTGCCAAAAACAGGAAACAAAGGGGAAACAGCCTGCCAAAATGCTGCTTGGAATGCTAGGAATATTCCAACTTGGAACAGAGTAGTTCTGTTCCGAGCTCAAAACAGGCCCGTTTTGAGTTGGAACTTTCTGAGCTCGGAATTTTCTACATATCCCTAAAACCAACCAACCAACCAATTCTTCAAAATATATAATAGATTAAACTGAAAATTGCTCCGAAGATATTTATACATGGCATCACAGGTACCAGCCAATCAGTGCTGTACACAGCTTGCTTGTGCTGCAAACATGCAGAAATGGTTTACTTTGAGCTCAATCCTGGAAAGAAGACCACAGGTGAGTGTGCTTCTACAGCAATCCCACCACCCCAATTGCATATGTAGGTACACTAGGGATGTGCACAGAACCGGCTGGCCCGGTTTGGTTCTAGAGCAAACTGCACTTGAACCCTACTGGGCCAGTTCAGTTCAGCACCCTGGTGAACCCCCTTGAATTTGGTTCGGGGGTTCACGAGCGTTTAAAGGCTTAATTTTTTTAAAGACTTTGCAGCCCTCCGTGGGGTTCCTGGAGGTGGCAGGGGGTGGGGGTCCATGGGTGCCAGCATGGGGGACACTGCTGGCCTTCTATATGCCCCCCAAGAGCCAGTTTGGCTGGCTCTGTACCTGTTCAGGAGGTCTTCAGCAGGTTTTCGGCCTTCTCCTGGTGGGGTGGGGGCCATGCTGGGGGCTGGGCACCTGCGCAGTAGGCCTCTCTGCATGGCCTCTGCATGCGCCCAAATGGGTGCAAACCAGCTCTTGGGGGACATATAGAAGGCCAGCGGGGGGAGGGAGATCCCCGTGGACCCCCTGCCGCTTCCAGGAACCTCATGGAAGGCTGCAAAGGTTAAAAAAAATTAAGACCTTTAAACTTTCATGAACCCCCCGAACTATTGGGGGGGTCGGTCTGAGGTTGGACAGAACAGGGGGGGGTTCGGTTTGACCCCGACCGGTCAAACCGAACCATTTCTACCTCGAACAGGTTTGGAGTCGAACCTGTTTGCACATCCCTAGTACACACCCTTTTTCTTAGCTTCCTTCCTCTTCCTGCTTCTCATCAGATTATGATTACTTGTTTCTGGTCAAAACAGGAATCTTTTAAGCATTGTTTTATGAAAGTGTTAAGAAGGACAAATAAGAGAGCAGCTGCAATGGAAAAACTGGAGCGACTGATCTCCAATTTCTCTTTGTCTCTGATTAGCTGAATCTCTCTTTTGTTTCTCTCTTGGTTGCATCCAGCTGAACTAGACATAATGGAGCTGCCAGACCACCACTTGTAAACCTCAGGCTTCTGCTCTTGCTCTAGTCCCAACATTGCTGAATGCATTGCAGTGTTATGACTGAGAATCACTGCCCACCAAGAACTCTTCCTTTGTTGCTTTTTTGAGTTGAATCATTACTAATGAATTAATGGATGAAAATAAATATGACAGTATCCCAGTGCAATGAAGATAACCATTTCTCTCTATTAAATAGCACTGGCATATCATCTGTTCTCTACAAAAGTCATCTTAGTGTGCTGCCCAAATAAAGGGATACATAGATTGCTGTGTGTGTCTGTTTTTCATCGCTGCTTTTCGTCACTGAGGTCATAGCAAAAAAGTGGTTTTAAAAAAACAAATGAGGAGAGCTAATTTGCTCAGCAGGCAGTTAATACCATTGGCTTGTCATTTTCATTGACCAGGCAGGTGTGAAACTACTGTTGGGTCTTATTTATTTATTTTATTATTATTTATTTAACATATTTTTATACCACCCAAAACTTACATCTCTGGGTGGTTTACAAGATTAAAAAGTAAAACATTAATTAAAAACAAAAACCCAGCCTTCTGCCCCAGCCCGCTCTCCCTCCCAAGCCTTCTACCCCAGTCCCCTCCCCCCAAGCCTTCTGCCCCAGCTTGCTCCCTCCTCCGTTTCCCCCTCTTTCTTTCTCTCTTTTTCGCTCTCTCATTCATGCTCCCCCCCCCACGCTTTTTAGCCTGCTTGTGTTTCCCCCGCTGGCCGTTGCTACCTCCTCCTTCCTCCAGTCCCCAGTGTCAGACTCGGGCTGCCAAGCGTTCAGCCGGCTCCTTCCTGCATGGCCCTCCCTCTAGCAAGCATCTTCCGAAGCGGCCAGCCGTTTGTCTCTGCCCAGCCAGGCTCCACCGCTTTCTCTCCCCGCAGCTTCCCCCCTCCCTTCTGCCCCAGTCCGTTCAGTTCTCCTCTCCGCTTGCCCGCTTTCCTTCTTTTCCTTTCCTCCCTAAGCGGCCACTTCCCTACACGGCCAACCGCTGCCCAGCCAATCCGGCGTCTCCGCTGCCCAGCCAATCCGCTGTGTTGCCAGGACGCATCCCCACAGAGGCACGTCTACGAGAAGTAATATAATAGATAGTCTAAAGATTCTACCAGGATCCTGCAAGCCACTCAAAAATGCTTATATGCAGATTATAGTGTGTTTCATTTACTCTTGGCTTACAAAGCCAATCAACATATTTTAGAAATTTGTTTAGTACATAACAACAGAGATGGACAATGCATGGAATCTAGTGCTTCCAGTTCAACCCCACAGCCATAGTAGCTTATGCTACACAAAACTGCCAGTTACCACGCCTACGAAGATGTTTTTCCTTAGTACTGGACAGTATAAAGACCAAGATCAGGATCAGTGATCAGCATCAATAGGCAGCTATTGAGGGCCCGCTGCTGATCTCTGCTGTCACTACAGCGCCCACAGCATTTTTGTAGTGGTGGTGGAGGCACTGCCCTGGGGCTCACTCAGGTAGGAGGGGCCTCAGAAAAGCAGCATAGCAACAAATGTACACTCAAACCATATTGCAGATCCCATGCAAACCACATTGCAGTAAAATCCAGGTAAAATGCAGGGAGCAGCAATAAATATAAGTTCACTATTAAGCAAAAAGCCAGGCCACTCAGCACTAGGTGAAATCTCTGGGGAGAACATTCCACACTTAAGAAGACCACAGGAAAAGCCTCCTTTTCTTTATTACTGCTCTCCAGTCACCAGTCACCACCCATTTAAAATCCAAAGGCAAAAGCACCTGGAGAAGGGCCTGTAAAGATCGTCTGAATTACTGGGCAGGTTCATGTTATAAAGGAGCTGACGGTCCTTTCGATAAACAAGTCCCAAGCCATAAGGTCAGTGTCACCGCTTTGAATTGTACCTGGAATCGCACAGGATGCAAGTGGGAGTTAACACTGGAGAGATACGTTCCCTGCTGCTAGCTCCAGTTGACAAGCTTGCTGCTGTGTTTTGTACCAATTAAAATGTATTTCCATCAAAGACTCTTGAGAGCCATCACTACCAAGCACTGCAACAACTTACCTAAATGATCCAGCAGTTGGACTCAGTATGGCAGCTTCATGTAAGAACCATATTCCCTTTGTAACACTGAGGCTATTCCCACGATTACTGGAAAGCGGGCTAAGGGAGATTAGCCCGCTTTCCAGGGATCGTGGGAACCACCGGGATCACAGGCGAGCCTGGTGCTCCCAAGGCAGCTAGCCCACCTAATTCCCCCTCCCCTTAAATGAGGTTAACGGAGCGGGTGCTCTGTTAACCTCATTTGGTTGCTCATGTGTCACCGCGGCACACAGTGGCAACACAAGCAGCCTCCCGGGTTCAGGGGTCTCTCCAGGATGCCCCGCACACTCGCACGCATCATCCTGGAACTTCTAGTGGCCGCGTGGCCCCCAATCCCCGCAGCCCCTGACCGATCTGGCCACCCAGCTACGAGGGGCTGCTTGTCTGCCCGCTCGTAAGCCCGCTCTCCCTTCAAGCTCCACAGAAGCTCTTCTTACGGATCATGAGAAGAGCTTCACTGTCTCTTTCGCACAAGGCATGGGCTTCCCTTCTGTGTTTAAAGGGCCAGTCTCTTGCACATGACCAGGCCCACGTTCTAAGAAGAATGTCTACAGTGCAGGAAACTATCCTATTGATTGAGGATTCACAGAAACCCATCTCATTTCTTTTTACAGAGAAAAAGTAAGCCCAGAACGTTGTCAGGCCTGTCTTAATGTGCCAGAGATCAGGAAGACAGAGCCAAGCCACAGTGGAGTTTCCTGGGAAAGGAGATGTCCAGTCCATCACTGCCCAATTGATTCTTCACCCAACTTCGTGAGATACCACCCGCCTTTCCCCAGCCATATGCATGCACCGATCTCCACTCGATCCAATGGCCAGGTGCCATCTGGCTCCAAGGACTCCTTTCAGCCTCACCTGTACTATCACTGCAACCAGCAAGAAAGCAGAAGCAGCTATGCCTTGCCTCCTCTTCCAGGCCATGGTGAGAGAGCTCCTTCATGCTCCCAGCGCTCCAGTGGGGATTCGTCACCAACTCCCCAGCACGAGAGCTCTGAAAGCAGATGGAAACAGTGGTCTCGTGACCAGCTGCAGCTACGGCCAGTGCAACACCATATTGTGACAGTCAGGTAAGAACAAAGCTCTGTAGTAAAAGGCCTCCGTGAATGTCCTTGTGGTCAGGGGACAAAGAGGCCAAGAGTGTGGCTTGCACTATGGAGTGATGTCCTCCTGGAAGTCTCCAGCAGTATACCCATGGCCAATAAAGTGCTTTTCTTTACTCAGTAGCAGCTGTAGGACTGCTACTGCCCCTGTTTGGACTGGGACCATGCTATAGGGGAGGGGGCTTTAACAGTGTTGTTTTTAATCAGTCACCTGGTCATCACTGGAGACCTGGAACTGAAGTCTGGGTGAGTGGCACTGGAGGGGGTGGTTTCTTTCATTTGCCCTTTTTTCACTGCATCTCTGTGGGCAGTGGTGGCTTCAGCATCTGGGGGTCAACTCTTGGGATGTTCTAAAGCCGAAGGGGTGGGGGGCAAGTGGCACAAGCCAGCCTCTGGAAACATGATCAATGCTTTAAGTGGCTTTGATTTGTAATAAATATTCCCTTCCTCTCCCAGGGTCCTCAGCTCCTTCTATTAGTTCTCTTTTTCCTGACTCTTGTTTGGTCCCTGAGGAGCTGCTGGGGGTGAACTCCCAGGATGATTCTTATCCTTTTTCTTCTGTTACTTCTGCAACTTCTTATCTTCATTCCTTAGCACCTGGCCTGTCTCCTCCTCTCCTCTTAGCTCTTTCTGCTGAATTTGTTATTTTTCTGTGCTTGGGTTCTGGATCCATTTATAGAGTTTTTATTTTCTTTTGTTGTGTAAGCTATGTTTGTTTGTTTTTTCTTTTACTTTCTTGGGCTCCCTGGCTAGGTGTGGGTGCTTTTTGGAGCTATCTGGGTTGGGTAATTTGGGCGGCTTATTCCCACAGTGTTGGGATTCGGGAGATATGGCGTGAGGAGGCTGGTTAGCCAGCTGAGGGGTAGCAATCCCTGCAATTTGTGTATGCTTTTTCCTTTTTGTTTCTGCTTCCGACCTTCCTTCCTCTTCCCTGGGACCAGGTGACCAGATTGCTGGTTCTCAAGGTCTTGGGTTCCTGCTTTTCAGTGCCAGGTCAATTTGCAATAAGACCTCTTCCATTTTTGATCTTATTATGGAGGAGCAGGCCAACCTGGTTTGTATTACGAAAACCTGGCTGGGTCATGATGGCGATGTTGCCTTATTGGAGATCTGCCCACCAGGTTTCCGTATGTTCCATCAGCCCAGGTCCTTGGCTGGGGATGCGGATTGGCAATGATTTATATTATATTATGTTATTTATTGCTTGTTTACACAGTCATAAGAACATAAGAACAGCCCTGCTGGATCAGGCCCAAGGCCCATCTAGTCCAGCATCCTGTTTCGCACAGTGGCCCACCAGATGCCATTGGGAGCCTACAGTCAGGAGTTGAGGGCATGCCCTCTCACCTGCCATTACTCCCCTGCAACTGGTACTCAGAGGCACCCTGCCCTTGAGGCAGGAGGTGGCCTACAGCCCTCCAACTAGTAGCCATTGATAGACCTCTGCTCCATGAAGTCATCCAAACCCAAGGACCTGGGATGGCTGAATTTTATTGTCAGTTGTTATAGATATCGTCGCAGAATATAGGCTCTTCCCAGTAAAGCTGCTTTTTGTAATTGGCTGATGGTGATTTCTGTGGCCCCTATGGTGTTGAGGTGCTCTTCAAGGTCTTTTGGAACTGCACCCAGGGTGCCAATTACCACTGGGATTATTTGGGTCTTTTTCTGCCACAGCCTTTCAATTTCAATTTGTAGATCTTTGTATTTGGTGATTTTTTCTATTTCTTTTTCTTCTATTCTGCTATCCCCTGGTATTGCTATGTCGATTATTTTGACTTGTTTTTCTTTCTTCTCGACTACAGTTATGTCTGGTGTATTGTGTGGCAGATGTTTGTCTGTTTGTAGTCGGAAGTCCCATAATATTTTTACATCTTCATTTTCAACAACTTTTTCAATTTTATGGTCCCACCAATGTTTGGCTACAGGTAGCTTATAATTTTTGCAGATGTTCCAGTGTATCATCCCTGCTAATTTGGCATGCCTTTGTTTGTAGTCAGTCTGTGCGATCTTTTTACAACAGCTGATTAGGTGGTCCACGGTTTCATCTGCTTCTTTACAAAGGCGGCACTTGCTGTTTGTTGTGGATTTTTCGACTTTGGCTCTTATTGCATTTGTTCTTAGTGCCTGTTCTTGTGCAGCCAGTATTAAACCCTCTGTTTCTTTCTTCAAGTTGCCATTCTTAAGCCATTGCCAGGTCTTGCTGATGTCTGATTTTCCACTTATATTGTGCAAATATTGACCATGCAGGGGCTTATTTCTCCATTTTTCTGCTGGGTTCTTGACTTGTTCTTTCTTGTAGGCCTGCTTTCTTTCATTGGTGTTGAATAGTTTTGCATTATTGACCATTTGAAGTGCATCTTCTTCACTGTCCTTTATATATTCTTCAAGGCCTCTTTTCTCCTCCTCTGCTGTTTGATGGACTTGCAGCATTCCTCTTCCACCTGAGCTGCAAGGGAGGTAGAGCCTATCTACATCACTGCGGGGGTGCAGAGCATGATTGATGGTCATGATTTTCCTGGTCTTACGATCTAGCGTCTCTAGCTCTGCTTGGGTCCAGTCTATTATTCCTGCAGTGTATCTGATAACAGGTATAGCCCAGGTGTTTATGGCTTGTATGGTGTTCCCGCCATTGAGTTTGGACTTGAGGATTTTTCTTCTTATTATTATCATTATCATTATCATTATCATTATCATTTATTCAATTTCTATACCGCCTTTCCAAAAATTGCTCAGGGCAGTTTACACAGAGAAATAATACATACATAAGATGGATATCTGTCCCCAAAAGACTCACAATCTAAAATAGGGAAGCTCTTGCATTGATTAGGGGCCCTGCCCTGCAGGCAGCAGGTTGTGAGTGTCTTTTCGTTATGTTGGGTCTTCGCGATAAGCTTGGGCTGTTGCTTGTATTCCGGCCGCCCCACTGCCCGGCCTCAGCCCTTCCTGAGCTTCTTGACCTTGCTGCAGGCCTGCTGGTTACGAACCCCAGATCTTTGATTCTGGGGGATTTCAACCTGCCATCTCTGGGTGAGGGTTCGATGATGGCCCAGGATTTCATGGCCTCCATGGCAGCCATGGGCTTATTGCAACTTATCTCTAGTCTGACTCACGTTGGTGGTCACACTGTGGACCTGGTTTTTGTCTCGGAGAGTGGCGATATGATCTTAAAATGGGGGACTTCTCCATCTGTCCCTTGCCATGGTCTGATCATTCCCTAATTTGTTTGCAGATCACTGCCGCTCCTTCCCTTTGCAGGGGCAATGGACCTATTTTGGATGGTCCACCCCAGGTGTCTTATGGATCCTGATGGTTTTCAGAGGGCACTTGGAGAGTTTCCCAGCAATCTGGTAGGCAACTCGCCAGTGCTACTCATTGAGGCCTGGAACATCGGGGCTATGAGGGTACTTGAGCAGCCTCTTAGGGCTCATGGATTTCGGCTTCCCTGGTTTTCTGAGGAACTTCGAGAGATGAAGCAAGTCAAAAGACGCCTAGAGCACCGCTGGAGGAATACTAAGACAGAAGCCGACCGAGCACAGTTGCTTGCCCATGTTTGGGAGTACACAGTGACGATAAGGGTGGCAAAATCTTCTCATTTCTCCATGCTTATTGCATCAGCGGATTCCTGTCCGGCGGCCCTTTTCTGAATCACCCGTTCTTTGCTGGGAAGGGTTGATTCTGGTGACCTTCCACCTGGCCGCTGAGACATGTTTGCTAGGTTTTTCGCTGATAAAGTTACTCGCCTTCGGTCAGAGTTGGATTCCAATTGCTCAGTATCCATTGAGGTAATAGAGGCTGGGTCTTGTGATACTATCTGGGATACCTTTGAGCTTGTTGGGGTTGATTATGTGGACAGGATTCTCACCAATGTGGGCACAGCAACCTCTAGCCTGGACCCTTGTCTCTCCTGGCTCGCGAGGGCTGCGAGGGGGAATGTTCACTCCTGGCTTCGGGAGACGGTTAATTCCTCTCTTCAGGAGGGGTTTGTTCCATCAGCCCTTAAAGAGGTGGTGGTCTACACTCTCCTGAAGAAGCCTCCTCTCGACCCTGACAATCTGGATAACTACCGATTGGAAGATCTCCAATCTTCCTTTTCTTGGTAAGATTTTGGAGAAGGTGGTTTGTGCCCAGTTGATGAGAGTTCTGGAGGAGACTGATTTCCTGGGTCCTTGCCAGTCAGGTTTTAGGCCACAGCACAGCACTGAAATGGCATTGGGAGCCCTATTAGATGACCTGTATCGTAACCTTGATGTGGGAAGCGTACCTCTCTTGGTTCTTCTTGATCTCTCAGTGGCCTTCGATACCATTGACCATGCTATCTTTCTGGAGCACTTAAGTGGGCTGGATCTTGGGGACACTGTTCTTCAGTGGTTCCGGTCCTACCTCACTGGGTGATTCCAGTCGGTGTCGATTGGGAGTGAGTGTTCTGTGCCCTGGCCCATTTCTTGTGGGGTTCCACAGGGCTAGGTCCTTGCTTCCATTCTCTTTAACATCTACATGAAGCCACTGGGCTTGGTCATCCGTCAGTTTGGGGTATGTTTTCATCAATATGCTGATGATACTCAGCTTCATATCTCTACCCCTGGCGAAACAGGTAATGCCGTTTATGTGCTGGCTCAGTGCCTAGAGGCTATCAGGACCTGGATGGGCCAAAACAAGGTCAGGCTCAATCCCTCCAAGACCAAGTTGTTCTTGTTCAATTTGTGATCTGGCCAGTTGCCGTGTGTGAGTTTATCTCTTGACGGGGTTGTGCTTCTCTTGAGAGAGACAGTTCATGATCTGGGGGTCCTCCTGGACTCGTGGCTCCTGCTTGAACAGCAGGTGGAGGCTGTGGCCAGGGGTGCCTTTGCCCAGCTTTGGCTGGTTTGCCAGTTACGGCCTTTCCTCAACTGGCAGGCCCTGACAACAGTAACTCATGCATTACCTCTCGTTTGGATTACTGTAATGCGCTCTACCTAGGGTTGCCTTTGAAAAGGATTCGGAAGCTTCAACTAGTCCAGAATGCTGCGGCCCGCCTCCTCATGGGTGGTCGTAGATTTGATAGTGTCACACCTCTTTTACGGTCGCTGCACTGGTTGCCTGTTCACTTCCGGGTCCAATCCAAGGTGCTGGTTCTCACCTACAAAACCCTTATGGGCTTAGAACCTGTATATCTCTCGGCCAATTGTATCCCATCCTGTGAGGTCTTCTCAGTTGGCCCTCCTTAGTGTCTCGGGCCCTGGTGTAGTGTGTGGTGCCTGGGCCCGTAGGAGGGCCTTTTCTGTGGCTGCCCCTCTTCTCTGGAACACTCTTCCCCCCAGGTTCATTCAGCCCCCTCCCTGCCTGCTTTTAAGGCCCTTCTTAAGACCCACCTGTTTCGCCAGGCATTTGCCCTTTAATAGTTTTTTTAAAAAATTGATTGTTGTTGATATCTCTGTTGTTCACCACCTTGAGTGTTTGGAGGAGGCAGTATATAAGACGTTTCAATAAATAAGTACTGCTGAAGCCACCGCCTGCAGAGGTGTAGCCAAAAGGGGGGTGGGCAGGTAAAAAATAATTCATCGCTTCCCACACCATCAGAGCAGGAGATGACAAATATTTGTGAGTTTGGGTGGGGCTTAATTACAAGACTGTTTTAACTCTTTGTCCCTGCCACAGTCCCAATCTGGATCAGGCTCCTCTATGGTTGCTATACAGAAACTAAGCATGACAAGGTCAAGGTTCCTGTGTTACTAATGTGAAGTATAGGTTGGCCCTAAGAGGATTCAGAGTATATCTAAAAATGCAGTTCCACAGACATATCTGCAGACACAGGTACCCTACAGGACATGCTCATCAGAAATTGCTCATGACTCCCTGGCAGGTAAACATTAAGTGACAGACCTGGGTTTTCTGCCTAATGAGGCCATTCACACAACCAAAAACTGTGTTCTACCCGGGTTTGGGAGCTGTGTGTGCTCCCAATTTTCAGTTGTGTAGAAGCAAGGTAGGAGGAAAACCTGGTTAGCTTTTCCTCCTCCCTTGCTTCGAACACAACTGAAAACCAGGAGCGTGCACAGCTCTCAGAACTGGGTAGAACATTGTTTTTGGTTGTGTGAATGACCTCAGTGTATGAATGGCCCTGAGGGATGGATATGTGTCTGTTGCAAGTAGATTAATGGATCTGCCACTTCCTCATTTATTTTAACCACAATTCCCCCACTCCTATCTTATTAGCTGAAGCTTAATGATCCTAAATCTGGCTTCAGGTCAGTCTAAGTGCTGTTCATTGTATTACTTTTAAGACATTAAGATTAACATACTTTTGAGAGTTAAACCCTCTTCTAAATATCCATGAAATTTCATGGCTATTCCAAACATAACCATCTGTCTTAGAAAAGGACAAAAGCTCTCTCACAAGCTGTTTCTGCAGTTTGGTGCTTCCTGTGTTTTCTCTCCAAGGAAAGCCTCTATGTTTTTGTCCCGCAGTTACATTTTCATAAAGTTATGGACAAGGAACAACTCCAGAAAGGCTAATCAAGTCTTCAAAAGTCATGTGAAATGTCATGTGGCCCTGATAATATTGGTGGGAGGCATAGCTCAGTGGTAGTGCAAATGCTTTGCATGTAGAAGACCCTCGGTTCTATCCTTGGCATCTCCAGATAAAGCTTGGAAAGATAAGGCTCAGAAGAGAGCTACTGAAGTATAAGGCAGCTTCATCCATTTCCCTCTTTTCCAGCTATGCAAGCAACAGGATTCAGAGATAATCGGAATGAATTCTGGGGTTGTGGGGGTGGAATTCTTAAGCAAGCTCTTCTGATTCAAATTTGCTTGCCAAAATTCTAATTGATATTCTCTTAATTTAATTTGGTTTTCACCATTTTAGATGCTATTGGTGTGAGTGTTTTTAAAAATGTGTGCAAGTACTGAGTTTGGCTATTCATCTAAACAGGTGACCCTTGTTATTCGCAGGGGTTCTGTTCCCGCCAATTTCAGTGGATAATGAAACTGTGAATAGAGACCTTAACCTGATGGGGGTGGGTTAGGTTCCTTGAGCTTTAAAAAAAATGCTAAAAAAGCAGGGAGGGGCAGAAATAAGGGTAGAAAAGCTTAATACCTTGTTCTCCAGGTCTCCAGGAATGCCCCCCAAGTCCTCTTTTCATTTTCATTTTTTTTCTTTTTTTAACAAAAAAGCCACAAAATGTCTCTACACTTCAAAATGGCAGCTGTACATGACATCAGAAGTCATTTGCAGACACTCAGGAATCATGGATGGGTGAAAATTGCTTATATTTCATGCTGCAGATAAAGAAACTGGGTATCTAAGACTCATCCACGGATAATGAAAACGTGATCCACGAAACTGCAGATAACGAGGGTCTCCTTGTATTTTACATGACTTGTACTTTTAACCTTGTACGTTACCTGAACTATATAGAAGTAAGAGCTATTGAGTTTATGTGGTAAGGCAGTTAGTAAGATGCTGTGAGTGGGAGAACTCTATGGAAGAATCCTTGGACACATTTGCCATCCTGTTGGAAAAATATAAAATATGAGACCCTGAAAGTAGAATTTTCTGTACTGCTTAGAGCACTGTAGTTAGAATCACAGTTCTTTACCACCACAAGAAGACTTGGTGGATTATTCTGAGAGTCTAAAATGCTCCAAGGAACCCACATGATCACCCACAGTAACAATCAAGATCAGTGCCCAATGTAATTGTTAATGTAAGTGTAGGTTGTTAAGTGTAAATTGCCCTTATGGGCAGGGCAAGTGACCTGTTAAGTGTGGCAGGAAAGGATTTTCACTGTAGATGCTACAGCTCAGCTGCTGATTAAACAAATTCCACATTGACCCTCAGTAAATTACAGGCCCATAATAACCAGACTGCCAACTTCACCATACTAGTTATTAAGTGTTCATTGGCTGGTGCTGCATTATGGAGCTCAGATTTTGTACTTTGCCTGCCCGGAAGGGTTAACACTCTTATTAACAGAGAATTCTGCTTGGCTTGAAATTAATAAGCCAATGAATATCTTTCTCCCTACAGACATGACAAAGTGCTCAGGATGCCAAAGAGGTATGTTAAGATCAATCACGTCCTGTCTTTCTACCCTATTATCATTTTCTCTTCTCATACCCTGCTATTAGGAATGAGACGATGCATTATTCTTGGTGACATCCCAGGCAGGCAAAGAACTGCAGCTACATTAGCAGGTTCATGGTTCCTCAGTGAGAGCTTCCCATCTGTTCATGGTTCCTCAGTGAGAACTTCCACCCACCCCCCTCCATTTTGCATTTTGCAATAGATGTACTCTGCTTTTGTGAAAAGCTGCACAATCCAGATAACTTTCCTCAGGTGGCAGTTGCTTTTGGATTGGTCATTTGTTGCTCTTTTAACTGGGCGACAGCACTAAGAACTGCTTCATATATTGCACTAAAATTGGGTATTGATTTCTCATGCTGTATTGTTTAGTATGTGTTGCTTTACTCTGCGTGTTAAGCATGTACCCTCATCTGCCTCATAACGTATGTGGTGGAGAATGTCCTTCCCCCAACCCATCACATGTATACCATAGAAACATGCATCAGGGAGTTGGCACCAACCAACTGTGGCTCCCCACAGTGTTTCCATGATGTACGAAGACTGAAAAATAGACGTGTAGCTCCTTTTTGACAGGGTAGGAGCATCTACATGCTGAACTACTTTCGCTACAATACATGAAGTGGCCCCAAACGAACACTTGTGCACTATTTACCAATCAGAGCCATTTAAATCCCACCTTTCTGCTAAAAACCTTGATGGATTTTATTTTTTTATTTGATTTCTATACCGCCCTTCCAAAAATGGCTCAGGGCAGTTTACACAGAGAAATAATAAATAATAAGATGGATCCCTGCCCACAAAGAGCTCACAATCTAAAAAGATACATAATATAGACACCAGCAACAGTCACTGGAGGTACTGTGCTGGGGGTGGATAAGGCCAGTGCATGATGTGAGGTGACCCGCATCAAAAAAACCCATGAAATACAATAAAAACAACACACAGTGCCAAGACAGGGATAGTTGATAAGAACAATTTAGTATTATTAAAAATATTTATATATCACATTTCAACAACAAAAGTCAGAAAAGGGCTTACATAGTAAAAATTATGAGAAAATGGTTCCTTGTCCCCAAAGGGCTCACAGTCTTCACACACAACAAAACACAATACACCAGCAACTGGAGAGATGCTGTGCTGTGCTGAACAGAAACAGTTGCTCCCCCTCTGCTAAATATATGAGAGCCACAGCCTTAAAGGGGGTTTCCTTGCCCAGTTAGCAGCGGCAATTTAGCAAATTAATACAGCAGATCGTGTGATCAAAAATTTGGTAGTGCTGCCCAGCTCCTGCCTGCTGCACGATTACTCCCCACTCCTCCTTCCTAGTTGTTTGCTCTCACACAATCAAAAATCAAGTGCGCATACAGCTCCCAAGCTGGGTAGGATTCTTGTCCCACCCAGTTTTCAATTGTGTGGACTGCCTTATTTAGTTTTTTTAAAGGAAAGCACACCAGGGAGATGAGCTTTACAGGCCAAATACCCATTCTGTGACATAGAAGACAGCAAGGTGAGTTGCCCTAGGCAGGCAGTTCCATAGCCTAGGCACAGCCACAGAAAAGGCTGACTCTCCCGTGTCCCAATCACATGCTGGTTGGAGCTGGATCACAGGAATGTGCCTGGAACCGTTTGGCACTCCTTTCTAGGAGCGCCGAACCAGTTCCGTGGACCGGAGTTTGAGCTGGTTCGGAGGGCGGGGGGATCCTTTAAGGGGCCAGGGAGGTGCTGCCTACCTGCCAGCCCCCACCCTACCACTTTCCCCCCACTGGCACGCTAAAAGCAAGCACACAGGACAGCAGCATCCCTCTCTGTGCCCTGTTCTGCATAGCCATACAAATGGCTGGTGCGGTCCATGCACCAGCTTTTAGAGAGTGCGCTGTTGCGGGGGAAGTGGTGGGGCAGGGTTGGCAGGTAGGCAGCGGCTCCCCGGCCCCTTAAAGGAACCCCTGCCCTCTCAGGAGTGCATAGTCCCTACTGGATCAGAGCAAAGGTCTATCTAGTCCAGCATACTGTTTTCCACAGAGGCCAGCCAGATGCCTCTGGGAAGCCCACAAGTAGGATATATATTGTATATATATTCTAGTAGGATATATTCGTCAGTAGGCTCTCTCACTGTTGCTCCCTAGAAACTGGTATTCAGATGCTTACCAAGGTATGCATCACCATGGCCAGATTTCAAGAATGGGGCCACTTCCATACCAGCAGTGAAGTGTGGGATATTCAAGGCTTTCATGCAAGTTCTAAGCATGGTCATCTTGCTCCCCATGTATTGTTGTTGTTGGTATTTATTCAATTTCTATACCGCCCTTCCAAAAATGGCCCAGGGCGGTTTACAGAGAGAAATTATAAATAAATAAGTTGGATCCCTGTCCCCAAAGGTCTCACAATCTAAACAGAAACTTCAAAATAGACACCAGCAAAAATCACTGGAGGTACTGTGCTGGGGGTGGATAGGGCCAGTTACTCTCCCCCTGCTAAATAAAGAGAATCACCATGTTAAAAGGTGGCTCTTTGCCCAGTTAGCAGGGGTTACCCTAGAAACTGCTGCTGGCTTCCACACCGCTTCCTATGCAATCTTATCTTCTGTTCACACACCTAGCAGGGCCCTTGCACAGTTTTCACAGAGTCATATACCAGTCAGCTCTTGCATTCAGAGAAGAGCCCACCTTTTCCTTCAGTCACCACAAAAATGGTAATGAAAAGGAACCAGTTCTCAGAAAGCAAGATCTGGGCAGCAGATGACACTGTGAAAATCGCATGAGGTCACTATTGGCATGTGTACAGAGGGTAGGATCATGCTAGGAAGTACATAGGCACATAGGAAGCTGCCTTTTACTGAGCCAGACCATTGGTCCAGCTAGCTCACTGTTGTCTACACAGACTGGCAGCGGCTTCTCCAAAGTTGCAGGCGGGAGTCTCCCTCAGTCCTATCTCGGAGATGCCAGCAGGGGAACACCTAGGTAATTGGGGCACCCAGACCGCCCCCATCACAAGCCCACCACCACCATGAGGCCCTCCCAACCTGCTTTTGGGGGGCCTCCTGCAGTCACCTCGCACCCACCGTGCTGAACCTCCATCCCCCCCATAATTTCAGCCACCATGTATGTGGCTGGGGGCGGTGGTCAGTGGGGTGAGCCGAGCAGGTCTCCCCCACCCCCCACCCCCGCAGCAGCGGCGAACAGAGCAATCACTGGGCCTGTCTGTCTGGCGCAGCGGCTCTTGATAACTGTGAGGTGCTCCAGCGTGTCTGCGTAGTTGAAATGGACAGGCCCTACGGTCACTCTGTCCGCCTCTGCTGCCACGGCGGGGAGGTCTGCTCAGCTCACCTTCCGGCCACCACCCCTCAGCCATGCATATGGCAGCTGAAATCATGGGGGGGGGAGGTTCGGTGTGGTAGGGCAGCAGCAGGGTGGGCCAGGGGTGGCTGCAGGAGGCTCCCCTTGCCATTTGGAGGCCCCCTCAGACCTTGGTCCAGGGGTAAGAGCACCTCTGGATGCCAGAGAGGGAACTTAGAACCTTCTGCGTGCAGGCATGCAAATGCTCTCCCTAGAGCAGCTCCATCCCCTAAGGGGAATATCTTATAGTGCTCACGTGTGGTCTCCCATTCAAATGCAAACCAGGGCAGACCAGACTCTGATTAGCAAAGGGGACAATTCATGCTTGCTACCACTAGACCAGCTCTCCTCACTAGTAGTGCAGAAGCCTGCAGCAGCATGTCTACAGGGAGTAAGATTGTGTATGGAACTTGCACAAAAACTTTGAATATCTTGCACTTTATTACCTTATGGAAGTGGCCTGGATGCAGGTGGCACACTAACCTAAGTTGGGCAAAGACATCTCTGGCCACTTGAGCATCCAGAATAGCTCCCTATGAACCAGAGTTTTCAAGTGGAGTGCAGCCTCATCCACCATGACAGGCTTCCCTGATCAGCAGTCCTACTGAATATCTTGTAGAGATGTTTTGAACCAGAAGATACTTCTTTGCCTTCCTTAAAAACCCTGGATTCCATTTTGCTGCGCATGCTGGATGGAGCATCCTGACTCACGGTGTGCTATTGGACATATGTCTTTCTTGGCTTCGGGCTTCTGCATTCTCCAGCTTCTTCCTCTGCCAGATGAATATTTGGTTTGTTTACCTTCATATGAGATTATGAGATCAGCTACCAAGCTGCCTGCCTTTTGGGTGCAGCACAATGCAAATGTTAATTCAGCTAAAGGCAGAATGACTGTGTGTGCAGAAGTGGTCACCAAGCGTCATTCTCCATATCAGAAAAGGGATATTGTGCAGCACTCCTGAGACTGTGCCACTTCAAAATACAAGTGAAAGACTGCATGCTGGAATGCCAGTCCAGTAAACAAAACTCTCTTGAGTTTAGAAAAGGAACAAGTCAGGGATAAGCGCAGAAGCTTTCTCCTTGACATCCATCCTGGTTCTCAACATACAGAGGGCTGGGGTTTGGGCTGTTGTTTGTTGTTGTTGTTGTTGTTGTTGTTTTTTGTTTAATTATTTCCGGGAAGATTGCCAAACTTCACAGGCAACTGCTTCTTCATAGTGGATAGTACTGCAGCTACAGACTGTGGCTGAGATGTTATGCAGCTCTGAACCACCTGTGCTGCTGTTTTCCTGATTGAAATCTCTCTCCCCATCACCAGAGGAGCATCTAAGGCAGGTGCCTGTTTTGTGCTTGCTTTCCCTCCCCACCCCCAGCAAGTTTACTAGCAGCTTTGGGTGAGGTTGATTTCAATTGAGAAAAAACACTCCCTCCCCCATCAACCCTTTTACTGGGTGCATCATGCCATTAGCCTCTCTCTTCCAAGGAGATTTTTAAATGGTGACATCAAAGGCGGGGGAGCCCTAATTATGTTTAGTTATTTCCCCTCTAGGCTATTACTTAATAAATAAAACATGCACTAAGCAAGAGAAAATGCAATGAAAGTAGTTGCTTGTTTGTCTCTTGCTTGTTACAGTTTTTACCAAGTGATTGCAGAGTGGCCAGTTGCTGTCTTGGTGATCTGCTCTTTGACGATTTTAGTCTGTACACTGGTGGGTCTGTTAGTGGGAAATCTGCCGGATTTTTCTGAGCCCCTAATGGTGAGTTCATGCCAGTTCTGTGGGTCTGGATATATATCATTCTAGATAATAAAGGTTGCTTCCTGTTTTCCACTGGGTCTCTCATGTGAGTTGGAAATTGACCTCAGTGTGCTTCATCATATTATTTAACAATATTTATAGATTTCTCTTTTGCACAAAAAGTTTTCAAAGTCATTTGCGTAGCAAAAGATACTATCCAAGTAAAACTTATTTATTAATCGCAAATTAAATTATCTTATGCTTTTGGATTCTTTAGAAAAATATTGGTAGATGTCTACTTTAATTACTTGTCTCATTGACCACCAATAACAATACCTAGAACATTTGAAGGGAACACAAAAAGCAAAAAAAAAAGTTCTACTCGCAGGTTTTCATAACCCGTTCAATAATTCTATTGAAATTCTAGGGCATATTAGTAAGGAGCATACACCCAGAATTCTTTGGAAGTTCTCCTGCATATGTCCCATTGAAATAAATGAGAGCTGTACAAGAGCACTCTGTTTAAATGAAAAAATAAATGGGAGCCTGAAAGATTTATTGATTATCTTTATTCAGAGTCTTGGACAGACCTGTGTGATTTCTTCAGGATAAATTTGCATCATCTCATCTTCATGGCTAGAGAACAAATTTGACTTAGATTTTTGCTCTATCTAATCATACATGGCAAAAAAATTTCAAGTACTCAAGTTTAAAACGTTAATATATTTTTTCCATAAATAGGGGTTTGAGCCACAAGATACTGACATAGGCAGAAAGCTCACAGTGTGGAAGAACATGGAAAGCCATACAGGCTACAGAAAGACTCTCTCTCTTTTCCCCTACACTGACAACAGGTAAGCAATTGGTTATGTCGTATGGGTTACAGGTCTCAAATTTGTACAAAGAGATTATTTTATTACTAAATAGGTAATCAGATACCAAAAAGTGAAGAAGAACATCCAAAAAGTGGAGAAAAACAGAGAATGTGTACAGTGCTTACAAAGTAACATAGACAAACAAAGGGCAAATTCTTTGCTCCAAGGAGATTATAATTCAAATCTAGACAATGCAGGAGGCAACAATGTGGGGCAAAGAGAGAGGTGGAAGCGGTGGTAACAGAAGAGGCCCAGCTTCTGGCTCTGTACCCTGAAAGTATGCCTGTCAACGGAGTTCTACAAGGATGCTCAATTCAAGATGTGCATAAAGGATAATATTGCTTCTTTTGTTAGCTATGTAGACATGGGCATGAGCAGAGGGCAGCAGTCTACAAACAGTGAGCGAGGAGCAAGAATACGGAGAATGGTAGAACCGGACTATGAAAAGGATGGATTCTTTTGTGGCCCCCCAGGTAAGTTATGTCATAGATTGAGCCTCCAAAATGTAGAGAGAAAAGAATGGGAAACGTTTGATTGACTTGACGTGGCTTCCAAAACTGCAAAAGTGTTCCTCAAAGTTCCACATGGTCCACATGTTTACCCAGCAGCCTTCTGCTTGCATAAAAAAAAATAGTTCCAACCAGGGGTGTGCATGGAACTGGTTCCCGTGGTTCAGTTCAAATTCGAACCAGACTTGAACTGGGGCCACCGGTTTGAGTACCAATTCTATAGAACTGACCGCTGGTCCGGTTCAAATTCAAACCAGGGTTGAACTGGTCCAAAGTGGTTCTGCCATAGGGAATAATGGGGATTCGAATGGGGACTCGAATGGGCATTCAAACTGGGTAGCACCTAGGGACACCAAAATGGGTTGGGTGGTAGGACATTATGAGTACTATATACCACCAAACCCACAAAGCAACCAGGCAATTTTTAATGGGTTTTTTTTCTGGGTCAGTGGGTCAACCCCAAGTTGGAGTTGACCTACTAACCCAGAAAAAAATCATTAAAAATTGTCTGGTTGCCCAATTGCTTTGCGGGTTTGGTGGTAGGTAGCACCCACCACACTCTACCACCCAACCTGCTTTGGTGTCCCTAGGCACTATCCATTTTGAGTAATGGGCCAGTTTGAATCCCCATTTTCCCCATGGCAGGAACAGCATGCACTGCTACACAAGTGAAACACAAACACAGAGTACAAAAAAGGGGAATCTCCCAAGTCCCAACAGCCAACCAGCAGACCCAGTAGTACCTCCAGAATCCAGAGACTGAGTTAAGTCAGGCAGGCACTGCCTGGCTCTAAATACACTTTGAAACTCCCTCCTTTTTGCTCCCCCTTCATCCTTCCCCCCAAACCAATGGGGGCAGAGTTGCCCTGACAGCACAAAGACTTGAATGACAACAAGTCAACCAGGATAACAGAGATTGCTAGCCAATTGGAAGGCAGTAGCAGAAAACCAATGAGCAACTGAGAAAACCTGTAAACAGATCAGATAAAATGGTGGCCACCAAATCATTCGAACCATCAAACTAGTTCCAATTCAAACTGGGCTCAGTTTGGTTCAACCTCTAGCTGGCACCCCCTTTGGTTTGAGTGCCAAATCTCAATCTGGTTTGAGTTCAAACTGGTCGAACTGGCCTGGTTCAAATTGAACCAGTTCTGCACATCCCTAGTTTCAGCACATCTTTTCCCCACCCCACTATTTAAGTGTTACTGTTTTTTTCAGTACAGTTACAACCACTGAGACCTGCCCCATCCATACCCAAAACCTCTTCCCCTTGGTACCCACAATTACTAAGGGAGCCTAGCATACGTACCAACACAATCAGACATGCATAGCAGCATTATGTAAAGCAAACCAGACAAAAACAATATATTAATGGGCAGGGGAAAAAATCATTAGAATTAGCTTGATCCACTCGAAGATGAATAATATGGGTCAATTTATGCTTCCAGTATTGTGCAATAATCTAGCCGCAGTTAACATAAAAACTTTAAGATCCTTAGACAATAATGCCAAATTAGCTCCCGAAAATAAATTTAATAGAGCCAACTCTGGTCTGACCTCTGTTGTGTAATTTTACCCATTTCTAAAAATACCTCTGTCCAAAAGCAGAAAATACTGGGACAAGACCGCCAGAGATGGAAGTATGTTCCCCTATTTCCACAGCCATTCCAGCATAGCGGGGACAAACGTTCTTGATCATTTCCATTGCATATTCTTGATAACTTCAGTGTACCAAGAGTTTTTAAAAAGGGGAATGCAGATTTCGAAAATCACATCACCTTTCTTTCTGAGGAACATGCTACATGTTACATTATCCATTCAAATTCCTCATGAATACACTCTCTCATATCTAATTCTGCTTATCATGTGAAGAGTTCCCTTGCCAGTCAGAGTATCCTTTTTTCCTCCTAGGACATTTAGCACTAGCATGGATACTCTCTGCTTATAAGAGAGAGCCGGGGCTGGGGTACCTGTTGGACTGCATTCACCCATATGAATCTGCCAGGGCCTTCTGCTCATCATCTCAGGCCCTGCTCATGACCCCACCACTAACAGAGATCTGGTTGGCGGGAACTAGAGACAGGGCCTTATCGGTTGTAGCCCCTCGGCTTTGGAACGCCCTCCCTGAAGAGCTTCGCCATGCTCCCTCCCACGGTGTTTTTAAAAAACACCTTAAAACACACCTTTTTAAGGAGGCTTTTTAATGTTCCATTATTATTTTGTTATATCTGGTAGGTTCTTTAGCTTTTTATAATTTTCAATTTTAATTTGAACTTAATAATTTGAACCTAATAAAAGTCAGTTTTTAATCTGACTCTTTTAAAAATAAAATTAGTTAATTTTATTACTTTTATTGTATCTGTGTCTATCTTATTGTTGTGAGCAGTAGCGCCCTGAGCAGTAGCGCACTAGAGGGGCAGGGTATAAATATTTTAAATAAATAAATAAATAAGAGTCCAGCATTTTTGCATTACAGTAGAGCCACCTAATGGTGCAGCATGGAAATGACTTGATTATCAAACTAGAGGTTGCCGGTTCGAATCCCCGCTGACTTTCCCAGACTATAGGAAACACCTATGTCGGGCAGCAGTGATATAGGAAGATGCTGAAAGGCATCATCTCATACTGCATGGGAGGTGGCAATGGTAACCCCCTCCTGTATTCTACCAAAGACAACCACATGGCTCTGTGGTCGCCAGGAGTCGAAACTGACTCGACGGCACACTTTACCTTTACCTTAGAGGAAATAGCCAGGAGTTTATAAAGCAGTTTGTAGGCTGGCCCTCATTGGAATGTATAACAACTCCTTATATTCACTGAACTGCATAAGCTTTGATCCTTGTTTATAGATAGGACCAGCAGTATTTGGTTATCATCATAAATGTTTTAAAAAGAGGCCAACATCCAGACTAGCCATCTGCTGATGCGCCTGGGTGGTGGTGGTGGTGGGACACAATTCTAGGTGATGCCTCCTTCCCTCTGCACTGCCTGTGCCTCCCAAAACAATGTCCCTGCAGGCTGAGGACCCTCAGGGAGATAATTTCAGAAGGGGGTTACCAAAAACTGCTCCCCCTTGCAAAACAGAAAACTTTGGTGCTTCAGCAAATAGTTACTCCATTGGCCACTGATTTTTAAAGTTACAAACAGTATCCAAATTAGCCATTTTATAGTTCACAAAGAAGTTATATTGCATTATTTCATTAGTCGGACAGTTACATTCGAGCAAATTACCTCAGGTTTCCACCCACATTGTACCTCCCACATGCACACACCAGGTTTCTTGCTGCTGAAAACAAAGATTAAACCTCAGTCAAGAACACCAGCAATAAGTAATAATAATATGATTACTGTATCTGGAAAGCATTTTTCTTCTCACTGCCAAGGCGATTCTAGCAGTCCTTTCTGTCTGTCTCTTGGGAAGTGCTCAGATAGCTGGGGCATAGCCTAAAATTATGTGACTGAAGATAAATAGTACTTTAGCAGACAGGATCATATTTATCCTTCCAGTTGCATCTTCATGATGGGGAGTTATACAAGGACACACAGTGATTATCCCAAACAGTTTGTCAGACTTCTCTACTATTACTTAACTCTGTGTACTTTATTTTGGCTTTAGGGAAGAGTTATTCTCAGCTGGTATTTATGTCTACAACTGCTGGGAGCTTATGGAACTTGCAAGCAATACAATCCATGTGTCAAATGGAACAGGACAAGGTTTGTAGTGCTATCGGGAATATGTGCCCACTTGTTTTCCTGGCTTGTTTAAGGTCAAGTTAACACTTCTAAGTAAAAGAGCAAGATGATTTTAGAATAACGCTTGAGAAATTCACTTGCACATATCGATTTACCCACAAACCCACGAGTGCAGCAGGATGCCGCATCCTACCACACTGTAGAAATAAAGAAATGATTTTTCCTGCTGCCAGGAATGCATTTTGGAAAAACAGCCTGTGAAACTGGAAAGGAGATGTGTAAGAGACAGTGCACAAGACTACACCAAAGGGTTTGGGTCAAAAGGGGAATGTGCTGTGCTGACGTGGCAAGAAATGTCAAGAGTTGCATAATGGCATTAGGTTCAGTGGCTGACATCCTGACCAAATTTATTAGAGGAAGTCTTACTGAAATCTAGTAGTCCTTTAGAGTAACTCCTGAGTGTACTATTGAGTAATTTAGTCAGGATGTCAGCCAGTGACTTGGCTAAAATCCTAATCTGGGGGATATTGCTGCCAGGATTGTGCCAATAGCTTAAAAGACAAACAGGACTGGTGAGATATCTTTTGTTCATCTAGGCAGTTTGCATGCAAACTATCTGGTTTCACAGAGCTCTTGATCAGGAAATATGAGTATTCATTAGAGTTCTCAACTGATTCTTCAATCAATCAATCAATCAATCAATCAAATAAACTTAAATTCCTTTGCATATCACCACAAATTTCAACATAGGTGCCTTTTTAAGATGTTGAAGAAAGTGTGAGGATTTAGAATTTAACAAACAAAAGCTACCACCCATTCTTAGAAGGAAAGGTCATTTAATATTTTATTTTTCATTCCATAAGCAAAGAGGCATCTTTAAAGTGGTAATTCTCTCATATTTAGCAGGGGGAGCAATTCTTTCTATCCAGCCCCACCACAGCACCTTTGTAGTGGCTGTTGTTCGTGTCTGCTTTGTGTTTTTAGATAATGAGCTCTTTGGGGGCAGGGAGCTATCTTATTTCTTTTTCTATGTAAACCACTTTGTGAACTTTATTAAATATTCATATTCTTATTCTTATTAACAATTCCTTATTACAATAATACATCAGACTCAAGACAGCCTCAAAAAGTATGCCCTTAACTTTCAGCCAAAGATAAAAAAATAAGAGGTACTTGAGCAAGCCTAAATCATTATTTTTCTCTTGGTTGTTTTCCAGATCCGTTCACATGCTCAGTTTGGGAGTCTCTGTCAACGTACTGAAGCCAATGAATGCTGTCCAAGTTGGTCTCTGGGGAACTATATCGCTGCCCTGTACAATCGGTCTTCTTGTTTAGAGATTACTCAAGCTGATGTTTCCCACACCCTTGCCCTCCTTCGTTCTTGTGCCCCTGACTATCACAAAGGTGTCCTTGTTCCTCCGTGCATTGGTCCCAAAACTGAACGGGAGAAACACGCACAGTGTTCCAAAGTCCCTGAGAAATGCACTCGTTTCCGAGCTGTTTACCAGCTTCTTCATTTCTTAGTTGACAGAGATTTTCTCAGCCCACAAACAGTGGGCTACCAAGTGCCAACCCTGAAATACAGCCTGCTCTTTTTGCCTACCATGAAGGGAGCATCCATGATGGGTATCTACCTGAACAACCTTGAGTCATGGGACTTGTTTGACAATTACACGTCCATCACTGGAATGGATCTGGGCCTTAAACAGAAATTATTTCAGCACTACCTTTTACTGGATACCATGTATCCAGTCATGGCAATACTGACCATATTTCTAAGCATGTTTTTTTATTTACGCTCGATCTTTATTACCTTTATCATCCTAATGATGGTCTTTGGTACCTTGATGATTTCCTATTTCTTGTACAAGGTGGCCTTCAGATTCTCCTACTTCCCCTTTATAAACCTAACAGCAGTAGTCATTCTCAGCAGTCTTTGTGCCAACCATACTTTTGTCTTTTTTGACCTCTGGAACCTTAACAAGAGCCAGAACCCATCAGCTGGGCTCCTGCAATGGGTAAGACTAACAATGCATCACTTTGGGTATCTCATGCTGGCTTCTTGCTTGACAACTGGTGCTGCTTTCTACACTGGCTACATGAGTAATTTAATTGCCATCCGCTGCTTTGCCATCTACATGGGCACTTCAGTCTTGGTGAACTTGGTATTCATGTTGACATGGCTTCCTTCCTCTGCTGTGTTGTATGAACGTTACATAGCAAGAAAGTGCATTTATAAACCAGAACACTATTGGAATAACAGTGGACATAAGAGTGTCATTCTCTCTTTCCATCACATCTTCAGGAGTCTTCAGAGTACCTGGTGCCAAACTTCCAAGTTATTGTTTGAGAAAATTCTTCCTTGTGGGGTCATAAAGTTTCGGTATATCTGGATCTGCTGGTTTGCTGCTTTGGCAATAGGGGGAGCTTACATTTCTTGTCTGAACCCTAGACTGAAACTCCCCACTCTAGAGATGTCGTCTGTACAGGTCTTTAGGTTAAGTCACCCCTTTGAGAGATATGATTCAGAATATTGCAATGAGTTCATGTTTCAGAGGGTGGAACAAGGAGAAGATCTGCACATGCCCGTTACTCTTGTCTGGGGCATACTCCCCGTGGACAACGGGGACCACTTTAATCCCAGGAGCAATGGCACGCTGGTGATGGATGCAGCATTTACAGCTGAAAATCCTGAGGCACAGAGATGGCTGTTGGGCTTCTGCCAGAAAGTGAAGAATCAGACTTTTTACTACTCTGATCTGGAGCAAAAGTCCACTGTTTGTTTCATGGAGGCATTTCACCGGTGGATGGACAGCCGCCAGTGCTCTAAGCGCGATCATAGCTTCAACCTCTGCTGTAATCACTTCTCCTTCCCATATGGCAGCGAAGTCTTCCTCCACTGCATCAAGATGATGATAATGGAACAAAACAGAGAGAGGGCTGAAACTCGTGACCTAGGTCTCCGATTTGATGAGAAAGGAAACCTTGTTGCTTTGGTGCTACAGTTTCAAACTGTTTACCACTATAGTTTGAACTATAGCAAGGCCAAACATTTCTATGATGAAATCAGCCTCTGGATAAGAGAGGAGATGAGTGCAGCCCCCATGGGGCTTCAGAATGGCTGGTTCACCAGCAAACTGGAGCTCTATAACCTCCAGCACAGTGTTGACACAGAGACAATGGTGGTGCTGGGCTTAGCCATATCCATTTCTTTTGTGGTTCTGTTGCTCACCACTTGGAACGTCTTTCTTAGCATGTTCTCCATTATGGCAATTACAGGCACTGTTCTGGTAACTGTTGGGCTTTTGGTCCTTCTGGAATGGCAGCTCAACGCTGTGGAGTCTCTCTTTGTTTCAGCAGCAGTGGGCCTCTCTATTGATTTCACAGTGAACTACTGCATTTCTTACCATTTGTGTCCACATTCTGATCGCCTGAGCCGCGTAGCTTTCTCTCTGAAGCAGATGAGCTGTGCCACAGTCATTGGGGCCTCTGCCTTGTTTTCTGCAGGGGTCATCATGTTGCCTGCCACTGTGCTGGCATACAGGAAGCTGGGCATTTTTATGATGATGATCAAATGTGTCAGCTGTGGCTTTGCGAGCTTCTTCTTCCAGTCTCTGTGCTGCTTCTTTGGCCCAGAGAAGAACTGTGGTCAAATACTTTGGCCTTTCGCTCATGCTCTGAAAGACTATTCAGATGATCCAAGTTCCAACATAACATTTGCCTGTGGGGGAAATGAGAAGCAGAACCGGTTACAAAAAGGCCAGGAATCCAACAATGCAAATGAACAGTATGAGCTCCAACCATTGGCCAGGAAACTTAGTGACAGCTTTGACAATAGCACCTCCACAAGTAAGTTGTCCAACCGTCCATCAGTGTTATCTGATGACATTCAGCTCCAAGACAGCAGGTGTCCTCGAATGGAAATTCACTCTTCCTTTGAAAAGGATAGGCAGAAGCCAGAGCAGACTGGGGGACACCATGTAGTTCTGTGCCAGTGTCCTGCTTTGCAAACATCTTCTCCTTACAAACCTGGTAGTAACTCAGGAACGGAAGCAGAAAGTCATAGCGGAGGGCTATGCAAAGACTGTAGATGTCAAAAATATGGTACAAAGGCTTGGGAGCACCTTCAGTCAGCCAGCACAATAGATGATGGACTGCTAAACAAGTCTCACTGTTCAAGCAACACCGATCAGCAAAAATCAGATTATACCTCAGAAAACAGTAATGTGCCAGAAGCCGATATGTATGAACTTCACAGATGCCTTTATTCCACTGGCAGCTCTTTCAGTGTGCAGAACGTCTCCAGCGAGACCTCCCTCAGTGACTTTGAGACAAGCATAAAACTGGTGGAATCAGCCGGCTCTTGCCCAGATCATTTAGATGCAGCCAATTCTTGCTGTCCAACTCGGAGAGGACATCTCAATGGAAAGAGAGACACTCTGAGGCTGGACCTGAGAGAGACTGTCTTTGACACATCCACATCACAGCAAAACAGTTGCTTGAGAAAAATGCGGGTAGGGCTAGGGGGTGAAGAGCCCGTTGTTTTGCCAAACAGCAAGCCAGATATGCCTGATGTGTGGATCAAACGGGCTGGTGTGCAAAATTCTGGATATTAGAGTTGAAATCTCAGACAAAACAAATGCTCTTTCAGGGGCAAGGAAAATGGATTTCCTTTTTGAATAGCAGGTGCAAAGCTGTTCTCACCTCCCTTTCTGAACTGAGAACAAACTGCATTGTTACAGAAGTGAAAATGACACATTTTTACAAAGCCAGCAAATCTGATGTGGATTAGAAGCAAACAGTTCACAGAGCCTGAGCGGTTTGACCTCCTGCCCAGTAGTCAGTGCCATATTCTCAATTATATTATAGGGTTATCAAGCAAGAGTTGTGTCATTCCCTCCCCTGCAATTTGTTTTCCTGACAAGTCAATGGAGAGGCATTAATGATTTGCGGGGGGGGGGAGTGTTTAAAGACAGAGGGAAACCTTAGACTAAGGAGTATTCTGTGTTACCATGATTTTTCTACTATTCAGTATCTTTGACTTGACACACAATGTATATTTCTGTTAATCATATCCGCTTTAAATAGCAGTCATGCAAATCTCCTTAAGGGAATAATATTCAGATGGGTTTTTAAAAGTCTCCTTGATACTTTTCAGCAGAGAGGACTCACCAGGGATCCTCTACAACACTGCTACTACCATCTACAATATCTGGATTTAAGAGATATTTCCCATCCCCTCCACTGACAGTATGCTTAAAGTTCATCATACTGTACACTTTGCTTTCCCAGGGAGAAAGACATGTCATTCTTCACATTCTGACATGAGTAACTTGTGCTTCAGCTCAATCACTAGTTTTCTTAGTAGGTAATTCATTCAAAACTGCAAAGAGGTGTTTTTTTTTTTAAATTTAAAAAAGAGTATTTCTATAGAACCCTGAAATTTGCTCTCTTTCCTTCTACCATTCATGTTGCACCCTCCTTTTGAACCATCACAATTTTTTAAAATCTCTATCTGTATAAATGATATTCAAACATAACAAATAAACATCATGTTTTCTAAACTGGGCTAATGCTTTTTCCTTCCACCATCAATAGTGTGCCGTCGGGTCAGTGTCAACTCCTGGCAATCACAGAGCCCTGTGGTTGTCGTTGGCAAAATAAAGGAGGGGTTTACTATTGCCTCCTCTCGTGCAGTATGAGATGATGCCTTTCAGCATCTTACTATATCACTGCTGCCCTATATAGGTTTTTCCCCAGACTATGGCTGGGGCTATGGGAAACATACCAGCAGGGATTCGAACCGGCAACCTCTGGCTTGATAATCAAGTCACTTCCCCACTGCACCCCTGGGTGATCTAAAATTTTCATCCAGACCACTCCCATAGGTCTTGGTGAGCTTCTGTGTGTTCAACCCCTCCCCACCCTTCCATCATCATGCAAATACTACTTAGCATTCCTATAGTGCTTTTCCTGAGTGTTCACATACAATAAGGACAGTTCGCATTAGGACATTTGATCAATAGCGTAGCTTCTCCTACCCTAATTTGGGAGCTCTGCACACTCCCAATTTTCAATCATGTGTCAGTTAAAAACAAGAAGTGGGGAGATTGATTGTTTGCTAACACCCAGCTGGATAAGGCACAGGGGTAGCTATAATTGAGTTAAAGGGTTCAAAGAACATGGCCTCCCAGCTCGAGCCCCCCATCCCACCCCTCCCTATTTTCTTCCTTATCTCCCTCACTCTGAGGGGCCGCCAGAGAAAGGAGTGAACATGGGCCCCCACTACACTAGCTACGCCCCTGATAAGGCAGTTTTTCCTTCTACCTCGTTCCGAAGCTGGAGACAGAATCTGGGTAGAATCTTGTTCTCTCCAGCTGGGCCTTAGCTCATGATCAAGCTCTCTGCCTCCAAACTTGTTTTTAATTAACACACACTCAAAAATCAGCAGCAAGAGGCTACTCCTCCCTAAGGCTGATCGTGTCAACTGCCCAATTATCTCAGTAGTCCTCGCAAAAACTTTGTACATTAGATTAGTATTATAGTCTGAGGGGAAATATGCTTTATTTTATACCACTTTTCATAAAATATCATAGTGGTTTAAAAATAAAAACACCACAACATCAAAAAAAACAGATACATCAAATAATCTCCTGTTTGTTTCAGGAAATACAGCGGTAGTAGAGCAGCCTCCATAGATGGCAGCCCAGCCTCTTTCTGAAGCCCACCAGCAAAGGAAAGCCCACCAACCTTCTACGTATTAATGCAAGAAGCTCAATCAATGGCAGCAGGATCACCACGAACAGAAAAAAGGGGAACAGAACTGAAAGGCAAAGGCTATCTG